>NC_141241.1:22079519-23290769 GCF_054856555.1 Leptonotus elevatus | reverse complement strand
TATATATATATATACTGTATATATAGAGTATGTATGTATATATGTATATGTATGTATGTGTATATATACAGTATATGTATAGATCTTTTTTTTAGGTCCGTGTTAAATGTTTAATCTCCATCACTGTATAAAACACCCATGTCACATGTTTTGTCAATACTGTGCAGCCATCACAGGTGCATAGTCCTCACAATGTCGTAGTTGTGAATAACTGACACTCTGAGGACAGTGTATTTACACACTGCGAATGTAAAATAAGTTTTCAGGGGTTTGGAGTTACACATACAGTCCTCATAATTCATACTCTGGTATGGACACTCTGAGGACTGTGTATTTTCTATTGATTGTTTCATTGTGAAAAATAGACGTCACCAATTCACACAAACCACTAGTGCTGACGGATTATTTATTTTTGAAATGGCAAATAAAATGTGTTTGCATTCACAATACTTTAACCTATTCATTGTTCTTTATGTACTGTAACTGTGTAAATGCACAGGTACAATCGTGTTACTAAGAATTTAATTTTATATGTATTTTTCTCTTCATGTGTACCAGGTTTCAACTGAAGCACAACCTGAAGACATAGCTAAAGACATAGCTGTCACAGACCAAGTTGACCAGGTGACAAGATTTCTTTTTGAATGTTGATGTTGAAATACATTTTTCAGAAGCAAGACGTTGCACAATTTATAAAAAAAAAAAGATCTTGTCTCACGAATGGCTCATGCAATAGGTGAATTGCAAAGACATGCAACAAATGAATATTGGATTGTATACTTTAGTCTGATTTTGACCAATCAGAGACTACCTTAATTGCACATCACCATACGAGAACCGTATCGAGGGGCATTACTAACAAAAAATAACTTAATTGGATAAGATTAGATCACAATGAGCATGCTTATTTTTCCGCATTAACGTGTATTTTTTTTTCATTGGATTATAAAAATATATAGATATAGATAGATCTTTTTTTTTAGGTCCATGTCGAAATAATCTCCATCACTGTATAAAACACCCATGTCGCATGTTTTGTCAATACTGTGCAGCCCTCGCAGGTGCATAGTCCTCACAATGTCGTAGTTGTGAATAACTGACACTCTGAGGACAGTGTATTTACACACTGCGAATGTAAAATAAGTTTTCAGGGCTTGGAGTTACACATACAGTCCTCATAATTCATACTCTGGTCAGGTATGGACACTCTGAGGACTGTGTATTTTCTATTAATTGTTTCATTGTGAAAAATAGACATCACCAATTTACACTAACCATTAGTGCTGACGGATTATTTATTTTTGAAATGGCAAATAAAATGTGTTTGCATTCACAATACTTTAACCTATTCATTGTTCTGTATGTACTGTAACTGTGTAAATGCACAGGTACAGACTTGTGTGTTACTAAGAATTGAATTTTATATGTATTTTTCTCTTCATGTGTACCAGGTTTCAACTGAAGCACAACCTGAAGACATAACTGAAGACGTAGCTGTCACAGACCAAGTTGACCAGGTGACGAGATTTCTTTTTGAATGTTGACGTTGAAATACATTTTTCAGAAGCAAGACGTTGGCACAATATATAAAAAAATATCTTGTCGCACGAATGGCTCATGCAATATGTGTATTGCAAAGACAAGCAACAAATGAATATTGGATTGTATACTTTAGTCTGACTTTGACCAATCAGAGACTACCTTAATTGCGCATCGCCATACGAGAAACGTATCGAGGGGCATTACTAACAAAAAATAACTTAATTGGATAAGATTAGATCACAATGAGCATGTTTATTTTTCCGGATTATCGTGTATTTTTTTCCATTGGATTATAAAAATATATAGCTATAGATAGATCCTTTTTTTTTAGGTCCATGTTCAATGTCGAAATAATCTCCATTACTGTATAAAACACCCATGTCGCATGTTTTGTCAATACTGTGCAGCCCTCACAGATACTTAGTCCTCACAATGTTATAGTTGTGAATAACTGACACTGAGGACAGTGTATTCATACACCGTGACTGTAAAATAAGTTTTGAGGGCTTGGAGTTATTATACAATTCATACTCTGGTCAGGTATGGATTCTCTGAGGACTGTGTATTTTCTTGTTTTTGTTTCATTGTGAAAAATAGACGTCACCAATTTACACAAACCTGTAGTGCAGAAGGATTTATTTATTTATTTTTGTAATGGCAAATAAAATGAGTTTGCATTTACAATACTTTAACCTATTAATTGTTCTTTATGTACTGTAACTGTGTAAATGCACAGGTACAGTCGTGTTACTAAGAATTGAATTTTATATGTATTTTTCTCTTCATGTGTACCAGGTTTCAACTGAAGCACAACCTGAAGACATAGCTGAAGACGTAGCTGTCACAGACCAAGTTGACCAGGTGACGAGATTTCTTTTTGAATATTGATGTTGAAATCAGTTTTCAGAAGCAAGACGTTAGGAGGGAAGAATGTAGAGTAGATGCTAGGGCTGAACTATATAACTAACAAATATAATCACAACAATTTTTTATGCAATGTGTATTGCCAAGACGTTCAAAATATTGTATCCAACAATAAGCTTGTATGGGACTAAAATTCCTACAAGTCAACATTAAAAATATCTCAAATTGAAGATTTGTTGGCAGTTTGGTGATTTGGATTATGCACTGTAGTGATCTTTTGTTCCCATTAATTTATTTATGGTGGATTTTAGAGATGAACTCGCTATCAATTTTATTTTATTTTTTTAAACAGAAGTGTAAACATCAGGTAGTTAATTTACTTGTATCAAGCTTGGATAAATGTGCTTTATGTTTTGGACCTTTCGCTGCACTAGAATGGACTGGCATGATGGGTATTTTATCTTCTGTGTTATTTGTATCTGCAATGGATCTTTGTTTCACGCAACCAGAATTAATAGTGCAGGCATTTTCATTGAATGAATATAATTTAGTCAAGAGGATAAATTATGACCCATGTTTATACCTTTATCTTTAGTTGCAAGCAGCTAAATGTTGAGCAATTGTCTCAATCTTAACGACTGTCTGACTCTGTAAAATAGAAAAGTCTACTGTAACTGAAGGACTGTATCACACAATATCTGTTTTAGGGGCAATGCCATAGATTAAGCATATTAACTATCCCTCTTGTTAAATGCTTCATCTCATCTTTCGAATAAATGTGACTAGATTTATAATAATCTTTAGTATGTGCACAAACTTTAGGTTCTAAATGCTTTTCTAGTTTGCTCCAGCATCTGGCACATATCCCGTTTAAAAAAAATGCAAAACTGCTTGATGATGAAGACCTTTGGTAAATTAACTTTAGCACATTAGCCCATCAATGGCGGGAGCTACTTCTGCCGCGAGCGCTCGACACTTTTCTCAAGCTTCTACTTCGAGTGTAACATCACTAAGTAACAGCGAAGTAAAGCTAGTAAATATTTATGACCACCCGCCAAAATGAATTTTAACCCGCATCTGGCAGGTTAATTTTAGAGCCACTGTATATATGCATAAGTATGTGTGCATCTACTGTATATATGGATATCATTGCTGTCCTGTGAAAAACACGTTTCCATTTTTAGGTCGCGGGCTGCTCTCCGGTAGCTCCTATGGTGGAAGTGTTTTTCACAGAACAGCGACAATATGTGTATGTATGTATGTATGTAATAATTGTTTTCGTTTAAAAAATTAGGTTGCTGATGTATCCAGTTCAAGTGAGGATTCGTTAGCAGAGGAATATGTTCCAGATTCTCACAGTACTTCGGACACTTCCTACATTGAACCTGTTTCAGAAATTCAGAAATCCGAAGGTATTTCAGGAATGAGCTATGAGAAAACTGCTCATCCTTTAAGATGAGAGGTAGTCATGTTTTAAAGAATAAAATGTTCAATGTTCACTGACTCTTTTGCATCTGGTTTCATGTCGAGCTTATCCATTACAAAGCTGTGTTTGACCTAGATAACCTGTTCACATAAGAAGCAGTTTTATTAACATACCAGTTTCAGTCTGTCCTAAAATTGTAAGTTGTAACATGAGCACCATGTTAAAACTTACAATTTTAGGACAGATCAGGTATGACTTTGCATTTCACAGTATTGTTATGTACAACAATGTGTCCTTATATCAGATAAGTCATTACACATCAATGCCATTTTAGTTTGTGTAAAGTCAGAATGCCAGAACTTTCAAATCACTTCAGTGACATGGTTGCTGTGTGTTGTGTAAACTTTGTCCTTGTAATGTGAGTTGGTCCTCATAATTACCATTTTTGCAATGGGCGTGGCTTATTTAGGTCATTATCTATGTCCTCACAATTACGGATTTTTTCAGGTTTTTCTTTTTTTCGTGTGTTGAGTTTTTTCAAGTTTTGAAGTGAAATTTTCCTGGACAACCCCAAAAAAAAATTTTGGGTGCAAGTCCCATCTCTCTGGCATTAGCAGAAAGGGGTGTCCCTGTAATACACAATTAAACCGGTTTGGAAAAAATGTCCTCATAATACACAGAGGCAAGTATGTGTGTGTGTGTGTGTGCGCGCGCATTAAAATTAGGAGCAGGTGAACCGAAGCAGAGAGATATGATATCCCCACGGTCCGATCCACCCGCCTCCCAGGCATGTCAGTAAGTGTATGTGGTGCATTAAAAAAGTAATAATGGGGGGGGGGGGGGTGCGCGGACACGGACAGGGGACCGCAGCACTGCTCTATACCACGGTCCCCAACCAATGGCACCCCCCCATGCCCCCCCCCAGTTGTGTGGTGCATTAAAATTGGAGGGGAGTTGTAGGGTGAAGACGGTGTTTCCACCCTACCCCCCCCCCCCAAAAGTGTGTTATGTGCCCTATATGTCTATAAAAGTGTATTGTGCAAACCTAGTGCAGTGAGTTAAGAGGAGCGACCAGCGGGCCCCCCCCCCCATCCGGGCGGGGGCAGGAGGCGCACCCGCCCACCAAACCCCCACGCACCCCGGCGGGCACATGGGACCAGCCCGGCGGGGCGATAGGGCTCGCCCCCCGGATACTGGGGCCCGCCCGAGGCGCCAGGACGCCCACCGGAGTGGGGCGGGCACAACACCAAACCCCACCCACCCCCCTGGCCCCCGGAGCGCCGAGACCCGGGCCACGGATGGAGCCCCCGGCCCAGGGGAGGGGAAGGAAGGCGTTCCGGGGAGGGGAAGGAAGGCGTACCGGGGAGGGGAGGGGGGAAGGAGACGACAAGAAGGGAAAGGGGCAGCGGCAGGTCCGCAGAGAGAGGGGGAGAGGAGGGAGAAGGGACCGGGAGGCGGAGGACGGGCGGGGAGAGGCGAGGAGGGAGAGGCAGCAAGGGGGAGGAAGGGGGAGGGGAGAGGGAACCACGGGGAACCGCGTCGCCAGGCCCAGAGCGACGGACCGCGCCGGAGCGGCGCCGCGCCGGACACCAGGGAAAGCCCCGCAACGCAGCACCCCCCAAGAGACCCAGGGAACGGCTCAGACGCAGCCGCCACCCAGCAGCCAACAGAGGGGCAGACCCGCCCACGCCCAGCCAGGGGGGGACAGCACCTTTCGGATTAACCCACTGAATCCGAATATTGACCCTTAGTGCCCATTGGAGGCGAATCTGCTCGATCCTGTTGGCAGCAGCTGGGTTCCTGACTATAAAAACACAACCTTTAGTTACTAATTGCCAAATACAGAAACATCAATGTAAGTTATCACGCATCATATAGGCAATCATTTTTGATGGTTGGGGTTAGGGGAAGGGGCTAGGAAATGCATTATGTCAATGAGATGGCCCCACAAAGATAGTAAAACAAACTTGTGTGTGTATGAGTGTATGTGTGAGATAAAAAAGTTTTGTTTTTCCTACAAAGTTCTCATCCAAACAAGACACACCTTCTGTTCCATTTCTGAATTGTGTGTAGTTGTATACCTGCTATTCCCTTTTCCGTCATCATCTCCAGACTTTCATCTGCTTCATTTGGAAGTCACATGGGTGCAGTGACTGTACATGTGCCCATTTAATCCAAGAACGGGAAAACTTTTGAGCTCATGTGCCTCATTTGATTTTTTTTCTTTTTCTTTTTTGAGAGAGCTCAGTATTGTTCATTCAGTAATTTTACCGATTTGACATGTCATCATCATTGCTCTCTCTCTTTTAAATTTTTATTTTTATTTTGTGTGTGCGTGAGTATGTGCATGTGCGTGTGAGTGTATACTCATTAGTTCACCTAAAACCTATTAAAAATCCCATACCGTTCACCTAAACCGAATACTTCAGAATCCAGCTAGAGTCGTGAGGTTGTCAAGAGACCCGAGGAAGGATCAAAGAAAAGAAAGGAAAGTGAAATCCAGCACCGACCAGACATTACCTACTACCCACCGGGTTACCATCATTAGATTTTTAAAACTGACAGATGGGCCCGGTCGTTCGTAGGTAAAGTGAAGGAAAATAGCTTAAATGTGTATGTAAAAATATTTTTTTCTTATCGTAAAATGTTCTCATTTTAACTTTGTAGTATTTACTTGCTTTTTACAATTAATTTTGTTCATTTAATTTCGTATAAATTACCCAAATAAAATTAATTTTTTAATGTTATTGTAGTAATGCGAATCCCAATTCCAATGAAGTTGTGTAAAACGTAAATAAAAAAAAAGAATACAATTGGCAAATCCTTTTCAACCTACAGTATATTCAGTTGATTGTGTTACAAAGATATTCAATGTTCAAACTCATCAATGTTATTTTATTTATTTTCAAATATTGCCTCATTTTGAATTTGATGCCAGCAACACTCAAAAAAGCTGGGACAGGTGCAATAAAACTGGGAATGTTGAGCAATGCTTTTTTAAATTAAATTAAATATACATGTAAAAAAAAAAAAATTAAAAAGGAAAGGAAAAAACGGTGCACAGGTGAACAAGTTAATTGAAAACAGTGAGTGTCATGATTGGGTACAAAAGAGCATCTCCTAAAGCAGACAGTCATATTCGCGAGCACGTGCGCTTCATTTATCTTTAATTGGTGGCTCGAGTGGCAAATTCGAGGCAGGACGATTTTAGCAGCTGCCTCTATTAAGTTAATTGCCTTCAATTAACTCTTTGTGTTTTCTCCTCAACAGCTGTGTATGGAGAATAAGGAGGGCATGGAGAGTGGAAGTAAAGATACACATGCCTGACCTATATAGACCCTTCTCACTGATGTCACTTTACCCAGAGTGCTTAGCAACCGGAGACCGCACAGAAGTTTACCATTGCATTTGTCGCGGATTTAGAAACTGTTTCAGCTATTTTTGACGTCTCGCTAACTGATTTCTCATTAACTCGCGTTAGCATGGGCGGCATACAAACGTGACGTCACACCGGAGTCCTGCAGGTTTTGGAGGTTTCTCACTTCCAACACAAGCTGATTCCAATCAACAGGATCGTAATCAGAGCTTGCTGATGAGCTGATCATATACTAGCTGTGTTGGAGAAGCGATACATCCAAAACCTGCAGGACCGAGTTTGCTCACCACTGGTCTTATAGTGTGCATTGTCCTTAATAAAAAATAAAAAATAAAACGTGTCAGTGCCAGCGTGACATTGACAACACGAGTACCTTGGGTCAGTTCTAAAAAGAGCTTACCATTGATGGAACACTGTGACTTGCTAAGAAGAATTTAAACATAAGAAGACTGTAAACATTTATTTATTTATTTAAAGTTGATGTACATGTTCATGAATGTAGCAAATATTGTATGTTAAAAAAAAATTTTTTAATCGATTTTGTTCAATGGGAAAAAAATTGTAATTTACCAAAATAGTTTTAAAAACAACATTTTAGAGCTGTAATTTTAATACCGTGACACAGCAATAGTTTTACCTTCAGAATATCGACACGTGCTTAGTGGCAACTTAGAACCCTATGAAAACACAGTCAACATTTTATTTTATGCTACATAAATATATAACAAACAAGATGCAAATACCCACATTGTTAGTGCCCATAGCCAATTCACATCTATGGGGTACCATTAATGCTGAAAGGTACACACAGATTTTGTTTGCTCCCATCCAAGCAACGACTTTTTCAGGGATGTCCCTGCCTATTTCAGCAAAACAATTACAACAGCAGTACAGTACAAATAGTAATAGTACAAAGCCATGTGCTAAAAAAACTGAGTTTTAGCCTAGCCTGCCAGCAGTCCAGACCTGTCTCCCATTGAAAATGTATGTGGCACATTATGAAGCGCAAAATGTGATAATGGAGCCCGCAGACTGTTGCGTAACAGAAATTGTACATGCTTATTAAATGTTTTTAAAGGGAAGGTTGATGCAACACAGAGGTAAACATGCCCCCGTTCCAGCTTTTTGGGAATGTGTTGCAAGCATCGAATTCATAATGAGTTGATATTTGCTCCTGACTCCTGTCAAATTAAAGAACCATATTTTGCCCACACATGATCTTCATTATGAGTCAAATGTTCAAATACAGTACTTAAGAGCCCATGAAAATGGAGGTATCAAATGTCTGCATTTTCAAAAAATGCTTGTGAAGCCCCTTACATGAATGATGGACATTTGCACTTTAATCACGTGTTCTTTGATTGTGACCGAATGCGACTTCTGGACCCTCAAGTGCTCCAAACAAAGTTGAGTTGAGTAAACTTGGCTAAATTCCTCCTCCATACTGAACTCTGGGTGGCAACAGAGAGTCACTTGTCTCAGCTTCAAATTCAAACACTTATTTCAAGATAACGTTAGCCTGAATTTAGCATCATTTTTCGAGTCATTTTTAACTTACTGTAACATTATCAATACATAAATATGTGCAACACAATGTGCTTGCTTCTCTTTTTATTATTATTATTATTTATTTATTTATTTTGCGTCTCAGTTACTCAATGTACCCATTTTTGGTAATTTTTTTGCGTTATTTTTTAGGTGGTAGGCTACTTGGTGTAAAAGATTTGAGAACCACTGTCTTTGAAAACCAGTTGACAGTATTGCTTTACATTCTCTTCTGTTTTATAATGTTGATATTTTTATGTATCATTATTATCAAAGAAGTTAATTCACAAATGTTCTTTACAACAATATGTTCTGATTAATATTGCCTTTGTGGAGTATGAATTGTAGCAGCAAAATCCAACCATTTTTAACAATCCCAGGGGGCGGCCATTTTGCCACTTGCTGTCAAGTGAAAATTACATCACAGTTGGTTCAGGTAACACCCAATCACAGCTTAGCTTGCATACGCCAAATTCAGAAAGCAGTTGAGTCGTGATTGGCCATTACCTGAGCTCTTAACAACCGTGATGTCATCTTCAGTTGACAGCAAGTGGCAAAATGGCCGCCCCCTGATGGATGGATGGATATATAGATAGATAGATAATTTTTGACTTGACATCCTCCTTAACTCATTCACTGCCATTGACGGCTATAGACGTCAAAAATTTATTTGCACTATTTCTATTACTTTAAAAATGTTCCCACTTTTGTTAACAAGAGTATGAATACCTATAATTTTTTAATTGTATTAGAACAGATATAAAATATGTGATTAATCGCAAGTTAACTCGTAAAGTCATGCGATTAATTCTGATTAAAAATTGTAATTGCCTGACGCCCTTAATTTTTAATAATATTTTCTTAAAAAAAAGATTATTAAAAAAATAAATAAGAAAAGTTTATTAAAAATTAGGGGCATCAGGTGATTAAAATTTGTGATCGTAATTAATCGCATGACTTCACTAGTTAACTCACGATTAATCACAAATTTTATATCTGTTCTAAATGTACAAAAAACATTCTAGGCTTTCATACTCTTGTTAACAAAAATGGGGATTTTTTTTTTAACTAATAGAAATCGTTCAAATTAATTTTTGACGTCTGGTGCTGTCAATGGCAGTGAATGAGTTAAAATCATATGAAACAAAAACTTTGTGTTTTATTTTATTTTTTTTGCGTGCTAGACGTTTGAAAATGTATTTGGGTAAATAAATCCTATTTAAGAGCTTGGTCCCTGAACCAATTCAACTGGTTGAATTCAAATGTCTCTGTATGCGCGTACTGGAGCGCAGTGATGATCATGTTTGTGGGAGATGGGAGGGAGTGGGGGGTGCTCGATAAATGCCGAAGAGTCGGCGCGCATATGAGAGCAGCTCATCCATGCATGAGCAGCCGATGGAGCCATGAGCGAAGACAGCAACCTCACCGTCTGGTCCAACAGCTCCAGTTTTATTCACCTGGACGACATCGATGTCTCCGCGGACGACAGCCCCGTCCTCAGGGTCCTCATCTGCTCGGTTTACTCCTTGGTGTGCGTCGTGGGTCTCGTGGGCAACCTTCTCGTCTTCTTCCTCCTGGGAGCCAAACACGAGCGCAAAACGTCCCGGATGAACTTTTTCGTGCTCAACTTGGCGCTGACGGACCTGCAGTTCGTGCTGACGCTGCCCTTTTGGGCCGTGGACACGGCTCTGGACTTCAGCTGGCCCTTCGGAGGCGCCATGTGCAAAGTGGTGCTGTCCGTCACGGTGATGAACATGTACGCCAGCGTCTTCTTCCTCACGGCCATGAGCGTCACCAGGTACTTGTCGCTCACGTCGGCTCTTAAGCGCACGGACGCGCAAAAACCCGCATCCGATAAGTGGACCTGCGCCGTCATTTGGATCCTCGCCACCGTGGCCACTTTACCCACGTCCATTTTCTCCACCGTCAGCCACGTGAGCGGAGAAAACTTGTGTTTGCTCAAGTTCCCCGGTGGCCAGGACTGGCTGGCGGTGTACCAGATCCATAAGATCCTCGTGGGCTTCGTGGTGCCCATTTGCGTGGTCTCCATCAGCTACATCAAGCTCCTGCGCGTCATCCACACCAGGAGCATGAAGACGAGCAACCCCAAGAGGACATCGCGTGTCACCAAATCCGTTACCATCGTCGTGCTCTCCTTCTTCATCTGCTGGATGCCCAACCACGCCGTCACCCTGTGGAGCGTTCTCGTCAAACTGAACGCGGCCAACTGGAACAGGAGCTATTACGTGGCGCACACGTATGTGTTCCCGCTCACTGTGTGTTTGGCCCACGCCAACAGCTGTCTCAACCCCGTCATCTACTGCCTCATGAGGCCCGACTTCAGGACCAAGCTGAGGCTTCTCATCCACAGGAGACACACGTCGCCGTCGGACGTTTAGCATTTTTTTCTCCTTCCTTTTTTTTGGTGTATTTACGCACGGCTTGGTCGCGTCTTTCGTTTTGGCGTGCTGTTGCGCTTATGTGAATTCAGTGACGTATTTTAGGCCCCATGTAAAAAAAAATAAAAAATGATAATAATAATAATAATGGGGAGCGTGTGAGCAATTAAACCCCCATTGGCTTTATCCATAAATGACTCCCTGCCACCGAAAGAGATAAAAGCTTCCCTCTCGTTTGCAGACGGACAAAGGGGCAAACTTTGCGCGAACTGCCACTTTGGATTTCATGTTCTTGTCTGGTGTGATGTTTGTCCACGCACTACTGACATGCGACCAGTCCAGGGTGTTACGATGGGGCTTGATCTGTCACGTCACTACTGAATGCATCATTGTGCGCACGCCAGCTCGTCAAGTTGCCCTATTCTTTTATGGCTTGTCATTGAATTTGTGTGCGTACGTGCGTGCGTGCGTGCATGTACAAAATGAAAACCGTGGCTGCAGTGGCCAAACTTAATCATTTATAAAGGTCTTTATAGTTATGATAAATGTTGTATCTCCTATTTTTGGCCATTCTTTGTATTGAATTACTATAGTGTGTTTCATTATTGACCTAATTATGTTGCCACACATGTTTGGGTTCCAGGCATGAAATAGGGTTAGTTTGACACATGGAGTGGATGACGCATACTGACAGATGCTTGCGACGAATATTGGATGTGGATGAATAAGGATGAACTCAATTACCAATCTAAGAAAGAAAAGAAATACATCTATCCCAATATAGCGATTTTCCTTAAAATTGCATCAAATTTATTTTGGAAAAAGTCATCTATTTTTCTAATTTCTAATCCCTGTTCATAAAACGATCACAAGAGGGCAGTCGATACTGATATCAGCCGCCGTTGATGCCATGAAATAAGGCCAGTGTCACCTGATACGACCAAGTAGCCCTGGATTGTTTGTTTTGAAATCAAGGATTTTAAGCATTGTAAACGGATGTATCAAACATACAAATCTAAAGTCATGTGGAAGTTGACCCCCCCCCCCCCCCCAAAAAAAAAAAGTTTAGATTTGTTTAAAATTCTAAATTTTCAAAGAATCTGAATTTTCTATCAATTATTTTATGGCTCAGGCTTTGTAGGGCTAAGCAAAAGGATGTCGCTCGCTGATACCTGTGGTTGGAATTATGCCTCGTCAAAATGACATTTTAGACGTCTTAAACTGGAGTTACGAGAGCTACGCCTCAATTGCAGATATGTTGAATTCATTAGCGGAAGTTCCTGATTTGTAGATGCAGTATGTGTAATGAGAAACACGCACAAACACACGTTTGTCTTATAGGTGAAATCAAGTTACAGATGTCTTGAATTCAATCTTGACTTTGTAAAACTGAGAAATAAATACCCATCCCTGTGTGACGTTTCCACTTCTGTACTGCACTTCAAAAATATCACCAATAAAAATTCCAACTGTTGAAAATGTGCAGTGATTGCCACTAATCAGAATGACTTTGTTGACAAAGTTCATTTGGGATCATCAAACCGTAGCTTTTCAATGTTAAATGTGTTTGCAATAGTTGTTTCCCTTCGTCTCAACCCAACCCACCGGATGAGGCAGACGTTCGCCCCACGTCGCCTGCGTTGTTCAACGTTTCTTTCTTGCTTGATTGCCAAGCGCTTGCTCGTGTGGCCGACTTGACTTGAAATTGCAGTAAACGTGCGTTGAGTTATGATATTGATTTTGTATGAAATTCATGGTTTTGTTGGCTTTGCTCTTTGAATGCAGTGATTTTGTGTGCAACAGTGATACATCGCTCATTTTTGCGCTACGGTAAAAAAAAAAAAAAGTAAACATTTTTTGGGAGGCTTTGGTGAATGCATGCATAAAACTGGGCGAGTTCATTTCCTCCAACAAGGTTAAGAACCACAGTAGCGGCTCATGAGAACAAACATGCCTGCATTCTATAAGGAGTCTCATTATGAGGCTTTATTACTGACTGTGATGGAAATGTGATTGGAATTAAATGGAACTGGCCTTTATTGTTATTGCACCTCATAAGGCATGTTCAAGATGCACAAGAATAGATGCAAGGGAACATCATGAGCTGACTATTATGTGCCAACGCTGTCTACCTTGGCCTTAAGTAGGTAATCATCCATGAAATTATGACATTTCATTCATTTATTTCCACTCATCTATTCTCTTAATTTCATGTATGTGGGTTTTAGATTATTTATTTTATTTATTTTTTTGGCATCTTTGGTGGATGATGTAATTTATTCCAATTGGTTTTTTTTTTTGTCATTTAAGATAAATATTGATTCTGTAATGCTCAATGTGTTGTGTGTGGCTCAATTGTGTGCTATAAAGTTGCATTTTTATATTTTATATGTATTGGTAGTTTTGTCACGAACACTTGTAGGCCCAGGTATCAAATGCACATGCAGCCCACATATTGATGGATTTGTATGTTCAGTTATGGGTCTCATGGTCAGTTTAAAATACAATAATAATAATAATAAGACAACAACTTCAAAGCTTTCACAAACATTAAGATTGTGATGTTTTGATTTGTAAAAAAAAATAATCAATATTCAAATATAATGTTTCATACACATTGTATATTTTGATATTATTATAAATATTTTGCATATTTTGCATACACAATATTAATATTCATAGATATAATAAATAAATAATAATTTAAAAAAAATACTTGAGTCCAGTCACGTTAGTGCTTCATATTCATAACCAATAGGGGGTGATAACATACTAGGAAGTGGGATGCACTTAATTGTTTGGGTTCAAAAAAAGAAAACTGAGAAATGCTGAAATTGATTGTCGTCAGTGGTGGTTTTGTGCAAGCAGCACCATTCATTTGCAATCTGGATACGATGGGCAGTATTTGTGATCGCTGGCTGGTCGTCTGCCACCTACACACGTCTCAGGTGCACAGAGTCATTGGAAGTGAAATTTAGAGGCTTGGTGTGAGTGCCACGAGTGAAAACGGAGTCCGTGCTGTCTTTTTTGGAGGCTCGAGCGTGCTTTCGCAATTTGTAGTCACTTGTGTAGATTTGTGGCTCTATGTCATCAATCAGGATGGAGATCAAGCAGAAGTGAACAATTCTGTTTACAAAATCAATTATTGTAATCAAGTCTCATTGT
Source organism: Leptonotus elevatus (assembly GCF_054856555.1). Classification (NCBI taxonomy): domain Eukaryota; kingdom Metazoa; phylum Chordata; class Actinopteri; order Syngnathiformes; family Syngnathidae; genus Leptonotus; species Leptonotus elevatus. The sequence goes on along the minus strand of NC_141241.1, from coordinate 23,276,452 downwards.
GTGTGGGAATTAATCAATACAAATGGATTCAACATATAATACATTCAACTTTGGAGAAGATACAGCATATCCAATATAAACGTGGGTGACTTATTTCTCAAAGTATGTCAAGAGATCAAAAACCTTCTCAGCTGACATCATTGGCCAAGTGTCTCTTTTCATTCAGCACCAGAGGGCGGCGCTGTCTTTGGTTAAAGTACAAGAAAGACAGAAGCTCACTGCCCTGACCTTCAAAACGTTCCTCTCAGAGTGTCGTCTTTTGATACTTTTACAAAAAGGTCGTTCCAGAATTGGAGACATTTTTACGTCCCACCCATCAAATTTTATATCATCCACATACAAAATACTCAAACATGCAGTGTCCTGAGATCAAGTCTAAAAAAGAAAAAAAGAAAAGAAAACACTAAACTAAGAGACAAGAATGTTTAAAAATAGTTTTAAAATACCAAATACGTCTTTTTTTTAAATTATTATTTGTTCCATCGCTGTCTCTTCTAACTGTGGGAACATTTGTTTTAATAAACATAATATTTCAAATAATAATAATTATTATTCACATGACAATATGCATGCAACGAAGAAGAAATCTGTGAATCAGATGATACGCTGGACTTGACATCATCAAACTGTTTTCAGAAGAATGGGTGGAGACATTTTTTTCCCCACAGTTAGCCATGATTGAATGTCTCACTCTAACTTAATCAACCCTGCTAGGCATCCTTTTGTTTTTAACTCATTCACTGCCATTGCGTCAAAAAAAATTCATTTGAACTATTAGTTTAACATTTTTCCACTTTTGTTAACAAGAGCATGAAAACCTAGAATTCTTTTTATTGTACATTTAGAACAGATATACAATTTGTGGTTAATAGTGAGTTAACTAGTGAAGTCATGCCATTAATTACGATTAAAAAATGTAATCGCCTGACGTTCCTCATTTTTAATAATCTTTTCTTTTTTCTTTTTTTTAAATCATGTCAGGCGATTTAAATTTTTGATGGTAATTAACTGCATGACTTAAATTGTTAACTCACGATTCATCACCAATTTTATATCTGTTGTAAATGAACAATAAAAAAAAATTCTAGGTTTTCATACTCTTGTTAACAAAAGTGGATTTTTTTTTTAAACTAATAGAAATAGTTCAAATGAATTTTTGACATCTATAGCCGTCAATGGCAGTGAATGAGTTAATTGTTATTATTTAATTATTTACATAAGTAAGTTTGTCCTCTTGGTCAGCATTAACAGCTCCTGAGAGAAAGCTAACATTAGTCCGGATTTGCAACCCTGTTGCTGTGATTAGAGTGACAGGATTGCACTACATTATTAACATGGTTGTAATAAAAATTCTGAGCTAATTGAGCCTTTGATAGCTTATTACATAATAGGGATGAATATGTAACAGACAATCAGAAAAATTAAGGTTTATTTTTCCGGAATTTTAAAGCCCAAATGTCTTCCAATTCAGGATTGTTCATGCCAACTATCATCATCCAGCACATAACCAGCCTCACAACAAAAATGTCAAATAATCAAAGCAAATGGAAGGAAAATATGAATAACTAACTTATTTTGTTTATACTTGTTGATCTACCACAATGCTGCAATCCAATGGCTTAAAAAACGGTCTACAATCTTGAATTATTATTTTGTTCTTATTTGTTTTCTTTTTCTTTTTTTTCACTCACACAAACATGCACACAGACAAACATGGTCTCCCAGGCAAACGGTAAATTTTGAAATATGTAAACTTGTCTGAAAATGACCAACACCCGGTCTAACATACTACCACACACTTCGCCTGATTTGTGCTGGTCACAAAAATAAATAAAAAGAGAACAGTTTTAAATCGTGGTAAAAAGCACAGGCCAAATCAGTCCTATTGTGTGTATATGCTAAAGTTGAAGGCAAAGTGTTTATTTCTTTTTTTCTGGTCTCAAATTGATTCTTTGGATAACAGCGGGGGTACAATCACTATTTCAGTAAGTGGCAGTGAAAAATATTTCAAGCCAGGATATAACAACTTTTATGGGCGAATAATCGTTCTCTCACATTCTACTGCTCTCCTCCGTAGTGGCCAAAGAACACCATGACCATAAAACTACATAACTATAAAACTCTGGTTGAGACAAAATACAGTAATTAACAGTTAAGCATTCATGCCTATTATCAGACAGGTTACATCATCTGAACCTGGATTCCTTAAGCCTGATCCTAACTGGTAAGACAATTTAGCACTCTCGTATGACTAGTGCACTCTAGTGCCACTTTCATAATGTTTGTAGTTTCGCCTCATTAGTACTTGTCTTGCTACTTGCTAGTGTACCAAAGTTCTACTACAAGTGTGCAGAAATGCCATACAATAGTGTGAAAGATAGTCTACATAAAGATAATTAAAAAAACAACAACTTTATTTTCTCTTATGTGTGGTCTAAATCCCACCCATCCAAGTTAGCAGTTTTACACAAGCCTTCAGTGTTATTGTGTCTGGGGACCTCAGTACCCCCAACCCCCCCCCCCCCCAAAAAAAAGATGTGCACCTTTCTGAATGGCCTTTTATTGTGATTGTGGGCGGCCTAAAGCACACCTACGCACTAATCCAGGTGTCTAATCAGCATCTTGATATGGCATGGATTATCTCGGCAAAGGAGAAATGCTCACTATCGCAGATTTAGACTAATTTGTGAACAATATTTGAGAGAAATTGTGATATTGTATATGTGGAAAAAGTTTTAGATCTTTGAGTTCATCTCATAAAAAACGTGAGCAAAAACGAAAGCGTTGCGTTGATATCTTTGTTGAGTGTATGTGTTGCATGTTTGCTTTTGCAGTGTGTCAAGATCAACATAAAGGAAAAGCAGATCAAGTACTTTATTCATTACAGCGGATGGAACAAAAAGTGAGCTTTCTGTGCGCAGGTCTTGCCATGGACCATTTTCAACATGGGCAGCATGACACATTACACTAACATCAGCCAACAGTCTTTTTAGTGTGTGTGCATATTACCACACTAAATAGTTTCAGATTATCAAGTCAGATTTTATATCTCACAAACACCACTAATATTGAAAAGAAAAAGTGTTCTAAATTAAAATTGTATTCATTTCAGGAAAGATTTGCTCTCCATCACTCCTCCAACATTACAAGTAAGTTGTCACATCGCGGTGAGGTTGTCTTGTCATTTCCTGTTTTATTTTGAAAATTCGGACTCCTTTCGTTTCAGGTCACTTGCTCTTCCTCATGTGGTGTCAGTGTCAAGCCTGATTCCTGATTGTGTCCACCTGTTTCCCATTACCCTCATGTGTTAAATGGTCTGCGTCTCCCCCTGTCTTGTGCCTACGTGTTTTCGTCAGAGCCACTCAGCCAGTCACAGTCCTCAGCCTTGTTGTCCTGTCTTTTGTTGTGCTGTCTTTTGTTGTGCTGTCTTTTGTTGTGCTGTCTTTTGTTGTGCTGTCTTTTGTTGTGCTGTCTTTTGTTGTGCTGTCTTTTGTTGTGCTGTCTTTTGTTGTGCTGTCTCTTGTTGTCCTGTCTCTTGTGTGAACTTTGGTTTGTAACTTTGTATAGCCACAGTATAGCTTTAGTTAAGGAGTGATATTGTTTTGTTTGTAGTTTAGACATCCTCCCTTTTGGAGTGCCTTTAGTTTAACATTTAATAGCCTTTGTTTTTTCCCTCTAAACGAAGAGTTTTTTTTTTGTTTAATAAATATCTGCTTTGGCCTCAAACTCCTATCTCTGCGTCTGAGTCCTAAATCTTCCACGTTGTGTCATAAGTAAGTCTTTAAGAAGAATGAAGTCAAGTTGACAGAAGATGAAAGTGTGGAAGAGTGTAACATTACAGTTTACAAAGATTATGACAAACTGAATATGTCTCACCGAATCACTGGGATCAACCATCATTGACACTGCATGCACACGTACTGTTTGTGGAGAGAAGTGTTGAATAATTAATGACATTAAAGACCTGAACCAAAGTCAAATTAGATTAATGTATCTTAATGATCCCATATTTAGTCTTTTATTTATTGTAAAGCGTTTATTCAACCTTGTGAACTGATTCAATATTGTAACCTATGTTTGAACTGTGTGAGTTGGAGTCGACTGCAGTCACAAGACAGGAAATGTGCCCTCATCACAAGACAAATGGCCGGAACATTTTTATGGTTGAGAAGCTTTTAATGTTAAAGAAAGTCTGCAATGTTGCCTGCATAAACGATTGTCACATTCCCCCCAAACCCCTCAGAGCAGTAATGTCCATGTGTTAGGTCAACCCAATAAAAGGAGGAGAAACGACAAAGTGTGTTGGAAAAGGCAGGAGCTTGTGATCTGTTCACAACTCTGCTTGTTTCTCCTGGCGAGTCTATATTTCTTGTCTTCCTTCCGTGTCTTTTTATTAAATGTTGTAAGTTGAATGAACCTAACACAAGTCAACACATTGCTGCAAACAGAATCTCCAAGCTGCAGGTCTTTTAGATTTAGAGATGGTCTCGTGGTGCACTCCAGCAGAAAACTAAAGCTTCTAGCCAAGATTGGACAAACAAAATGTCACATTGAAACTGTAGTTGTTTCTGCTGATATTCCTTTACTGCTAAGCAAAATGTCGTTAAAGGGAGCAGGAACTGTTTCAGACATGGAGAATGACAAAGTTGTCATGTTTAAGCAACAAGTGCCTCTTGAGTTCACAAGTTGTGTGGCTATTAGAGCTGGAAATACAAAAGTGGACCGCAAAGACGGCAAAGTTTTGCTGTCCCAACAGAGATGTTTTCTAAGGAAAAACGCAAAGTTCTCCTGAAGCTTCAAAATCAGTTTAGCCACGCCTCCGCAGACCGGCGGCAGCGGCTTATTCAAACCTCTGGCAATACTGATAAAGACTGTTTAGCCATTCTGCAAGAGATCATTCATGACTGTGAGATATGTCAGAAGTATCACAGGACCAAGCCTAAGCCTGTCGTTGGTTTGCCCTTAGCTTCTGAGTACAATGAGACAGTGGCAATGGATTTATATGAACTAGAACCTGGGATGTGGAACCTCCACATCATCGATCACTTCACAAGATTCAGCGTGAGAAACAAGAAACCCTCTGAGATTGTCAACTCATTCATTCACTTCTGGTTTGGTGCCCCCAAACGGATCTATCTACATGGGCAACAGTGGCGAGTTCAACAATGAGGAGATTAGAGACATGGCGGAAAAATTCAACATTGAGACGAAAACTACAGCGGGATACAGTCCATGGAGCAACGGACTCCTCGAAAGACACAAAATGACTCTTACGGAAATCGGAGATCCTTTTGAAGGTGAAAAAGGAAAATGGGTGTGGCTGGCAAACAACTCTTAACTGGGCACTTGTGGCCAAAAACAGTATGATCAATGTGCATGAGTATAGTCCACACCAACTTGTGTTTGGACAAAGTCCTAACCTTCCTTCTGTTTTGGTTGATAAACTACCTGCTCTGGAGAGTACTAATTTGAGTACTAGAGTAGGGGAGCATTTGGCAGTATTACTTTTCACAGAAGTTGAATGCTCAGAAAGAATAAGAAAGGCAATACGTAAACACCGAAAAACAGAGTGTGATATAACTAGTACTGTTTCTTCTACTGATGTAAAATTGAGAACAGGTCAAGTGGTCACATTTACAAACAAAGATGACGATGCTCGGCACACTGCCAGAGTTTCAGGCAGAGCAGGAAAAGCCCAAAACGGGTACAATTTGCAGTATCTTGAACCAAATGGGAGTGAAGGACAAAGAAAAGCGATGGACATGTCACAAGTTGCTAACCTTCAAACAGAATGGGAAAACATTGATGCTGATGCACTCATCACCAAAGACATCCCTTTTGATGCTGAAAAACAGCAAGAGATTGAAAACAATGATGTTTATGAAGAGATCACTAATGCATTTCTACTAGATGGGTCTGTACACTGAAAGAGACTTCTAATGGTATTGTTCCCAAAGTTCGCCTTGTGGCAAGAGGTTTTGAAGAAAATATTCCCGGGTTGCAAAAGGATTCTCCTACATGTGCATCTGAGTCACTCAGACCGCTGTTAGTTGTGATAAGTCAAAACAAACGGACAGTTCATTCTATGGATATTAAGTCTGCCTTTTTGCAGGGCATGAAACTCGAGAGAGACATTTACATTAGTCTCCCACCAGAAGCTGGCGTGGACGGTGTTCTGTGGAAACTGAAGAAATGTGTGTATGGACTGGCCGACGCTTCCCTTTATTGGTACAACAAAGTAAAACAACTCATGCTGAACACTGGAGGTAAAACGTCAAAAGTTGACCCCGCAGTATTCTATTGGCAGAATGAGCAGTCTGAGGTCATGTTGATGACTTTCTTTGGGCAGGGTCGGAGCACTTCATTTCTAACGTTATCGTTTTGTGGGTCGCCAAGCAAACAAGACCAGATATTATGTTTGACACGTGCGGCCTGTCGTCTAACATTAAAAACGCTACTGTGCAGTCCATACATGAAGTCAACAAGGTGATCTGTAAACGTAAGTCAGAGAAAGTTACACTTAAGTTTCGGTATTTGGGCAATAGTGATGATTTGAGCTTGGCTATCTTCAGTGATGCTTCTATGGGTAATCTTCCAGATGGAGGCACACAAGGAGGTGCTTTAATTACTCTCATGGGAAAAATGGGAACGTTCTCCCCTCTATTTTGGCAATCTAAAAAAAAAATCAACACTTTATTCTGAGCTCACCGCTGGAAAAGCTGATCTGAATACTCTTCCTCTCATCTGTGTAACTGACAACCATTCTCTATTTGATGCTCTTGAGTCCACAAAACAGGTCACAGAAAAGAGACTCAGGTTAGAAATAAGCAGCATTACAGAGCTCCTACAGACAAACAAAATCAAAGAGGTGCATTGGTCAGAGGCAAAATCACAACCTTGCTGACTGTTTAACTAAAAAAGGTGCTTAAGGAGGGTATATGGGTACAATGAAGTTATGTGCACTTATATTCATGTGTTCAAATGTGAATTTTTTGGTGGGTTATTAATACATTCCAATGATGTTCAGGGTCCATGTTTTTTTGTTTTAAAAAAAGAGGGAGATTGTTAACTTCCTTGTACTATAAGTATCGCGAGGTTTTACTGCACTATGTGGTGAAGTATCACGAGTTCCGGCGGAACTGGCGTAGAGAATTTTCTAGCAACGTGATGGAAATGGCAGAATAAAAGAAGCAGCCAGTTAAAACTTTTTTGCGTGGTGTCTTGGAATTTTCTCGTATAGCTGTACTTGTCACCATGGTAATCAACAAGCTATGACAATAGCTATAATTAGCAATGTTATGCCAGTAACTAGCATAATGGTATGCTAGTAACTAGCATAACGGTATGCTAGTAAGGTCAATAAACAATACCAGCATTTTTCTTTCAGCTCCATTGATCACATGCCAAATAAACTTTTCAATTTATTTGTATGTGATTAATATGAAAATGCAGCTCAGGTTTGAATTTTTTGTTAATACGCTGTAAACATTAGCTGAGAGGGGGAGAGCCTTGCACAATTGCACACGCATGCAACTTAAAGGGAACAAGGGCCCTCGTGAGTCTTGCCCTGCATTTTGGACATAGCAATTTGATGCTTAAGAGTGTTTGACGTAACATACGCTGGATACTTATGCACTTATTCCGCTCTATAATTGTCCTTGTACCTTTTGTAGTGTAGTCAATACCCGTGTATTCTCAGAAGACCCACGTCGTAGCATAAATTACATTTACATTTGGAAAATGGATGAATGGATGGATGGATGGATGGAGTGTTGTTGCACCTATACGTGATGCAATTATTATTATTATTATTATTATTATTGTTGTCATAAGAGATAACATTTGGATACAGCAGGAGTTATTTTTGTTGGAGAAAATGATAAATTTTAAAATATTTATTTAACAAATAGTTTATATATATATATATCACATTCACATCTTTATTCCAATAAATTACAGTATATTGAAAAAAGTACTCTTATCCTGCAACTCTATTTGATGTGACCTATAATGTATTTTTCTCACCATTCAGAGAATATGGCATAAACGAAGTTGTAGCTGGAGTTCGAGAGTACTTTAATGTGATGCTGACAACTCAGCTGCTCTACAAGTTCGAGAGGCCGCAGTACGCTGAGATGTTGGCCGAGCACCCAGACAAGATGATGTCCTAGGTCTATGCATCTCTTGTGCCTTTTTTTTCGTTGGGACACCACTCACACAGGAAAACACACACATGCACAACAGGCAGCGACGCCCAATAATTAAATCACTGTTTTAGACTACAGAGTAGAAATGAATTGTTTTGTGTCGAGCCTAAAGTACTCATTTGGACCTCTAATTCATATTTTCTTGTTAAGTGGTGAACTCATGGAACTTGTAAATGTGAAAATCTCCTTTTCGGAACCTGAAACTGTGAAGGTCTGAGAAACAAATGTGCATCTTGAGTACAAATCCATGTTGTTAAAACCTCAAGAGGTAGTGGCAGGGTTTTTATTATTTTTTCTTGGAGCAAGAAAAGCAATTTGGTCAAGGTCTGTCCTAAAATAGAAACAGGCCATACATGCCCCTGGAAACCTAGTGAAGTTTGAGGTGGAAAACAACATGATATGAAGTCAATGTATTTTGACTGCTTAGCTCTTTCCTCAGCCAAATGTATTGGCAAGATAGTGACATCTAAACATGCTGTACAATTCACTCCATTTAGTGATGTCAACACATTTTGAGTCGATTGCTGTATGAGGGGATGCAACTATCACACCTAACTGAGGATTCAACCTGATTATTGAAGTAATACACACATTAACTCATTAATCAGAAAAGCGCTTGTTTCTTTCTGCCTTGATTTTGACAAAATGCTGCAGCAACAAGTTATTTAACACCTGCAACACATTTGTTATCCTTCAAATTTAGTTTTACAAACAAACATAAAACATGAATAATATTAACATTTTGAGTGAGTTGATTGTTGCAGTTTTGTACTGTCCTTGAATGGCAATTTTTATTGCATTGGGGAAAAAAGCATGATATATAGTTATTTTTTTTGATTGTTCAAACCCATTGTTTTTGTTCAAGGATCAATCTTTTTATGTGTTGACAATTTAAATATATTAAGATTAGGGGTGTCAAAACTAGTGCGTTAATTTTGAGTTAATTTAAAGTTCCTTTAACGCCACAAATTTTTAAAAAATGCGCAGTTAATGACTGCCCCATACCTGGAAGTTCTGTACTGGGAAAAATTCCAGTCGCAACGCAGCAGGAACATCCACATCAAAATGTTGTAGTAATAAATGTAATAATAATGCATATATTTGTGGAGAGTGGGGTCAAGTTGTATTTTACAATTTTAAAAATGTGCAGAATTTCACAAGTTACTTCATGTTAAAGGTAAGATAGCTCTTAATATGAAAATAAAAATGCAATGAGCACAGCTGTCACCAATATCTTACAAAATGTAATTATGCCATCTAGTGGCAGAAAATGACCTCAACAAAAATCTATATCACACTCGTTTTTTACGGTACTGTACATCTTTCTAATTTCAACTCAATTTTATGAATTTTTATGAAATTTCTGTTTAAATGCTTAAAAGATGCAGACACGTTTCTATTAGTTTAAATTTTTTCCACTTTTATGTTAACAAGAGTGTGAAAACAAAAAATAATTTATTGTACATGCTATTGTACATTTAGAACAGATATAAAATTTGCGATTAATCGTGAGTTAACTATTGAAGTCATGCGGTTAAATCTGATTAAAAATTGTAATCGCCTGACACTCCTAATTAAGATTCTATGATGTACTGTACATCAGTTCAATACAGAACAGACATTACGGTATATTGTCCATATTTAAAATGACATTTTTGTTACACATTTGTTAAGGAAAAATGTTGGTCTTTGTAGCCCCTTAGCAGCGCTGATGAAAAATTGTGTCGCGTGCCATAATTTAAGTTGCTGCTCATCCCTCAGTTAACAGCTAAATATAACTGCAATGATTATTATGTGTCAGTTCAACCGTCGCTGATGTATTGAGTTCCATGTGGTGATGAAAAGTTTGTTCAATTAAGCATTATTACAACCTAGAGGGTTGGACATGAATCTTCACCAAGACAAAAATCATCATGATAAACTTGTGCATATTAAATAAATAAAAAACAAAGTGGCCAAAGGGGCCAGAAATATGACTGGATTCTGGAGGACAGAAAATGGGTCATGTGGTTTACTGAGTCCAGATTGATGCATAATAATGGTCATGTGCTAAAAAAAAAAAAAAAAAAAAAAAAAAAAGGTCAACTGAACAAAGCATTTTTCCCCCCCTCCTCGATGGCACAGATGATGATCAGATGGACTCAAATTGGGAAAGACCGATTGAGTGAGCACGATACATCGTTTTCACACATGAATTATCCAACACAGAGTCCAGACTTCATTGTGAATCTTCTTTCTTTGTATTTTCTCAGTCAAATGGTTTCCACACAGCTCTCATAATACAAGCTCAAAACTGTCACTGTGGCAAGTCACTGAGCAGCTTTCAAACTAGTCATGCTTGCATGATGTGTAGATCTTAAAATGTCATCTAAAATTGTCCCTCTGTGTCTTCCTTTGTCCCTGCTAGTTCGAATTGGAGCCATGCTGGCTTATACTCACTAGATGAGAAAAGTCTGGCTTTGCTGCTTGGTTACCTCACGGACTTCCTTAAGTAAGATTTGACACTCACTATACCAGCAGAGACTCTATTTAATGGTGGGGGGACTCTAAGCTGTCATGTTTCATTGTGATCCACATTGGTGCAGTCAGGCCTGTTTCACATTCTCCAAACATCAGGACTGATTTTGTGCAACACAATATTTATACAGTGTGCTGCTTAAACAGCACTTTAAAATATCGAATAATGTTTCCAGCAAATTTGACATGTTGAATCGTCGCCGGGGGCATTAAATCACTGTGATTGGCTGTTAGCTAGCGAATCAGCGCACGGGGCAAGAAGAGCAAGTGACAACGCGGATAAACAGTACTCAACTGAACTTTGTTTTTTCAGGACAGCACACGTGAATATTAAAGTCCTCCATAAAGAGGATATGATCATATTTCAGCATGATTTCGGCAAGAAGATTTGCATAGTCGTTTAAAAAGTCGCTATTGTATTTTGGAGGTCGGTGAATGACACAGCAAAGCACAGTGACAGTTTGGCCGAAAGAAGGTGGCTTCAAAGCTGTGACCGATGTGGTAAATAGACATCGTTGACATTTATTTATTTTTAAATAGTCGCCGTTCCTCCACCTCGGCCCGACGTCCTCGGAGCGTCCAAGTAAGCACAGCCAGGCGGTAGTAATTCAATCATAGCGGTGGACTCACCAGCGACAGTCCAGGTCTCCGTCAGGCAGAGGAAATCCCAAGTATAAATAAATCTAATCAAAATAAACGTTTTGTTTGTCAATGATCGCGCATTTAACAGCGCGATCCTTGTGGGAGCAGCAGGGGTGCATGGCCCTTCCGTCCGGCGGTCTCGAGGAAGCTCCTTTAGAAGCTGGAGGTCGGCACCGCGTCCAAAACGCGGAGGGCAATACGGCCGAAGCTTTTCGGCTGAACCAACGATCGGTAGCAGCCAGGAATCGACAGGGTCCAGGATACGCCACAACGGAGTGCCTCCATGCGTTCGGGAACAAGAAGGGGACGAAGCTTGTTCCAGCGTCCGATTTCGCTTCACTAGCTGGCTCGTTTACCCCGGCGCCACTGTCAACACCCGTATGAGTTGTTTACGTTTCTATTTTGTCCCTCCCGACCGCCAGGTGGCGATGCTGAAACAGCACGGGGGATCCCGCCCCCGTAAAGAGGTTGCCGGTTGCCTTTAGGAATAATGAACTAACGAATACACACACACTCGCATGCACGCACACACACACGCACGCACACACGCACATACACATTCTCACCCACATACAAAATAATAATAAAAATAAATAAATAAATAAAAAAGCAATGATGATGACATTACCGAATGAACAATATTGAGCTCTTAAAAATAAAAAATAAAATAAAATAAAAAGGAATAATGACTACCGCCGCCGATGGCACGGAGGGGAATTATTTCTCGCGCATGTGCTAAAGGTATGTAATAGTCTGTGTCGGTGGGGTGTGTATTTACGTCATTTTTCTACGCGACTTGCCAACGTCTGGGCCGACGCCACAGGGGGTAGGCGTCGGTCACATTTGGACGACGTCGGATTGGTGTAGCTAGGCCTTAACACATGCTTATTCAAGGTTAACCGAAACAGCATGTGAGTATGGCAAGCCCTTTGAGCATTTATTTCATATCCTTGATATCAGACAGTAGTGTTTCTCAACTAGTGCAGTCTTCATCAGAACTAGTTGTACATTCAGCCATACTAGTTCTGCGCTTTGTCGTACTACTTGTACAAATGTCACCCATTTTCTGAAATTTGTGCCACTTTAATCCAACTAGTGCTGACACAAGTCTAACTAGTAGGGCTGGGAATCTTTGACTGTCTCACGATTCGATTCCGATTTTTGGGCCTGCGATTCGATTCAGAATCGATTATTGATTCCGAATGATTTTAGATAAAAAATTATTTGATTGACAATGATTTCAGCTTCAATTTATAGATATGCAAAGAATTGTCATGATCTACTCCAGTCTGACTCGCTAATGCTAATTAGCGCGCTACTCGTGGCACTTTTATCACTCAAAAGAACAACTATTCATACAAAACGCTTCAGGAATGTATACAGAGAAGCATCTTAACATCTTACACTGCAAAAAAAAAACTACTTTTATTGGAATAACTTGATCATGACTTTTTGCTTCTATGTGGCTACAACTTAACAGTGTATCAGAACGTGCAGCACCACACTGCCCCTAAGTGGCCAAATCATGTACAACATGTACAGTGCTCCCAATAAAGGCACACACAAACAAGGGCAAGAAAGTATAAAATAAATGAAATAAAATCGATTTTGAATCATAATAAATGAGAATTGATTTTTTTGGCACACCCCTACTAACTAGTGACACATACAAGCATGCATGTAGTGCCAAACTCGCAGCTAGTCAGCTTTTCTATGCACTAGTTGCCCTTTGGAACAAACAAGTAATGTTCAAAGTCTTACTAGTTAACTAGTAAGGCACAAAAGCTCTAACATGTTTACGAGTTGACCGTGAATTATTCTAACATGTGAACTAGTTACATCTGATTTCCTGCACTAGCTAACTAGAGAGCTGAAATATCTACTTGTTAACTAATATATTTATTGCATTTTAAATTAGACTGGTAAAACGGGGGAAAAAATGGATGGATGGAAGTTTTACTTACATTTTAATCATATATTTTAGGGGTGTCAGGCGATTACAAATTTTAATCGTAATTAATCTCATAACTTCAATAGTTAACTCAATATTATTTGCAAATTTTACACCTGTTCTAAATGTAGAATAAAATATGAGTAAATAAGTTATAATATAAATATGGCTGCATCTTTTAGTTGTTGATACAGTAATTTTATAATCATTTATAAAATTGAGTTAAAATTAAAAAGATGATATTGATGTGATATTGATTTTGATGTGATATTGATTTGTGTTGGTCATTTTTCTACCACTAGATGGCATAATTGCATTGGTGACAGCTCAGTGCATTTTTCTTTTCATATTAAGAGCTATCTAATTTTTAACATGAAATAACTTCACATTTTTAAAATTGTAAAATATCACTTGACTCCAGTCTCAAAAAATATATGCATTATTATAAAATTTATAACTGCAAAATTTTGACATGGATGTGTTTGCTACACAGTAAGCAAGCACACTAACACAGGGTCAAACTATGGTGCAGACAGTCATACTAGTGCAAAAGTAAGTTATACAGTGTAAATAACAAAAGTCAAACAATGGTGCACCTTTTTTTCCCCCTGGCATTTCAATAATGTTGACACAAGTGGAAAAGATTTGTTCTCCCCGAGGCCTCTCATTTTGCTTTTGCCGCCTCCTCGCCACACAAACGGCAGTCACCCTAACAGGTTTCCTGCGGCTCCTTGAAAAGTCTTGGCAGTGAATCTTAGTCGGGGGGCTCTTATCAGATGCATGCCATTTATGTACTTAAGCAACTCTGGACAATGTGGGGCATTGAGAACATTGTGAAGTTTGATGAATCACATTGGATGTGTTTTCAGTATTTGTATCTACTTCTCCCAGAACACAAAATGAACTGCATGGCAATTTTGTCCATTTAGAAGCCGATAAGCTTCCACCTGTTTGCATAAGCAATGAAGTGTGTGCCCGTTATTGGATTTGCAACGTTTTAGTAAATCAGGGTCTGTGAAGGTGAGTTAAATAACTCAATTTGTAACATGCATAATTTAAAAAAAGTAAATGTCAATAGTCAAAATGTGTAACTAACACATAATGAGGCAGCAGTCCTAGCTACTGTTGCCACTTCCATCATATATTCTTCTTAACTAACACCCTTTGTTGATTCTTGTTCTTTGGGAAGAGGTTTTGCACAAAAAAAGCTAAAGTAAAAGCAAAACATGCGTGCAGAGAAATGATTCCTTTAGCCCATAACTCACTGAGCGGCGAAGGTTTGTGAAAGTTAATTTTCATCAGGGTTCGTTCTAGGTCGCAAACGGCCGTTTGCCCACAAATAGCCTTTATGGTGGCAAACAAATTTTCTTGTTGCAAGGAAATTTGAACGTGAAAAATTTCTTGGTGGAGAAAATGCCACTACTGAGAAATTACCAAGAGATGGACATCATTTTATAATTGAAAAGACAAGAGGAAAAGTGGTTAGGGATGCTTCCAGGAGGCCGATAGCAGCACTGAAGGTGGAACTAAGCAACATCATGCTAAGTCTATTCTTCTTCAGCTGGAACTGGGGCCTTAGTCAAGGTGGAGGGGCAGTATTAACTGTTCAAAATGAGTCTTTGTTGGCATTTTCCCTCTAAAATAATCTTCAACGAGTTGTACCGATTATGAGTCATAAATATTGAAAACAATTTTTTTTTTAATGATTTGACTTGGTTTCATATTTTATATCACAAATCCTGGCATTTGGACATGGGTGTGGAGATTTTTTATATACAATGTAGACTATATGACATGTCAAATCATTTCAGACAAATATTGCTTGGACAAGTGGAAAAGATTCTGTAGTGTTTGGGGATTCTGAAGTCTTTTTGACTTTTCAATAGGTTGTAGATAAGTAAGACTAAATGTTGAATTATGTATCTGATTTCCTCCCTGCAGGTTTCTTAAGAATGCATTCACACTCTGCATTGCAAGCGACCATGAGATGACGCCCCCAGATTTCCACCACAAGGATGTGTGAGTGCTTGCCGGACACATTCTCCCGTCTCCCAGGCCACCTACATTATTACCATTACCACCCTCCTGAGTGCACACTTGGATGACATTTTCTCTTGGACTAAGGCCTAAAGTGCTTTTCACAGTTAAGAGATACATTTTAAGGGGCCCTTTTGAAGCACACAAAAAATGATTTTACTGATTTTATAAGATGGCTTTAATGTAATGCACACTCTAAAAACAGAGTGGTCAAATTTACCCCATTGATTGGGCATACCGATACAAATTGAAGAATACAAATTCTGACCAAGATATTGGCTAATCTGTGTTAAAGGCTGACATTTTTTCAGGAATCCCGCGGGTAATAAATATAATTCCAAGTGATCTAGCTAGACTTACTTTTTATTGTAACCAATTTCATTGGTTATTTGACTAACCAATAAAACTGGTATGCCCGTAACCACCCGGAATAGTCAATGTCTGACCAATCTATTGGTTAATCAAGCCAATATGAGCTTAACCTACTAGATTGGTAGTTTTTTTTCCTATCCATTTTTATAGTTTAGTCACTCTCTGTTGTACAGTTTATGCAGTTGTGTGTATTTATTGTGTATGTATTTATTACATTGTCTTACTACTGTCCCATGAATGTGACCCATCAGCACTCCTTGTTAACAAACTGTAGTTTTAAGGAAAAAACCCAAAACATTTCTACAGGATGTTGTTTGATGTCTTAAGTATTGTTCAACTCATATATTTGCATCGCCATCAAGTCTGTAACACATACCGCCAGATTCACTTGTGTTTATTTTGTAATGTTACAGACATGACAACACTATATAGGCAATGTACACTAACACATTTCTGTAAAATTGACAGTAAAAAATTACAGCATTATCTTTTTATCTTTTATACTTTTTTGCCAGTTATTTACTGTAAATTCTGCAGTCAATTCATTACAGTGTAGATATAAGGGCTCTGGTCGGAACAACAATGTTGGGCTGATCAGTCTGTAATTTATTACGCAGTCCAAAAACGAGGGCCGTTTTACTCTGCATCCCTCTTGCTTCATTTCCATGGTAACACTAGCCTGTTGCCATGGAGTTCGCGACACATTGCAAAGCTGGCAAAATTTGGTGGCACATTGTTAAAGATCCACCACTGAGAGACGCCAATATGCATACAGTGCTTGCACATGATATTGGACATGCTTGTTTTTGTTCATTACTGTGCTTGGCAATATGTTTTTTTTGGGTCACAAAGGAGGGGGGGGGGGGTTGATTGGTTATGAAATGGAAAAAAAATACTTTGAATTGTTATTGCAGGGAATGTGTTAAAAGTCAGTTTTGAATTTATCGGAAGAGAGCACTCTGAAGGACCAGGGAGATGCACAAAAAGGGTTCATGTGACAATTTATTTTGGGCACTAGGTGGGCCAATAGCAACAATGAGGATAAAAAAATTACAATTTTGTCTTTTAAAACTAGCTAAAACCCAATAAAAATGAGCAGTTAAAATAGAAATAAAACCAAAAATAAAACAATTAAAACGTCTCAAAATGAGACGGGGTGGGAGTTAAAACCAATCTCTTCTTTTTAAAAGACGAGGGAGGGGTGACCTCCTCAGGGACGCGGCAATACAGTAGCGGTAGTACTTCTTGGCGGGGGCCCGGCCTGGATGAGTCACTTCGCAGCTCTTTGGGCGCTTCTGTGACCACGGCTAGGCAGAGCCTACAAAGAAAAAGATAACCGTCAGTACAAGGGCCAAGAATCTGTGTACTGCCGTTGTGGTCCTCGCTGGGCCACCATGTGTCATGAGAGATACTCACAGCCCAGGCCGGGCTCCTCACCGTGCCGCTGCGGTTGTGTAGCGCTGTGACACCTCCCGAGCCAGTCTCGTCCTCTCCCGTCCGCTCTGCATAAGCCTTTTTTTTTTGTTCATTCGGAAATGTCATCATCATTGCTCTTTATTTTTTTATTATTATTATTTTTAATATATATATATATATATATATATATATATATATATATATATATATATATATATATATATATATATATATATATATATATATATATATATACACATATATACATATATATATATATATATATATATATATACTTTATTTTTTTTGTATGTGGGTGAGTATGTGTATGTGCGTGCGTGCGTGCGTGCGTGCGTGCGTGTATTTGTTAGCTCACCAAAAACCTATTAGAAAAAATCCCATACCGTTCACCTAAACCGAACACCGCCGTCAGGAGACCCGAGGGGACCAAAGAAAACCAAGGAAGGTGAAATCCAGCACCGACCAGACACCACCCACCGGGCCACCCACCAAAATTCTTCCCCAACCCAAGAAACATCTAAATTCCAACAAATCCAAAAAAAATAAAAATAAATCAGGGAGACCTCAAGAGACCGAAGGAGAGACTGAGGAAAGGAAGGAAGGACAGACGAAGCAGAGTGAGAGCCACAGACACCAGCCTCCACCGATTCAATGACCTGAGGAGGAAGCAGATTGTGTCTGAGTTTCGATAGATGCTGGTGTGGTGGATCTGGCATGCATGAAAATCTCCACCAAAGAGGGGAGCCGTCGACCCCTGCCAGGACAGAGCAAGCGCAACACCTCAGGGCCCCCCAGGCCGCGGCAGCGCCAAAGGACGACCCCCGGGCCCCGTCAGGGCCACCGGCCGGAGAGCAAACCCAGGAGCAGGAGCGCCCCCCCACCCCAACACGGCCCGCGCCCCCGACCCAACGCAGCAGGACGGGGCACTGCAGGCCCGCCAGGCACCCCACCGGCCCACAACCCCCGCACCCCCCACGACCCCCCATCCACCCCCGCCATCCACCCCAACCCAGCCCCAGCCGCCCCCTGGTCCCCAACCCCCCAGACACCCCCCCGCAACCCCCCCCCCCCAACAAAGCTGCCCCGCCCCCGTTGACCCCACCCGACCAACCGGCAGCCCCCCAACCCCGACCCCCAGCCCTCGGGGACCCCCCGCACTCAGGCACCGGCGCCGAAGAGGGGCCGGACAGCGGAGCGGAGAGGGCAGCCGCGCCCACCCCACCCCCCGCCGCGTGGAGAGACGGAACACCGGGGGCAGAAGGGGAGATGGGGGCACCGGAGGACGGCCGACACCCCCGAACCCCAGGCCCAGCGGGGGAAGGCCCCGGTCGTCACCCCAGCGTTCTTTGTGAAAGTTAACCCCTGTTACTGAGTCCACCAGCTCGCCGACTGGCGAACTCTACCCCTAAACCGTGAATGTGACCCCACCCAGTGTATATACAAGTGTGTGTGTGTGTGTGGGGGGTGCATTAAAATTAGGAGCAGGTGCATAAGCCTGATAACGATCCTGTTGATTGGAATCAGCTTGTGTTTGAAGTGAGAAACCTCCAAAACCTGCAGGACTCCGGCCCTCGAGGACCGAGATTGCCCACCTCTGCCCTGGGTGCTCTCGATCCCTTCATCAGTTTCCCTGTCCGTTTCCTTCCTTCCTTTCTTTTCTTCCCTCTCCTCCCTTCGCTGATCCAATGCCAATTGACCTTTTGCACGTGACGTCACAGCCCTCATGGGAACGCCCCCTACGGGACGCTGGATGGCTAAAAAGCCACTTGCCTGTATTGCAACCATTGAATCTCGTACAGCGTAAAGTCCTTTATCTAATCGATTATCTTATAAAATGGTCATATGTTGCTGTGCCGTCGGTTGTACAGACAGACAAAGGAGTAAGACAAATGTTGCTTTTTATCGCATACCTACTAATGAAGACGAACAGCGTCGCTTGATAGCAGCAATCAACAGAAGGGACTGGCAGCCCACAAAGTATTCACGGATTTGCAGCTATCATTTTTTGCAAGATTAGTCGATAAATGTTCAAACATTTGACTAGTAAACGTACACTCTAACACAGATTGTAACAGAGGTGTCGAATTGCGTGTTTCAAATCACATTAACGAGCCAGATAGTTAGCGTCCACTCCAACTGCACGAACACACAGCTTACTTTTAAAATGCACCTTCTTCAAAACTATATTAATAATGGGGGATGTTGTCTTTGTGCTTTGCGTTTTTCACTCTGGAGCCGGAGTCATATTCATGAAATTACCGCATAGCTTGCCACGACGATAGTCATTTGTTCCATGCTAGTAAACATAGTAACATAACCTCATGACAGCGTTTTAATATAGAACGGACTATGTCAAAATAAGTCAGTTAGCATGATAAACAAGTTTTACCTTTGCATTACGAGGTATATTGTCCCCTGGTGTGAGCGTAGCATCTCGTCCCAGAGGCTCAAGCCAGCGACAAGCTTTTGAATCGGCCCCGGTGTAAGGAGAAGAGACGACATTGACTACATAATGATATAGGTCGTGCGATTTGATTAACTTGGTAAAAACAGCAGGCAACAGAAGGTAAGGGCTGTTTTCAAACTAGCGCTCTCCAACTAAAGTAAATATTGCGCTCTATGAGTCCTGACTAAATGTGCAACTTCGACTGACAGGCGAACTTCGGTTGAAGTAATAGATTCCATGGCTCAATGGGCAATAATAACTTTTAATTTGTAAAATAGCAGTCGCTAAGTCACTAAGTCGCGCCGGGTCACGTCCACTTCCATTCAACAATCATTTCCTTCCGCCGTCCGTCATAGGGCAGTCACGTGATCACGTGACGTCGGTGCAAATGGACAATACCAGTGCCGTTTGACTCCATTCGACCAATCAGACGGAGCCAGCAGGTAGTCACATGACCACAGGCAGTCTTTGTGCGGCCCCACAAAGAAGCAGTTATCAAAGTAACTTCTTTATGAAACATGGCAGAAATCTGTATTTACCTTACGGATGGTCTACACCAGAAAATGGATAGACAAGATCAACAACAGCTATGTCATGCACTCTCATCGGTGCCTAAAATATTGGCATTTCAGCCTACAAGAAGCCTACTTTGAACTTGAGATGCTGTCGCAGCCTCAGTTTGGAAAATGTAATGCTCCGTGGAATAACACCAGCAGGTCAACGATACAGCACTTGAATGTAAAATGCATTTATGCACAATCTAAAGGAGCGGTGCGAGAGAGGAATCTGCAATATATGCCCATCACTGAAGATAAAGATGTAAGTTGACACAACTTGGTGTTTTTGAGTAATCAACCATTAAGCAGATATCAGCATTGCATCATCTAATTATATAACAATCTGCCTGGTAAATATTGTGTTTCGCGTGAGTAAAATTTAATCCAGACCATTTATTATGGTTCAAATTGCCCTGGTTCATGTTATTAAAGCTGCTCAATGTAGAAATTTGCCCCAAAATATCTTTACACGACTCAAACATCTTCTAATTAGGATTCTAACACCTTTTCACAATGGGTACTCCTGCAAGCCTCTGGCCAATAGTTTTCAGACTGGATTCAGGTTCGAATATCCCGCTCTGTCTGCGGATGTGACGTCATGCACACATTGTGTATGTGAAGAAGGGAGTGTGCAGTTTCATTTTTTAACCATGCTTGGCAGTAGCGATTAAAAATTGAGCAGCTTTAAAGGGATACATGAGAAATTAATACCGTTAAAAACTCATTTTTCCACTTGCTGTGGACTCATTGGACGGAAGATGACATCAACTGTGCTGAGGAAATAGGTTTGCTGACCAAACCCAGAAAACAGGTAAGCCGTGATTGGTCGACTTGTTACTTTTTGAGTGTTAATTAGATACAAATGCGCTATATAAATCCGATGCATTATTATTATTATTATTACTTATGTCCTTCCTCAGCACAGATAATGTCATCTTCAGTCGACAGCAAGTGAAAAAAAATGTTTTTATAGGTATTAGTTGTTCATGAAAAATACCTTAATGAAGTTATGACATTAATTATAGACAAGATTTTATCTACTTACTGTTGGACTTAAAGTCGCATTGTTGAAATGTTTGAAATAGCATATTACCATTTTATGTTTTGTCTATTTGACATTCATGTACCAATAATAGAAGCTGCTCACCAGATACTAAATACTTGAGTAGTTTAGTCACTGAATACTTTGCCGAAGTAAGGTAGAAGACCTTTTTCTTTTTTTTTACATTCTAAATTAACAATAATAGTGAGGAAAATCTTGAGCTAATCTGCCCATCTCACACTTATCTGAGCTCACATGTCAGTTGTGACTACATACCAGCAGCAAAGTAAAAATTGTAATCATTAGTTTCACTTAGTGCTGAGATATCCGTATAAAACTTGTTTTTAAAAAGTTACGGTGTTTTTTTTCCATTTTATTCTGGTATTTAGGTTTCAGGTGGGTCTGACGTCACCCCGCATTGTCCCAAGATGTCTCCAACTTCTCCCATCAATACTACAAGGAAGTCCCGCCCTTTAACGCAACCGATTGGATGAAAAATAAACCAGCCCGCGAATACTCGCCTCTGATTGGCTGTAGGGGCTGCTCTCGACTGTGATCTGGCTTTGCGGGTTGGAGTCAGGTGGAACTCACGCCGTGGGAGAACAGGATAAAACTTTGTGTTGCCCTACGGGAAGTTGTTTTTTTATTTTCTTGTACTGCTGATGCTTTTATCAAAGAAAGGAGGAATTTGACAAGCCAGCAATTCGAAATGAAGAGTCTCAAGTACCGGCTGAAAAAGCATGAAGTTAACATCACTGTAAGTGGACTTTGTGTTGTTTCTGACGATTGCGACTCTTTTTTGTGATAGCTGATTTAGCTTTAGCTGTGTATTCGTGTGCGATGTTCCACCTTCTTGTGGTTTGCAGTGTAGTTTGACCTCTGCTCAGCCACACTTCGTCTCGTTCTCACTTTCCGAGGAGAATCAGCCTGTGGAGCACCTGCTGTTGTTTCAAGCCAGCCACTTGTTGTGTATGCTCAATATATACAACTAAACATGACTCGACCGGTGCGTTCTCTTCCTAAGTGGTTCCAAGCGCCTATTTAGTTTTCTTTTCACCGGGGACATGCTAGCCCGACTCGTATGGACGTTCTAAATTCTCATAATCTCATTGTTCTGACAGACAGAAAGGGTGCGTCTGTCTACTATATCAGAAATGACGAGATATGACTTGCATTACAAAATAGGGCCATACAAGTAGTACGCTGTGTGTTGATTGTTGAATGAATCCCTAACCTGACATTAAGGAACGTTGTTCGTGTATGTGGCCAAGATAACTTACTTTGTCTAA
Organism: Leptonotus elevatus; assembly: GCF_054856555.1. Taxonomy (NCBI): domain Eukaryota; kingdom Metazoa; phylum Chordata; class Actinopteri; order Syngnathiformes; family Syngnathidae; genus Leptonotus; species Leptonotus elevatus. The sequence continues at coordinate 23,253,955 of NC_141241.1, read as the reverse complement.
ATCTTGTGATAATTCACGAGCATGTACACCAGGGGTGTCAAACTTGTTTTCATCATATGCCACGTTGGATTTATGCTCGCCCTCATCCTGCTGGTTATAATGGTGTTAACACGTGTATATAATAATCAGTTTGATACGTTGCTTTTAAAGTAATTTCACAGTGCTTACAGAGAACAAAATGCAAAACAAGCTGCTTATGTTTTTGCATACAGGAACTTTTTGCAAAAGCTTTTTGCTAGACTTTTATACTTTTTTACTTTGTAGCACTTTGAGATTGTTGAAATATAAAGTGCATCACAAATACAATGTATTATTATTATTATTATTATTACTACTAACAATTAAAATAAAACATCAATGTTTTCTTTTTAGGAAAGTGCAACAATACATCAATAACTTGGCTGCAAGGGTCAGCATCAATGGTGGTCTGAACAGCCAGTGAAAACTACTAGGGCCGACTTATTAACTCTTTGACTGCCATAAACGTTATAAAACGTTTAGCATAAACCTAGGGAAGGGCGCCGAGGACGTTAAAAGACGTCCCCTATGTTTTTTTTTTTTTTTTTCAAAAACGGGTGCAGGAAAGCCTTGGGCAGCTGTGCTGAAAGAATCAGGCTGATCTGATTAGTCAAAGACTCGTTTTGGCCCCTAGAGGGCAGCGATGACTCTCTTTGCACAAGGTTGGATGGGCCGCCCACCGTGGGCGTCAGTAGAAGACGTGAGGCGGAGCTAGAGTGTTGAGGAGACAATGGCTGATCCAAGCCACAATGGCTTGACCAAGCAACCGGTTACAAGCAGCTCAGCTTGAGCATTTTTTTCAAAGACGGAAAGCATCAATCAATACTAAAAAGCGCATTGATGTCAACGATGATGATGACAACGAGCTCTACGCCAAAGTTAGAAGCTTTGGCGTGACTGTTATGAACACGTAGTAAGCCTCACGGCTAAGCGCGGCTAGCGCGGCTAGCGCTGCTAAGGCCGGAAAACGCGCACAATAGCCGGCCGGGTACTTCTACACAATCGGACATTCGATCGGGCGATGGAGAGTTGGCATCGACCAATGCAGATTGATGATGATGATGAAGATGAAGCTCTACGCCAACGTGACTGTTATGAACACGTAGTAAGCCCCACCGGCAAAGCGCGGCTAGCGCGGCTAGCGCTGCTAAGGCCGGAAAACGCGCACAATAGCCGGCCGGGTACTTCTACACAATCGGACATTCGATCGGGCGATGGAGAGTTGGCATCGACCAATGCAGATTGATGATGATGATGAAGATGAAGCTCTACGCCAACGTGACTGTTATGAACACGTAGTAAGCCCCACCGGCAAAGCGCGGCTAGCGCGGCTAGCGCTGCTAAGGCCGGAAAACGCGGAGCTGCACAAGCGGACATTCGATCGGACAATGAAGAGTACCCCGAGTCCAATGCATATTCATCGGAGGAGCGGGTACAGTCTGATCACGGAGAAGACACTGTTTCTGGACTACGATGCCACCATGAATGGAGTGGATAAAATGGATCAGAACATCTCCTACCAACCCGGTATAGCAACTGAAGGACACGGGGAAGCGAGACGTAACACCACCGTAACGTAACCGTAGCATGATCCTGATATTAGACTTGATGACACACTGCAGTATATACTTGCTATTCCCTGGAAAAAAACGGCCGGCAAGAAAGTGGCGCACGCGAAGAGGCAATCTTGTGCAAATGCTGTTGCGTCTCCTTGCACGCAGGAGAGTGTTACAAAAAGAAAAACTGTCGTTGAAACATCCACATATTTGTAAATAGCACCACAGTTGCACACATTTGTAAATAGTTTGCCAAATTGTTGTCAAATTGTTACACTGTTGAATGTAAATAAACGTATTTTGCTATCAAAAAACACTTTTTCATTCTTGGTGGTAGTGTTTTATAGAAGTAAAGCACTATTTAGGTGTTTGTGGCATCATTCATGGACAAAAAGAAGTGTCAAATTCACTAGAATGCATGAAATAATATCGTTTCACTAAAAGCTTGATTTCTCCGTATTTTGGTCCAACACAGGCGAAATTGGGTCAAACTAACCATTTTCTATTGTTGATTACTAAAGAACGGAATAAGGTAGAAACAAACTCTTTTTTTCTGATGAAAGATGAAAGTCCAATCTTTCATTTGGTAGTACGTGTGTTTCCATAGTCCAAACAGAACATTTTCTGTGGACCTTGAAAATCAGTCAAAATGCTTAAATCGGCTGGCACTGGCGGCATCCCTTTTCTGAAAACGTCTGGCAGTCAAAGAGTTAATCAGCCAATTTGACAAATTTACTTAACTTCACACTTTCCAACTATTTACAGCAGCTGCTGCAGTCTGTAAATAGTTGCCAAAGTTGTTAATTAATAGCAATCAAATACAGCTATCAACACCGTTTATCAATTTATTTTGTTTATCAGTTAACAAACATAACCACATTTCTTCTCTTGGAATTAATGTGTAAAACTTCTACCTTGAATCAAATACTTCTGGAAATATAAATCTATGTGTTGATACAGTAGAAAAATAAAACTTTTTTTGTCGACATTGTTTTAAAAGCTAAACAGTGCCACTTGTGTCCCTCCAATATGACACAAATAAACGTCACATTTTGGCTTTAATGTAGGAACCGAGGTCTGAGCTTGTCATCCCCTCCAACTGTCTGCTGATTTTACAAGTACAAGTACTGTTGTGTAAATTGAGGTGGCTGTTTTGCCAAATTTCCTTTTAGCGTTATTTGATTGGCCAGTCCCCGGTGTAAGAAAATCGGCTATTTTACTGTGATTAGTCCGCTTCACAAAGTTCACCCTATCCTATAGATCTCCTTTCACTTTTCAATTAGTTTTGTCATTGAAAATAGGCTGTTATCAGCATTACCAGCCCACTATATACTACATTTCATAAGGATTTTATGTCGCAGACGACGCAGAGGCTGATAAGCGTCACGGACACGACGAGTGAAAGTAAGCTTGTCTTTCATACCGGTAAGTGCTTGCAAGGCGAGTCCGTCTTGGCGAAATAACGTACATGTTGCGACCTTAATGTGCACATTTGTGCTATTCACATAAGCTTGTAAATGTCTATAAGCAATCATGATAAAATATCCAATTACAGCAGGCTAAAGACGCAATATTGGAGCCGTTAAGAGCAAAACTATTGCTACCATTTGAGTTGCCAGTAATGGCAAAAATAACCACTGCCTAAACGAATGGCATGGGGCAACTTAAGCAATATACTTGCGGCTAGGTGGTATGGGTTGCCACATACTTTTTTTTTTTTTTTTTTTTTTTTTTCTTTTTTTTAACTCTTTGACTGCCAGACGTTTTCAGAAAAGGGATGCCGCCAGTGCCAGCCGATTTAAGCATTTTGACTGATTTTCAAGGTCCACAGAAAATGTTCTGTTTGGACTATGGAAACACACGTACTACCAAATGAAAGATTGGACTTTCATCTTTCATCAGAAAAAAAGAGTTTGTTTCTACCTTATTCCGTTCTTTAGTAATCAACAATAGAAAATGGTTAGTTGCATCCGATTTCGCTTGTTTTGAACTCAAATACGGAGAAATCAAGCTTTTAGTGAAACGATATTATTTCATGCATTCTAGTGAATTTGACACTTCTTTTTGTCCATGAATGATGCCACAAACACCTAAATAGTGCTTTACTTCTATAAAACACTACCACCAAGAATGAAAAAGTGTTTTTTGATAGCAAAATACGTTTATTTACATTCAACAGTGTAACAATTTGACAACAATTTGGCAAACTATTTACAAATGTGTGCAACTGTGGTGCTATTTACAAATATGTGGATGTTTCAACGACAGTTTTTCTTTGTGTAACACTCTCCTGCGTGCAAGAAGACGCAACAGCATTTGCATGATCCATTTTATCCAGTCCATTCATGGTGGCATCGTAGTCCAGAAACAGTGTCTTCTCCGTGATCAGACTGTACCCGCTCCTCCGATGAATATGCATTGGACTCGGGGTACTCTTCATTGTCCGATCGAATGTCCGCTTGTGCAGCTCCGCGTTTTCCGGCCTTAGCAGCGCTAGCCGCGCTAGCCGCGCGTAGCCGGTGAGGCTTACAACGTGATCGTAAACACGTCCAGGCTTCCAACTTTGGCGTCAAACTCGCAGTCATCATCATCATCATCATCAATCTGCATTGGTCGATGCCAACTCTCCATCGCCCGATCGAATGTCCGCTTGTGCAGAAGTACCCGGCCGGCTATTGTGCGCGTTTTCCGGCCTTAGCAGCGCTAGCCGCGCTAGCCGCGCTAGCCGCGCTAGCCGCGCTAGCCGCGCTAGCCGCGCTAGCCGCGCGTAGCCGGTGAGGCTTACAACGTGATCGTAAACACGTCCAGGCTTCCAACTTTGGCGTAGAGCTCGTTGTCATCATCATCGTTGACATCAATCTGCATTGGTCGATGCCAACTCTCCATCGCCCGATCGAATGTCCGCTTGTGCAGAAGTACCCGGCCGGCTATTGTGCGCGTTTTCCGGCCTTAGCAGCGCTAGCCGCGCGTAGCCGGTGAGGCTTACTACGTGATAGTAACAGGCCAAAGCTTCCAACTTTGGCGTAGAGCTCGTTGTCATCATCATCGTTGACATCAATGCGCTTTTTAGTATTGATTGATGCTTTCCGTCTTTGAAAAAAATGCTCAAGCTGAGCTGCTTGTAACCGGTTGCTTGGTCAAGCCATTGTGGCTTGGATCAGCCATTGTCTCCTCAACACTCTAGCTCCGCCTCACGTCTTCTACTGACGCCCACGGTGGGCGGCCCATCCAACCTTGTGCAAAGAGAGTCATCGCTGCCCTCTAGGGGCCAAAACGAGTCTTTGACTAATCAGATCAGCCTGATTCTTTCAGCACAGCTGCCCAAGGCTTTCCTGCACCCGTTTTTGAAAAAAAAAAAAAAAAACATAGGGGACGTCTTTTAACGTCCTCGGCGCCCTTCCCTAGGTTTATGCTAAACGTTTTATAACGTTTATGGCAGTCAAAGAGTTAAGAGCTCAGTATTGTTCATTCGGAAATGTCATCATCATTGCTCTTTTTTTTTTTATTTTTATTTTTATTTTTATTTTTTTTTTTAAATATATATATATATATATATATACATACATATATACATATATACATACACACATACATACATTTTTTTTTTTTGTGTGTGTGGGTGAGTATGTGTGTGTGCGTGCGTGCGTGCGTGCGTGCGTGCGTGTGTTTGTTAGCTCACCAGAAAACCTATTAGAAAAAAAAAAATCTCATACCGTTCACCTAAATCGAACACCAGGAGACCCGAGGTGACCGAAGAAAACCAAGGAAGGTGAAATCCAGCACCGACCAGACACCCCCCACCAGAACTCCTCCCCAGCCCAAGAAACATCCAGACCCCAACAAATCCAAAAAACATAAAATCAGGGAGGCCTCAAGAGACCAACGGAGAGACCGAGAAAAGGAAGGAAGGACAGACGAAGCCGCGTGAGATCCGAGACACCAGCCTCCACCGATTCAATAATCTGAGGAGGAAACAGATTGTGTCTGAGTTTCGGTAGATGCTGGTGTGGTGGATCTGGCATGCATGAAAATCTCCACCAAAGAGGGGAGCCGTCGACCCCCGCCGGAACAGAGCAAGCGCAACACCTCAGGGCCCCCCAGGCCGCGGCAGCGCCAAAGGACGACCCCCGGGCCCCACCAGGGCCACCGGCCGGAGAGCAAACCCAGGAGCAGGAGCGCCCCCCGCCCCAACACGGCCCGCGCCCCCGGCCCAACGCAGCAGGACGGGGCACTGCAGGCCCACCAGGCACCCCACCGGCCCCCAACCCCCGCCCCCCCCCGCCCCCCATCCACCCCCGCCACCCACCCCAACCCAGCCCCAGCCGCCCCCATGCCCCCAATCCCCCAGACACCCCCCACCCCCAGCACCCCCCACCCCGCAACCCCCGGGAACCACCAGGGAAAGCCCCGCAACGCAGCACCCCCCAAGAGACCCAGGGAACGGCCAAGACGCAGCCGCCACCCAGCAGCCAACAGAGGGGCAGACCCGCCCACTCCCCGCCAGGGGGGACAGCACCCACAGAATTAACCCACTGGCATGCCGTGAATCCGAATATCAACAATATCCGAATTGCCACATACCTGACTTCTCCCGTTTTCAGCAAGTGGTGAAATCGAGTCTTATTAGCGAGGTGCAACGTGTCCGCTTTCGTGATAGCTCTTATTATGCCCCTTTCTTGTCATACATGCTTCCTTGTGTTAATGACTCCTCCACGGTAACATGGTACACTGTTTTATTTTTTTTTGCAGGAGTTTGTTTGCTGTTGTTGAGTTCCTCCCATATGGAGTGTGTGAGGACACGATTAGCAAAGCTTACGCTACGGAAGCCCATGTGGGCGAAAGCCGCGGGTGCGGAACAACGAAAGGGGGAAAAAACCCTCGATATTATAATTGTTTTAATCGTCCACAACAAAACACTTGAATTAATTTAAACAATCGATTTATCGCCCAGCCCTCGCTGGACAATAATTCAATATAAGTATGTATGGTGATAGACATGCAGTGTTTCCCACACAATGTTAATAATAAAGTAAATTGGCCACCACCCAAGAAGTTTTCAAGAAAATGTATTAAATATATATTTACTTTACTTTTATTATTATACTTGTGGATTGTGAGGCTAAAGGAGATGAAGGAACAGGACTGAGACCCAACCCGCCTCCCATCCTCACCGCCGGAGTCCACCCACCCAAGTAGATTTCAAATCTGTGGGAAACACTGACATGTGGTCAATATCAGTATAAAATGCGTTGTGTAGGCAGAGGGTACAGTGTGGCGTTAGATTTGTGCCACAATTACAAACATGTAAGAGAACATTTTGTGCATGAAAGAAAGGTTCTTGAAAGTCTAGTTCACTGCCTGCTCGCCTACCGAGCCAAGGAAGTAGCCGTTGAGGCAAGTAAATCATTGACTATGGCAATAATGAGCCTGCTAAAATGATAAAGTAGTCCAAAGATGGTTGGTAAGATATGGTAGTCCAATGACGGTTGGTCAACTGTAATGCATGCACCCCAAGAGAGTATTTTTTTATTAGGTTTTTTGATATGCTACTTTAAAATTGAACATTGTGTAAAGGTTAATGTAACTGAATCAACAATTTTGCTTTGTGGTAGCGTCTTCTACCAATAAACAGGTGCACTGCTGGAGCAGTATTCATGTAAACATTACAATGTACACAAAAACTGTGTACATTCCTTGAACACATTTACTACCAGATACTTAAATTGGTATTTTCCACTTCATAGTTGTTTTATTTCATTAGATCCTTAATCATACATACAAACAGTAAGTTCTGGACTATAAGCCGCACCCTACTGTACCCGCAGGTGTTTTAATGTTATCGCACCGGGTTCCCGCGACTTTCTTTTTCATAATGAGGGCACAAATTGTCTTGCTCTCGTGCTGTCTCTCCTACTATATTTGGGCTCACTTGGTTTGTTTTGCTCTGTCTGTCGCTCCTGCGCTTCCTTTTAAAGTGTGCCCCCTTGTGATCTGATGGATAAGCCTCACCTTTATATTAGCCACAGGGTCGAATGCAAGTGAAAAAAGTAGCGGCTCATAGTCCAGAAATTACTGTAATTTAAATTTTATCTTTAGCTCGTTCACTGCTTTTGACGATTGTATTCTAAAGACAAAAAAGAAACGCCCACTGCCATTGACAAATACATTTGTCAAACCATTTTTTAACAGGGAATGCGTTGCTTACAGTCTCGGCTACTTATACTGTGACTTTCAAGTCGTCTGGATCTCTATACTGTGTATTGCAATTAATCCAGTCTTATAATTTCCCGCTCTGTGAATACAATTTAATCAAGCAATTGTATAGATGGACTACTGTCCATCTATACAATTGCATATTATAATTGCTTGGATTGGATTGATTTTGATTTTTATAGTAGGTCATTAGTAAGTAAAGGCTGAACAATACCCATTCTGGGCTAAATCCGTTCAACCATGTGTTTAGTCCATGCACTAATCATCAGTCACTACTCACAATTCTGGACAGTTCAAGATAGTGTGTTTTTCCTGCTTACTCCAATTACCATGACAAAAGGCACAAAGCTCTGTGTAGGAAGCTGGTCCTTATTTAAGGACCAAAAAAAAGAGAAGGAGGGAGGGAGTGGGGGAAGAGATGGGGAGAGAGGGGTGTGTGAGGGAGAGATTATTTGCACTGCCACTCTAAATCAGAGTACGCCTGCGCCTCTTTTTGCCAATGCATGTGCCGTCTGAAAGAGTCCTTTACTCCCGTTGACAATCTCTTCCAACCCGACACCCACGTTCTCTCCCAATTCTTTTCCTAATATTCCTGGTTCTCCTTCTTTTGTTCATCCGTTGACTTGAATTTCTTTTGTGGAGGCTCAGAAGTGACACTCCGATCGACCGCTTGAAAAACAAAAACTTACTGTGAATGGGAAAAGGGAAAGTATGGAAGGGTTCTCACGAGACTCGTCGCAAAGTCATGGTGCAGTGATAAAATGGTGTCACGAGTCTGTGTGCAGTGTATGGAATCACTTCCACTCGCGATCATTTTCAGGCCGCCATCCGGGCGAAAGGTACCATAAACTGAGTTCGCTCAACGTGATTTTTAGTGGCCGTTGGCAAACGTTAAAGCTCAACCCTGATCTGAGATGCTTAAGATGAGCAGCTAGGGCTGGACGATTATGGAAAAAATAATAATCACGATTAGTTTTGATTGAGATTGATTTCACAATTAATAAAATGATTATTCATTGATTTTAAAACTTAATATTGTTTCAAGTACAAAAAAAATGTGTATTGATTATCAATGGTTTTTGAAGAATTATTTGGGTTTATTATTATTTTTTTACCCAGCCAATGCATTTAAAGAGGCGTCAGTTACACATGGTTTTTCACTATTCACAGGCCCTCCTGGTCAAACTCAATCAATCAATCAAACTTTATTTATAAAGCACCTTTCATACATTAAAACTAGTGCTGTCAAAGTTAAAGCGTTAACGGATTAATGAATCACAAAAAAACATCGCATTAATCATGAATTAACGCAGATTAATCGCACTATTAATTTTGACCATAGATTATCCTTTAGCGTGACGAAGGATGGCTACGTTTAAGGTGTTTGAGCAATAAACATAATTACATGATCACCAGCTCAATGGCCTTGTGGGAGAGTGTCCGCCCTGAGATTGGGAGGTTGTGGGTTCAGTCCTCGGTCGGGTCATACCAAAGACTATTAAAGCTGCTTGTCATTCAGCATTAAGGGTTGGAATTGGGGGGTGAGATCACCAAGTGATTCCCAAGTGCGGCCCCTGCTGCTGCTCACCGCTCCCTAAGGGGATAGGTCAAATGCGGAGAACGAATTTCACCCCACTTAGTTGGGTGTGACAATCAGTGGTACTTTAACTTAAAGCATTTAATAAATGTTTGCATATTACATTTAGAATATTTATTCATGTCAATATATTGGGGTCATTTTTTTCCCATTTTCAATTATGCAAGTAAAAAAGTTGAAGATATCCTCATCACATTAAATGACAAAAATAATTAACACATAACCGGTGCTGTTCAAATTTGGCAGGAAAATGTTTTTGATTTAAAAAAAGGCTTTTTATCAAGCGATTAATCGTGATTAATCAAAATTCCAGGATGTGATTAATCTGATTTAAAAATGTAATCGTTTGACAGCTCTAATTAAAACGCAACTCAAGTGCTGAACAATAAAAATATCCATAGTACAATAAAAAGATAACCCACCCCTCCTGATTCGCTGGGTCGGCTGTATCATGATGTGTGTGTGTGTGTGTGTGTGTGTGTGTGTGTGTGCTGTTACAATGCAATTGAATTTTTTATAATGTTTGTGCAATATTTTTGTGCTATCCTTTTTTACCTTACGCCCTCTCAATAAATTATGTTTAAACGTGTTTGTATTGTGTGTTTAAAGAGCTTAAAAAAAAAACTTGCAGCGCCATAAGTGCTAGGAAAACACAATTGGGTGGGGATTACTGTAATTGAATATGCAGAGACAGCAAACTAATTAAACAAACAAACAGCTAACTTAATAATTGGAGGGTTTTACAGCTGATTTATGCAACAGCAAAAAATAAATAAAAAAACAGAATTCCACACCTGGTCTACAGTCCACTGTTGTTGCCTCAAGAAACTTGCACACTCAGCTGTTTTACTATTTTGTTGATTTTGAATTTTTTATGTTGAAGTTTGGTGACCAAACTCTGACTTGCCACTACATAAGCACTTCATGTGTTTGCTTCGTATTGTAACGATACAAAAATTCGGACTTCCATGTTATACCTGCATAAAGTACATCCATTGATACATCAGCAAATCCGGCCATGCTGTATCTCCCCCCAAAAAGGTGTGATCAAAACCTGTGTGGTGTGACCAACTGAAAAGTTGGTAGCACCAGGTTTTGGCCTTAATATGAAGTGCAGGTTGATTTAATGCCAAATGGGGTGTGGGGGTGGATAAATGCCTTAGTCCTTAAGTCCTATGAGTGTCTGAAGTAAGCTGGTAAAAGCCAACCAAATTAAATATGTACCACTGAGTGTGGCTCTATTTAATTTGAAGCAAGTGGTTTTATTTATTTATTTGCTTGCTTGCTTGCTTACTTTAAATAGTGATTTGTAACAAGTGTTCACCCTTGCTAGTTCATACTGGTCTTTACTTACATTTGATAAGATCGTAAACTCTCATAAAACATCCGGGCAACATCCGAGGTTTGGGATACTGTGTGCCTTGGGTATAGAATGCGTGTTAGGGTGACAGTCTGTGTTTTTAGGATTAATGTCTGGCTCCACAGGGGCTAACCATGAGGTCATCTCCGGTTTTACGCGTCTGTGTTCCCAAGTTGTGCAGGCTAGGAGTGGCATGTTTGCAGCTTTTCTACACCAACCTTTTACTGTACGTAGATGTGTGTTTTCAGATTCTACACATAATGTCACATGTGTGGATGTTTGTAAACAGTAATGAAGACTTGAGAATCCACCGCTATTATGGATTTTGGTACTGTATATGTGAGGGCTTAATGTTATTGACCCACTTTGGGTGGGCTGCGTATTATATCATCTTTGCCAGCACACACGCACGCACACTCTGATGCCCATATACTACATGTAGGCATGCTCAGCAGCAGGGATACACAGGTTCTGCTGATGAGCACCAAACTGTTGTGACTTGGCTCAGACTAAGCCTCATCAAGCTGCGCTCTGGGCGTTGTTGTTTTTCTGTCTTGATGGATTAAACACAGACAAGTGTTTGTTTTATCTTTCACCTCACATTTGTGACAAGTTTGGGCCGTGCTCATACTTGACATGGGCAAATCTGATGTGTTGCTCCGCGAAGGCAGTAGAACGATATTAAGTGGTGTATTGTAGACATTTTCTGAACAGTTTTTGTTCTATTAGTTGACAACGTGTTATTTGGTCTTGCATTTTATTTTAGATATATATATTTTTTATTTTTGCTAGGAGCGCAGTGTCCCCTAACCTAACATGTTAGGGGTGAAAGTAGATTTAGGGGCACACTGTAAATTAACTTGCAAAGTAAAATATTCATCCCACTCATTTTCACTATATAACTGATAAATGGGCTGCAGGATGGAGCAGAAGTATGACTGCAAAAAAAAAAATATATATAAAGAATATTAATAAAACATTCTGGGAACTTACTGGTTGCACTAGCGCGAATAGATGGACATTTTAGTTGCGCTTGTCTCAACATTGGCAAAATGACCCATTTAGAGGCAGTCTGGAGCCCTGTTATTGGTCAGTCCGCATGTGTGGGTGTTACTTTTTACAAATGACTGACCAATCTAACGTGTTGAAAATGGCTTGTTCTTTGATCATGCAATGTTAATAGTGCAATTTTAAACATGCAATTTTTGGGGTCTCCTAAAAGTGACTCTTTTGGAGGTAGGTAGCACCAGTGATATGTTGAACTCTGCATTAATGGGAGATAACAAACAGTGGTATCCCATGTGCAACATGAAACCTAGTTGCATTCTATTATGGCTTTTCAGGAAAAAAAAAGTGCACTAACTGTCGGAAAATTGAAACGTATAAATGGCAAATCTTACTTATCGTATCACTCATTTTCAATGACTGTTAAAATGAACCATTATTCCTTCAAACAGTTCAAGTTCCGACTGAACTTTGAACTTTGCAATTCTTGTGGGGTTCTTTTTATTGCCGGGATGTTTATTGCACCACATTGCTTCTCTAATAACTTGGCAGTGTGTATATCCTATTGCATTACGTAAAATAAGGTGGAGACTTCTCATAAATGTTATTTGTTAGTCACAGGTCCCTTGTTTTGAGTTAGGCAGGTTTGTACATGCTTGCTCTTAACTGATCTTCATCTGATGTCACAGGAATGTGGTAACATGACTTTGAGGGCTTTCCCACCTTATCTTGCATGTCTTTCCATGCAGTTTATTTTAAATGCTTAACCCCGGTATACAGGGCTTAACACTGCGACCATTTTAGCAGCAAATGTGGCCAACTTTACAGTGAGTGCTGGTAAAAACTTAATCCAGTCACACGGCGCAAGTATATGTCTTAATTAGTGGTGCAATAGCTCATCTTTGAGCCGTGATCAAATACCACGTTTCGTGTTGTACATAGTTCGCAGAGCACGTTGCAAAGGCCAACTTCAAAATAAAATCCTTCCAACTAATACTTTGACATCACTGTAATTGCCTTGGTAGACTTAGTATTTAAGTTGACACTGCGAGTGTCGTGGTGGCGTGGCAGCTCAAGGCGCCAAGCTTGACTCGTCCTCATTCAACTACCAAGATCAACACAGCGCCATCCCGAAATCATTTTCAGTCACTTATTAAAGATGCTAAGAAACCGCCAGTTTATTAGTCTGTCGTTGTATGATACAGCACAAGTCTCAAGTGGTGTTAGCAACTAGCCACTAATGGGAGTGTAAACACTGACGGCTTTTAGCGAGACGCGAGGAACATTCAAATGCAGTTGGACATTAAACGTTAATACAGTAATAGCAAATATCTAAACAATGTGGATGTTTATCAATTTATATAAGTTTGCATACATTACATTATTCTCTCTAGCATTTTTTTCAGCAGGGGGGCGAGGCCAGTCAGCCATACTTGCCAACTTTGTGTTGTGAAAAATTGGGACATTTTTTTTTACACGTCATGACCGGCGGTAGGTGCCGACGGACCTTAAGTCGTTGGGGGGAACAGACGGATCAGGGCTCTACGCTAACTTATGCACTGGTTATCACCTGTGCTATCAATTTTTTCAGTCGGTCGCACCACACATGATTTGGTCGTAACCTTTTTGGGCAGGTGTAGCATCAACATATTTGCTGATGTATAGTTGTCTGAATTTGCCTACCGAAGTTTCATATGACGCAAAGATTGACAATGACTTAAGATATTAGGGCTGGGACAAAATATCGTTTGGCAATTTATCGCGATACTTGTTCACACGATCCGCAGTATCGATCCATTAATTAATTAATCCCACTTAATTGATACCATACATTGCCGTGCAGCACGGCTGCATTAAAAGTAGCCAGCTATATGTTAATCTACCAATCCCAGAGGGGGAGCAGCATATACAGTGCTGCTCAAAAGTTTGGGAACCTCTTGAGCAATTTGTTTCAACCTGATTTTGTTGTTCAATCTGAACCATTACATTTTGTATAAAATAGCAGGTGTAGGTTTATCAAGTCAATGCAATTTTTTTTTAATCAATTGTGTAGTCAAAACTTAATTTGCAAAAGTAAGTGAACCCTGAGCTGCATTAGTAGGATCAGGTAGGACAAATTGTTAGCTTAGCTAACCACTGAAATGGAACAATGAAATGAGAGAGGTTTAGCAAAGAAATTGTGCATCACTCACTGAAACAGAGACAAAACCACGTCACTTTAGTCTTAACCAGGTGAACCCATACAGGTCAGTCATGCTGAGAGGAAGAGAAATGTCGGGATCTCAGGAAGTGGGTAGTGACAGCACATCTGTCTGGGGAAAGCTATAACGTCATCTAAAAAAAATTAGCTTCATCATTCCACTGTGAAGCAGAACACTGAAAATTACTACAATCCAGCTTAGAAGTGGATGACCTTCTAAAATATCAGCAAGAACCACAAGAAAAATGATAATTCAGGTGAAAGCCAACCTGTGCATCACATCGAGGGATTTGCAGACCTCTTTTGCTGCATCTGGGACATGTACGTGCATGCTTCAACAATCAGAAGAAAAGTCAATTGACAAGGCTTTCGTGGAAGGCTTGCTAGGTAGAAGCCTCTGCTCACAAAAAAGATCAAAGCTGCCCATCTCAACTTTGCCAGCGAGTACCTGGACAACACTGAAGCTTCTGTGGACAGATGAGCCCAAAATTTAACTGTTTTGTCACAACTAAAACATGTTTGGTGAAAAGTCAACACTGCATACCAGCAAAAGAACCTTCTCCCTACAGTGAAGCATGGGGGTGAGAATGTTAAATTCTGGGCTGGATTTTCATCCTCAGGACCTGGACAACTCCACATAATCCAGGGAATCATGAATTCAGAGGAATATTGTGAAATCCTGGAACATAACCTGAAGCCGTCCTTTGTTGGGGTGTGTTTAAAAAAATCGATGCGGCAGTACATCGTTGCGGGCCTCATTAGGAGGAGAGCCACAATGTAGGGCGAGTAGGAGAAGCCCACAGTAGACAAGGAAGTAGGTGGTAGCATGTGGAGGAGCATTAGTTTAGCGATAAGAAATTGGTCAAGACGTAGGAAGCCACCGGGTTATCGCGCATATCTTTGATTTACCCGTTCAACGGATGAAGCTTCGCGGGCAGAAGGCATCGAGCTAGCACACCACATTGATCAAAAGAAGCCCCCCGCCCCCAGTCAAGCCACCGGGTCATCGCGTATCTCCTTGACTTTCCCGTTACCCGGATGAAGCTCCGTGGGCAAACAGAAATCGAGGAAGTACGCCACGGACCCACGCAGTAAACCTTCGGGGGCAAGCTGCGTCGCCATCGAGGTGAGCACGAACTTGGTCCCATGCTAAATTTCATAACTTCAAGATGACCGCTTTCACTGTCCATCAGCCCATGTCATATGATGCCTATACTATATATTGCCTCGTTAATTATGTAAATGTGGAGTTATAGATAGCAATGCCTCTCTTCTACTGCTGATTACTCAAGAATGACAAATGCTAGAGACAAACTTTTTTTGTGATGAAAGATGAGGGTTTAAGCTTTTTCTCAGTAGGTCCCATGTTTATATACCCATAGAACACAATATTATGTAGGTCGTTAAAATCCTGTAAAATGGCTGGCACTGAGGGGATGGCAGCGCTGCATGACTGCCGATTAAATTGAAATTGCATACTAATATCACTTTCATGAATAAAAAACAAACAATGAGTTTGAGTGAAAAATGGGCCATCCTGGCAGGATGATCCCTTTAAAAAAAAAATAAAAAATACAAATAATTATATCTAATATAATTTATTATTTAAGCCCCCCCCCAAATGGCCAAAAATAAAACTGAAACAGAAGAAAAAAGTATCACAATACGTATCAGATCGCCACCAAGGTATCGGGATCCGGATTGGATCGTGACAGAAGTGCATCGTCCAAGCCCTAAAAGATATATTTGCAAAATATTTTACTAAGAACTGTCTGCATCAAGCAGTAACTAGCAAAACAAGTCAATCATTTTATATCACTTTAAAAGAAGACATTGGATAAAAAAGGCTTTTCTTTGATGTGAGCATTATTTTGTTCAACACAGAGGGTCTGCTGGCTCTTATAGTGACGGCGTCTGCAGGGCTCTACACTAACTTTTACACTAACTTTCTTTAGTTGGTCGCACCACACAGTATTTGCTCACACCCTTTTTGGGGGGAGGTGCAGCATGAACATATTGAACATATATCACGTTATCTGTTGAGTGTTACATGATCAGTTTTGATTAAAATAGACCCACCTGAAAATGTAATAATCTCCAATAATGTACTAATGATATTGCAATATCAACGAAGAATATTTTTTTTTTGCATTATTGGTTAAATTATTACATTATCGGGTTTTATTATATTTTTGAGTAAGTGCAAACTTTATTACATTTTAAGCGTTATTACATTATAACGTAATAACGCTGAGAGTTGAGCAAGCTCTGTTGGAAGTGTCGATTGATTGTCAATGTGTCTTGTAGTGTAATTAAATTGCATTAGTTCTTGCAACTAGTTTCTTCATTGGCGCATGAGCACTGAGCAGACAGATCCACTGCCAAGAGTTGAGTTAGGGCACTCACTACAGCATATATCACACAGGTCTATCTGAGAGAGTTTGTTTTGAGAGGAATTGCTAACTGATCAGTGCCCGTCTGCCTTTGCTACATGTCCAAGGAAACATGTTAATTTTAGGGGTAGCTGTGATTTTACTATTTACCACTAGAGGGTACATTAGTCTGACAAGCCAGCAGCAATGCTCTGACCAGTAAGTGGCCTTGCTAACCTCACTTTTGTGTGTACCACACTGTACTGAAAAATTTGAAGAAACTCAAAATGGAGTATGTCAAAAACTATATTAACCTCAAGCTTTGATTTATGCAGGAGATGCCCCTCCATTATTTTTTTCTAAACAGCTCGAGTTGAGGGGTAATGGGGAGCTGGAGCCTGTCCCATCTGACTTTGGGCACAAAGTAGACTACACATAGACTAGGTGCCCTAGTCTGAGCATAGTTGTTTATACGAAACTTATTTTGGGGTAAGTTTTGTGACGTTTTTATAACATTTCAGTGATATGATTCTATTTTTATATCTAGGTGACCAAGTACAGTTAAGACCCTGAATTTAGATAGTTTAACTTGCGAGCCCAAATAACTAGTATTGACCTTAAGAAAAACAAGTTTCAATTGTAAAACTTGCTGACAAACACTCTGGAATATAAATTGGTATCTCTTTTGTGTATGTTGCTGTTATAGTACATGATTTACAGCATACATACCTGGCCACCCTGGCAAACAACTACTATGACTTGCATAGTTTGTGGATGATGTAGTGACACGGTATACAGTTTTATAATGTTATTGTCAAGTCTCTGTTATAGCCAGGGATTTGAGCTCTCACCGCCTAAGTATATTGCACCAATAAATCAGCATGTCACATTGATTTTCAAGAGCATGCAGCTATGTTAATGCAATATATCATTGGTCCCAGTGATGATAGACTGTACCAACTGTTAATTAGGGTCTAATTTGGGTCTCATCACACACCAAATGGCATCATATGTGCTGAGTGGTGTAATGTGATACCTTACTGTGATACTGATACCCAAATTAGTAACTTAGTACCTATATGATTTGTTCTTTTTCTTAAATTTTCAATCCAATTTATTGTTTATTGAATGCATAATTTTTTTTTTTTAAATCATGAACAATTAGTTGTCTTCAATAAACACAAGGCAAAGACTACAATAAAGCAAAAATGTGTCTCTGTTAAAGGTGAAAACTTGTGGAATCATTTTGATAGCAAATTTACAAATGTGTGGTTCAATTATTACTAACTCAAAAGTGTATAATTAACCAAGTATAAAAATGTGACAAATTTTGTTGGCCTGACAAGGGAGATTTTTTTTTTTGCAAAACAAGTTTGTGTTTCTTTTTATGACTTGTCTTGAGATGAAAAATGTTTGATGTTGTGTTTGTGTGTTGTGGTTATTAATTATTATGTAATGTACAAAGGAAATGATAAGCTGTTGCTTCACCTTATGCCTTTTCGATTGGCTTGCTTGCTCAGAATTTTTTTTCTTCTGTTTTATCTGTATTTCTGTTGATTGAGGCTGATTGAATAAAATCAACCAACCAACCAGTAATATAGTGAAAATGAATGGGATGAATATTTACTGTATTAAATCAATTTACATTACAGTATGTGCCCCTAAATATTTAGCTCGTTCCCGTTTTAATGTGGAACCCTACAGTGTCCTGCCTACTGATATACTGCACTAAAATATTGTACTGTGATTCACTAAACATGGAGGATCTTAAAAGTCGGTGAAATGACAGAGTGGCCCTAAAAATAAT
This sequence comes from Leptonotus elevatus, assembly GCF_054856555.1. Taxonomy (NCBI): domain Eukaryota; kingdom Metazoa; phylum Chordata; class Actinopteri; order Syngnathiformes; family Syngnathidae; genus Leptonotus; species Leptonotus elevatus. Next base: position 23,235,827 of record NC_141241.1, on the reverse strand, counting down.
AATCTGCAGATTAATTTTAAAAAAGTTGAATGCAAAAATAATGTTATTTTAAATAATTTCTTCATGCAGAGGTCAAATTCCATGTACATGTTTGTACATAACAAAAAAAGATGACATTCATTCTTCTCATCTGTCTGGTCCGTCCGTGGGCATGCTCCGTTAAAAAAAAATCAAACCAGAATCAAAGTGAAAATTGACCACTGGTTCACAAAACACAACGAAATTGCAGATGCTTTCATCTGACGTACTGCTGCGTGCTGCACTCCTCTCCCCCTCCCTTCCAGCCTTGAACAAGCGGCGGGTAAGGTTTAGGAGTGGTGTACCGCCGCTACATAAATGAATGTAGAGGAAATGCTGAATTTGTTTTCATAAATTCTTAAATCCTCCCACCAAAGTGAATGTAGTGTATTTGATTGTGATTGATTTAATATAAACAATATCTATTTGAAAAGGCATTAACAAGCTGCCTAGCTCTTTCCTATCATACTTTGACATTTCATACCGTAATGTCATCGATTATAAATAGATATATACGCTATGCATACTATGACCATTTTCAACACCATCGTCATAACCTTGTGAAACCACATCTGTAACATCAGTAGTTTGGCAGTGTCAGTTTACATATTAGCCTTCAGCTTTATGCTTGTGTCCTGGCAGGGGGCTGTTATTAGATGACTGTCTTTCTATTTGCTGCCAGTGATTTCATCCATCAGGACATGAGAGACCTGTTAGTCCAGCTCGGAGAGAGGCAGGAAACCAAAGTGTCAGGAAGAATTACAGCCTGCACTGGGGGGGGTTGATAGCATGAGTAAAGGATGACAGAGGCCTCACGCTGAAATATTTTCAGGCAAAAAAGAATGTGTGATTAGTTAAACACCTTGGATGTGTCAGGTGATGTTATGCTGCCAAGGTCACTGTGTTTAAATAGTTACTTGATATGGTGACATGCTACCTTTTGGATGCAAGGCATATATAATCTTTTCAACAAAACATGCAACAGTGTTACTTGTCCCTTCAAAAACAAAGAAGGTGAGCAGTATTTAACTATTTTGGTGATTGTTGGAAAATTAACTAAACTTTAAGTCTGAAACATCATAATATAAAAAGCTTTTCCTTCACAGTTGAGGAGGCAGTATCCTTTTATCGTGTTTTGCTCAAATGTTTTTACTCGGGATGGGCATAGCAATTGTTAAGAATTCGTATGATTGTGTCTTGTATCTTGAAGCAATACACATGTAACAGATGCAATCAACCTCTAAATTGAAATGTTTAATTGTTTGAACACATTTGAGTCTTGGTGACAGAAATTCTCAAAATGCATTATACGACTTGCACTGCTTGCACTTAAACAACCACCATAGAAAAACACATGGAATAACGTTTCTTAACTCATTCAAACCCAAAATCGTATACATATGTTTTTAATACTTTGTCCTGCACTCCCCAAAACGTAATTATACGTTTTTATGTTTTTTTTATTTATGTTAGAGCATACAGAAAGCTTTGATACAGCTTCTGACATGAAGAGATTGCTTACAGCTAATGGTAGTTATTACCAAAAAAACGGCCAACAGGTGGCAGCAGAGTATAAGAGATCAGCCAGGGCCATGGTGCAACAAGCTCTTTTCCCATTGTTTTCAACAGGTTTTTTAATAAAGATGAAACTATATGATGAAGCTATATTCTAATGCTTATTGCTGCAAAACGGAAACAGATACAAACATACTTTATTTTCCTGGTGAAATATGAGACTCGAATCTTTCTTTTGGTAGGTTCCATGTTTTTATAGCAATAGAACAGAATATTCTGTGGACCTTGCAAAATTAGTCAAAATCCAGTAAAACAACCGAGCGAAGGGGTTGCTTCAGTGAAAATGGCTGGGAGTTAATATGAGTTAACGTGTTGTTTCGCTAACCCCTCATCCGTCCCCAGTACGAGTACATTGGTTTACAAGGATGTGGGCGTGAGAAACTGCTTTGCCATCACTAGTTTGTGTGTCCATAATCCACAATGGACGGATATTATATGACAAGTTTTCGGAAAATGTGTGTTTTATTTGTCGATATTGCAGCTTAGCTCTCCTTGAAAGCAACTAGGTTATTTTTTTGCTTGCTAACAGTCCTATTATTAACTAGTACATAAACAGACTGACAAACAAATACACACACAATCAACTCGCGTGAGATATTTACGTCATATGCTCTACTGTATGTTGTGTGGCTAGGTGCCATTTTGGCACCTTTGTCTCCATGCGAGGGTGAGCAGCTTTCGTAAATTGACACCCACTTCTTCATATGTCATGTCATGAGGAGGAGGATTTTGTGCATGTTTGTGGATCTGATGGCCGCTCTGATTACACCACTTCTGAGCAGAGACCAGTAACGCGAGTCGGCTCTGACCTGAAAATTGTCAGTTAACTACCATCCTCATCTCTTTCACTCTTATTTTTACGTGACTTTTCACGTAATCAAGTGAACTCTGAACTCTGTCTGTGGTGTTATTAGTATGTAACTGAGCTGCAGTCTCAGTCAGACAGCTGGTTGTAAAAAGGTTGACTTTTAACCTTGCTACTGTGGAACTCTGATCGTGGGGCTTTGCAAAAGCACCTCTCTCTCTCGAAGGAGGGGTCAACAGCAGCCTTTGCCAACTAATGTGCTCTGAGTGTCCATGCCAGGACCCTTTTCAAATGTGCAAACCTTAATCCCCCTGTGGCATTATTTGCAGAAGAAAACAAGTAAGGGATACGGCGGGGGTTGTAATGTAAGCAGTGTCTTTTAGACGGCCTTCTTTCGTGCTGGGAGTGGAGACTCTATAGCCATTACTCACGGTGCAGTAATGTGCAGAATGTATTCTTGGCTCCTGTCTTCCAATCAGTCACTGTAGAAAGGTTTGCAAGTCAAAAAAAGAGGTAGCCAGTCTGCTTGCTGTCTGCACCACTGCTATTTACCAGGGAGGGGGTGATATTTTAAACTGGAGAGCCCACATATTTACCCCATTGAGCTTGACTGACCTTGCCATTTGCTGGGGGTTAAGGCGCATGAGACAACTGACAGTGAAAAGAAGCTGGGAACGAGAGAGGCTCTCTTAATAAGCAGCCTGCTTCCAGTGTCTGCAGGCAGTCTGAAAGCAGTCCAAAGAAGAGGAGGAAGACTGTCAAAAAGAAAACTGAGTAAGGCAACTCGTGTAAGATTTTGACAAGCGTGGCGGAAGACATTTGGTGGAGTTGAGAAGTAGCCAAGCTGAGCTGACTTTCCCCCCCGAGGAGGAGTTGCAGTTGCCGGCCAGGGCAGGTCCCAAGGCTGGCAGGGGCTGGCCCTACTGCTTCTCCACCTCCATTTCTTTTCTCCTCTCCCACTCTTCCTTATCCTCCCTTGACGAATCGACTGCTGTGCAGTGCAGAATTTACAGGTAGAGCCTGTAAGGAACCGAGGAATGCTTGAATATTCCTCAAACGAAGAACACTCCAGAGGATGAGCCTTTCATAAGAGGACCTCTGCTTCGAAGTTCTTTTTTTTTTTTTTTGCACTCACTGGTTGAGTGCATATAGGAGACTTTTATACTTTATTTTTTTTGCCCTCCATTTTTGTTTTTTTAAAACCGGAATGCTGGCAACCTTTTCGGTAACACGGTGCAAGGACCAGCTCCACTCACCCAAGATGAGCCGCTGGCTGAAATGCACCTCCATGCACTTTGTAGGTACTCCTTTCTAAAAACAACTAATAAAAGTTGCTTGTTTCATCCCTGTATAAAAAAATGCTGTGATTGACCTATTGGATGGTAAATGGCAAAATGATTCAAAATGTATGTTTTGGTGGCTTGGCAGTCAAATCTAACAATTCCGTTCTCACGCGCCGTAATTCACTTAATGTACAAAGAGTACCACAGTGTTTTATTTCACCTGGCTTTGTATGTGTTGGTCATTCCACAACATTGTTCATTTATATAAAACAACTACGCAATTACAAACAAAAAGGTTTGTAGCTCTTAAACACGGATTACGTTTGCGCTGTTAAACTATGTTCTGATCAATAATTGTCCAATACTACATCTCTGATAGTTTTGTGTTGTGTTTGTTGTTGTCAGAACACAGACTGGAACAAGTACGATGATCGGCTGATGAAGGCAGTGGAACGAGGTGAAGTGGACAAGGCGGCTGCTGTTCTAAACAAGAAGGGTATCATCCCAACCAAACTTGACGTGGAGGGACGTTCTGCGTAAGTAAACACACACGCACATTTCCATACTCAGACAAGCTCATGCCCAGTTACCGTCTGCTGACATACAGAAATAGTTCCTTTACAAAACACTTCCAATGTTCAATACCAAAACAGTAACAGCAACATGTTCTTGCTCCATCGCTTATATAGATTAGATTTTTTTTTAAACTGTTAGCTAAGCTCTGAACTGCTTACTCAGAAATAGCTTGATACCTTTGTTTATGACCTCAAGGCTTCATCTCCCTATTTGACCCCCTAAAAATTGCAATAAAATCCTCACGGTTATGTAGGTTTCACATTTCATATCTAAACCATATATATATATATATATATATATATATATATATACATATCTCCAACGTGTCCCTTTAAATGGCCATCTGCCACTGGAGGTCAGTGTTGGAGTTGGTCTAAAGAATGTTTGTGGCCTCTCGAGGCTTGACCACACTGGCCATGGGCTTTTTGGATAGTTCTCACAGGAAATGACAGCCCAAAAATTCATCTTAGATCTATTGTGGTGTTCACTACATCAAGCCAGACAGATGTTTTTGCTCAGATGAAATCTCTTACTGGAATCAGTTGACATCGCGAATGACCATATTTTACATGGTTACATTTTTGTCAGGGAGCCTCCCTGTTTTGTGCAAGCAAAGCTAGGAAAACTTAAACTCCATGTTTCATGAAATGAATGCAGTTTAACCCTCAATATATTGTGGCAATCTCTGGCCTCTTCGAGGTTCAGTGTGAAAAGACTTATAATAGAGTTATAATAATAACACTTTAGAAGCTCTGATCCTACAATCATTTCCAGTCATCTATGTAACTTGCTTTTTCGGCACTGTTGCACAAACTGGCAAAATATTAAGTGTGCTCTTCTTAAATTTCTCATAATAATGTGCTGGAATTTATCAGTACTGAGTGCTGTAACCTGGGTGCTGGATTAAAATATAAGAAAATAGATCATTATTCTGTTGCATAATCTGCCTAAAACAAAAATGAACCACAACTGCTACTCAGCAAGTCTACATTTAGTTCAGTGGACCACACAGACAAACATGTGTCTATGGCATTCTGGCTGCTGCAAAGGCCGTGAAAGAATGTTGAATGGAGACCAGTGGTTATTAAAGACTACTCTGGGGAAACTAATTACAAACTGCTAACCCATTGATTCTATTTTATTTGTGCTGGATTAGTATTGTGTAGAAGTAGTTCATTTCGGCGCCCAGCTGGGTAAACACAGTTAATGCCTGCCATGGCTTTAGTAGACTAATTCGCCACACCTGCATAAAAAGAGCAGATGTGATCGCATGCTAACAAGGAGTCAGTTGCGAAAATCAATTTGATAGCACTTGATGCCTGCTCATTCAACGCCATACCTACTTCCTTGTGCTTCTGTTTTTATTTAGGTTAGCAGTGTTTTTATTTCTTACTTTGGCAGCAATATGTGCTTGTGTCGTCAACAAGGTCAATGTTGAATTAAAGTCTTGGGGCCCCACTGTATTCTCCCATGTGTGTGTGTGTAAGTCCAGAAAATATGCTCTTCTTTTCTGGCTGAGCACATTCTCCCGTCCACTCAGGTCTGTCATTCATGCCATATTTGTAATCTGTCAAATCTGTGTAACTGTGCACATTCTCTGATGGGTTTGCGTACTTTTCCTCTCATGTGCTGTAAAGGCTAAATTGAGCTTTTTCCCGCTGGTTGGTCTATCACCATTAGCGCTCTGAAACAACTCTGCCAACCCCTCTCCTATTGTATGTCATAGCGACCCTGCTCGTGAATTGAACATTTTTTCAATTTGAGGCATGGCACTGTGTGACCGCACTCACTCACCTTGCACTTCGCCATTCGATTCGACACAGCATTTAATTGTCCTTTTTGCAGCACATACACAAATAGGTTTGCTAACAGTGTGCTGCCCTAGAAATTCCTGAGCCTGATATGTTCCATTAATATAACATTCTTCCATGCTTAAAGTGTGAACCCTAAAGCCCCTATCCCACTGAGTTGCGAGTGTTGCCGAACGTTGCGAAAATTGCGAGTTCGACAGGGTTCGGAATTGGTTGGAATATGTCGCATTTGTGTTATTCATAGTTGTCGCCATTATCGCAAGGAAATTTTGAACATGTTTCAAATTTCCTTGCAATAATGGCGACAACTACGAATCCATTGTTTCACCAACATGCACATTTGCTCGTAATTCATCGTAATTTGTCATAACTGTGTCGTCAAAGTTCTTTCCGAGGTCCCATTCATAAATTCACTCTGACGCCCATATACTACGGTGAGAGAGCGTTTGTTTTCAGGCTGAACGCGCTCTGTTTGGAGATGTGCGGCTGTGCCTGCAACTGCACACGCATTGAAATCACATTTCAGAAACGAAAAACAAAAAGCTAGTTTGGAGACATGTGTTAAACATATTTTCTAGTTTTTTTTTTTACAATTGCTCAATGTGCCCCAGCCCACCACAGGCAGCGCTGACAGTCAAGCAGGGTGATATTCCTCCAAAACGCATGCAGATTTTGCCGCGTGGGTATAGGCTATAGGCTCTATCAATGGCATCTGACTCCCTGAAAAAAGAAAAAAATGTTTAAGCCGATTAAGTGTCAAAATGATGACATACCATGTACGCTGTCATATTGGGACATTTTTGGTGCAGCGCGACATCGCTATAACGTGGTGCGTGCAGGGGAACAAAAAGCCCTGTTCGTTTTGGATTTGTTTCCTAGACTGTATTGTACTATAAAAATGCCAATGGTATCTTCAAGTATTGGCATAATTTAGATAGCTCTCATACCCACTCAGGTTTAATATATTGTTTCTTTGAGGAAAAAAAAAATTGTCACACACAGCAACCGGTCCGTTTTGGTGGCATTAAGTGAAATTAAATGAAAAGCGTGTCGCCAAAATGTATGCATACGTGTGCTAATGAAAATAAATATTATAACTAAATTTGCAGTGTTATTGTTATTGTTACTGTTATTGTTATTATTGTTCACGTCATGATGACTCCCAACCGCTATAGACACAAAACATTGCGTCAAAAAGAAAAGGAAAAAAAAAGCGACTGATTATTACCCAAAAATGTATGAGTAGGCCTACATGTGCAGACATTTGATAACCATAGTCTGAAAATATTAGAACGAAGAACTTGCAACATTTTTGATAATATTCAAAAACTTTTACTATTATTATTATTATTATTATTATTATATGAATGTACGGCAGCGCTTCCGTCCTAAACATTATCCAAATTATTGCTTCGTTCTAATATTTTTAGACAATGATTAACATATGTTTGCACATGTACTCTCATAAATTTGATGTACAATCAGTCATTGTTTTCATTCATAATACCACCGTAAGGGCTCGTTGCGCATGGCTGTGTCACATTTTACTGCAGTCGAGCCTACAAATGTCTTTTTCGCCCTTTTTATTCTCTAAGGAAGAGTATGAAAAACCTGACTGAGTGATATCTAAATTATGGCAATATACTTGACGACGCCATACTCATTTTTATAGCACAAAATTTAGACCAGGAAATAAGTCCAAAATTAACAGGGGTTGCTTGCACGCAAACACGTCACGGCGATGGCTGACTGGACAAAAATGTCCCATAATTACATCCTCTAATATAAAGGAAAAGAAAAATTATAATTTTAACCTGTTTTGTGGGTTAGTTTTACTCAAATTTGAGGTTAATTCGCACGTCTCAAATGTTGCTTTTACATCGCAAACACGTCCCACGGCGATAACGTAATATTTTTTAGCAATGTTCTCAATTCAGTGGGATAGGGCGTAACCCTAAATAAGACGTTTTGTTGAATATTTCAATACAAAATTGTTTAAACATCGATTCGGCCGCATATTAAATCGATACGAGAACCACGCGCTGTAATATCGATAGCGATATATTGCTGAATCGATTTTATTAAACACCCCTAATTGAAACCATTCCATGTTTAGAATGGCTCTGTTTCCATGTGGACATGGCTTCTATCAATAGTCTTCCACAAATTTCAGGGACGTTAATGAAAAATGTAAATAAAACCAGAATAGTCGTTTTCAACCGATACAAATCATATTTAATGTTTGAACGGATTATCACTCATTTGTTTTTGTTTTTGTTTTTGTTTTATTTTTGGGAGGGGTAGCACATATACTCTTATTCTGAGATTGCTCCCTGCAACACATTCCAAAATAGCCAGAACAGGGGTTAAGATTCCCCCCCCCAAACAAACAAACCAACAAAAACAAACTCCGTTTGGAACATTGCTCAGGTGAATCGGTTAACTGAAAACAGGTGAGTGTTATGACTCATGATTGGTTTTAAAAGGATGACCGCTGTTGTTCACAAAGTGGTGAATCTTGCCCCGTCCATGCTTGTGAACAACAGCGTTTCCCAACAGTTTAAGAACATTGTTTCTCATCATACAATTGCAAGGAATTTAGGGATCTCTTCATCTGCAGCCCTAAATATAAAAAAATTGATTATATAAAATAATAAAAGGTTCAGAAAATCGGGCGAACGTTTCAGAAAGTCAATGTTTTGAACGATAAAGTAAGGTATGTTTGAGGGGGACAATGAAGAAATTGAAATATTTCTTCATCAAAGAAGCGAACATTAGTCATTTGTTGAGTGCCAGCAGCAGAGTGTCTTGTGGCAGAGAGACGCTCTCATATGGCGTCATCTCATGGTGCATTCTCCTGCCAATATTGGCAATATGAATTATGAAGTGCAAAATATGAAAGTTTTTGGAATGTATTGCAGGCATCAAATCCATCTATCCATCCATCCATTTTCCTAACCGCTTATCCATATTGAGTGAATATTTATTGACAACTATATATTTGACAACTATAACAATCTGCCTGGTAGTGTTTGTGTGCAAGTCGCAGGCAAAAGCAATACACCTGTTTACACCTTTTAAAGGAAGCATTTGCATTGCGTTAGGCATTAGGAAAATATCAGAAATGACCAGATGTACGGAATTGTCAATTAGCTTTGGTGTCTTAAGAGAAAAAAGTGTCTTGATATTGCATACAGGAGAGCTGAAGGGTTATGTGAAGGAAATATGGGAGTTACCAAATCAAATTTAATACACAACTTTGAGACATTTTTTAAGTTAGTGTATCAGCATATGTACATATGTTATTGAAGGAGCCTCCCCATCCTCAAGAGAGGTTCAACTACAGTATTTACTCTAGTTTACCGATCTCTGTCCACAATCTAAAAATAGCCACCATATCCTGTAGACTGCTAACCATAAAACTGCCCAAATAGCATGTGGGACGACAACATGACATCACTGAATGTGCGGTCTTGAAGCCCAGAATTATGTTTAGCCTATTTACGAAGCAAGTTTGTTGGGTAGCAGCTTGCATCTATTTTAACTTTTATCTATCTTTTTATCTTCAGTTATTACATTCTTGGCAGCCATAAGGTGCCTTAGCATTCTTTGTGTGGAGTCAAATGACTTACGTCCCCCCTCAAACTAGTTTCTGCTTCTGAGGTGTTTACTTGGTGAGGTGGAGACCCTCCAGTGCTCCTCCAAGAATCAGTCTCTCTGGGCCATCATCGCTGCTTTTAATACTCATTTGGGTGTTGAGGTGACAGCCATGCTGTCGCCTTGGCAGATACCTTGGGGTGAGTGTATAAACAGATTCATGTGACTAGATGTGTTATGGACTGAGGTCAGTTTACACACCACAAATGCTTTACTGAGCAGCCAGTGGTCTCTCTTTACTGCTTTGGGTTAAGTCATTGCAGAGTCACAAATCTTTGCCGTCCAAGGTGGTCATTAAATGCATGTATGTAGGACTGACTGTTGTGCATTAGATCTCATTATCTTTTTGGAATCCTTACGACTGTATTCCTCCAGAATAATTTCATACCACAAAAAGTGAACAAATGAAAACAAATGGTAAGTTAAAATGCCTGATAACGTAAAGGAAATTATGCAAAGTGTACACACATTGAATGTGGCAGCTTTCAGGTAGTCTCCCTTGTTGCCATGGCTTCATCACGGATCATATCTTTCTGTATCTCCAAGGTTTCATCTGGCTGCAACACGAGGACACTTGGACTGTCTCAATCTCATCCTGTCACACAGTGCAGATGTCACTGCAACTGATGCCACTGGTGAGTCCCTGCACAGTGACACCGGTTTACTACTTCTGTGCAGTGTTTTACTTGACTTGCAGCTTTGAGATGTGCAGTATTTCACAGTCAAGTTCAAATGGCTCCTTATACAGTATATAACTAGACTAGGGCAATTATACCTGGTCACACCCGTAAGGGTTTTGTGGACCTTTGGCTGATGAGTATGTCAGCTTTCCAGAGGGTTAATGCGTTGAACTGTCTCCTTAATGGGTCTTTCATGACCTTAGCACATATGCAGTAGGGTTCTTTTCCACTCTCAACCTTGTCCATACATATCTGCTGCTGTAACAGAACAGTTAACAATATAACAAACAAGGAGCATAGCCTTGTTAAGTATTAAGTATAATATACACTATACAGTACTCTTACAGAGCTTCTTGTTCTTGTTTTCTTTTATATTACATATTATGCAGCCTCGAATTTATGAAGGGAACGTTTGCTCTTATTTAACATCTTAGTTTGCTTTTAAACACACAACTCCTCCAACTACTGTTCAGAAACTATTTTTTATAAATAAATAAAGGGTATTATTTTTTATCTATTCCTGACATTGGTTTAATATTTTAATTTTCTTTGTAGGTAAAAATGCTCTTCATCTGGCTTCAAGAAATGGCCATTCGCTGTGTGTGCAAAAACTCCTTCAGGTAGAGTGATTTGGTGTTATTTTAAGATTCTCATTTGTATTATGTGTTGGGAAGGTTATGGTTTTCGTCATTCCATTCCATTTCCAATTGATGTACACTCGATAGCTACTAGGGGGCCTAATGATACCAATTTTCATGATAAGAACCTCACAATACAATAATTATCACGCTCATAATTTTGTTAAAAAAAAGAAGAAAAAAAGCTAATTTAAAAAATAAAAACACAATATTGTGATTTTGTAAATAATAACAGCAGTGACAAAGAAATGTCATGTGTAAAGTATAATGGTCTATAGAATTCACACTACTGTATTCGGTCGGCTGAAGCGAGTGAGCAGTAATGTTTTTTGATGGAGATGTTGAAAAATATTTGCTGGTATGACAAAGGTTATGGGAGGGATTATAAGCATATGTCCGGTTAGAAAAATAGTTTTGTCCTTGTGAGGAATAATCAGACCAGGCTTTTTCTTTGGATTATTTAATTTGGTTGTGTGGGTGGGGTTTCTGTAAAACAAAAAAATACAAATGCAAACAAAAAATAAATATGAGCAATTGCGTGTTAATGCTAATTAGCTGAGGTCATAGTTCAAATAGTACAAATAACATTGACCTCAATGTACATACAGTAATTTTTGGACTACAAGGTGCACCTGACTAACCGGTGCTAGCTAAATTTGGGGAATACTACACATATAAGCTGCACCCGACTGTAAACCGCAGGTGTTTTTAATGTTACCGCACCTGGTTCCCGCTACTTTATTTTACTATTTTACTTTATTTACTTTACACACATTGCCTCCAGTGCCACTTACACTGGTGTATGAACGGTGCAAATGTTTGGTGGTGGTCGGAGGGACCGTAGTCATTAGTGTTGTTATTATGCATGCGATGTGTATTGTTGACTTTGAGGCCTTACCCTCAGACCATTTTTCCTTTCAACTCCTTTAAATAATTATTGCAAAAATAACTCTGGCAAGGTATGGGTACTGCCTACTGTATGCATTTACTTGTGTGTTTACAAAGAAGCTGTAATCTTGTTCCCTCATTTAAATGTACCCCCCTTCTCCTAAATATCCCTTTCCCACGTGGCAGTGATTTAACAGAGATCATGCCTGTAGATTTCCAAAGTGTTGACAAGCCTTACAGCCCTGCTGTCCATTCTGGGTGCCGTCACCGCTCCAGACATAGCAACACGATGCCAGTCTCAACCACCACAGTCTAACTTCATCATTGTCGTGTAGGATATCCCTCCTAGATGCTCAAACATCAGCTCCCCCCGCTAACCTGCTAACCCTATCTCTCCCTCCCCCATGGTCATTTGAGCATGATGCTCAATTTTGGCCCTTGTTACCAGAGAGAAGTGGATTTTTATAGTGCCTATGGGATAGGGGAGTGTCCGTGCTCACTGACAAACTACCCAGCAACATTAGGCCTCCTCCTGACCTAATAGCTGTCAAAGCAGGTCTTCTTCACCACAGTGAAACAGTATGTTTTGCGGTGATTAAATTTGTTGACTAAAATGTCTTATGCAATGTATCATAGCCCTACTTGCCCTTAGCTTGACATGCTAGCTGCCTCACATTTCACCGCTACCCCCCTAAAATAGTTACATTTGGCAAATTGTCTGCAGTAAAACTGGAACACGCTTTATTTACAATGTTAGTAGTAGGCTATATGAACTCTTAAATGTTTGTGAATGCGGGTGTATACACGCATGGTACATTTGGTTAAGAGAGACAGTCACAAGTGTTAATGGCATTATCAGTCTTTTCTGCAGTATCGTTTACGTCCCTACCATGGTGCTGTTGGAGATCAACAACTCATTTATTTAGTTTTTTCACAAATATATATATATATTTTTAATGTTTTGCCAGCACTTTATCGTGACAGGAAGATCAATTATATGGGCTGCCATTATAATGCAGAAGTTACAGTAATGCAGTCATACAGCGGAATAAGTAATGGCTAGAGGAGATCATCATTATTTCAGTATTCATACTTTGTGTGACATTTTATTTAGTTTGCTGGAGAGACGTGAGATTTTTTTTAAATGTAAAAAATGGTTTACAACCATTTCACATTTACATGTTTTAGTTAGTCTCTCACTGTTGAACAATCCCTGTTGTTCTTTGTTCGTTATTTAGCTGCTGTTTCAAAACACTGTAATGCATGGAGATAGAATGTGCCATATAATTTTTTTAATGCATTACTGCCACCTGTAGATATTGTTGGGAAATTAATACTAATACTTTATTTCTTCTTATAGTTAACAAATCAATTGTTATTTTTGTTTTATGGAATGTCATTATTTTTCATCTCTTAATTTTATGTACCAGTAAATCATTTTGTAGTGCGTTGTGTACAACCAAAAAATAGACAAGCAACATTGCACTTTCCTAAGAATGTTGTTGATCATTTTAATGGTCAATTTTTTACTAAAGCTGATCATTAATGTCACTTCACCAATGTTTTAAAGTGCACCATGAAGTGCTATTGTCGTAGTGTGTTATTATCCTTAGTAAGCTTGTGTTTTACTTTTTTAGCATAACAGTCCAGTCGGAAACGTAGACCTTCAAGGAAGAACAGCTCTACATGATGCTGGTAAGGTTATGTATGTATGTATGTATGTATGCTTTTTAGTAGCTAGTGTGTAGTTGACTGAGTGGATGGCAATTTTTTTTTCTCCACAGTCATGGCAGGTTGCTCATCCAGTGTGAAACTACTCTGCGACAGTGGCGGTTCTGTCAATGCCAGTGATTTTGTAAGAATTCCACCTCATTTGACACTATACACTGTAGGCTCAAGCCCAATTCTTCCCCTTAGCAGTTGTACCCTTTGTTTTACCCCTCCCTATTTGCGATTTGTTGGGGGGGGGGGGGGGCAAGATAAAGGGTTTAAAAATAATAATAATTGGAACACTTCAATAATTATGTCGTTGCTGACCACTTGCTGCTTGCTGGTTGTATAGTAGGCAGACACAACAATTGTTAACAATGTCGTTTTTTTGTCAAATCATTACTATTATTCATCCATCCATTATCTGAACCACTTATCATAAGGTCATTGCCTTTTTATTTAAATGTGTCTGGCAATTTAAGGGTAAAACATTTCCTAAAGGTTGAATGTTGTTTTGAATTTGTTTGTAATGAGTGTTTCCTACCACATGGTAAGGTGGCTACAGTTCTATTATTTCGTGGTGATCTAATCCAGGAACACTTTTGACAAACTGCCATTTATTGCCTAACATAGGCTAATAAAAAAACAACAACAACGGCAACAACCAGTACGACACACATAACTGAACATTTGTAAAAACGGGAAAGATCTCAAATATAGAAATGAAATTTAAAAAAACAAGCTGTTCTAACAATGTAGGAATTGTATAAAACATACTGTACATATGATGATGCGTATAACTTTAAGAACATAAACAAATAATTGCTTCTTCAAATGATCGTTGCTTGTTTATCCCCATTTCCAAATACTGCCACCAGCACAAAGCATTGCAAAAATGTACTCTTGAAATTGGGCCTTTTTTGTTTTCAAATGAAATACTGTATTTTTGCTGTCCATTTATGTAATGCTTGGTTGGGTGTGTGCGTCATGTCTATTTTTTAGGATGGCAGAACTCCTCTGGTGCTTGCAACCCAAATGTGTCATCCACGCATCTGTCAGCTACTTGTAGAGCGAGGGGCTGATATCTCTGTGCGGGACAAACAAAAAAAGTACGAGTCACAGTTGTCTGCATGAATAGACACTTTGTGTGAGAGCCTGAGCTCATACTGACATGCAAAATAATACTTGTTAAAATGTTAATGTTCTCTACTCATATTCTGTGTCAACAACACATTTCTAATGCTGATAGGAAAAAGGGTCTTGATTTGTGGGTCAGGCAACCACTTATTAACACAAACATCGTTGGTGACGTTGGGCCAAATACTTGTACCTCCAAAATCGTCACTTTTCAGGAGACCCTAAAAACCATTAACATTGCATCATCAAAGAGAGCAAACCCGTTTTCAGCACTTAAGATAGGTCAATCATTTGTTAAATGACACCCACACTGACCAATAGTCTAGATTTTTGAGAAATTATGTAATTTGCCAAATTGTGATTTATGAGGTTTTGGCCCGACACCAGCGATATTTAGGTTATTGTTACTGCCGATAGTCTATAATACAATAAGGCTGATCTATTTTGGCGGGGTTGATATGTCACTTCTCACTATAATTTGCTTGGTTTAATAGTCTACACATTTTGTAATGAAATTGTATGTGTGTTGCTTGTTTCCTTAAGGTAGTAATGGCTGAAGCTCTTTTTTTTTTCATCAACCTTAGAACAGCACTCATTCTGGGTTGCGAGTATGGCTGCAAAGATGCTGTGGAGGTGTTGTTAAAGAGTGGAGCTGATGTGAAGGACGTTGACAGCTTGGGTCATGATGCTTTCCATTACGCTCGGCTCAGCAAGAACCCAGAGCTTGTTTTGTTGGTCAAAGGCTACCTCGAGAAAGCCAGCAAAGGTGAGAATATGTGAGCGTCACTGGATGTATGCAAAAGCACAGCACAGGCGTCCATCAAGACATTCTTAGGATATTTACGGGGGAGGGGGGGGGGGGGTTGAGGATGACGAATTACGTGCCCCAATCAGGGTGTCGAAAAACATCCAGCAATTACTATTCATTGTTCATTGATAGTGGGAGTCAATGCACACAAGATCAAAATGATGTGGTTTTATAATGCTAGTATGTTTTACTGTCTAGCACTTAAATATTTTTTCTTTTTGGCTTAACAATGGTTAATTCTGAAATGTGTTTGACTCTTCACAGAAAAAGAGGCAGCAAGAGTAGAACAGTGGAGGAGACAGGTAATGTGGCGTGCAAGAATTGGCTTATAAAATCAAATACATTTCACTCATGATTCTTTTATACTACTGATAGGTACCTACCTATAATATATGTAGTGTTCACTACTGACACATTTCAAAGGCTCTTCAAGGCCTTTCTTTCCTTTTTTCCTGTCAGCCTACAAAACATTCTTTATATGATCACGCTCAATATTTTGTAATTGCTTTCTTGCAAAGCTATTCTGCTTGTATCCCTTACATCATTCTCATATTAACTCTCCCTTCATTTTTGTAGCTGTTACTTCTACATCAAAAACTGAATAATTGTTTTTTGATTTGTTGTTGTATAATTTTTTGCACATTTCTGCAATCATGTCACATTTCAAATCATCTTGAAGTGGACTTTTGAAACATTGTGTATACCTTTCCTGATTTAGTGAAGTTCGGTTTTGCTGATTAAATATAATAATAATATAATTTCCTTTCCTCAGTCGGTGGAGCACTCTGACAGTATGGAGGTCAACAGAAAAGATAATATAATATATGTAAGCACAATCTTTTCTCATTCATATTGCATTAACAGATGCAAATGAATATCTCATGTTAGTCTTGTCTATCACATTGTGGTAATTTCTCTTTATTCTTTGAACAACCAATATTTGGTTTGGTTTATGTTGTTGGAGGTGTTTATTATTTCTAGCTTTGCATTTCAGGACCTGGAGAGGCAGAACGAGTCCCTGCAGGAAACTCTCAGGAAGTACCATTTGGAGCAGAGGACGCTGTTAGATAAGGTCAATCTGTTACAACAGCAGCTCACACAGGTAAATGCTTGTCATAGGATGCACCTAAGTTTTGTAGGACAGAAAGTTCAAAACTAAATACAAAAACAAAACAAAATATGTGTATGAAATTATGAATGAATGTACAAACCTCAATTGCAGTAAAGAAATGGAATATAATGATTTGTAAATCCTTTTCAACCTATATTCAGTGGACTACACTACAAAGACAAGGTTTTTCATATGTAAATATTCACTTGTTTTGAATAACATATTCCAGAAAACTGGGGACTTTTTAAACACAGCATTCTGTGTTTGTGGAATATGATTTAAGCAGTAACATAAAAAATCATCACAGTTGCCCAAGGGCTCAGTGAATGTCACATGACCAAACCCAGAGATTAGGTGAGCCATAATTGGTCGTTGCAGGCATCAAGTTCAAAATGAGAGAATATTTACAATTAAAAAAACGACATGAATCAGTTTGAACAATAAATGTCTCAAGGTTTGAATTAATTTTTTTCTTTGCAGAGCAGTTATTTTAATGACTTAATTTGAGAAGAAAACTTCTAATTTAGAGGAGCATTTTTTGCAGGTTAATCCCATTCATTTATTAATCAATAAATATATGGCATTTAATTAATAAACAATTGTTTTTCTTTTTTATAATTAATTGTTTTGGTTTATTAAATTCACATCGAGTAGAGCAGCAAACTGTATGTTCTTGTGTAGAAACATTTTCCATGGGGCAATTTCAAACACAAATGTAAATTACAGTTTAAATTTAGTAGTTTCCATGGCTTGTATATTATTTTAGTAAAACTAAATTGATTTAACAAAAAACAAACAAAACAAAAAGTAAGATCTACTGTAATGTAATTTTGAGAATTTTTATTATGTGGGCCTCAAAAGTCTCAATCAAAACTCAGGCATTATTGAGAAAAACAAAAACAAATTACATAACTGATATTATAAATGTTTTTCAGGCTTTTTTTCCTTTCCTTTCCTTTTGTTTTTTATTTTATTTTGTCATCTGAAAAGTGAACTCGACCACCCAAATACGTGATTCTGGTCTTAAAGTGTGTGTTAATCTTAGGTTATCTTAGCAATTAGGATGACTTCTCGAATAAGAGGTGAAATGTCTTCTAAGACAAACAGAGCAGTCTTTAAAAATTATTTTTTTTTTTTACTCATTTCTTATTGCACTGTTGAAGGGAAATTGTCCACAATTTCGTTGTACATGTGTATAATGACAATAAAGGTATCCTATCCTATCCTATCCTATCCTGACCTCTTGCCAAAAGTGTTGAACTTTATTACATTCACAGTGGAAGAATGTCCCTTTTTCCTCTCCACACCTGAAACACCAGTCAGGGATGGAACTATTATACTTATTAAGCTTTTCTGGTGTCATATATGTCCTCATAAACCAATTATACTGAAGCAATTTAAGTATTGGTAGTCTTTATTTGTGCTTTAGCACATACCTTTTCCCAATCCTCTGAAGAAAAGTCCCCCTGTAAGTTTTCCCTCCAGGCATTTAGTTTCTGTACAGAGGACTTAAAAGATGCTGCTTCTAACATTCTATATAACTTGGAGATGATTCCCATTCCATAGCAATCCTTTTTCATTTCCATTTCTAAGGTGGACAACTTGGGAATCAACATGCATTGATTTTGAGCCGATGTGATAAAGTTTCTCACCTGAAGATACTTAAATAAATGATTGCAAGGAACATCATACTTGGCAATCAACTCCTTCTGGTCCCATGAGATCCCCTACTGTCTTCAAACCTTTTTCAGCCTAAATCCTGAACCCAGGATCAGCTCTGCCTGGGGGGAACAAAGAATTGCCCCATATCGGGCTAAAGCGTTATAAAGAGGACAATTCACCCATATATATTTTTTTTACCTGATACCAAATTATAATCATGTGTTTAAGTATAGGATTCTTTGTCTTAATACTCTTCAAGTGTCGAAATAGATTAGTAGGATGTGGCAACAGGATGTTTTCAAACAAAAATATAAGTTTAGGCATTATGTTTGTTTTGAGAACATTGATTCTTGTTATAAGTAATAAGGGCAAACAAATTCCGTCTAGTGAGGAAGTAATAGAATCAATCATGGGGGTATAGTTAACCATAGCTATCTCTTTTATGCATGGAACGATCTTAATGACCAAATATGAAAACCACTCTACCACTCTAAATGGGAAATAATTTTCAGCCCTCGTCCTTTCTTCTTTAAGTAACATTAGAGAATAGTTTTCTTTATTTACTTTATACCCTCATATCCTTCCAAACATGTTAATTAAATATAACAAGGCTGGGATGGATTTCTTCAGTTCCCTTAGAAAAAGAATAACATCATCAGCAAATAAAGACATTATATGTTCCTGTTGGCCTATACATAAACCAGTTAAAAATGTATGAGACCGCACTGCGATGGCAAGCGGTTCGATTGTTAAAACGAATAATAGGGGAGACAAAGGGCAACCTTGAGTTATCAACGCTCCTCTCAATAAAACAGGAAGAATTACCTTTTCATATGAATCAGAAAACATATCGAAAAGAGGGTTATGGAGTTTATTTTTAAATTTTGCATATATTTCCAACTAAATTCCGTCTGGGTCTAGAGCCTTGCCTACTTTCATATGGTCAAAATTGCTTATTTTGAACTTTTGTTTGTAGTATATTGTAGATATGAATATAGATGTGTGATAAAATGTTGTACAAACACGTTTTGCTGAGTAAGATATGGAGACGATATCTTTAAACTATTTTGAGACATTTTGATAGAGCAGTCCTTCATTTGGCTCTGACTAATTCTTTTTCTATCTCCAGGAAAAGAAGACCGTAGAAGACACCCACAAAGAGGTACAGTGTGAACAAAAATGAGCATTTGGGTATTTAGGCTTTTGTTAAACATGTTATGTTAGAATGAAATCTTAATAAGTTTCTTAAAGAGATACTTATTCATGTTTTTTTTCTTCTTTGTAGCACACTTTCATATTTTGTTTGTAATGACTTAAAAAATGTGGTTGATTTTCATTCACATTTAGTCATTTTAAAGGAGCATTGTGGACTTGGTCACTTTTTTACTTGCGATTGCCACAGGTGCAGTCTTTGTTAAAAAGTCAGGGTTTGTTGTACTCATCTGGGCATTAGAGGATGATGTAGAAAAAGCTTTAACATTAACATTTTCAACTCCACAATGCACCTTTTAAAGATAATTGTTCATTTTTTTAATTGTGCTGTGCACTCCCTTACATGTACTAATTAAGCATGTGATATGATAACCCGGATGGAGATGTCACGTGGGTGCAGCATGCCGTGTTTTCAGGCTTGAAATAAGTCGAAGTCAGGCCCCAGCAGCCACAATGATTGTTCGTACTTTGCATTACGGAAACTTGCCGCACACTTACTAACGGGCAACTTCCAAATAAAATCTTTATCAATGATGACATGGACGTCAATACTTTGTTAGGCTTTTATTTCAAAGTGTGCTCCACAGCGTGTTGGAGACATGTTGCTATAAATCTTAGTATGAACAGTTGTTGTAGTAACTGGCTTGACTTAAATCTTTTCAACTGGTATTGCTAGCTAAGACAAATAAATCAATAAATACAGTCCCAGAGTGTAACTGTGAATGTGGCCATACCATAACTTTCTTCACCTTCACCTTCATTTTCGTTAATCTTTTCTTGATTTAATTTGGTTGATTTTTGATGTAAGTAAAAAAACAAAAAAAACCTTTGCTTTTAAACTATTTTTTAAATTCAGCAAGTGACTGACATCTTTTCAGGTCAGTTCCAAAATCATTCCACAAATTAACACCTTTTACAGAGACACACCTTTGTTTAATATTTGTTCTTATTTAAAAAAATTTGTAGACACTTTTCTTATGTTATAAAGACTCTCTCTAATTTCAAACAGCTTCTGAGTACTGTGGCAGAGTAGATTGTTGTGTACTTTATACATTATTTGTGCTATTTTAAATTAAACTAAGTCGTAGAATTTCATTGTATTTGAGTTAATAAATAGAGAATGAGTTGGCTCTGTATATTTTAAACGATTTATAATTCTTATGGCTCTTTTTTGCAGTTTGAAAACAGGATCGTATTTGTTTTATATGCGTTTCCCCAGATTTCCACACATTAGTTCAGGTATGGTAAATAATAATGAACAATATAATGTGTATAATGATTTCTTATTCAGGACATCCTTAGTTTTAGAGAGTATCCCTATAATTTTTGACATTTTCCTTTTGACAATATCCATGTGTGACTTCCAACATAATTTTTTCCCCAAGAAATTTATTTTCATACACTCTTTCTATTACAATTGAATTTACCATAATTTGTACCTGTTGTGTGGCTTGTCTAGTACCAAAAACTATAAACTTGGTTTTGTTTACGTTTAATGATCATTTGTTTAAGTCCAATCAATTTTTTAATGTGTTCAATTCATTCTCCACAGTAGTCAGAAGCTGCTTCAGGTTCTCTCCTGAACAGTAGAGAGTTGTGTCATCAGCGAATACAATACTTTTGAATATTTTTGAGGCACAACAGATATCATTTATATACAATATAAATAATTTGGGGCCTAGCCACAGACCCTTGGGATTCCATGAGTAATCTTCAAGTGTTTTGATTTTATATTGTTAATCTGTAAGTGCTGATATCTATCCAAATAACTTTTCATCCATTTATATGCCAAACCTCTTATGCCATATCTTTCAAATGTATTCATTAGTATAGAATTGATAGTATCAAATGCTTTTTTTAAGTCTATAAAAATTCCAACTTTTTTTAATTATCTATGTTAGTAGATATTGCTTCTACGAGTTCCATGACTGCCATTGAGGTGGTCCGTTTTTCTCTAAACCCATATTGATTTTCACTTAAAAGCTTATGTTTTTCAATAAAATTATCAGTCTATATGAAAATAATTTTTCTAGATTTTTTGAGAACAGTGGCAGCAGTGATATTGGTCTATAATTAGTGAATATATGTCTTTCTCCATTAATAACTTTTGCTATTTTCATTTTTAATGGAAATATACCAGCTTTAAACGACAAATTACATATATATGTGAAAGATTGCACAACATATTCTATAACTTTGATGCGTGTGTGTATTTGATAAAAAGCTGATAATAACTGTTTGAAATGGACAGGCACCTAAAAGAAGATTAAGAAATGGAGTTGCACAAACATCCTGTCTGTCACCTCCATCACAGTCCACTCAGATCAACTATCAGGAATCAAACATATGCCTAAAATGACAGTTTCTTGTTCCAAGCCAGATGGGAAAGAATATGGATATTATTCCTATCAAGTTACATTCTTTGCTCTTCTTTTAATTATGACATGTCTGTTCTGATAAAAATGCAGTCAGTTCTATGGGGTTATTGTATCTTGCAGAGTCAGCATTTTTTAAGTTTAATTAATTTGCATTAACCCATGCACTGAGTTTAATTATTTTTGCATTAACCCATGCAAAAGTCAGTGCTAATCTGAAAATGGTCGCTGCTAAACTTATTTTTTATGTTTTTTTGTTCTTTTCATTGTATCAGAAGGAGCAATTAAAGGTGTTACTTAGTGCCAACGAACAAGAAGAGTCACGAGGCTTGGAGACTGTCAAGGTTCAGCTCAAAAGCATTATGGTCTGTGAATGTATACAGATCATTTGATAATATCTCCTAAAAGTAAACTGTTGAAGTTTATTCTGTTCAGATGTTCTATTATTGCGTAATATATATATTTTTTTACATACTGTTCACATATTAAAATGTATTGTTCTTTGTATTTGCAGGGGAACTACTCTGGACAGTCAGTGATCAAAGGTTGAGTTGAATTATCTTGAATTTTTTAATCTGATTAATCACATCTTAGAATTTTGATTCATCATGATTAATCGCTTTATTAAAAAGGCTTTTTTATCAACATTTTTTGCCAGCCAAATTAAAAAGCACCTGTTACATTTTTTTGACGTTTAATAATATGTCTTCAAAAAAAATTATCCAATGCACTTTTAATTTGTTAATTACTTACATAATTTAAAATGGAACAAAAATGACCCAAATAGTTTGACATGAACAAATAATCTGAATGTCGCACACAAACATTTATTAAATGCTTTACTTTAATGCATGTATATATGTTTATTGCACAAACACAACCTGTGCTACCTTTAACATTACCATCCACTGTCAGCTAAAGGATCATCTGCGGTCAAAATTAATATTGTGATTAATCTGCGTTAATACATGATTAATGCGGTAATTTTTTGTGATTAATTAATTAGTTAACGCTTTAACTTTGACAGCACTAATTATCTTTCATGCAAATAAGCCCTTATTGACATTGATATACATATAAATCTCTGAGTTAATATTCACTTGTTTTAAATTGTGTTAATTCAATGTGTGCTGTTTTACAGGAAAAGAGAACATTCTGGTCAAACAAGCGTATAGCCTGGATTTGGATCAGGTAATCCAAGTTATTTAAACAACTGTCAATGTGTCTTCAGGCTTGTGGTTGCCACTAGTGCTTAGTGAGGAGAATTAATTTTCACAAGATAATTTAAAATATGAATTAGTCTGAAAACAATTCCAAATTTGTTTCTTAGAATTGAAGTGTGTAGGTTTTGTTAC
Organism: Leptonotus elevatus; assembly: GCF_054856555.1. NCBI lineage: Eukaryota > Metazoa > Chordata > Actinopteri > Syngnathiformes > Syngnathidae > Leptonotus > Leptonotus elevatus. The sequence continues at coordinate 23,212,526 of NC_141241.1, read as the reverse complement.
CTGTCCTAAAATCAGAGATTGCCTTGTTAGTTTGACTTACTCCTTTGTCACGCGTTTATAACTTTTCCTGCCAGAAACTCCAGAATCCAGCAATGTCACGCTTACTGTCCAAACCATTAGAGAAGGGTCTCTCTGGTGAAATTGATGTCCTCCGACATGAGCTGGAGATGCTCAGAAGAAAACAACAAGCAACCGAGGAGGAGCGGGTGCGACTTCACTCAGCTCTGGGCCGAAAAAATCGAGAGTGTCAAGAACTGGTTCAGAACAGAGATCTCATCCAGAAACAGGCTGACCAGCAAGTTCAAGTACTCGAGGATGCCTTGGGAGACGTCCAGAAGAGGATGCTTGATTCCGAATGCAAGGTTAAACAGCTGCAGGCCCATGTGGTTGCTGTGAAGGAACACTTAGGAGGCCAGGCCACTGAAGAGCTTCGTGCTCAACTTCAGGATATCAAAGCCAAGTATGAAGGAGCTTCAGCTGAGGTGGGTCGGGTTCGTAATCGTCTTAAACAGAGTGAGAAGGCATTGGAGGAGTACAAGAACAGTGAAAGCCAGCTGGCAACTGAATCTGAACAGTTAAAGGAAGAGCTCGGAGTTGTGACTGCTGAGAGAGATGACCTTTCAGAAACTGTCCTTGCAATGGAAACCCAGTTGAAGGGAGCGCAGTCTAAGCAGACCAACGTGGTTCCAGCGGAGAAATTTGACAACATGAAAAACTTGCTGACCAATGCAGTCGATGAAAAGGAACGGCAGCTTGCTGAGCTGAGAGACGACTATGATCGTGTCCTCGAGGAGGTGGCGGAGCTCCATCGGAAGCTTGATAATCCGACCCAGGGAGGAGCTGGGGCAGTGCCCACTGACGAACAACAAAGGATTCAAGCTGCCCTGGAAGAGCAGAACATCTCACTGAAGAGGAAACTACATGATGTCACTGCAAAAAGCCAGGCACTTATTCATGAGATGGAGGAGAGTGAGGAAGAGCGAGAGATACTGCAAGAGAAGCTGGAGGAGATGAATAGCAGACTTGAGGCCGACTTCATCCCGATCAAGGAACACGAGGAAACTCGAATGAGAATGGTATCAGCTGTGGAGGAGCTGGAAGACAATCTAGTAGAAGCCAGCGAGCGTTTTGGGAAAGCAGAGGCACAAGTCCAACTGCTTCAAAACGAGAGGGTGATGCTTCAGGAGAATATTAACAATCTGCAAGGTACCAAAGAGAAACGGCAGAGTGAAATGGAAGCCCTGAAGACAGAGAATGCTGAAGTGGTGAAGAAATTTGAACTTTTACAGACAAGGTGTGAAGACAGAGACAAGCGGTGTGCACAGCTGACAGCACAGAGTCAGACTTTGAAACAGAGCTTAGAAGGAGACTATGTCCCGAGACAACAGTATGAGCAACTGAGGATAGAGTTAACCTCTACAATGGAGAGTGTCAAGGCTGAGAATATACATTTGGAGTCCACTGGTAAAGAATGTAGAGAGGAATTAAAGAATGTGAAAGAAGGAAACGCCAAGTTACAGGAAAAGTTGGAAAAGGTTCTGTTAGAGATGAAAAACGACTATATAAGTGTTAAGGATCACAACTGTATCACGGAAAAGATGAGTGCTGCTGCGGTGCAGGCAGACAATAGAGCTAACCAACTGTCAGCGATGCAGGAAGAAAATGTGAAGCTGACACAAGAACTGGAAGCTCAAAAGATAGAACTTGATACCATAATGGAGGCTATCCAGTTTAAGTTCGTCCCAATGACAGCCGTTGAGGAAAAAGAAAACTCCTACAATACCCAAATAAAGGAGTTGAAGGTTAAACTGTTGGAAATGGAAGAGAAGTATAACAAAGAGAGTTCTGAAAGAGAGAATAACAAAATGGAGAAAGAGAAACTGAAAGTTGAGATTGAATCTGTTCAACAAAGACTTGACACTGCACTTGTCACTGGTGAGAAGTGCAAGGGATATGAGGAAGAGTTCAAGGGCCGGTATGAGGCAACGTCTCTCAAATTAACCAATCTGGAGGAGAAGCACAGTGAGGTAAATCTACAGAAAACTCAGCTTGAAAACAAGAATGCCCTGTGCAACACTCAAATCCAGACTCTCCAGGACCGCCTAAAATCGGAGCTAACACGGATTGCAACCTATGACACTGAACTGAAGGCACTTCATGACGCTATGCAGCACGCCCAGGCAAATTGCAAGAAAGCACGAGAGGCTCAGCAGGTGGAGGCCCAGAAGGTTAGTGCTCTGCAGAAGGAAGTTCAGGAACTCCACAGAGAACAGGCATCTCTGCTGCAGGAGCACGCCAGAGCCAGTGAAACCCTGGAGACTGAAGTCACTCGGCTTCGAATGGCGCTTCGAGAAGAGGAAGAGAACAGCGGCCAGAGGACTGAGGATGTTTCAGCCTTACAATCTGAACTTCTTCAAGCCACTCAAGCTCTGGAAGAACTTCGCTTCAAGGAAGGTCATTTGAGCCAAATGAAGAAGGAAAAGCAGCATCTGGAGGAGGAAGCTACCAACTTGACAAACAAGCTGTTGAGTTTAACAGAAGAATGTAAAGCGGTCCACCGGGAGGCCACTCAGGCAAGGGAGGGTGAGAGCAAGGCCAGGAGGGAGATGGATGCCGTTCTTGAGAAGGGACAGGCCATTGAACGAGAAATTAGGGAGCTGAAGGAACGTTATGATGAGTCACTCAGCACCATTGGTGATCTTCAGAGAAGGATTCAGACATCATCTCAGCTGACTGAAGCCAAAGACAAGAAGGTAACCGTTAAATCACAATGAGCATTTCTCAACTACAGTCCTTCATGTATGCTTATATTTATGGGTGTCAAAATTATTGCGTTAATATCTCGTTAACTTAAAGTGCCTTTAACAGCACACATTTTTCGATTAACGACCGCCCCTTATTTAGAAAGCCTTAACTAAGGAGCCATTTCGACTGTGTAGCACTTCCACCCGTTCCCTGCTTTGAAAGAACGCACTCGGTTAACCGTTAGCAACGAGCTAACCGTTGCTCCAGCTCTCTCTCCAAGAGGTGGCGAGCCAAGAGCCCAATGGACGCCGTCTTGTCACTTGGAGTGACTCCAAGCCACTTGATATTTAGATGTGAAGCATGTTTTACCCAGCTACTCCACAAAATAGCTCGTAAGGGTTCAAGTGAAAGTGTCGATGTGCTCGCTTGCAGTAGAGCGGCGTCACAGCTCATCCAAGAACTTAACAATATAAAAGCATTCAACATCGTTAAAAAGAGTCACTATAACACAATTTAGCAGTAATAAATACGATTATACTGAATATATTTGTGGAGACTGGCGTCAAGTTGTATTTTACCATTTTAAAATGTGCAGAAGTTTGCGAGTTACTTCTTGTTTAATTAAATTAGATTGCTCTTAGAATGGAAAGAACACGTCGATTGTTCCTGGTTCCTTTGTAGTAAATTGTGTCATTTATTTACAATGCGTATCCGTATTAAGCTTAACAAAATAAAAGCATTCAACGTTGTGCAAAGGAGTACACTGTAACACAATTTAGCAGTAATAAATTTAATAACAATGCATATATTTGTGGGGACTGGGGGTCAAGTTGTATTTTAAAGTTTTTAAAATGTGCAAAATTTCACAAGTTACTTCATGTTAAAAATTAGTCAGCTCTTAATATGAAAAGAAAAATGCACTGAGCGCGGTCACCATTGTCTTACAAATTCAATTATGCCATGTAGTGACAGAGAAATGACCAACACAAATCAGTTTTAATTTTTTTTATTGAATTGTTATCTAATCTATTGTTATCTTTTATTGAATTGTTATCTAATTCATTGCTTTTCCCATCAGAGCAACTCCGTCATCGTTACTGTCAATGTAATGTCATGTTATGCAATAAACACGTTGCAGTATCACCATCTGCATTGTATCACATTGCGACACTATAGCAAGTGTGAAAAGAAATGATATTTAAAACTGTTGCCTTCACATAATATCAAGCAAGTAACATGGCTGGGAGGTCATTGTTTTGTTGTGCGGCCTACAGTCATGGGTTCATTACGTGAACTGCATTAAGTGAAATGCATGTACACAATCTTGTTTAACTCATTCATGGTGCAGTAGGGAACACACTTAAAGTAAAAAGCAGTGATTAAAATTACGTATTAAAATGTTTTGTCATTTTGCTTTTAATGCAAATTGATGTTGGTGACAATCGCTCCGATTAGCTGTTGGCCAGAAAACGCAATTCATTTGTTACATTTTTTTCATCCGTCCAGTAATCTCCTAACAGAGGCTCAAAAGGCCTATGTTGTCTTAATACACAAACTTCTCTCATGGGAGTGTGTGCGCATGCGCGCAGCAATGTGATTCGCTGGTTAAAATGTCAGCAACACAGACAACAGAAAAATATCAGTTACTTTGTTGAGTAACTAATTACTTTTACAAAGCAGTAACTCCATTGCTAATTGAATTACTTTTTATAATAAGTAATTTGTAACTATAACCAATTACTGTTTTAGGGTAGTGTGCCCAACACTGGTTCTGCATTGTGTTATTGTGTAATTAATCAATTTTCTTAAGACAACAGAAAAATATCAGTTACTTTAGTTACTTTGTTGAGTAACTAATTACTATTACAAAGCAGTAACTCCATTGCTAATTGAATTACTCTTTATCATAAGTCATTTGTAACTATAACTAATTACTGTTTTAGGGTAGTGTGCCCAACACTGGTTCTGCATTGTGTTATTGTGTAATTAATCAATTTTCTTAATACTTTTGGTTGTGTCAGATCACAGAGTTGCTGACGGACGTGGAGCGACTGAAACAAGCGCTGAATGGTTTGTCCCAGCTGGCGTACACAAGCAACACCCCAAATAAAAGGCAGTTGCAACACATCGACACCCTCCAAGGCCAGATCAAGAACCTACAGCAACAGCTGGCTGTGAGTGCATTCACATCACACACTTGGTGTTGGGACATATTTGAATAAGGTCATCTTTCGTATCGAAAGAGGACTTATGGAAGATGCTGTATACAATAAAGGCCCTAATGTATTGATGTGATGATTGTTGTGTTTGTTTTCTCTGTGTCTGTTTATTTAGGATGCTGAGAGGCAACACAGAGAGGTTGTTTCCATTTATCGAACACACCTTCTCAGTGCGGCGCAGGTTAGTTCACACCCAAATTCCTCTACTCAGTAGAATGTCTCCAATTAACCTAACATTCATGGTTTTGGAATGTGGGAGTGATCCAGAGTACCCAGAGAGAACCCCTGCAGGCCAGAGGAGAAATATGCAAACTCCAAGGTTCAATCCTAAGCCTTAGAATTCTGAGGCAGATATGCAGACCATTGTGTTCTTGTGCTGGCCCATTCAAATGTAATCATTCACTTTTGCAATTAATATTATCTTTAAGACAAATGATGAATTTCAGTGGCATTTGTATAGTACAAAGCTCAGCCAATGTTGAACTCCTCTTGAAATCATAATTATTTGTTTGTCAACCAGCAGTCTACCGGTTGTTCATTTTCTCGAAGTGAGGCACATCACCGTTTGTGTGACTCTTTCACTCTAACATCACTCCTTGCGTGCCTGCGAGTGTATAGTCTGTTTCTCTGCGTGATGTGCAGCAGAAATATGCGGCAGAGTGGGTTGAATTTCCACTTGAGATATAATTTTGAGTGTAAAAAGTAAGTCGTGTGTAAAATAAACAAGCTTGATGCTGCAACGCAAATCATAATCTGATAGACAGAGGCTGACTATAACAAAGGGACCCTCTTTTCCGTATTCCTGCAGAACTACTGTATCTTCCATTTGGTAGAAAACACATTTCTCCAAGAACTGTGAAACGGCTACATTATTGCTTGCTTGTCCAAATTTTCATTTACAGGCTAGTTTCAAGTTCATGGCAAATTATGAAAGATGTTCGGAACCTTTTACATTGGAAGGAAAAGGTGTGGTTCTGTTACTTTTGATGGAAAAAGTAGCTCCGAGCGGTGCAAAGAAATACACATAACCTTAAGCTAATGGTTCAAATTCACAATTAAAGACTATGCAATGTATAAGAGTGCATCCGTACTGGAATAGTGTTAGTCTCAACAAGCTCAGTCTCAAAAGTGTTTTATTTTAATTTTATTTTTTTATCTTTATAGGGCCACATGGATGAGGACGTCCAAGCTGCCTTGCTACAGATCATCCGCATGAGACAAGAGTTTGTGTGTTAAAGCGTTCTTCAGCATAATGTGACACTACTACCTGCAGACTCAAATTCAGCATTCCCACACCCCCACAACACTGTCATGCTTCACACTGCATTATGTCATCCAGATGATAGCTCTGCAAATGGACTGTTATTAAATCATCTTTCATGTGAAGTATGCTGAAAAAGAACCTTTTACACATACTTCTGACAGTTAAAAGGGGTACGCACATACCATCTTTTTTGTTTGTGATTTGAAAAGTAACCAGGAAAAAAGGCAAATGTATGCTTAATGCTCATATAGTGTGTGGTGTACTCAAGATCGCACACTCACATGCACACACGCACACACACACACACACACACACACACACACACACACACACACACACACACACACACACACACACACACACACACACACACACACACACACACACACACACACACACACACACACACACACACACCAGTATTATGACTGGCAATCGCAAATCTCAGCACCAAATCGAGACGCTGTTGTAGTACCGAGGCTGACCTGTAGAGTCGGCATGGTTCTACAGGGTGTCTAGACTGCCAGAAAATACAAAGAGTTACTTTCTAGTTATTTTTGTTGTGGCAGATGAACTTTGAGATGCGTTATACAGTAAAAACACCCAACGTTTCTCTTTTTGTGTCTGGCAACAGTATGAGCTTCAAGTTGCTTCCTGGTGTCACATTCTTATCTGTGCATTGGCCCTGTCAATCAATTGGACCTTTGCATTTTTTTTTCTCAGAAGAGAAAAAAGATCTTTGAATTAGGCCTAATTATTGGTATGTGTTTACCTTCATAATCAACTAGCATAGGACTAGTTTAAGATGGTCATCATGAAAAATTAACTAATAGATAGAATTTGATACATTTTATCTTATATTTAGTGTTTAGTTAACTCCTCAAACACATTGATCACTTCCCACATTCCTCCATAACACTCAGTCATGAGCCCTAAGACAGGATGTAAGTTGTGTGCTCTCAGTTGACATTTCAAGGATTCACAGTAGAACATTACAAATACATATATATTCAAATTATATGTGTAGCTTTGGATCCTCGTATCTCAATATCTGCTCGTTTCTCCTTGACCAGCAATGCTGAAGAGAAGCCTCAGTGACAAAATGTGGTTTTGGAATTAACTAAAAAAGAAAAAAATTAACGAGGACAAGCAAAGTGCTTCCAATCACCTCGTAGGCATTTCTTGCTGTTTCTGGTCCTTTCAGGCATAACACTAAAGTAGTCATCCAAACCTGAAAATGACTCACCATTCTGGTACATAGACTACTGGGCTCATTTAGCAATTACAGTGGTTTGTTGTTTTAGGTAATGCTGCATTTGAGTCATGGAGATGAGTGTGTGCGAGAACGAATTTCTCTTGCTGTGTAGTTATTGCGGTGGCTGGTCATCTCCTTGTTGAAACCGGAGTGCCCTCTAGTGGTCAGACTTGGCAGGCCAAGTTAATAGAATGTTGACTCCGTGTGTGGGAGGGGGACACTTGTTGCCTTCGGAAGCTGCTTTTATGGGAAAGCTTGAAAATTTGTCAATCAAATAATGCAAAAGGAAAACTTTGGCGGCTCCCCAAGACAACGGCTGCAGCGCTTTCCTCCCCCGAAGCGGCTGCGTGTGCCCCCTCTGGGTGTTGTGTGTTGTGATTGTTGAGCGAGTCTCTTGTGCCTTTTCACTGACTTTTTCATTGCTTTGTACTACTTTGATGACTGTACTAAAATGTGACAGTTGCAACGTTCAGCAGGTCTGGAAGTAGAACGGCACAACATAAACGTTGAGCGGTATGTACTGAATAATAGGATGATATTCTAATACAATAGAACAAATCCATTAAGAGATACAATAAGTTAACCTCCTAAAACGGAATTATTTGAAGCACTCCTGTCTTTTCTTGTGAGCTTGACACTCTTAACAAGTTACTCACTCTGTTTTTATACGTTGGCCTAATTTCTTCAGATTTTTAGGATGAATTTTTACTCCCTTCACCATCAACCAAGGCTATGTTAAATCTGTTAATACATCTATTTGTGTTTGTGAGTCAATCAATAAAAGTGCCTAACATAGAAACTATGTTCTTGTTTGGACTATTTTTTATTGCCATGCTAGTACCTCCAGCTGCTAACCAGTAGTTATCATGAACAGATGCCCTTAAATGCAGGTGAGAATCGCATCTGTCTATTGTTTGTCTGTTCCGTCCATCCATCTTCCATAGAAAATGGAACCTATCCCAGATTTCCAGCAAAGATACCCTGGATTGGTCGCAAGAAAATCCCACTCTAATAAATGCTGGCTCTTTTTCCCAGCCCGCTCGCAGGGTAGGTGCGGATTTTGAGCAGATTGGGTTACATTTTGCCCACGCTTGGGTTAATTATTTTGACCCAACAGATTGTGTTGAAGTTTTGGGTGGGCTAGTTGCCATTTGTGAGTTTTTTTGTACGGAAATGGATAGTGGGAGAACTCAACACCGGACGGTCTGAGGGCTGAGATTTTAACCTTTGACCTCATGATTATAAGGTTTATGTGCTCACCACAACCTGCGAGTTACCATCCCAAACTGTTCATTGTTACAGTGTTTAGTTTTTTGCACTTTTTGTTGTACTGTTCTTGTCACTAGTTTTCTTCGAATAATAAATCTCACTCAGCAGCCTTAAAGAAATTCAACTCACTTTGTTGTATCTAATGTGAGCAGTTGACTTTTTTTTGCTATCAAAAGTCAATTATTTCACTTCAAGTCTCTAAAATGACTTGTTACTTTCAGCTACATGCAGGTTCAGACGGTCACAGCCCTGTGGGAAAATGGATTTCATATGGTTTCACTTTAAATGTAATCAAGCCAGGAATGAGAGTGAGTAGCTCTCTGGCATGCGGTGCTTACTTTTTCTCTTTCGGTTCGAGTTTTATTGATTTGTCTCCTACATGCTGTCTCATCTCAAGGTTTATTTTCATCAAAGTGCTCCCATACGGGACGCTCACGTGTTCCCTGCTATTTCAACAAATTCCTATCATGCATACACGCAAAGCTGGGTTTTGTAAACTCTTTCAAACAGACCTTTGTGGCCCAACTGTTGAACAAAAAAAATCAAGATTGCCGACAGCGCCAGTACACACTCATCAGCTGGAGTGTTGTAAATCCAAGTATCTGTACACTCAACATGTGCAACATGTGTTTTTTTTTTTTTGGGGGGGGGGGGGTGCTATACTTTGCCTGATTTTGATTTACCAGTTAAGTAAAAAAAAAAAAAAAAACTAACCGAATGGATGCTGGAATTAATTATGTTCTCGCAGAATTACTCATCGTTTTCTTGTTGAATATGAACAGCGAGAGGAGTTTTCGTGCATTTTAATCTGGTAAAGATGTTCGTGCAAAGAAAAAAACAAACTCCTTTGCGCCGAGTCAATTACTTCTGAAACGTTCGCATTCGGGCCTGGTTCAAATCACCGCCAACATAGCAGGCGGTGACCGGAATTAGAATTACTTCCTGCTTTTGCATGTAAGAATCATGGGAAATGTAGTCCAACGATCCACTGCGATTACCAGTCGTCGCTGGTTAGAAAACGCAAACTGAGCTTTCAAAGCATTATATTTACAATGTTACAATGCGTGACCGGTAAACAGCACCGCCAACTTTCATTGGCTGTCAGCACCGAGCAAAAAAGTTTGGATAATGGTGAGTGCATTGACCTGATTAGGACTGTTGAGATAGCTTTTAGCATTAGCGATTGACGCACATGTCTTTACCCTACACTCTTAAAAGAGAATTGTTCAACCAACTTAAGTCTAAAAAGAGAATTGTTGACCAACTCAATTGAATTGCTTGTGGTAAAGTACGATTGAATAAATTGTTCATCCAAAATTAATATATTCAGTTAAATGAACTCAAGTGATTAAACTTAATGACCTTATAATTAATTATTATTGACTTGGATTAACTTAATTCAATCGCGTGTTACCACTTGAAGCAATTGGATTAAGTTGGTCAACAATTCTCTTTTTTTAGCGTGTATGCTGCTTGTCTCGATCTGCTTTGCTCTCGCTAGCTTTTGCTCGCTTCTCCCACTAGGCACTCTTTTTAGCCGCTCCAGTCGGGTTGTTGCTAGCTCACTTCAAATATTGATTGGTGGTGGCCTTGTGAGGTATGGTCTCTTTGAGGCACCGTACGGCACGTGTTTCAAAATTGTTGCATTTTATTAGTTCACCACTAGATGGCACGAAATAATACAAATTGCCGCTTTAACTATGGGGAACCAGTATACTAGTAGTACAGTAGTACTAGTTGCTAGGCAGGGCTCGGGAATAACTAGGGACGGTAAACAAAAAAGAAGAAAAAAAACATGTAAGTCATGTCCATTTACGCTGTCTGAAATGTAAAGCCAGGGTGAAAAGGTTGTCAGGAAAGTTGAATCACTACCCAAGTGAATTCCGATGGTCTGCTCAGTTACAAGGCCACCTGTGTCTTATTTGTTTTTCTGGTGTAACTGCAAACTGTTTTTTTTTGTCATTAACAGACGATTGCTCAGGCAGCACTTGTGGGGGCAGTAGGCATCATGCCAGCGGCCCCCTTATTTTCATTAGTCCCCAGAGGAAGTAGACCGATCTTGGACGGGCTGAGACAAGCAATGTCCCTTTAATGTTTTTGCAGGGTTCCAAAGCACTTTGTTGCTTCTATAAAGTTCCTTTTATGGGATAATAAGGCTCTGGAGGACACATGGTGCTGATTTGAGGTAAATGTCTTCAACATGGTTCCCATTTCCACAATCAGCTCCCTTGGCTTCCCTTCATCTCTTGGACTTCTGAGCTCATCTGGTTCCTTTTTCTTTCTCCACTTCCTCACCTTTTCCTTTGTTTCTTCATCGACCGTCATTTCTTGTTATTTCCAACACGCTGGTGCTGGAACTGGCTGCGCTTGCTTTGACCTGGGATGTGCACACGCGGGGAGGCGGTGCAGCAAGGGTGCGAGGTGAGGAGGAACCCTCTTTTCTCAGGGCTTTGCTTGTGTTGCTGAGGGTAGTGAGGAAAAAACAGTGAAAACCCTCAGGGTGCATGAAATCGTTAATATGACTTAAATTATCTTTTATAGTACGTTCATTTAACTGTAGATCACAAAAAACAATGGTACGCAAAGATTTTAAATGTAAAGCAACTATCACTTAAATCTTTATTGCACACTGACTGGACTTCAATGATGCATGTATTTGTATTTCAAATGATTTCAAGTCCGTTCCAATGCTTCTCTTTCCCCTCGCTAATATTTGGTCAACCACTAATACTCATTGTATCTACTGACCTTGTCTTCATCCCCTCACTGACAGACAAAACAGACAGTGCCCATTAGTTACACGTGACTGTCATCCTTCCCACCACATCTTTACCATTATCCCTCTGGCCTCAAATGGAAACGTTCCAGTTTTGTGCAGCCACAATTAAAGATGGTGTTGGCGGTTGGAAAGGAAGCTTGATGACAGCCTTGGTTGTCCTCAACCCAAACCCAATGTCCTAAACGGCTGACATTGGTTAAGGCCTGAGAGCTTGTTAGTGTGGTTGGAAAAAGGCCCGACATGTTAACCATAAAGTGCGAGAGAGTCTGACAGATTTATTTTATGCTGACATTTGATTGCCAAAGATGAATAATGTGATGACCAATAGAACCGAAATTAGAGTTTTAATTTGTATCTCCTTTTTGCAGTCATGATGGTTAAAAATATTTAAAAGTACGCTCCATGAAGTTGCACTTCCCTTACGCTACACCCGCATTTCCCAACCCGAGCTACACATACCCCTAGTGGTATGTGAGCACATTGAATCATTTATTTCCAAGATCAAAAACCTACGGCACAGCCGCACCAAAATCACAACAGTGTCAGCTCAAGTCTCATTTAGCCATTTGTCAGTAACCGCTAATACTGGCTGTCGCCGTTAATGAGCTCGTCTTTATTTGTGGAGACGTCTAAGCAGGGGATGATATGATTGGCTGGCCAGTGCTTATTAGAGTTACAGAAAGGAGCCACCTCTTTTTTTCCCCCTCCTTCTTGTTAACAAACAGGGAAAGGAAGAGTTAAGTCACACAGCCAAAAAAGGGGGGAAAAGGCCTTTTTGCTCATATATAATATCTACAATATATATAGGATATACTGTATCTCATGAGTCAGTTCCTGAATGTGGTATAAGTATCTTTCCGAGCTCCCTTCTGCTTTCTGTTTTTAATCCGTCATTGGCTGACAAATTTGAACTTCAATGAACATTACACGCTGGCACTTGGGAGCAGAAGTGTGTAAACAAGCAATGTTGTCACAACCTGTTAGACACATTCAACACAAAACGAGAAGCTGATATGCACATCTGCAAAACATCTGCATTTAATCATTGCAGTGTTTTACAACAACTGAATTGCACATAGCTAAGAAGTTGAAAGGCTAAAAGTTTTCTTTTTTTTCTAAATCAGTGTTTGTCAAAACGATTTGTGCACATACAAAATATTAGCACCATTAATTGTCCTCCTTTGGGATCATAATAAAGATCTGTTCTCAAAAAGAAGTCCATCCATCCATAATTCATTAATTTTAAATCAAATTTTCAAATGATTGACAGGTAATCCTAGGTGGCGTATGACAGTTTGGGTCTGGTTTGAGGAGACTGGGGTTTTAGGACAATGAAATGTAATAGCCTGCTGAATAAACATTTTATTAAAAATTTTCCTGAAATATTTACATAATGTAATAATTATTTTTAAAAGGATTTTTGCATTGATGCTGCTTTAAGAAATTATTCTAAAATGTTGTGTACCCCGTGGAGTGCCTTCATGTACCCCCTTGTGAGAACCACTGTTCTAAATCATACCATGGCATGATACCGCTTACACCCTACAGGACACAGTTGTCCATTTTCCAGTTCTGGACATGCTGACATGGGTTCAGTCGAAAAGCAAAATAAATGGAAATTTTACACACCAAGTACAAACAACATATGCATTTAGTTATTTTGTGTGTATATATATATATATATATATATATATATATATATATATATATATATATATATATATATATATATATATATATATATATATATATATATATATTAGGGGTGTTAGAAAAAAATTATTCGGCAATATATCGTGATATTATAGCGCACAATTCTCGAATCGACTCGATATGCGGCTGAATCGATTTTTAAGCATACATTTTTTTACGGGAATATATGAAGTCTTACTTAGGGTTAGGATTTACACATTAAGCATGGAAGAACGTTGTATTAATGGAACATTAAGCCTTAATATTTTATTTTAGTGCTATTCAAACATGAAACAGACTGCAACCTGAATTTTCAGATAAATAAAAAAAATGTCATACAAATCTTACAGTATACATGTACAAGTTTACTGATTAGTATTTTATAAATAAATTTAAAAAATCGCAATAATCAATTTATAGATTCGTATCGGATTAATTGGTATCGAATCATGACCTATGAATCATGATACGAATCGAATCGCCAGGTACTAGGCAATTCACACCCCTAATATATATATATATATATATATATATATATATATATATATATATATATATATATATATACACACACACACATATATATATCGGTTTAATGCCAGTTGTGCCATTGCTTGGGCTCGCTGCAGAAAGTAAGAGTGCTCTCTTGCCCTGGGTATGACCAAAGGGAAATATTTATAAATCATCCGCACAACAAATATTGAAGCTGACCCACAATGTGAAAGCAGTTCCACCCTTGGCAGCATTGTGTAAATATATTTGCAAGTGGGCCTGTTGGCTCACCTGAAAGTCTCTGCACCGAGCACCTCCCTGACTTGCGTTTGTTCTCACATTTTAGACCACATCTCGTCCACAGTGCTGTGACCCAAAGACGGCAACATGAGTGTGAGCTGCAGCGGATATTGTTTACGTGAGTAGCCGATAGCATGAATTCTCTGTCGGGCTTGTAAGATTTGTCTGCCTTGCATAATAGAGGTTCGACATCAGGAAGACGAGTGATTAAAATGAAAGATTTACAAATTCCGACATTCTTGTAGAAGCCTGAGGGGGGACATATTCCTCCGTCCCCAGTGCCATCTGTGTCCATGAATGGTCGTTTTCTATAGGTGTCCTGTGATCGATCGTTTGTGGTGACCAAAAGTCAACTGGGATAGGCTTCAGCTCACCTGTGACCGTGATCGGTAGCACTATAGAAAAGAGATACTGTAGATGCATGGATGGATCATCTTTTATTATTATTATTATGATGACAATCATTACATATTATCAAAATCTTACTTGCGTACAAAAAAAAGGTCTTGTGAAGCACTACATTAATGTTTGGAGATTAAAACTTCTGAATTCCAGGTATTGCATTTGGAGCCCGAGAAAGCCTGTAAGATTAAAACGCTTTGTAGAAAATCTCAAATATGTGGCTACGCTAATTATAGCAGCCTTGTGCACTAATGCTCCATGTTAATGTTGGTTGTAAAACCATGTTTGAGCTTTTTTATACATTATTAGACATGCAAATACCTCCGAGGTGTGTGTATGTGTGAGCGTTAAAGATGGCTGCTGGCCATACTGGATGTGGGAGGAATTACGTGGGGGTAGAGCAGAGTATAGAACGTGACGAGTTGTTCGATGTGTTGAGAAAATATGAGTACTTTGTTGTGTTCATATGGTCTAAATATGGTTTACGAGCATATTGCCCCTCCAAAAAAAAACTCAACACAACATCAAGCACCATTTGGATTAAGCAAATGTAATCAAATCAATCATTTTAAAATTCCTTATTTCTACCATTACATCATTAAAAACAATATTTAGACATAGGAGCAATTTCATGTACAGTTGATAATACTCTTAGTTTAAAAAGAAGCATTGAATGGTTTTATGCATTCCAATGAAGCAAATGATTAATGAGCAATTTTGACTTGAAGAGGTGGTCCTACCTCTGCTGACCATGGGGGAAAATTGCATTTAAATTGTGGAAGCACTCAGCAGCTGGCTGAGTCCTTTTTTTTTTGTCCCCCCCCAGTCTTCACTTTATGCAAACAAACTATAATTTGAAGGGTAAAATAAAAATAATATTTACCAAATAAATTGCCTCAATTTAATACATTTTATATGGCAAGAAGAACCGTTGTTATATAAAAACTTTACAAAGCAAATTTGCAAATAACCTTAAAAAAGTATATTTTAAATAAGTTCTTATTAAAGATACATCTCTAACAGCAACTGTTATTTTAAAGATTTTTTTTTGTCTTTTTTACACTTTGTGTGGCCAAAAATGGCATTGAATTACCTGACGCGGAAGTCAAATGGAACGAGACCTGAAGCAGCACAAAAGGCATGAATAAAATGAAAGATCCCTATAAACATGACTACAGTATTATTGGAGCAGTCTAACCTATTTTCCAGCAGAGGGCAGCAAATGCTCATCTAGTTAGCCTTGATTTGGACAGGCTGAGTATTCATTAAGGACTAGATTGGACTGGAATCTCGAGTATTGTCCTTACTCACGTGAAAAAAAAATGATAGAAATGAAACACGTTGGTTTAAATTTTAAATAAAATAGTGAAAATATCAAGATTTTTGTTTATTGAGAGTTTGTAGGTGGTTGAAAAAGGTGTTTTCCTTCCCCCACTTTGTGACAGGCACAGCAGGTTAAAAGAACCTGTTCGGTCATTTATTCCTCTTTGTTTTTTTTTTGAGGCGGTAGAAGTTACAGTTTAAATAAAATGAAAATGACATCGTCTTTGTACGCGATTTCAATACAATTGAAATGAAATAAAAATGAGACAAAACGGGTCAGGAGATCAATTCTGTCACTTTCTTGTCGTTTTGTAACAGGTTGCATGTAGAAAGGGACCAAAGCCTTTTTTTCTTTTCTTTTTTCCATACTCAATGCGGACAAATGGAATGGTTAGCAACAAAATGTTATTTGAACGCAAACTGTAAGAATTAACATTTCTCTGTGTGATTAACTAGCAAATGTAGGGGGGCAGTAGATAAAAATGTACCAGAGCCAACCTAGCCGAAGGAGGCCATCGCACTCAAGAATACGGTTCACCATGATGGGTCAAAGCCCTCCGTTAACCTCAGAGAAGCATGGCACACCAAATCAATCTTTGTCAGACATTGAGCTGAGGCGTTCATATATAACAAGTCTCCATTATTTAAGACGGATAAAAAGATTGCTGTGACAAGATGTTTTTTAACCTTAAAAAAGTAATAATACATTTTGATTGGGACTTTTTCTGGCTACTGTATTTATTTATTTATTTATTTTTATTTTGTGTTCATTAAAAAAATTGTATTTTATGAACAAATGGAAAACGGATCATATAAAAACGGCATAAATTTCATGCAACTTTAAGGAAAAATGCTATACTGACTACTACTGTAGGTCTTTCTTTAAAATGACCTTTCATTGGTTGAATATAAATTCTATGTATCAAAAGTACTAGTGGTATCGGTACATCGTTATCGGTGACTGTACTGGTATCGCTCTGAAAAATGGTGGTATTGAACATCTCTAAATACAGTGGTTGTTAACAGTTTGGTTGTTCTCTAGTATGCTAAAGCTAGCTTGCTAAAGAGGACACAGCGGACCTTATGCTGAATATCAAAGATTTTGAAATAAGCTTTGCACAATGTTCCATACTGTAAGTAGGACATGAATCAACTTTGATGTGTCTTGCCACAGCATCACGAAGAAGTGATTAGACAGACTCGCAGCAAGACGAACCGCTGAGAAAGTTTAGAACACGTTTCCAACCTCACCACTGCACTACTAACTGCGTCCTCAACCCTGTGAGAAACCCCCAAGTGTGTGTCAGGCTGCTTTTTGGTGAGACATCCTAAACCACTTCTTTTGCTTCTAAGGAAAAAAAAAAAGCGGTGACCTCATTCTGCTCTCATGAGAACCAACTGATTTGATTCCAGGCCTGACCATGTGGGGGCCTCGCGGATGGATAAACCAGGCTGCTGCTCCATTGCACTCGTGCACTTTCACGCTCATAAACACAGTCAAGGCTCAGTGCCGGCACACTCGTCACTGAACTCCTGCCCTTCCAATCCCTCACTGTTACTCTTCCAAATTCCTACACACACGCACACACTTTGCTCCTTCTTCCAGCTGTTAAACTGGTTGTTGTAATTAAATAATTTATTTGCCATTTGTTTCTCCTGCTCAAGGCTAATTGAGTGTTCAAGATCTTAATTAGATTAGTGCTCTCTTTTCACCTCGTTTTTTTTTCTTTCCCCTTCCCCTCCCTAGCTTTTCTCTCTCCAACGCTTGGCTTTTCATGTTTGGAGTGCAGCGTTGGAAATCTGCGAAAGCTGTGATCACTGAGCAACCTCTGCTAATCATTCGCTACGCTCTGGAAGCAGCTGTAATTAATGAAGTCCTTACAAAGTGACAGGTACGCCACATCCAAAAGTGTTTGTATAAGAACGCAGAGGGGTTTTCTTTTCTTTTTCTTTTTTTATCCTAAAAAAAAAAAAAAAGAAGTATTTTGTTTCTCCGGGTGCAAATGCTTGTGTTTCACAGACAAACAAATCCCAGCCAACTTGTTTTGCAATCTTGGTGATGTCGCAGACAGATAAAAGCTTTAAATTATTTATGGTGCGGTTGTTAGCAAAGATACTCCGGGTCCTAATAAACTCGGCACTGATTGATCTTCTCAGTACCTTTGTGCTTAAAATAGGAGAGTCAGAGCTGGATTCCGACAGAAAGCCTTTTATTTTGTGTTTGTTTGCTCTTCTGTGACTTCTATTCACCCTGTTTTTTTTATTGGAAAGTTACTGAACAAAAACTTTAGTAATTAGATACGGAACTTGAAGTGACTATTTCACAACGTATTTAAACAAGATTTGTTTTTCATTCAGGATTGTCAACTTTGTATGAGAGACAGTTTCAACAAACTGTATAAACAAGGTACTGAACTAGTCATGCTCCTTTCTAATGATTTAAACAACAGATGCATCTTAAAATAATCTTTTAGGGCTTCAACAACCCTTTACAATGGGGCTAAACATTGTATAGTACAAAGTCTTTAGTACAAACATTAGGAGTGTCAGGCGATAACAATTTTTAATCGTAATTAATCGCATGACTTTAATAGTTAACTCACCATCAATTTTATATCTGTTCTACATGTACAATAAAATGTACAATATTTTTTTTCTAAGTTTTTGTACTTTTTAAACATCAAAGTAGAAAAATGATAAACTAAAAGAAATATAGCTGCATCTTTTAGTCATTGATACAGTACTTTAATAATAATTCATAAAATTGAGTTAAAATGAAAACGATGTACTGTACTGTAAAAAGCGAGTGTGATATTGATTTGTGTGTTGAGGTCATTTTTCTGCCGCGAGATGGCATAATTGCATTTGTAAGACGTTGGTGACAGCTCAGTGCATTTTTATTTTCGTATTAAGAGCTATTTAACATGAGGTAACTTGTGAAATTCTGCACATTTTTAAAGTTGGAAAATACAAATTTACCCCAGCCTCCACAAATATATGCATTATTATTAAAATTATTACCGCTAAATTTTGACTTGGACGTGTCTGCTGCATTGCGACTGGAATTCCTCCTTTCCAAATAAGGGGCGGTCATTAATTGTGTGTTTAATTTTTTTTTAGTGGCATTACTCAAAATGAACACACTAATTTTGATTGGTTGTTACCTGAGCCCTGAGCAGCTGTGTTGTCATTTTCAGTCGACAGCATGTGGCAAAATGGCCGTCCCCCTGAAATGGATAAAAACAGGTGGATTTCGCTGCTTGATTCATATTCCACAAACGTAAAATTCATCAGAATACTGTTTCGACTAGTGGAGGCTGCTAACATGTTATTGCAAAAAAAAATTTTGACTTGACTTCTGAAATATTTGTGCTCTATGGTCATACCTGACAGTCAAAAACGGGGAAACTGTGGCCCAGACCACCACCAACTACAATCTAACCTCTCACACTGTGTGAAAAGCGATGTTAGTCTTGCAAGGCTAATATCCCAATGGGCCAGAATTCCAAAACAGCAGGTCCTTGCAGACTGCAAACACATTTGTCAGTGGAAACCGCACGCTTAGTGGAGCGGGTTATTATTATTGCCCGCCACACCACCTGCTGAGAAACTCTTTGCAGGCTGCTACACTTACGCATGTTGATGGGAAATAAGCAAGAAATGCAAATGATGGGAAATTTGAAAGAAAGAAAGAAAAGAATAGCACCATAGTTGCAATAATGAAGTTTGAATTATTGTCAACATTTGGTCAGCTCTAATATCCACTAGCTGGTAGTCTGCTTCCAACATTATGCAGTGTCGACCTTATCTTTTCCTACACTTTATTACTTAATATTTTCATTTAAATATTTTTGTAGAAACTGACAAATAGGGGAGCTTCATGTAATTTGAGGGAGTACAAGTTTGCTAAAACTATGCTGAAAGACTTCAACGAGCACTTTATGAAACTATTGAAGATACAGGTTCAGTATTTTTTAGTCGACATGCACATAATAGATCCCAATGAGTCTCGTGTGCTCTCTGCCTCTTCTGCCTATTTTGATCAATTTTAAGTTTTATTTTCAAAAGAAACAACAAATAAAGAAGCTATTCTTTTCTAATGCTATTTCTCTTTTTCTTTTTTCTTTTTACCTGGTTAAAATATTGAAGGGCAGAAAGATTTCGAAAGTTTGTCCAAGAGGATTTATGGTTAGACCACAAGAAGTGATCATGAAAGGTGGTGTGCCAGTATGAGTTTTTATTTTTAATATAATAGTGTTGCCAGCATGTAGCCAACACCAATAACTTGTTGATGTATATAGGATTTGCTGGATGTGCTTCTTTGTTGATCGCAGCAATTTCGTGTCATTGTAAAGATGTGAACTGGTACTGTAGGTGCCGCCCAATTTCTAAGGAACTAGAAATAATGGGACATTTTGTTGAGTGGCTGCTGCCTGGAACTGGTTCCCGTGTTGTGTTTATTGACAGTTGACAAAAGCAGCGGGATGCATTCTGAAGTGTTTTGGGCAGAATTATCTGATCATCTTTAGCCTAATGTTTCAGAACCCATTGGACGGCGCTTCACAGTGCAGATGGACAATGACCCAAATCATACAGGGGATTTTAAAGCAAAGAAGTGAAATGCAATTGTCACCTGACCTGAATCCGATTAAGCATGCATTTTAATTGAAGACAAAACTTGAAGGGAAACTGTCCCAAAAGCAAGCGGGAAGTGAAGATGTTGACAGTTGAGGCCTGTCAGAGAATCACCAGGGATGAAATATTTATGCGTTCCAGACTTCAGGCTATAATTGACAGCAAAAGAATTGTAGCTTGATTCATGATTGTTGATTTATATTTTAAGTTTTGGTACCACAAACTATTGTAATTCTACAGCGTTCACATGATATGGATACCAATTCTCTCAAAATCAAGCTGTCAGTCAGCAGTTAAAGCACATCTTGCTTCTTTTATTTCAAATGTAGTGTGGTTGCGTTTAGACCCAATAAGGTGAGAAGTGCGTCCATGTCCCAATATTAATTGATCTCGCTGTAATCCACTGGTGGTTGAATGATATAATATAATATAATATAATATAATATAATATAATTATGCACTGTTGAAAAAAAATCATTTATTTAAAAAAAAAACCTTTTTCAACATTTTTTCACTGAGAAATTCTAAGTAAATTGTACAAGGAGAGTTTTAAGTAAATTTTACAAGTTTATTTAAAAAAGTAAAAGCACACAAAACAAAAGAATGAACCCGCAACCTTCAGGTTGCGTGACAGCCATTCTACTACCTGAGCCATTCCGCTTCTGCTGTTAGTATATTGATGTTGTACCTCCCAGAGACTTTTTTGGTCTAATTTTGGACACACCAGCAATGCAGTATAGTGGCATGGCTCAGGTGCTAGAGTGGCCTGAAGGTCCCAATCTGAAGGTCATAAGTTCCTTCCTCAACGTTTTTTTTTTAAATAAACTTGTAAAATGTACTCGAAACTCTCCTTGTACAATTTACTTTGAATTTGTGAGTGAAAAAACGTTACAAGATTTTTTTTCAATTAAATATTACTTCTTCTTCGACTTTTTTTTTTTTTAAGCGTGTGTCCCCACAACCCATTTAACAGATGTTCACAGCACACACACTCTTCGTCACCCAAGCAGAAAAGGGGCAAATGATCTGTTTTCCACTATTTGCCGTCTTCCAAGTCTGTGTGTCTCTTGTACTGCCTCAGTGAGTCAACACAATGTTGCTGTGTTGGGACATTCATAAGGACGTCCTGAGGCTTTGTGTCTGCATGTCTGCGGCTTTCAGTGTTGTCGGTTGCTACCCGGTTGACATCTGGCTAAGACCGTTGACTTGATTTGTTGTGACCATTTGTCAGCATTACTGGTGTAGATGAACAAGGACTCCACTTGTGACTCGTCGTTGACAGGGTCTCCGGTCGGTACGTTTTGTGTTTGTTGGGAGCCTGTCGTCCAGACATGGTTGACGTAGATGTCGCTCTGTGCATGACAGAAGTTCTGTAGCTTTGTTGAAACATATATTTGGCAGTTGGAAATATGTAGGACATCTTTAACTCATTTGCTCCCAAAAACGTATAAACACGTTATATTTTAAATATTACCATGCTCCCAAAGACATATTTATACGTTAAAAAATAAATAATAATAATAATAATAATTATGCTAGAGCATACAGAAGGCTTTGATGCAGCCTCTGAACTGAAGAGGATGACCAGCAGGTGGCAGCAGAGTATAAGAGATCAGCCAGGGCCATGTTGCAACAAGCTGTTTTCCCCACGGTTTGAAACAGATTTGTGAATAATGATGAACCTTAGCTATATTCTAATTCTAATTGCTGCAAAACGGAAACAGATAGAAATAGAGACTCTAATCTTTCTTTTGATAGGTTCCATGTTTTTATAGCAATATAACACAATATTCTGTGGGCCTTGCAAAATCAATTAAAATCCAGTAAAATAGCCGGGAGCGAAGGGGGTTGCTTCAGTGAAAATGACTGGGAGTGAATCAGTTAAAGATGAATACAGAGCCATTAAAAAAGAGAGAAAAATGTGGCATGAATGTAATCCAGTTTTGAGCGTGCGTGTGATAACCTTGACAGAATTACGAATCAGCATAAAGACACTCGGACCTTTGCTCTCAGCCGCCTCTTGAGTCACTTTAGATCCAACCATTACTGAGCGGTTAAAGGTCGGGAGGTCTGGCAATAATTGTTTCTACAGGCTTTTGAATAACAATGAGCTTGAGGCCAATTATAAAATCACTGTGAGCTACCGCAGACGTGTAAAGCAGAGATGGAAGGCGACAAGGGACCCACAGGACGAGCGAAGCCGTTTCATCACTTTTGCTTCCCTTCCTCGGCAGCACGTTATTAATAACATAAATCAGTGGTGGCATCAATTTTAATAGAGGGCTGTGGGAAAACAGTCGAGGTCTCTGTAGATAGCTGCTCCTCATTTGAAAATCCATTTGCATAAAAGATTCACACAATGCAGATTTGAGTTTTTAATATAAACTGTGTATATTCATTTATTAGTAATAAAATTCTTTTTACATAGTGGGATTTATGCAGCAACGCTTTGGAATATAAATCAATGTCTTTTAAGAACAAACGTCTTTGCGGCTTTTCTTCCGATGTGTGGCGTGATCGTGTGCGCTCATGCGTGCGTGCGTATCAGCTACTGTCCGTCCCTGCCGCGGTAAAAGCAGCCGCGTGTGTGCATGTTTGCCAAGGTGCTCTAATGCGCTGTGATGTTGTGTTTTAGGTGACATGACATCAGTAGACAAGGCTGAGTGGCCACCTGGAGGCTGTCCTCCTCTGAGAAACAAAGGAACAACTGCTCCCATATTAGTGCTTTGCCAGGTGGGAGGGTGGGGGGTAGAGTGGGGTGGGGGGGCCTTGTCAGGTGGAACATGCTGTGAGGTGAGCTTCCCCTGCACTAACACTTTGCTCACAACTGACATGCTACTACTACATCAGTCCAGCAGCCTTTAGAGCTTTGTTTTTTTAACCTTTTTGGAGGTACTGAAGCCCACCAGGGTCCTATCTGCATTTCCTGAACCCTTCTTTATTGAAAAATAGTTGGCATGGCTCAATGGTAGAGTGGTTGTCTCCCATCTGTGAGGTTGTGGGTTCGATCATCACTCCTGGTGACCATGTCGAAGTGTCCTTGAGCAAGACACTCAACCCTGATTTGCTCCCAATGGACCTGGCAGCGCCCTGTGTCGGCCATTGGCGTGTGAATGTGACCATCGCCCTGTATAATAGAAAAGTAGCACTTTGCCGCCATCATGTAGCATATGTAGGCAATTGTAAATACTGGTGGGTATCAATTGTGCTCAGATTTTCACTATTTATTGCAGGACTCAGCCCTTAAACACGGCCATGTTAATTTCCACAGACCTCAGCTCTTCCTTCTAACCATTATTGCACCAAATTGGAAATATTGATCTACGCTACTGAACAAAATGTGTACAAATATCCTTGTATTGGTTTGAGCTCATGCAAGCAAAGCTCAATAATGCATACTGACAAACTTGTTCGTACAGGATATGAAAATAGTTTTGCCATAAAAGATACCATACGGGGTAGCAAAGTGAAAGATATAAGCCTTTAGGTTGCACTTATTGTTTAAATTGCATCGAAGACTTAGTGACTACCTCCTTTGTAGCTGAGTTTATTTTGTCTCTTGATGAAGCAATCAATGCAGTTTTAATTGTTTGCTGTTAGCCTTAGTGCTGCCCTAATAGAGCCGTATTTGCCTGTTTGCAGGAGGAGGCCATGGTGCTGAATAATGCATGGCCCATCGCACAGCTTTGCAGTATGAATTATGGACACATCGGAGTGAGACACGAACTTGCGCTGACTAGCTGCAGGTGAGAATAGAGAATGAGACAGCAGGAAGAAAAAAAAGTTTCATTCCTAGCTGGCTGCCTCACCTTTATTGGATTTGATGCACGAGAGGAAGCTGAGATGTCTTGGCCACTTCCATGTGATGCGGCTATGAAACCTAAATATTAAGACCAATTAAAAAAACTAGAAAAACTATAATTATGTAAGTTTCCTTTGGACCAAACAGAATTTATAACAATATATATATTTTTTAATAACATACATTGATTTATGTTGGCAAAAACGTGAAGTTCGAATTCAGCATGTGCACTGTGCAGAAGGACGTTTTTTTTTTGGTACATAACAAGAAAATGTTTAAATGTAAAAAACAAAAAATATTAAGACACATAAAATTCTTTGAAACACTATAATTATGGTAGTTCCTTTTGGATAAAACAACATTTACTAAATTTGTTATTTTAAATTTAAAAAAGATGCAAATGTATAAATATTTTTTTTTTAATTAATATTTGTTTTACGATGATGCTGATTTTGTAATTGTGGAGTGTAATACAGTAATTGAAATTGTAATTGAATTCAATTAATTGCACAGCTGAATATTACCCGTCTACATTTTTATTTTTTTTCCAGTCAAACAAGTTATACGAACACAGCACAGTGCTTAGCACTATGACATATTTTGGTTGCTCTGAGTCCCACTCTGCCTCAGTATGGTGTTCCACAGGGTTCAATTTTGGAGCCCCTGCTGTTTTCATTGTATTTGCTACTCCTGAGTTCCATTTTAAGAAAACATGGTATCCCCTTCCACAGCTTGTGCTCTATAAATAAATAAATAAAGTTGTGTTGAGTTCAGAACGCCAGCCTCGCAGTTTGAAGGTTCTGGTTTCATATATCTGCTATGGTTTTCTAGTGTGGACTTCACACATTCCAAAAACATGCAGTCATGTGCATTGAAGACCTAAATTGTTGATGGGTGTGAATGTAAGTGTGGCTGCTCATTTGTCTGCCCTGCAATTACCTCTCGCCCAAATGTCAGCTTGGATCGGCTCCATCTCATCTGAGATGATGGATGAACTTAACCACGAAACTTTAAAACAAACCTCACGTGTTACCATTTATCTTTTTTTTTTCTTTCAAGCCAAACACATTGCACTTCAAATTACAACTTGTTTTGTTCTCAACATCCGCCTGCCCTGACAAAGACAACTCCAGTGCGTGAGTTGCATCTGCATGCGCACATAAAAATAGCCCAGAGCTTGTCAAGTTGTTTCCTTTCTTCTTGTTCCTGTCTGCTCTTTGAAAGACTGTTTAGGAATCGGATGGTGTCTGATTTGTGGGAGGCGGCTGCTTTGTGTTGAAGGCTGTGACACTGGGGTGCGCTTTAGGGCAAAGAGGACTTGAAGCGGAGCGTCACCTTGGAGATGCACAGGGAGCAGATCTATCAGGAAAGAAGCTCGGGCATCTCACCCCCCTCGGGAAAATGTGCGTGTTGTCAAAGGAGGGGGGGGGGGGGACTGTCTTCTGACAACTTATTATCATATTCATAGAAAAAAAAAAGCAACAGTAACAGCACAACAAAACAGAAGCGTGTGCAGCTTTAAGGACATATTGGCCGCTTTCCATTACATCCTCAACTATGCAAATCACTCTGTGTTTGCCTTGCCTGAAAAAGCAACACTATTATTATTAGCGGCATAAAAGAAAAGTCTGACTGGGGGTTATTTTACCTCTCCCAGTGGGGAGTGTGCAAATTAACAAAAGAGAAAATTGAATGCAACGTTCCCTGCTTCTTTATTTTTCATCTCTTGCCCCCACACGAGCAAATTAATTAGCTCTGAATATGTCTTAATGATATTTATACTTTTTGGTGTCGTTGTCTAATTGTGCTTTCTTAAAGAAATGTATTCAGTGTGTTTGAGAAGAAAACTTGCTTGTAAGGGTAAATTATGAGGAAAATGTTGCGTCTTATTATGCTGTATATTTTCTCTATTGCTCACATCATTAGGCCGGCTTCTGTTATGATTATGCCGAAGCAGCCTGCTTCTGTCTCCAGTTGCCGCGTCTCTGGAGGTATCGATTCTGCGCCGAGTTGTTGGTCAATTAGTATGTGCGTGTAATTCAAAGGCTGAGGAACGACCGCAGGGAAATAAAAAGTCGCGTGCTTGTTTTTTTCTTTTTGTCCTGTGTGCTTTCAGCGCTGGTGTAAATTTGGATGTTTTGGAGAAATAGAAGCCACACTCAACCTCCGCCAAGGTCGATTCCTCCTACCTTATTTTCTAATGCAGGGGTCTGCAACCTGCTGCTCTGGAGCCACACGTGGCTCTTTAGTCCCTCTCCTGTGGATCTCTAAGAATTTTTTTTTTTAGTCATGTTTAGATAAAATATTAATAATTAAATATTTTTAATGTCAGAAAGGAGAGATGAAAGGTTAATGATAAAAGTTTTTATTTTATTTTATAAATAATCCACAAATGTCCAAAAAGTTACCATAAAATATCCAAAATTGAAGAGGTTAAGTAGAAATTTACCATAAATTGTCCATGAAATTGCCAAAAATGCCAAAGAATTGAATAAAAAAGAAAGAAAAGAAAATGTCCAAAAACAAAAGAAACTCAGAAAATTGCCATAAACTATTTTTGGACTTACCCCCCCCCCCCCCCCAAAAAAGAGTAACTATAAAATGTCCACAAAATTGCAAAAAATAGCCATAAAATGTCCAAGAGAGGAAGAAAATGACCACATGTCCATAAAATTGTCAGAAATTTGACAGAAAATCAAAAAATTTATGAAAAATTACAAATAAATGAATGCAAAAATGAGAGGTAGAAGAGAATGAATCTCAACGTATTGGATGCTGAATATTTTTGTGTTATGGTGTAGCTCTATATAGCTCTTGGCCCCTCAGTAGTAAGTACATTAGACTAACACTAACACTCCAATTCCTTCACATTTTTTTTGCAGCTCCAGACACATTTTTTGTTATCTATTTGGCCTAAAAATGCTCATTAACGTAATGTTGTAACACACAAGCTGAGGTTCTTGTACACTTCACTAACCTGCTTAAAGTCTAAACTTCCTAATTTGGACTCTTTCGTGTAACTAAATACGGTAACCAAAACATTACTCGGCTCTTGGTGTGGTGCAGTACCGTTCTACACCACTGCAAGTACAACCACAATAATAAACACAAAGTTAAATTCTTACCTCTCTCCCCGTGTCAGTCATTTATAGGCCAATTAAAGTGTGTCTGTGAATTTGGTAGACCGCAATGTGCGTCACTAGGCGTTTTTCTATTACACGTCCCCCCTGCGCATCTGCAAATTTGGTTCCAAAAAGTAGACTCGATTTTAGACTCGGTGGAAGCCGGTCTAAATGGTAGCGCAGGTGGTGTAACACAATTTTGTTGGATTTGATTGATTCACAGACAGATTCTGAGCTCCGCTGATGTTTGTGCTGGATGTCATTGTTTTTACAATTAGATGATATTCCAAAATGGTTCCGCCCTAATTATGATGTTTCTGGCCAGTGTATATAATAGGATGGTCATTAGGGTGACATATTGCCCTCCTCTAAATTCTTGGCCTTCCCTGCCAAAGCCAATTAAAAGTGCATCAGATGTCTATTTGATCAAATCAAAGCTTATTGAGTTTAATTAAGTCTTTTAATCCGCCCAGTTATTTATTTTCCACAGCGTCAATATCACCTTGATCTGCTTATTACCGACTAACGAGAGGCTTTTCAGTGCAGCAGGCAGATGCAAGTCAAACATTTGTTCAAGGTTCTAAGATAGTACTCCTCCATCATTTTTATTTGAAAAGAAATGACAGGCTTTACTTCATATTTGACCAATTTTATATATTTATTCATCATAGATTAATACCACACAGTTTTAAATTGATACCCTCATTATCTCACGCTCAATTTTCTTTCTTAAATGTGCACACCTCTAAATGCATCCCTTCTCTTCATTTCCATCTGGTTACGGAAATCGCGTCAACTCTTCATGACTCCTCAATCAAGAACGCGACAACTTTTATGAATATTTCACACTGATCATGACCAGTCCACAAATGGGAGAAGGTGCGATGATGTCTTATGGAACAGACGGAGAAAATGAGAGTGGGAAGGCAAAGGAGTGCAGACGAGGAGGGTGCTGCTGCACTGCTGAATTTTAATGAGGACCGCGGGGAATTTCTTTCTCACATTTTCCCATCTTGCGCTTTTTACATTTTCCCCTCCTGGAGATCTACATCTGTCTGCGACATGGCGTTTTTTTCCCCCCAAGCTTGTATAGCAACTGTGACACTGCACAACATGGAGCTAATAGGTGAAGCTCCATTTGTGCCAGTACACCAGCAAACAACACCCACACATACCGTCTTTCTCGCAACTAGCACATAACTAACTTCCTCGCCTCGCCATGACTGATCTGTGAATTATTCATTCTTTTCATTCAAATTTTCTAGAAATCATCATAGAAGACCAAACGGCCTGTGTTGTCGTCTCTCTTCCCACTCGAAGCCTCACTAGCCCGCCCGTGGCTCTTCCTCACTGAGAGGACTTTATTATGATTTGCTCTGACACCAAAGTACACAGATAAAAGATAATTGCCTGGCTTGACTCCTCCATTGATATGAAAATAGGATTTCAATTATTCACGTCTTTTAAAGGTTAGTTGAAGGTTGTTACTGGCAGACGGAAAGAGCAAATCAAAAAGAAAGCCAACACGTGCTCAGGGTTGGGAGGGTTACTTTTAAAATGTAACCCATTACAGTTACAAGTTACCTGCTGAAAAATTTAGTTAGTAACGTAATCCAAGTACCATAATATTAAAGTAATGTAACTGGATTACTTTTGGATTACTCCAATGTTGAGTATGCTCATGAAGACAAAATAAAAATAAATATAACCACAATATATATTCTATACAATGTGCCCCTGCTATTTGCGGGTGATAGAGACCCGGGCAGCCTACACATCAAATAGCAAAAATACTAGTGTAATTAAAAAACATGTGGGCTATTGGTTGATGGCCATATGCTGTTTTCGAACTGTTACTGAAAGCAACCACACCTCACAGATAGATAGATAGTCATCCAATGAGGATGACGATGCGTAACATCAACTGTAAAATAAACTCTTATCCCCGTCACAAGTTTAGCCGTGTATATGTTGTGTATGATGTTTAAATCGGTGGGAGGAAGATTTGTTTGGAAGGTGTAACTCACATTATGGTTGTAGGCTAGCGGGCTAGCTAGCAAGAAGCCACAGCGCGTAGCATGCCGCTGGACTCTCAGCTCAAACTTTCGCTCCGAGTAAGTTCCAGTCAATACCGGTCGCCATTTCCTCATCCCGTCCGTGAAGCTTTTTCAAACTGCCCGTGTGTGGAGGACACGACTAGTCAGTTCGTTCGTTCGTTCCCACCTCCCCGACATGTAGCAACGGTCCTCTCTCTCTCTCTTTCACGCTCTCTCTTCGTAGAAATTGTAATCCCTCGAATTAATCCCAATTTTGAATAAATTTACCTGTAATCTGATTACATATTTTTTCCTGTAACTGTAATGGAATACAGATTTTTTTTAAATTGCAATCTGATTACATAATGGCGGTACATGTATTCCGTTTCTCCCCAAGCCTGCACGTGCGGGTTGTTGGCCGGCCGCAAGGTGAGGCGGCTTTCTGAAAGGTTCATTTGCAGTCTCGGCTGCACAGACAGACAGACATCTTGTGAATAAACCACAAAAGCCTCTCAGGGGATCTCCGACATGCTAGTGGAAGTCAATTATGAAGCAGCAAATGAAAGGTGGCTTCTCCACAGAAAATTGACGTGTAAATAATACCCGTTCCTGGCTACACTCAAATCCTCCGTCATCTCCTGTCTAGCCCGGCACAGCATTTCCTGCTTCATCCAGTGTACTCCAATAATAAAGCGTGTCTTCCTGGAGCGGATGCAACGGGGCTTCGCATCGGGGTCCGTTCTACGGGCGCGCCGCCTGCTTCGAATTACTCGCTATCCCCGAGGATACGCTCCCTGATCGCAGCGGGGGATTGTGACATCAACAGCAGAGGGGAGAGGTTATCAAGAGACTTTTTCTGCTTCACTCGCATTACCTCAACAGCAGCATGTTTGTCTGAGAGGTTTTGTTATGCCTGCAGACAGGATTGGAATCTATTCACAATGTTGGTGTGCTGTCGACTCTGTGGACAAAACAATCCCGCGATCATCCACAGCTTCGAGTGCTTACGAAAACACACACCTTCCTCCTCAGTGTCGCCATATTGTCTGAGCTGGATCATTAGCTTGCTTTGTAAACCACAAATAAATGGAACAATGATTTTGCACTGTTAACGCTTTATGCTACTTTCAAGTCCAAACCAGTTTTTTTTTTAGTCACTGCTACTAATAAACAGGAGAAAAGTGGCTCCCTGCAGCGTAGTGAACAAACATACTCTTATTGCGGCACACAACATAAACATGCTGTGCCAAAATAAATGCTAATTGTTGCCATGAAAATACAATAGTGTGCTGAATTTTTACTCTGGTAAGACTTTGCATTTGGGCAATAAAGATCCCACATTTGTTATTGGGATTTTTATTCTCCACACGTACTTTTTTGCCGTGAAACAACAATTTAACGTTAAATATCACTTTTCCCTATACATTTACAATGGGACTGACATTGAACTTTTTCTAAGTGCCACTTTTCCACGCCCACTTACATACATACAACTGATCATCATTGCCAGGTGTCTGATACTGCTCGTTAGCGCACTTGGTAAAGTGCACTGTTCACTAACCAGCAGGTTGCAGGTTTGAATCCCACCTCCGACTGTACATTGCAAATATATCCATGGTGGAGAACCTGGGTTCAAACCCCGCTTGGACCACATTTTAGTACATTCGATGGTTCGATACCAACTGACTATCAGATCAGGAAATGGGTTATAATTTCACTGAAATGATTAAATGCCCGTTAGCTCTCAGCATCAGATGAGACTTTTCAAAATAAATATGCCATTAGCCATGAATTTGAACAAGTCAAGTTAGGTCAGTGCTTAGAGCAATTGCCTCCCACCACAAAGAACCTGGGTTCAAGGCCCGCTTGGACGACATTCTAGTACATTTGATGGTTTGATACTCACTGACTTATATCAGGAAATGGATAATAATTTCCCTGAAAAGATTATATCCCACCTTCGACAGATTGCAGTTCAAGTTTTATTTTTATTAATTTGTCATTTAACTACAAGTAAGATCTGTAATTTTCACATAATTTATCTTTCAATTTACTTCATAAGCAGATCCATTCTAATCTTAGCATTCAGTTTTTCAGCATTCCCATGCAATTTCTGCAGAAATGGCACTTTGTCTAGTCAGAATTATTATTATTATTACAGTTGTGCATTGAGATACTAGTTTAATTCATTCTGTGAGCATACTCATATCTCAAAACACTTGCATCTCAAATCACCTTTCACCATTAAAACAATGCCATTAATTTGTTCCAACCTTCCCAAAACTGTTTTGTAATGTGTTTTGAATGAAGGAAATAGTGCTCTATAATATTTACTTCATAAAACACATAATTAGTTGGAATGTAAGAAAACTATTGTTAAACGTCATGGCAAAAAAAGGCAAAAAAATCAACAATTAACAAAGTGAATAGATTCGAATCCATTTACAGTGTGCACCTCAAAATGTTCTGCTTGAGCCCCTACAATTTTAAATTAGGGGTGACTGTGGTCCTAGTAAAAAACAATAATAAAAAAATTGCCTTGAGCCCTGAAATGTCTGGCTCCAATTCTTCAGCCTCACACCCAGGAGGCATATTGATTCCCAGGTGTCGATATCTTGGTATCAGCAAATCAGTGGAGACAACCTAAGCTTATTCCTCGCCACCTTCTATCAATAAAGATACAACCTGAGGGCACTCACCACACGCCACACTGATCTTTTTCCAGCTATGTGCATCTTTGATTTTTCAAGCCCAACAAGGGATTCATGCACCTGCAAGGATGCTGATGTGTTCATGAAAAGCAAGACAAAAGGAGATCAAGCACGAGTCGTCTCCATATGCACAACTGCACGTATTTCAGAATGATTCAGCGTGACGTTACCCCTTAAAAAAAAAAATGCATCAATTTAAACTCTAATCTGCAGATTCTGACTAAATTCAGGCAAAAAACAACAACTCAGCATTGTAATACATACTTGAAATTAATCAGTGAGGAAGCAGACTGTGTGTCAATCCTAAATGATTACCTCACACTCTTGAAGCAGCCTTAACCATTTATCATGACTACAAGGTGTTAATCTGCCAGTGACTTGTAGCAGACTGGTCTTAATTGTGTTGTCTTAATGCTAATTCAGTCGCGTCTGGAAAGGATGAAGTTGAGGCTAAACGAAGCCACAGGACAAATATGTTGTCAATAGCGTCTCAGTGCACCAGCAGATTTCATCCTCATCCATTTCCAGTGCGTTTGTCAGCCACCCGCGGGTCTAACTCGTCTCTAATAAGGTCAGGTCAGTGCACATCTTTCTCTGTAGCAGCTTTTGTATTTCCGAAGCCCAGTTCACATATGAACAAAGATAATTGGGACGATTTGGAGCTCGAACCCACACAGCTACCCCTTCCAACCAAATTCAGCAAAGACCTGATTATCTTGAAGGCTCTTTGAGTTTATCATGATGGATTATCCTGTGGAGTGAGGTGTCTTAAATGTTAAATATTTTCTCCCAAATCTGCTCAGAAAATAATGAGGATGATAATCACACATGTTAAGCATATAATTATGAGGGGGATGAAAGTAGAAGATGAAGTTTCTTACGGTTACACTTGAAATTATACATAGGATAAATTGTTTATTATTATATATATAAAAAAACGTATTTATAGAAATACAGGCCTTCCAAACTTCTGCAATTAAATAATTAAACACCCACTATTTGTTAAAGGAGGTAAACTGTTGTAAATTATTTTTCGATCGTTTATGAATGAAATATGATGACATTGAGTCGAAGTGTATTTTGAACATGAAAACACAAAAAAACAAAAAAACAAAAAAACTACAAAACAAGCTAAATTCAACAAAGCGCACCTAACCTAAATTTTCCATGTTCAAAAGGAAGTGGGAAGAAGTCACAAGACTTACTAAATCCCCCCTTTTCCATATTTTCTTAGTTAACATATTTATTCTTCATCAATGGTGGTGAAAAATAAACCTGAAGATAACAAAAGTAACAGTGATAATAAAACCATGCAGAACCAGTCTGCATGCACCTCCATCAAATTCTCAAAAATCACCTTACATTACCTGTGCCAATTCTTAGACATGGTTCAAGCAGGCGCAAAATTTAATGACGAATTGCTGCCACCAAAATGTCAGATGTGCCTGTGAATGTCAAAGGAAATGTCCTCGTTATGCCGAAGCAAAATTCCCAAACTCTAAATAATGCTTGCACCGGCACAAAAACCAAATCAAGATGCGGCAATTTTTACCCTTCAGTGCATCTACGCTGTCTGCCAATATAGAACCCTAAATTACATTTGACATTCATACCATTGCGAGCTGCATTTCACTGGCGTCGGGCGGAAACTTTTGTCCAAACTGTTGATCATGGCCATTTGGTCTGTTCATTTTTACAAAATTATTGAGCAATCTGTTGTAAATGGCTCTTTGACGATTTGACTCAACAAACATGACCTTTTTTTGTGTGGTGTCCTTGAAAGTGATGGTTTCGGAGGGAGGAGGAACCTGAATTCTACCATATTCTCGTGGGAACTAACCCGCCATAAACAGCAATGAATTTTTTTCCCCAGCAGATGTGATGTGTTGAAAATATTGCTGAAAACCTGTGTGTGAAGATGTATGTGTGCATATGTGCGTGCGTGGCGGGTGCAGTGAGGCCAGCCCAGTCTGAGATCTGAGAAAGCCTGCGGGAATGTTCCCTGCCTTTGAAGAGTCTGCTATGTGCGCTCAACAAATATCAAGTCCAGAATGAAGAGAATGTGGCTTCATCCCAGTCCTGTTTTATTAAGGGATCCCCTTCTCTTTTTCATCCCGCTGCCTGTGTTGTTGTTGGGGATGAAGAGGGCACATCCATACTGATGAGGAGAGTCGGACTGGAGCTCACAGAGCTCTTCCTCTTCAGTCACAAGCCACAAAGTAGGCTGACGGAATTCACGATGCATGCTTGATAGCTGGAATGCTTTGGAATATGCCCAGTGTTTCCCACACCATGTTAATACTTGGGCGCGCTACCTAAGTAAACTGGCCACTACCCAAGTAGATTTCAAGAACTTTTTTTTTTTTTTTTTGAACGTGTCGCGACCAGATATACCGCATGTAATCTTAGTTTGCCGTCACTCACTTGTAGATCATGAGGTTAGAGGAGACGCAAGTAGCAGGACTGGGAACACCTTAACCATCAACCACTCACCCCCACCCACCCACCGTCCGGAGTCCACCCGCCCGAATCTAAATTTTTTCTCAAATTTAAAATCTGTGGGAAACACTGACGCCGATACAGTATCTTGCAAAAGTATATGTTTGTAAATATTTTATCATATCTTTTCATGTGACACTGAAGGAAAATGTAGAGCGCTTGTAATATTAACAAAATAAATCAACACAAAACCATTCATGTCTAAACCAGAGGCAACAAAAATGATAATTGGGAGTATTATTTGGCGCTATATCAATGAAAAGGTTCATGTCAAAATATCCATCCATCCATTATCTGCCGCTTATCCAGGGTAGCCCAGACTTCTCTCTCCCCAGCCACTTCAACCAGCTCCTCCGGGGGGAATTGCAAGGCGTTCCCAGGCCAGCTGAGGGACATAGTCTCTCCAGGGTATCCTGGGTGGTCCCCGGGGCCTCCCACCGGTAGAACATGCCCGGAACACCTCTCCAGGGAGGCGTCCAGGAGGCATTCGTACTAGATGCGCAAGCCACCTCAACTGGCTCCTTTTCTAAATATTATCATATCATACATAAAGCACTCTTATAAGTGACATTATTTTTGTAAAACATTGTTTGTTAAATATTTTATTTTAATTCTACTAAAAAAATATTTTTTAATGAATTTAGCGCTATTATGCTAGGTTATATCAGGTAGCGGCAAAAGAGTTGGTTGAGTTATTACTTTGGCTATTGCTAAATGCTATCTTAGAGTGACCAAACGTCCTGCTTTAGCAAGGACAATCAAATTTTGGGAATTTTGCCAACCTCATTATTATGCAGGTTCCATCCCAGTGTCTCGATTTTTTGCCATTTGCATGTCAATCACAGTCAATCATCATTGCAATTAATACGATAAACTTATTAAAAGGGAATTTAACTGTTATATTTACTTCCAAATTCACATTTGCGTTCTCATTCCCATCCGCATCCTGTCGGTAGCGGCCAGGCAATTAGCATTGAACCACTCGCTTTCACATCTAAATCATGCTAAATGTAATCGACTATTCACTGTGGTCACCACTCGCCGTCAACGCGGGCTGAACTTTCTAGCAGTAATGTTCTAATACGTGACCGGCGTGAGGCACAGCACAGCCAGCTTCCAATAGCTGTCGGGACAGAACAAATAAGGTTGGACGGTGAATACTTTGACTTGTTAGCGCTGTTAAACTGTCGACCAATATAGCATTTAGCGTTAGCGCTTCTACCCTTGTGTTTGCATGTTAGGATGTAAATAAAGAAATTAAGCGATTAACGTGATTTAATGACAACAAGATCCTTTGACCTCTATGAAATGTAATAATCACTCCTTTGTTTAATCCCATTAAGCGGAAGAAGGGAGCATGTTTGGTCAGAGGAATTTATCTGTAGGTTAAATGTTGTTCGTCCGCATGTAGCGTACCATTATTTTCTGTCACTCATCTTGCCATCGTTTTTTTTCATCTCTTTATTATTTACTCCTCTCTCATGACTCAGCTTCTTACCAGCCCGGACATCAATATTGAGTGTTTTTTTTTTAATAGTAGCCACAATTTTTCATTGTATGAAACAATATAGCCTCACTCTTGTTATTGATTTTAGTGGATTGTGCTCCACTAAGCACTCTTTCAAGCACCAGCTGCTATATTAAGCAGTCGTTTCCCACAATGGATGATACACTTTGCCTGCCTTCCGCTGCAATTTGGTCGGCTCTAATGGGCCTGGCATTACTCAGACGCCACATTGATTGCACAGTAGTGGATTTTAAAAGGAGCGGTTGAGTGTGGTTGTCACAAAAGAGCCTGGTTTTTGATTTACATGGACATTTTCATCTGGATTGGTTCAGTCTGATAGTTGAAGATACTTCTGCCACTGAATGATATTCAACCCTGCTGTGACGGAGGCCTGAAGATTTTGCGGACTGAAACTCAATATTGCACTTCCAAATGGTGGACTCCTTTTTGAGATGAGCAACAATGATGTTCCACGATTGATTCCTGGGGTCACGCATTTATTTTGCTGCCTTTTGTTCTGATGTGATGTGACTACATTTCATTTGGAGGCGCTGCATGCTTTGGTAGGGCCAGTACAAATGATTCCATAGGCTGGGCTGCTTTTCCCATCAGTTGTGGTGCACCACATTCCCGCTACACTATCTATGATCGGCTTCTTCCCATGTCAGCTCGTGTCAATAAATGAATATGCGCTACAGGCAGACCACAGAACATGGGGAGAATAACATGCCATGATATGATTAACTTAGTGATGTCATTTAATTGGTTGCACAAGATGTCAAATGGTGTCTGTTGGGTGTTCTTTTTTTTTTATATCCTAGAATTTAAAAACAAATATGACTGCCACATAGCTCGCAGAGCTAATTTTTTGGGGGACTTTTTAGAAACACTCATTCTGAAAGAATATACACTGGAAGTTTGCGGAAGTACTTGTTAAAAGTATCAAAACTTCACTGTCATGTACATCATAAATTATTTGTAAAGTACACAGTGACGTGTTTTACATTTTTAGAGCAACTACTTTTTCCCACAGTTGTGTCATATGTGAGACTTTTAAAATAGTTAATGAAGGTGTCGGTTGTGCATTCCTTGTGATAGGCTGGTGATCTATCCAGGGTGTACCCCGCCTCTCACCTTAAGTCAGCTGTAAAAAGGTCCAGCATACTCGTGCCCCTAGTAAATAATCACAGCCGTTCAACAACACCGGTTATTTCCGCTGACGTGATGCGCAAAATGAGCCATGCGGCATAGTTCATAGCGCTTCTGTTTCCACTCGGCCCATTAAGCGGGTGCACAACACAGGGCTCAGCTTTGAATGCCGCCTGGGGAGAGTTACGTACCCCTCGCCGGCTGCGGTCCAGCCTGGACCAGGTTGAGTGGACGTGGAGAAAGGTTAGGTGGCGGCGGCGGCGGCGGCGGCGGCGAGGGGGTGAGGCGAAGGCCCCATGGGTCGCGACGGCCGCTGGGAACCACCGGCACACCGCTCCGTCGCCACCGACTGGACGCCTTCCGACCCCAGAGCTCCCGCAGGCCCCCCATCCACGACCGCCCGCTGGAGAAGCCATAGTCCGAGACTTTTGAAGCCGTGGGGCCGCCATCTTGGGACTCCCAAGAAACTTATCTCAGCATACGCATTTCGCTGCAAAATGCCTACATGTGTAGCAGTAAACATCACAAATCGCCAGTTTAAAGGCTGTGGACAAACATTTCATCTGTAAGTATGGTTGAAATGGAAAGAAATTGAAAGATTTTTTTTTAAGATGAAAAAAAAAGAGGATACATACAGTCCACTTGTTATACATAGTGCTCAGGCCCTTAAGGCCTTTAAGAGCCTACGGGTCATCGTGTTTTAATAGGCAGCAACTTAAAAATATATTCAGTTATTTATTATTGAAAAAATAAACCTTTTCAAACAATGCTGATGTGATTTTTAAAAATGTCTACAAGAATAATCCTGAAAACTGTAAAACTGTGTTTTTTTTTCTCAGACTATAATTGTACACCAAAATCTGGAACCGTTGCACCCCTAGCCCCTAATAAAGATCAGTAGTATAGAAGTGGATGGGTGATGACTGTTGCACAATCTGTGACAGGACTCATCATGGCACAAAGGGACCACAAGCACAGTGGAAGAAAAAATGTAATAAATCCAAATTAAATTCCTCAATTAATCTAGTAAATATAAATGAACACAGGCTTGAGTGTCAAGCGAAACAGGTTCAAAAGAAGAAGGTTGAAAGATATTTCTGGAGTAAATATTAGCAACAATTTCAGTTGAGTGCATTTTTGTTTTTTAATTTAAGAACATTCGTTTGTGTCTTAGTGAGTCATGGTTAAGAGTTACAAGTTAGTGTGTGGAGGGATCGTGACGTTATTGTGTATGCATCCACGGAAGGAGGTTATCGTTGCCCACACAGCTGTCTGTCAAACGCAAGGGGACAACTGTCCAATTAAAAGCCTCCAATGCATGTCAATAGATCACAATCTGCCTCCTGGCTTCAATTATGCCGCCTCTCGTCCTCCAAGCTCCCCTTGGCGTGGAGAGGAGAATTAGCTGTGAGCCTCATCATGTATTCCGAGATGTAATGGCTTCTGTGTGCCTGCGCTGCATAGATTAGCACCAAAGACCAAAAGGGAAGCTACATGTTGGATCAGGCTTCATGAGCAGCGCCTTGATGGATGTCGAGCCCAAGTGTCATTAGCAATGTTGTGCACTGAATTGTGCTGTAGATTGCCAAAACAAACCTGGCTTGGTTTCTAATCGTGTAGCCACGGGGCATGAAGACGTGTGTAGTAAAAAAAAAACGATGGAAAAGGACGTCTTATTTTGTGAATATGGTCAGCATGTGATGCTAACACGTACGTGACAAGCTAGCTCCCTAGTTTACCTCTACTAGCCCCGAGCTCAAGTGTCAATGCGACAGAAGGTTAGGGGGGAGCATTTGAGCACCCCATAAATTGTCATGAAGGCCGCCTGCGACATTCATTCCCCCGGCAGGCTGGCATATAAGCTCCGTGCCAGCCCGACACACTGCCATTGGCCCATCCCAACACTTTTGACGGTGAAGCGCAATTAATGGCATAGATCACTCACATGGTGGCAAAGCTCATTTTCATAATGTTTCCTTTATTATCTGAGGCGGATATTAAGCCAGGAATATATTTACGTACCAGCTGCCAATGTTAACAGCTTGCTAATTGCCTGTTCGATGATTAATAAGCTTACAGCAGATGCTAATGAAGCGAGCAGTCATAGTTTCAAAGGTGCCCATGTGGCAGGGATTGTATTTTTTGCAGCTTAATTACAGCCATAATTATGCACTTGTTGCATCTGCTTTGGTGCAAATACAATTAATTGATGGAGATGATATATCTCAGCTAATGGATGTCTAATTGTGGTGGAGTGCTGTCACTTGTCAAGTAATCAGCATCGATTTCATCAAGGATACTTTTTTGAAGATGTAAATATTAATGCAGATTGATGAAGTGTCACTGAACACACCATTTTGTGCATCATTTAGAGATGGTTTAACTGCTACACACTTCCCCGATGACTGTTACAATGCATATACAAGTACTGTATGTCATCCCGTTTCCCTTCCTGAGTCTGACTTTGTATTTTATGTCAACCGGATCTCATGCTGTCAAAGACAAAATAACTGCCTTTTTGTCTTGCCATCCCCAAGACTGGTAGCTTCCAAGGTGACCATGCCGTGCCCCATCTCTGGAATGCAGACCCCTTCCACAGACCAGGAGGTCAAAGATAACAGGGGTGAAAAACAACTTTTTTACCAGAACTCGTTTATCTCTTTAACCGCCAAAAACGTCTATTGACGCTAAGGACACACCCACTTTATACCGCCAATAACGTCAATTACGTTTTTTTTCACAATGGGCAGTGTCTTGTGCAGCGTTGCTTTGTAAATGGGGTTGAAAAATCCCAACACACCCACTAACTATGGCCAGCAGATGGCAGCGTTGTATCTCTTTTCAATGAGCTCCCGGTAGTATCAAATTACATGAAAACATGGCGGATCTTAGGAAATAGAAAGTTTTTAAGGATGACGTGAATGATCAAAGCGTTTGTCACATTAAATCAAATCCACAGAACGTCACTAAACAAAAAATTGTGTCAAAGTCACTGTTATGCAGAAAATGTATCTTTTCTCCTTTTCTATTTTCTCTAGATGTCGCTCAAATTACCTATTTTCAGATGGTGATTACTAAATAACGGAATAATTTTTTGGGAGGGGGGGGGGGGGGTTGTGTGACCCAACACGCTCCTTCACGGCCCCAACCATCACAATGCGACAGGCAAGCGTAGACTAGACAACGCTTTCTCATCTCTGCCAGGCTTAAAGGCGACCGGAAAGGCCGACTTGAAAAACAGCAGATCAGACTCCGGAAGGATTGCAAACTGCTATCGCGAAGGGCCGCTAGGACAATTTTTTGTTTTGATGAACTCTCTCCCTGCTGAACTGTTTTTTCTCCTTCCATCTCTTCTTCATTTGGCCTGCTTGCCTGCGAGCCTCAAATCAGGGCAAGCCTCCCAGGGTCTCGGATGCCAAACCAAACCAGTTGTATATGCAACTTTGCAGACATTAACCAGATTGTACACATTGGTGCTTAGTGTTGAGTAGTAAGGTCAACTTTACCAGTTTGCCTGATTAGAGACATTCAAACTCATAAGCTATTAAAATGTAGCATCCTTCATGACTTGAATGTCTGATTTACTGAGGTTATCATCTGTTATCCTGATAAAACTATCTAAAAACTGATGTGGTGCTCCAAAAACCGAGCTTGAGTTTAATTGAAATATTACACTTGAGTGTCCTCTATTTAATTAATCAATCAATCAATTATTTAGTTTAAGAATTAATTGACCCGATTTACACTACATCATCATGCATCTACCTGTATTTATAATGCCATTGAAGAACGAATGCTGGATTACTTTTACCGCTCTGATGCAGTAATTGCGAAGGATTTATTTGTAGCTTGGGGAGTAACGGAATACATGTACTGTCGTTACGTAATCAGATGTAAAAAAAAAAAAAAAAAAGTAACTGTATTCCGTTACAGTTAAAGGAAAAAAACATGTAATCAGATTACAGGTACATTTATTAAAAATGGGGATTACTTCGATGAGCGAGGCTGAGGGAGAGACAGAGAGAGAGAGAGAGAGAGAGAGAGAGAGACAGAGAGACCGTTGCTACATGTCGTGGAGGTGGGGACGAATGAACTGACTAGTCGTGTCCTCCACACACGGGCAGTTTGAAAAAGCTTCACGGACGGGAGGAGGAAATGGCGACCGGTATTTACTGGAACGTACTCGTCTTGCTGAACGAGCGAAAGTTTGAGCTGAGAGTCCAGCGGCATGCTACGTGCTGTAGCTTCTTGCTAGCTAGCCCGCTAGCCTACAACCATAATGTGAGTTACACCTTCCAAACAAATCTTCCTCCCACCAATTCACTATTTAAACATCACGCACAACATATACACGGCTAAACTTGTGACGGGGATAAAAGTTCATTTTGCAGTTGATGTCACGCATCGTCATTGTCATTGGATGACTATCTATCTATCTATCTATCTATCCATCTATCTATCTGTCTGTCTGAACTGTGAGGCGTGGTTGCTTTCAGTGGCAGTTCGAAAACAGCCTATGCCCTTCAATCAATCAATCAAACAACCAATCAAACAACCAATCAAACAACCAATCAAACAACCAATCAAACAACCAATCAATTAACCAATCAATCAATCTATAGGCTACATGCTTTTTAATTACACAAGGATTTTTGCTATTTGTAGGCTTCCCGGCCCCTATGCACCCCGCAAATAGTAGGGGCACATTGTATAGAATATATATTGTGGTGATATTTATTTTTATTTTGTCTTCGTGAGCATACTCAATATTGGAGTAATCCAAAAGTAATCAAGTTACATTACTTTAACTCTTTGACTGCCAGACATTTTCAGAAAAGGGATGCCGTCAGTGCCAGCCGATTTAAGCATTTTGACTGATCTTTCAAGGTCCACAGAAAATGTTCTGTTTGGACTATGGAAACACACATACTACCAAATGAAAGATTGGACTTTCATCTTTCATCAGAAAAATAAAGTTTGTTTCTACCTTATTCCGTTCTTTAGTAATCAACAATAGAAAATGGTTATTTCCCTCCGATTTTGCTTGTTTTGGACTCAAATACGGAGAAATCAAGCTTTTAGTGAAACGATATTATTTCATGCATTCTAGCGAATTTTACACTTCTTTTTGTCCATGAATGATGCCACAAACACCTAAATAGTGCTTTACTTCTATAAAACACTACCACCAAGAATGAAAAAGTGTTTTTTGATAGCAAAATACGTTTATTTACATTCAACAGTGTAACAATTTGACAACAATTTGGCAAACTATTTACAAATGTGTGCAACTGTGGTGCTATTTACAAATATGTGGATGTTTCAACGACAGTTTTTCTTTTTGTTTTTTCTCCCCTGCGTGCAAGGAGACGCAACAGCATTTGCACAACAGATTGCCTCTTCGCGTGCAAAAGCTCCACTTTCTTGCAGGCCGTTTTTTCCGGGGAATAGCAAGTATATACTGCAGTGTGTGTTGCCATCAAGCCTAATATCAGGATCATGCTACGGTTACGTTACGGTGGTGTTACGTCTGGCTTCCTCATGTCCTTCAGTTGCTATACAGGGTGGTAAGAGATGTTCTGATCCATTTTATCCACTCCATTCATGGTGGCATCGTAGTCCAGAACCAGTATCTTCTCCGTGATCAGACTGTACCCGCTCCTCCGATGAATATGCATTGGACTCGGGGTACTCTTCATTGTCCGATCGAATGTCCGCTTGTGCAGCTCCGGCGTTAGCAGCGCTAGCCGGTGAGGCTTTATGACGTGAGAATAAAGGCCGCGTCCAACTGTGGCGTCCAACTGTGGCGTCAACCTCAGGATTCACCATCATCATCATCATCATCATCATCAATGCATTGGTCGATGCTTTTCGACAACTCTCGAATGTCCGATTGTGTAGAAGTACCCGGTCGGTTATTGTGCGCGTTTTCCGGCATTAGCAGCGCTAGCCGCGCTTAGCCGGTGAGGCTTACTATGTGATCATAACGGTCGCGTCAAGGCTTCCAACTTTGGCGTCAAGCTCGGAGTCATCATCATCGTCGACATCAATGCGCTTTTTAGTATTGATCGATGCTTTCCGTCTTTAAAAAAAAATGCTCAAGCGTGAGCTGCTTGCAACCGGTTGCCATTGTGGCTTCATCAGCCATTGTCCCCTCAACACTCTAGCTCCGCCTCACGTCTTCAACTGACGCCCACGGTGGGCGGCCCATCCAACCTTGTGCAAAGAGAGTCATCGCTGCCATCTAGGGGCCAAAACGAGTCCTTATACTAACCAGATCTGCCTGATACTTTCAGCACAGCTGCCCAAGGCTTTCCTCCACCCGTTTCAAAAAAAACAAAAAAAAAACATAGTGAACGTCTTTTAACGTCCTCGGCGCCCTTCCGTAGGTTTATGCTAAACGTTTTATAACGTTTATGGCGGTCAAAGAGTTAATATTATGGTACTTGGATTACGTTACTAACTACATTTTTTAGCAGGTAACTTGTAACTGTAATGGATTACATTTTAAAAGTAACCCTCCCAACCTTGTGTATAACTAAACAACCAATGAAAAGAAGTGTAATTGG
This sequence comes from Leptonotus elevatus, assembly GCF_054856555.1. Lineage (NCBI taxonomy): Eukaryota > Metazoa > Chordata > Actinopteri > Syngnathiformes > Syngnathidae > Leptonotus > Leptonotus elevatus. Next base: position 23,168,756 of record NC_141241.1, on the reverse strand, counting down.
AAGCATTTACTACATATTACCATATTGCCGTTGGATGCCAGAAGTGTCTATCAAACCTTGTATCTACTGCAGTAAGTCTAATCTTCAAGAATTGAGCGAAAAACATAATGGTTATTGACCACCATAAAACAAGCGTTCCAACATCTATTCGTCCATTTTCTGCACTTGTCCTCACAAAAAAGTATTATTTCTGTTTCACAGCCAATAATGTCTATAAAGGGGGCAATTGAGTCTTTCTGCCTGACCTTTCAAAGTGAGCAATTTGTACTTGCGAAGATCAGTCCCCTTTGGAAAAATCCTTGGTTGATGTTTGCATGGAATGCACTGACGTGCCGCTGAAGTTTTGAAGCCTTAAAACACTCTAAGGATGTCCAACATATAGGCTAAGGCAGAATGGCTTGCCATTACGTTCAGCAACGTTAACATCCTGTGGTCCTCTTCATATCTGTATTTTGGTCTTAGTTTTCGAGAGTGAACCTGTTAGGCCAAAACTCCTGAACAGCTTGAACGCGCTTGACGAATGGAATCTATTCCATTGCTGTGCCCACATAAGCACTTGCGTGCGTGAGCCACGTGACAGTGTGCCCATATTTGGAAGTGCTGACATAGCAGCCTACCAGGAAGTAAAATGTGAGGCTTTTTCCACTGGATTTGACCAAAAGTAGACTGCACCTCGACAATGTGTATCCATTGTTGCAATAGAAAGTCTCATCTTTGCTCATTAAGAAGGAGTAGGACACAAAATGGATTTTTCATTGTTGATAATTGTACTATATGAAGGCTGCCTCCATTGTCCTCATGCGTTACCTGTAAGTCAGCCAAGATAGCAGTATAGTTTATGATATTATTATTATATATAGTGCTGCACTGCACAGCAACACTCCAATCCATGGTCCCAGCTCCTCACCACTTCCACAATGAATGGGGTTGACTATGCACTAAGCCCTACTAAGTTCAGTGTGAAAAGGGCTTTAAAGCATACACCATTTATTAAAAACTAACCAGCTATTCCGTGAAATAGTTAACTCTTCCCTGAAAAATATGTCCATTTATGTTGAGCAATTGTGATTTTATAGTACTTTGTACGGATATTTTTATATGGCTCAGGAGCCTCGCGTTGGTCAGGCTTGTGGAGTGTCACAAAATTTGGAGGCAGATTGTAGTGGCCAGCCGAGAATCTCATGGTTCTTGCCTCGCAACCGCCCCCCCCCCCATTTTGCCACATTCTGGCACGGTTCTCCCAACAAGCTCGGGAAGCAACATATTGGCTTCTGTGGTAGACCAGGGTCCGAAGCGTAGTGCACCTATGAGACTGCAAAACCCTTCTCCCCACGGCCCATCACAGATACAGTGATAGACCGTGAGAAAACTTTGCAAGACTTAAAATACAGAGAGAAAAAATGGTCAAAATCCTAAAATGCGCTATATTTCGGTCAACCAGGGCTGCTGTGGCCCCCGTAATGTAAACCTCGCATCAACAGTACATTCCGATGAAGCAACCACAAAAGCCAAAGATGCTTGCCAAGAGTTACTTCCAGCAGTACCACAAATCTTACGTGTCACTCTGAGAACACCTTTCTGGTGTCTGTGACACTTTTTTATTTTATTTTTATCAAGCAGTGGTTTACTTTTCTCAACACATGACAGTTGAGAATGATAGGAAGGTAAAATGGTCGGAAAATTGACCAAGTTGGAAGCCAACCAGCATTGTAGTGTTCAACATGTTCTTATTGTTACAAAGTGAGAGAAATAACATGTACCCAAGATTTTCTTTCTGCAAATGCTCATATAGCACGTTTAAATCTTCAGAGAAACAGACCAAAATGGCGCTCTTGCATCAATGTGTGTATGATTAGTATGACTGTATGATTAAACGCTATCTCGTCTTTGGCACAGACAGACGAGCTGTGGTTTAAAAAATGGAGGCAGACCCACCGGTCGTGATGCAAAGCAGAATAAATCCTTCTCCAAATCCGATGTTTTGCCTCAGTTATTATTTCAAATATCCCTCATGTTGTTTCTGGAATCTTACAAATGCACCCACTCAATCTCATCACAGCGAAGCATACTCCGAGCTCGTAACACTCATTAACGGAAAACAATGCGTTGTCTCTGTCTTCTCACAGGCTTTTAGTTTAAAGTTAATAAACGGCTTTGAAGTAATTGTATGGCTACATAGCGCGATTAGCTCAACAATGTCTGCTGAAGCCTCTTTCTGCTCTTTATTTAATTGTCCCTATGATGCTGCAGCTGTGCTCTATTTATTTTGCTGCTTAACTAAAACAAAAGGCCGGGTTCAACTTGAGCGGAGGCTCATGCAATATTGAGCAGAGTGGAAGACTGAGCTGCACTCCAGAGACGTCGCTCCCAAGCTTGCTGCACAAAGACGAGCAAGTGTGGGAGCTTGTGTGTGTGTTTTTGCTCGCGTTGGTTCCGTGTTAGTGCCATGCCTGTGAAGAACACAGCTTTGAGGCTATGAATAATTTCCTGTGTTTATGCTTTCCATGCCCCCAAAGTTGCTATTTCCCCCCCCCCGCTGGAATTATTCCATTCCTCCATCCCACAGATTGACTCCTGCTTACCTTCAGGATCAGTTGTAATCATTACTGAAACATCTAAATAGATTATATCCAAAACAGAATAGGTTTTCTTGCATCAAATGATTAATAACACGTGGTCACTATTAGATATTCAATAGCCTACATGATTAGACATTATCTACTATCTATTAGAGAGGATTTTACTACAAATTAAGTTGTCTGATTCACTTAAAAATCATTTTTATCAACTTGTAACAGACCTGTACTTATGGTTAACAAAAAAATATATATTCAAAAACTGTGGGCATGGCGGGGAATGTTAGATTCTAGCCAATCAATAACGAAGGTGCTTTGTTATTGATTGTCTTCTGGCTTGTCAATTACACTTCTTGTGTATGTGCCCCGAGTACGTAGCTTGCGTAGGTCTCTAGCGTAACAGTGTTTACCAGTGCGGCGGCGGGCGGCGTAGCTTCTTCCTACTGTAGCTAGCTCCTCGCGTGTGTCTTCAAAGTTAACCAACAATGGCAGAGAAGGATACAGGACGACCGAGCCGTAAAAGAAAGACTGTTTTTCAGGTTGCTGAAGGGAGGAGACAAGGACTATTTGCTTCAATTTATAGATGTGCAATGATTTGTAATGATATACTCCAGTCTGACTTGCTAATGCTAATTAGCGCGCTACTCGCGGCACTTTTATCACTCAAAAGAACGGCTCTACGCTGAAAAAAACCCCAAGCCTTTATTGGATTGATCGTGACTTTTTTCCTCTAATCTCTAATGCGGCTACAATTTAACTGTGTATTAGACCGCGTGGAACCACATTGCCCCTAAGTGGCCAAATCTGGTACAACATGAACAGCGCTCCAAATAAAAGCACACACAGACAAAGGCAAGACAGTATAAAATAATTTAAATTAAATCGATTTTGGGACATTTAAAATCGATTCTGAATCGTACTAAATGAGAATCGCGATTCTTATGAGAATACATTTTTCGGGCACACCCCTAGATTTTGTGTTTCAGATCTCAAACATTTACACTGCAAGCATACCAATATACTTTTTGTCTCAGGTTGATATCTACGAGGTGGTAGAGACTAATATAGTTACAGTTGTTGTACACAAAAAGCCAGTGTTACCTAGGCAACCACATTTCAGCTCATTAATTGACTAAAACTGGCTAGTCTGTAATCTCTCACTCATAATAGAGTATATTTATATCAACAAATGTTCAAGGGATGTGTAGTAAAAAGTAATACAGGGACCAATTAGACAGAGTGCGGCGCCTGAGGGGGTTTTTACACTTTATACTATTCAGAGAAAATCAGCATTTTATGATAACAATTTCTTAACATATTTTACAAAGAATACTACCAGGAATGCTGCTCACTAATAAATTGCGTGTACTTCACATGCTTTATTGAGGTAATTAATGTATGTGTGATCTTTAACTTGTAAATTATTCATGTATTGAGTCAAGTAACTATTTATTCATTTCCCCATATTTCACCATTAATGGGAAGTAAGCATGCTGTAGTGCACCACAAATCTGCATAAATTATAGATGATTAAAAGGATATTTCAAAGGCTGAGTTGCTTGATTACAATGTGATAGTGTGTATTGGCTTTCACTTTGTTGGTGTCTAAGAGTTGTTTACACCTGTGCTACAGTATTGTATTGCCAAGGGGTACACTACCAGTGTTGGGAACGTTACTTTAAAAAAGTAATTAGTTATATTTTGCTTAAAAAAGGTAAGTAGTAGTTAGTAGTTTAATTACTTCATAATAAAAGTAACTTGTTAACAGGCAAAGTAATTATTTTCACTACTTAAAAAGTTGTATAACAAATAATGTGGACTTTTAATTATTATTATTATTATTATTATTATTATTATTATTATTATTATTATTATTATCATACAAGGAATTCAAATTATGTCCAGGCTATATAGGGTGTTTTCATTTATTTTTGTGAATATTTATATCACACAAATGCCTCACTCCTTATGAGCGATAAAGATAGTTTTAGTAACTGATAACCAATTGACTCCATAATGTCAGAGCCCGGCTAGACTATATCAATGTTTATCTGTTTTATTCAATGTACCAATGATAGCATATACAAACATAAAAGCTTTAGGCGAAAAAGTACAAGTTTCTAATTGTTCTGCTGGATGGGTATTTTACAGAAATTTAGCGATCACAATATTTTCAGAGTACACTTAGATTTAATACATAAATCATCACAAATGTTTTATGCAGTAACTGAGGTTGTTGAAATGAAAGCAGTGGAAAAACAGATTTGGAAACTTGAGTTTGGTGTTCCTTAATGTGTTATTTTGTAAAAACAAAAAAAACAAAAAACTGTTACTCAGTACTTGAGTATTCTTTTTTACTTGTACTTGAGTGATTTTTTTCATTGACTACTTTTTACTTTTACTTGAGTAATATTATTTTGAAATAACACTACTCTTACTTGAGTACAATCTTTGGCTATTCTGGCCACCTCTGCACATGACAACTCAGCTTGTGTTAATTTGCCAACTGCTCTGATAGTGTGTGATCGAAGACATAAAACAAGCTAGGCTAACTGTTAGCTTATCTCATTACTACATTGCAGTTGCAAAACTCTTCTCTTTGTCATTTATGTTGTGGTGAATGACTTGTTAAACAAAAACTGGGAACTGCTCGCTCGAAGTTTAGCAGGTATAACATTTATGATGCCCATTTTCCATACAGATCGGTAAAGGAAAATCATTCTTAACGCATCTCTTGCTATTAATCGTCGAGGATAACGTTTCCAGTGACTTTGATGAAAAATGGCTAAATTTAGCCTGATTTAGAAGCATGTATTGGGGATGTGTGAGGAAAGCATGACTTAACCATTCGGAAAACAATTACTGAAACAGCATTTACTGTCATCACGTGTGCCAGGCTTCTTGGGTACATTTAAATTACGTGTACTGTATTGTTAATGGTTAGGGTTATTTAAACTTTATTTAGCCATGCAAAACAGATTAAGAACAAACATTTTATTTACAACTGCAAGAGGCAAAAAAATCAACAACAACTCTTCAGGGAGGGGAAAATTGGGGGTGGGGGGAACAACATTGCAACATTAAAGCCACTGAATGCAGAAAATTGTATTTCGAATTGCTACTGCCACCTGTGGCCATAAAATGAAACTGCACATTTCCTTCTTGACGTACATAATGCTCACATGACGTCACATCCGCAGAAAGAGGGCAGGGAATTTGTAAGTTTAAATGGTTACATAAAACTTCACCTGTACAGTTAATAAAGGTTGTATGATGGTACATTATTGTGCGTAAAATTAAATCAACTTGGAAGTCAACTCGTATCACGGAGTGGATTGTGTTATAATCATTTACAGTCCTAACCCTTGAACTCTCATACGGAATGCCTAAACAACAAACATTCCTAAAGTACAACTAAATGACCAGCTGCAAAATGTTAGTGCATGAGTAGCATTTGAGTTTCCTGTGAAAATGAGCAAAAGAGCAGAAAATCCCAAAGCCATCTTTAAATAATCATTTTCAAAAAGAAGAAGAAAAAAAACTAACATACCATCGTCATCCTTTCAAGTTGTGCTCTCGTATTCCACGATGTTCTATGTGGGAAAAACTTTTGATGATGCAGTGCGATATTTGCCTTTTAATCCCAACCACTTGTCATCGTGGATTATGCTTAAATGGTGCTCAGTAGTATAAAATAAAGCGTCTGATAAAACAAAACAAAAACAACATCATCAGAAATGCATTTGCCCCCTCTGTGAAACCTCTTCAAATGTTTGTCTGCTTCAATCAATTGCTTTGAGCAAACTCTGGCTTTATTCTCCATGGAAACTGTGTTCTAATTAGACATATTACTTTAACGAGAGTGTTCATTATTTTTAGCGTGTTTTACTCATATCTGATAAAGTGCTTTGCATATGAAGCTAATGGAGGAGTTGCGTGTATTGTGATGTGTCATGGTCGGAGGCCGGTTGTTTTCTTATTACCTTAAGGAATGTACACAAATCTGTGCAGATGCGACGCTGCGGAAGTGATACAATTAGATACGATCATATACAATATATAAGATGGCGAGTGGAACAGGCTAAGGACGAAGGTGCAAGTCAAACGTAGACCCTCTCGACTGTTAACCGGACGTGGTAACTCATTGTCCATCCTTATAAATCAAATCTCAGATTAAATTCATAGCACAAACTCAATCACTCATTTGAACTAATAGACATGATTGCATTATCTTCTTGATGTCAGCCTTCAACTATTGTCTGCACTTTGGAGGTTTCAACGTAGCTTCTTTCCTAATTATGTTCCCACCGGGGACTAATTATGGACTGTGGAAAGGAACATTTTCCACATCTGTGACAGTTTAGAAGATGTCGATATGGAGACTATTTTTCTAATATTTCCAGAGTTCATAGACAGTTGAAGCCATGTTTTTTATTAACTTTTGGGAGGCTATGATGGTTTCATGTCAGCTTCAATATTTGAATATGTAAAAATAATCTGTCATCCACGCTTGCGATCATATTTACCTCTGGAACTACATACATCATCCTTTTTGTTAGCACTGAACACTATCTGTTCAAGTTTTAAAACATATAAACAGCATTTTGTGTGCAGGAAGCCATATTGGTCAAGGCCCAAAACAAACCTACTTTTCATTGCCGTTTTCACTTATTAGCTTGAAAACTTGAAAGACGAAAACAAAAAGATGACAAGTGATCATTGTTTTACTGCAATTAACTTGCAACAATAAAGAGGGTGTCATCATTAATGTTAATGGGTTGTGGGGTATGGAGGAATAAAACTCACCTAATAAAATTAATTAATAAATAAATAACAGTGAAAATAAAAGCAGAAAAATATAAGTCAGAAATTAAATAAGGACCACACCCACATTTGAGTAACTTAACTTAAACACTGCAAAAACAATAATTTCTTAAATTGAACCTAAATTTGCTTATTTTGATTTGACAAGTTATTTTGACTTAAAATGAAATTGTCAGGCAAGATCATTGTGCTTATTTTAAGATACTTATTACTTAATTATCTTATTTGATCAAGCAGTCTTGGCATTGAGTGTTAACAGCCAGTTTTAAGTACTGTGAGGATTAAAACAAGCATTTCCCACATTTTAAGATGACAACTAACCAACATCAAAGGCCCTGAACTGGGGTTTCATGAGTTTTATTATTTGAAGATTTTGCATAATTTAGTAATAAGATAAATGAAAAAAAATACAAGTATGAAAAGAGACGAGTGCAATATGGTTCATTTCGTTATATTTACTAAGATCATTTTTCCTTCTTTCAGTACCAGCTCAGTGGTCTAGTGGTGGAGTGCTTACCCTCAGACTTAAAGGTTGTGGGTTCAATTCCTGGCTAGGTCATGACAAAGAAAATGGGACCTGTTACCTCCCTGCTTGACGTTCAGGCTAAGTTATCCAAACGTAAAACAAAAAAAACACTCATGCATTTTAAGAAAATAGTTCTATTTGTTACAGCTTGAAAAACATTTTTTGTTTTTAGTCTGAAAATACTATTTTCAAGACCGCAGTGGTTGGTATGGGCCTAGTATTATTTTCTTATTTTTCACATTTTTCTTGTTCTGTTGGCAGATAATTGTGCTTATTTGAAATAATATTTTTCTAATTTTACAATATTTTTTTTCTTACATTTTCTACAGTCCTTTTTGCAGTGAAGAAAAAGCCATGCGTCAACGTGCGTGTCTCCTGCAAATGTCAACGTGCATGTTAGCTGGCAATGCTCCAGGCCCTTCTGCCCTTGCTGGATGACAAACTCAGGAAGGTGGTCGCTAATAGCTTTCCTGCACCTGCTTATTCATCCCAAATCCTTCACTTAAAGGACGAATGAGATTAAGTTCTGCTCAGGCATCCCTCTACTCCTAAACCCACTGACCCGTGCTGATTGAGTCATCAATACTGAGCCAACTTGAAGCTTTTGAAGTTCAACTATCTTACACAGCATAACCAAGAGGCTCAGCTTTTAAAATGAAGACACATGCTGGCAAGCTGCCAGTTTAAAGGATGTTTCCTCTCTTTTAATCACTCTCAAAACACAGATGTCACTGTTTGTATGTAAAAGATGAGTCATAAGTGGTTGCAAACATACGGTGAGCGAATGGTGTCAGAACCTTTCTTGTTCTTTAGCAGCTAGCAGTTTACATGCCTATATAAGAAGATGCATGCACTTTTTTTTTTTTATCTCTCTCACTATCTGACATGCTTGAGATAATTAGAGACACACACCTTAGGAAGTATTTAAAGGGATGCTTGACTCATTGTGCCATTTTCAGCAGTAAAAAGTTAATATTTTGTCCAGAATGAATTTGATAACTTAGTTATTTTTCTTGTACAATTAATAACTTTAAAATGTATTTTTTCCACTTGTTGTCGACTGAAGATTACATCACCTGTGCCAAGGAAGTAGCTAACGACCAATCAAACCCGTTTTCAGTCGACAGCAAGTGAAAAAAAAAGAGTATTTTTAAGGTATTAATTGTACATGAAAATAATAAAGTTACCAAATTCATTCTGGTCAAAATATTAACTTTTTGCTGCTGAAAATGGCTCAATGAGTCAAATATCCTTTTCTCTGTGTAACATCATGGGAAAGTCCAATGTGGCCATTTCCTACAAATTTTCTCCTGAAAAGTTGGCATATGAGGTGTATATACAAGGAAGCACCAGAGAGCACAACGATGACAGCTTGGGAGTCCGCTAACAAAATATTACTAAAAATATGCAACCAAGCTATAAATAAACAAGCAGCAATATCCTCTGTTATGAATATATAATTTCTGTCCTTAATAACTATTGTGGCCCAAGGGATGGTCTGCAAACAGCACAGCGAGCACGATATTCAAATAGAACTTATATTGAATTATTAAGGCACGCGCACACTGCTCTATTTCCTGTCAGGTGATTGGCTCTTCTGCCTACCGACACCTGTTTGGGAGCCGGAGGTTGAATTCAAATCATCAGCACGGACGAAATGAACACCAAGGACGAGGTGCAACCACCGCAAATTTATTTCCCAGATTCCAGGCAATAGAATGGAACGCGATCGTCAAACCCGACCCGTCAGGGGAAATAATTGATTTCTGGAATGACATGAAACTGGATTCTTGCCATCTCAAAATGAAAAAATAAAAATAAACACACACATGCACACAGTATCTGGACAAACTACTAGGACACTTCTGTTTCTATTCACAGTCATTACAGCTTACACATTTTCTAGACTGACAATAGTCAGTAATGTTTTTAGAGTGCATTTGGGTTGTTGTTTTTGTTCCCTCAATATGCATTTGTATAGGTGAGAGGCCAGAAGTCTCATTTTGTACTATTAAAAAAAGAGCTCTAAAACGGCAACATCACCAAGCAATTTTTTCCATTTTTATTTTTGAAGTCAAAAAGTGTTTGATGGGTGCTTGAGTCGACTGATTTGCTATTTAGGCCAGCTGGTGGATTTTCTGCATCGATCTATTCAGCTTTTCTTTGCCGGTGCATTCTACAAGTATACTTGCTTTGTGCGCTATCAGGTCACAGCTTGTGTTGGTGGATAATTTGCTGTCTTTATCTTCTTTTCCTCATTGAAGGTTTGTGTTATGGAAAGTTGGACGAAGTCTGATTTAAGAAGTTTCACAAACTACTGCATTTTCCATTTCCAATTAGGAATCAATCAGTCATGTCAATCAATTATATTTATCCATAGAATGCAGGGCTATTGTCAAGAGTAATTAAAGCACAACTTTCCAGTAACTGCCTGATGTCTCGAACCCAATTGACCTCCGTCTCTGATTCAAGGTTCCTGATTCCTCGTTCTTTTATCACACCTTGGTAGTTTAGTTCAAGTAATTTCTAATCCAATTATTTAACTGTTAATGGTGTATGAAACTAAAATCATTAAAACACTAGCATTATTTAAACATTTATAGAGTTGGAGTCCAACTTACAAGAATCAACATATTGTTAATTAGTGACTGAATACATTTTGTGCCAAATAAAACATGACTGTGCTTTTATTTTAATGTACAATTATAAAACATGCAATATTTCTTGCTGCGTGGCTTGTTGTTGCCATATGTGAATTTGACCAACTGTCATCATTTTTGACCATTCTTGACAGGATGAACTACTGCAACAACTAGCATGGGTAAATTTGAAACCTGCCTTGTCAACTCACCTGAGAGTCATATGTGCAAGCATGATATTCTGTATGAAGACACATGAGGTCGTTTTTCAAATATTGTCACAAATCATGCTCAACAAAAAAAAGTACAACAGCAGATGCTAAAGTTAAAACAAACAAAATGTGAAAATTACAAAAGAAAGACTATATATATATATATATATATTTCTTTTTTTACATCACTTTTCAAAATGACAGTGTTAGACTCACTTTACACTCTGATCCTCATATTTATAAAGGATCACAATCAAAGAGAAATAACTCGGGTTTCAAAGAGAAATACATCTTCTCACAAAGGAGATCACGACAAGTTAGCCATTAGCATACTGCTTGTTTTCCTGCAAGTGGGTCACTTCATGTAATGAATTGCCACATTATCAGGAGTGCTTTCTTGTCAAGACGGAAACAGTAATAATGATAAGTAAAGAGAAACAACATTAAGTTGTGAGTTTCCCCGAGGCCAATAGCAGTCTCTCTCTCTCTCTCTGTCTCTCTCTCTCTCCCAGCTGATAATCAGGCGATTATTCCATAAACAATGCTGGAACCGACTTGGGATTTGCCTAACAATGTCTCATTACTAGTGTATGAGCATCTTCTTTTCCTTGAGATAATGCAATTCGTCAAGGAGAACGGCTGAGGGTGGGGTGTGAGAGCGCGGGGGTGGACCTGGGGGGAGGAGGACAAAACATTTATTAATTTGCACGAAATGGAATTAGCAGCGGGGAGTTAGAGGCAACGGAGTTTCTAATTTTACTCTTGCCCCCGTGCGCCGATGGTAAATGGAGATTTGTCACACTCCGCTTGGCTGGCTCCCCAGCTTGATGAGCTGTCTCCCTCGCCTAAATCTCTCGCACTGGCCACAATGCCAGCGCTCACATCACTGCCACAGCCCCGCTGAGACGTCATGGCAGTGGGAGGAAGTGTCACCAGATGTCACATTTCACTGGTGACGCTGGATTGAAAAAGTCGGTGTGAGAGCAGGCATTATTTTCAGCTCCCTTGGATGGAGACGCTGACGACAAAAGTAGTGAATATCCTCCATTGGGCAGTTTGGGGAAGGCCCTCTTTCTTTCCAGTTTGGATTATGTACAAAGCAAGGACCATAAAGGCACGGGGTCCTACTTTCTTACTACCCTAACCCACTGCAAGCCTTACTGTGTTCATAGGTGGAGTTGCCTTTCTTTTGTTTGTTTTTTGGGTTGATGGGCCGATTGTCGTTCCCTTTAAATTCAATGCAGGAGATGTGTGTGGGATAAATTCTCCATCCATCCAACCATTTTCTTAACCGCTTATTTCACAAAAGGATCTTGGGGGTGCTGGAGCCTATCCCAGCTGGCATTTATATAGTGCTTTTCCACCTTACAAGGACCCTCAAGTAGCCCTCAAAGTGCTACTCATTCACCTACTGATGATGCACATCAGGAGCAACTGGGGGTTCAGTATATTGCTCAACGATACTTCAGCGTGGTCTCAATGGCGTGGGATCGACCCCAAAACCTCTGGGTTGCAGGACGGCCACTCTACCACTGATCCACACCGCCCCGTAAGCGGGCTACATCCTGAACTGGTTGCCAGCCAATTGCAGTGGAGTACATTTCTAAACAGAGTCTATTTGGTCCAACTCTAAACAGAGTAAAATTTACACTTGGAAGAGAGTAAAATATTCAGAATAATTTCTACTGAAAGTATTTTTAGAGTGTGCAAGAGAATTTGCCTATCCCATGAAAAAAAAACTATTAAAGATTTTTCACTCAGAATTTTTTTTTTAATTTGCAAGGAGAGACTTTGACCAAATTTTACTAGTCTATTCAAAAAAAAGTGACATAAGGGATAAGGAGCAAACTCACAACCTTCAGCTCGGGAGACTGCCACTCCACCACCTGAGCTATGCCACTCTTACTTTGTTTTTAGTTTTACAGAAAAAAAGAATAATCCATACCTAGAGTTGTCCTTAAAATCCAGGGGAAAACGTAGCTGCCGTCGCAGAAAAGAGCCCGGATGCAAAAGCTATTTCAGCCTGGAGTCAATGAGTTTGACTCGCTGAAATAACACCACCCGTAGAGCTTTTTCTTTACTGTGAGTGTTCAAATAACACCCAAATCAACACCCAGTAACTCAAAATAATGAACACTAGATTTTTAACTCAATTTAACACTACATCATTTGAGAGTTTAATGCATGCTATCATGTTTATGAATGAAATACGATGGCATCCACCACATACGTCAGAGTCTGTCTGCCTGCACCTTGATCAAGTCCACCAAAGTCACATTAAACTCACCTGCGCCACAATTTAGACCTACTTTTAGCTGGTCTAAAGATTAGTCTACTTTCTGCCACCTAATTGTCAGGTCCCTGGAACGCCCAACATGGTCTGGCAAATTCCCAAACATGCTAAGAGTGCGCTGTCCACAAAAATAGTTATTCTCCTCATGTCGGTATGGCAGCATTACATGTTTGTCCTAAAACTACTTTCCTTTTTTGTATCATTCTAAACACAAATGGAGGAGCAATGGCTGGTTTATATGCCACATTCCTTGCAATCAAAACAAGTCGAGTTGTTCCAGTTCCTCCTGGAGCACACTGATCATCAATATGTATGATGATGTGCACAACTGTTGGCAATAGACAATAAAACAAAATTAGAGCTGTTGTGTCTCTTCAAATCTCTCCTGCCATCCTGAGCAAAGCCGCAGCTGAAATGTGTTCATTGATTTTGTTGTACTTGTAGATAATTGCACACGTATACATTCTCACCCACGCACAAACAAAGGAGTGTGAGAAAGAGTGAATGACATAAACAACCTTGTCATACAGCCCTTAAATCAAAAGCTAGAGGAAGACCTTTTTCCCTGTCAATGTATTTGTTGTTATGTCTGCAGATTGTTTATCCATTTGCTTGAGTCCCGCTCACAGATTTGTCAGGTCATTCAGTCCGCAAGGCCACACAGTGATTAAAGGGAAGCCACTGAGTCACACACAAACACACTTTTGCCTGGCGATAAGGATCCCGATGTGTCTGACAGCGAGGTTGACTGCCGAGTGTGAGGGAATTAGAGGGATTAGGGGGTCACAGAGTAGCGTGATAGCCTCCGGGATGACGGAGGGATTAGCTCGATTATCTCCCCTTCTCCCACTTCCAGCCAGGCAGGCCTCGTCTGGAGCTGCCAGATGTGGCACCTTAAGAGCGGAAGAAGCGACCAAAACAAGAACGGAGGAGGAGGAGGGACCTTACAGAGAACAAAATACGGGAGAGAAGGAAAAGCAACGTGAGTCAGGGATGCTTTTTACAGACAGCCGGGAAGAGAAGAGAAATATCGAGGAGGAAATTGTGTGGGAAGAGATAAGCAGGGTAATAATAGCGTCGAAAAAGGGATGAGACAGGAGGCACAGCTTCACCCTCCTTCCCTCCTTCCCTCCTTCCCTCCTTCCCTCCTTCCCTCCTTCCCTCCTTCCCTCCAGTGCACATTGACTTCTTGCTCACCTTAATGTGGGATTTCATTAAGATGGTGCTTTGAGCAGCTTTACATTTTAATTTGCACATTTCTCTCCATACCACTCATTCTGGGCCACGTTGCATACTTGAGTGACAGTTGTATACGCAAAAAGTGGTCACTAGTTGTTAATGTTGTCATGACATAGGAAGAGACCATTTTTATTTTTAGTGCTGTATTTTATATAACTGACCTTCATTTAGATGAAGTGGGCGTGGTTCCCAGTCAGTCAGTATCCCTTTTCTATTGCATGGTACAGGTATACATCTTAACACAGCTCTACTGCTGTTGCCACAGAAGACACTCCAGAAGACTGGCCAGCTCCAATATTAACTTCTCTTTAACTCATTTGCTCCCAAAATTGTGTAAATACGTTCTATTTTAAATGTTTTAAGAGTCCCAAAGACATATTTATACTTTATTTGTTTTGTTTTTTTTATGCTGGAGCACACAGAAAGCTTTGATGCAGCCTTTCAACTGCAGAGAACTGAGGAAATGGTAGTTATTAGAAAAACGGCCAGCAGGTGGCAGCAGAGCAAAAGAGATCAACCAGGGCCATGTTGAAAAAAGCTAATTTACCCACAGTTCTAAACAGATGTGTGAATAATGATGAAACTTAGCTATATTCTAATGCTAATTGTTGCAAAACGGAAACAAATATATATATATATTTTTTTTTTGCAGTTTATTTGCTGAGCTACATGATCAAAAAGCTATTTTCCCCAGTGTTTTAAACAGATTTGTGAATAATGATTGATGATAACTTAGCTATATTCTAATGCTAATTGCTGCAAAACAGATACAAATATAATTTTTTTCCTGATGAAAGAAGAGACTCTAATCTTTCTTTTGGTCAGTTCCATGTTTTTATAGCAATAGAATACAATATTCTGTGGGCCTTGCAAAATCAATTAAAATCCAGTAAAACAGCCGGGAGCGAAGGGGGTTGCTTTAGTGAAAATGGCTAGGAGTGAATGAGTTAAAGATTAACTCAAGAATTTAAAAAAAGTATTTATAATAATATGTTCTATGTACCCACTAGTCGAAACACAGTATTGATATTAATATTGCATTTGTGGAATACAAATTAATCAGAAAATCCATCCGTTTTTTTATCCATCTCAGCGAGCAACCATTTTGCCTTGTACTTTAAAAAAAATGCTTTTATTAACACAATTCAACACAACTTTACATTCTAGAACATACACACGTGTCTTGCATGTCACAAGAAAACAGGTCAACAATCTTTGGATATTACACAAATGAAGCCATTTTGCCTTGTACTGCTACTTGTTGTTGACCAAAAATAACATCACGGTGCCTAGTTGGCTCGGCTATCGACCATCACATCTCACCTGTTTGATGGGTAGGGTCATGTGACGTTCATAAGCTGTCATTTTCAGTCAACAAGTGGCAGAATGGCTGCCCCCTGAGATGGATATAAACGGTGGATTTTTCTCCCTAATTTATATTCCATGAACACAATATTAATCAGAATGCTGTTTTTAGACTAGTAGAAAATAAAATATAGAACATAATTATTGTAAAGAAAAGCTCTGACTTGGCTACTCTTTAACGAAATATGTTTCATTACCATGGCCAACAATCACAAACTTGTTCCAAGTGGCAAATTCAGTGAGACATGTTTTTTTTTTTGTGTCTGTTTCCACCTTCTGTTATTCGAGCTTGTGTGGAATCATTTGATAACCTCCAAAATAACAAAGTCACAAACATAAAGTGTCAACTACGGTGGGCCGTAGGTAGTGCTGACAATTTGCCCTCATCAATACAAAAGGATGTGGATATTTTGCAGAAGTGTTGCTAACCTCAGCAGGGGGTGCTCACATTGGTTAAATAACGTTCATATTCTCATGTTGCACTGTTTATTACTTTAGTTACAATGTGGCAGGAAAGTCAAGTTATTATGTGACTTTTTAGTTCACAATTCAGTAAAGTGAAGTTTTCCCTTGGTTCTTTATATCTCTCCTGTCTCTGCGATTCATGTGCCACATCTTACTGTCGATTTTTTTCCTCATTTTGCGAAATGTATACTTAAAGTTAAATTTCGAACTTCTTTCATCACATCAATGCAGTTGTCGCTGCAAAGCCAGTCAACCAGACTATTTTAAAATGACTTTTGTTGTGTGTGTTTTTTTTTTTTAAGTTCTCTGTGTCACTGTCTCACACCCGAGTGGTGGCTCACACAACCTAAATATGTTGCTGACAAGGAAACTGAACCGTTACATCTTATGCGAGAGCCCGCAAGCCACAAAACCACAAGCGGAACCCAGCGCTCTCCTCCCTTGCGCACTAAAACCGTTTAGTCTTTGAACACAGACCCAGTAGAATCATTCTGAAAGTCTGCACTTTGCGCCCTCTTCTCAACATTTTATGGCTGCTTTCATGAAAGTGTTAAATCAAGTGTTTTATCTGCTTTTTTTTATCTGCCGTTTTGAAGAGATTGTTTAGTTCCGGATGTCTGACGCAACAAGTCATAGCACCACATGGAGTTGCGGGTTATTGTACACGCCATTGGCTCACAACTACACAGGATGTCGCGGCTGAGCAGCTCGACAGTTCTGTCGCGGTGAAGCACGTAGACTGTTTCCATGCACTTAGGTCCATGTTTGTGTGCGTGTGTCTATGAACAAGTCTGTGTCGAGAGTGTAAACAAGATTTGGTTTTGGCCTCAAACTGTGGCCAACATGGCGCTCTTGTGAGCACAGTCAGCACACACTTTTTCCCGCAGGTTATCAGGTTAAGGAGCGTTTGCATGGCAACGTTTGTTTCCTGTTTATTTGCAATAGTGGAATAAGCACAATGCAAATTGACAAATGCCTTCTGGCTTGACTACAGTTTTTGTCAAGGGCAAATCTATGTCTTATTATTTGTGATTTTCATTTTGACTATTGAATACATTACGCTGTACTCGGGGTGTCAGGCAATTAAAATTATTAATCGTAATTAATGACTTGAATAGTTAACTCACAATTAATCGCAAATTTTATATCTGTTCTAAATGTACAATAAAATGTACAATAAAATTTTTTCTAAGTTTTCATACCCTTGTTAACATAACAGTGGAAACAAATGTTACACTAATAGAAATAAGGCTGCATCTTTTAGTCATTGATACAGTAATTTCATAATAATTTATAAAATTTAGTTAAAATTAAAAAGATGTAGGCTACTGTACTGTAAAACAAAACTAGTGTCACTAGATTTGTGTTGAGGTCATTTTCTGCCACTAGATGGCATAATTGCATTTGCAAATTATTTGCATTTTTCTTTTCATCTTAAGAGCTATCTAATCTTTAACATGAAGTAACTTGTGAAATTCTGCAAAATTTTAAAATTGTAAAATACAACTTGACCCCAGCTTGCATTATTATTACATTTATTACTACTAAATTTTGACCTGGATGTGTCTGCTGCTTTGCAACTGGAATTCCCTCAGTGCAGGCTTTCCAAATAAGGTCATTAATCGCGCGCAAAAAAATAAATAAAAAATAGTGGCGTTAAAAGGAACTTTAAATTAACTCAAAATAATGCACTCATTTTGACGCCCCTATACCTTTCATTCTACTTTGAGGTTTCTACAAAGATATCCATTATCAAAGGTAAGGAACCTCAATTGTACATGAAACAACCATACCCATGTACACACCAAAGCCTGGATGCTCGTCATCATGATGTTTTCACCCAGTGTGCTAGTGTTGGTCACAGAAAATAGTGTCCAGTCTACTAAAAACACTCGTTCTTAGTTCCAGATTTGGCTGCATTTTGCTGCAGTTTGCTGCAGTTTGCCACAACAACAATAAAAGGCACTGGACAGAAGACAGACTGGCCACATAATTCCTGCTTGCGCTGCTCTTGTAAGAGATAAACAGACTTACTAATGCAGATTAAAGCATGTGTCATTGTGGCGGCCATCTTGGCAGTGGTGAACTTCCCATTAGAGGATGCATGGACATTCATGTTAGCAGGGGCGACTGTCCCATTAAAGGTAATGGAAAACACGAGCGGTAGCTTAGCATCGCTGTAATGATGCAACTCAAAGGATCAATTTTTGATACAGTCAACAGGTGTTTTGTAAAGTCTTTATCCATGGCATTTAATTGTAATAAAGGTGAGAAGAAGCACTAAACATTGTTTAAAAATTGTCTTAAAATTGCTTTGCCTACTGTATATATTCTGCGTGCACAGATGTTTCTTATCTAAAATTTCTCGTCAGAATAATTCTAAAGAAAAAAAAAAGCTACTATGAAAGAAATTTGGAAAATAGGTTATCACCACACAATTGCTTAACTTTGACCTTTAATACACTCCAACCAGTATATATGAAAGTGCGCTGGAAAGTTTGGTTGTGTGTCTGTGTGGTTTTGGAAATGTGCACAGTGTGCAAGATGACACATATCAAAATATAGCATTGGAAGTGTTTTGTAAGACTGACAGCACACTTCTTGTTTTATGCTGCTCACACACGCACCTTTTTTTTCCCACAACAATAATATTTTGAATTATTACTTGACATCAATGCACGCTGACCATAGCAGCAAATAGTGAGCACCTTTAAAAAGAAATCTGCATGAAAAGGGAATATATTCTGTTGTGGCCCTGCATCACCACAGTGAAAATAAATTACAATAATAATACTTTCCTTTTAGCAGGGCAGGAATCTTTATTATTATGCCATCAAAACGCATTGTTTACCGGCAGAAGTTTAGAAATCATATTACCTGAAATAGCGCATATGAGGTTTAAGTCTCCCTGGATACTTTTTTTCATGCTCATTTCACTACTTGGCTTAAGCGTGAGTATCGCAGTTCATTTCAACCTCAAAATCTGGCTCCAAAAGGCCGTCTACTTCAACAATCATGTCATTTGCTATCTGTGGATTTCTTTCACGCATGCTTTATTTGTGCAGATGTGCTTGTGTCCGTGTGGAGCGAGTGAACAAATTGAGCATCAAATTTAAACGTGACATCAGAAGACAAAATTGCAGTGCAGGCAAGACCACCCATCAACATTCCGGCTTCCTTGTGAACTGAATTAGATGCTGTCTCAAACACTTGACCACAGATCTCTGAGAAGCAGCATAAAAAACAGATGCATCACGTGGTCTTTTGACTCCATCGAGAAGTTCTGTTGAGCTTTAGTTTTAAGAAGAAGAAAAAAGTTAAAATCAAAGACAACAGTGTGCATTTCAGCATAAACGGCACTTTGTTGCCCGATTATGTGTGACACGCGGGAATAGATTTGGAAGTGGAGTTCTGGGCTTGAACTTCTTCTGCTGCCAAACTGGGTCTGTTTCTTGATGAAAAAGTGAAGACAGAGAGTGTTTTTTAACTATGCCAAGAATAAGCATCGATCACATGCCCCAAGTTTCATCGCAATCTGAATGAGGACACAATCATTTTCTTTATCCATTGCCTTTGGGAGAATCAAACTGTCCTTGATCCTACGTTTGAAATAACGTTCCTTAAGGTTTGCCCATGATTTGACTCTCATTGAAGAAGTCTCCATTGGTCATTACTCACAACCAATCCTCAAAGTTCAATTGGCTTGAAAAACAAAACACTTTTGATCTCGAATGATAATGATGACCCAACATGGGCAGGACCAGTCCAGTACAGTCCTTCCTGCCCTTTTCAAAAAAATATGCAAAATTCAAAGATATATATATATATTTTTTATATACAACAAAACGAAAACCTAAGGCAAGAAATAAGATGAATCAGGTTTGTAAATGTTCAACCTGAACACAATTTGCAATAAAGAAAATGTATAGATGGGAAATGGATTGATGGCTGGATGAAAGTGGGAAAATATTCAAGCATATTAGAAATTGAAATAGTGTACATTAATGTCCACAATTGTGACCAACTGTACGTGCGTGAAGTTGGCACCACGCAGAATTTGAGGGAAATCATCTGTTCCGTTTGTGCTACTACTGTTTTGCAGTTTCTTAATTTTTAGATCATCCAGAGTTCAACCCAGCCCCACATCTCCTGCGAAATTGACCTAACACGATATCATTCGTTTGTGCTGCTACGGTTTTATAGATATTAAACATTTTAGCTTCTAGTGATTATGTCACCCAGCCACCCCATCGACTGCGAAATGGACCCAAAATCACACCATTTGTTTGTGCTGCAAAAGTTTCTGCTATTGTTTTATAGATATTCAAATTGTATTTCTGATAACGTCGGCACAATTTGCTCACAAATGTACTCTGAAAAAAAAAATCTGGGCTTGTTTAATTGAACACAAATCTGATATACTCGCCACAAGCCATGACCTATTCTGTTGTTATAGTATGTACATATAACATTTAATTGTTCTGCCTGTCACTATACTGATATAAATTTGTGTCTAATGAATGATAATTCTCATACAAATTAGATCATTTCCCACGACACCCCTGACACCCTTCCATGGCACTCGAGGGTGCAACACTGATTGGGAGCCACTAGTTATATAGTAAGCAAGTTAAGTATATAGTAAGCAACAATGTGTCATATTTTTGTTCTTGCTCTTTCCTGCATGTCATTCAATCTGTCTCCTGCTTCCTTTCTTTATCAGCTTTCCTGTCCCTTTCTGAAAAAAGCCCAAAATAAATAAATATATAACATAAAAATGTATTGATTAATTTAAAAAAACTTCTGGACCATTGCCACAGCAATACCCCATTAACCTATTTTTGGGGTTACGGTTATTTGACATTTGTTTAAAGACATGAGAAAATGTTCATGGGACAGATTGTTGTTCAATTATTTGTAGCCGATGACAGGCTATATATAGCCTACATAACTTAATTCATCTCTGTCACTTGCCTACTATATTTGTGAATTACATTATACTGTGAAATAATAAATAATGAAAGATGATCAAAAATGCGATATCAAGAAGGATCAGTAGTCTCCTCATATTGAAACTCAATCCAGTATATTGCCAATATACTGTACGTACAGTATACAGCACATATATTTCACATGATTCTTAAATCTCGTTTCCATTAATAGAATGAAAGATATTGCTACACTTTACAGGTCTAGCCTCTTCTTTTTGAATAGTGGGCAAGCAGCAGTAACAAGGTTTGTGACACCATTATTGATTTTAATGGATGTGGTCACTGCAATTGTTGTCCTGCTTGGACTATTTTTATGAGTAGGCATAAAATAACAGTGGGGATGTTATTGCCTGGATGATTTCCATGTATTGCAATCAGAATTTACAGTATGTAGTGCCCCATTAGCCAGCTTTCCACTGGTTACTCTTGCAACATTAGCAATTATTTTCACATGGGTTGCCCTCATAAAACCAATAATCTAGTGATTTAAAGCCTTGGCAGGGCTGTAGGAGAGAGGCCTTCCCCTTTTAGATTTGAGGCTGCTATTAAAGGAGCTTCCCAAGAGCAAATTACTTGTGGGTTTGGCGAAAGAAAAGAACGGAGGGGCCATACCAGCACAAGTGTGGGCGGCTGAAGCAGTTGAAGCTATAGAAGAAGCATGTGCCTGGCGTAAAATCGTTTCTTGTGACTGCCTTTTGTGTATCCATTCAGTGTAGGAGTATGTCTTAAATGTGTTCATGGAGATGAATGGCTTCAGAAAGTGGTGGGAGTAGACAGTGCTTAAAGACATGCACCCATCAACCTTTTACTGCTACATGTAGAGGAGAATACACAGATGAAAAAAAGGGATGCTGAAGGAACGAGAAAAAATGAACAACTGGTGTGATCAATAGAGATCCGGACGCTGACGTTACGCATCCCAAAATGGGCGTTTGGCAGCATAGAAAACGTGTCTGCCACTTTGAGTAAACGGCAAACGCCACACTTTAACAATAATTGACAGCTGTTGTAGACCAGCTGCCACAATGAGAAGAGGCAAAAAAAAGGATTGAGCATTCTCCAGGCTAACAAAAGATGCGTAGCCAATGGATCACAGCAGCCATAAAAAAGGGTGAACAACAAGACGGAGGATTTGGGATCCTCCTCATTGCTTTTGTAGCGATCACTTCATAGCAGGCGAGTCGATTACTGAATCAGTTAGTTGTGTAGATGTAGCTCAGTTGCATAGTTATTAAATGAAGGCGACAGACGTGATTGGGCACTTTGTAGCCTACATGGTGGCTAAATCAGCAGATGCTACGAGGCTAGCTTTAGGCAAGTTACCACACGCCAAATTTGGGGGAAATCTGTTTCATTCATTTGCGCTGCTACAGTGTAATAGATACGTTTTTACGGCATAAATGGTGGTGGCGGACGAATTAGCAGATGCTACGTTGCTAACGTACCTAAATAACACTGCAAGACTTGCGTGAAACTGCTAACTTCGATGGCATTTTGAATTGTACAAACTTGTAAATCTTTGTATGATGACATTCACAAGCACTCACCAGTGTGAGAGAGGGGGTAATTCCACGTAGTAGTGTCGCCGAGTTTAATTAAAAAGCACTCCTGATACTTCATCGGCAATGGTAATATCTTCCAACCTATCCACCTCGCGCATAAATATCAGGTCCATCCTTTTCATTAAAGTTTGTGTCAATGCTTTTTGGCGGAAAGTGGACGGATAAACACTAGTTTTATCCCTCCTTGTCATTGTAGTCCATTAATGCGGCACCGCTACTTTCCTGCCACAGGGGGCAAAGTTCAGAGAAATAGTCACGTGACGTCCGGATCTCTATTGGAGGGAAATGAGAAAGACGCCCAAAGGCCAATGTTCAATGAAAGAAATTGACTCTAACGAAGATGATTAAAGTAATGATGACATATTGACGGTTACAGTTTGGTTTATCTTGAAATGATAGATTGACAATGCCGGACAGGTGTCCCTGCAATTGATGAATGACAGTCAAAACTCATTGACACGCCCACCTCAGATAACAGGTCTGAGCTGGCATGTGAGAAAATGGCTCAAATAGGACTGGTCAGATGGAATTGCATTCTAGATTTTGCCTCCACTGAAGGTTGAGCTTTCTGTCGAGAAGTTCAGCGATGTTCCGTGAACTACATGAAAGGGCCACTCAAGAAAGTTGAGTCTTTTTCTGGTTCATGAAAGACATGAACGCAGTGGTTGCGTAAAGATAACTTCTATTTTCGAAACCTGGGGTCCATCTGAAAGAGTCTGGTGTTTTTTAGTTGTGGGGACTTACCAGTCTAGGGACTTTTTTCCCCCTCTTGTAATTCGGCTTTTAATGTGGGGAGCGGGCTCAAACCAAACCAAAACACGCATATGTTCACATTAAACATGTAATCTGAGGGAACAGACGCACGCAAAGAAATTAAGACTCACCCGAGCAATTACGAATATACTAACTCACAGACATCTCTACAAAAATGGCAGTCAACACACAGACGCGCATATGCATGCGCACAGTGTGGTCCGATATTTGGCTCTGAAGTCTGTAATGAAGCTTCTGTCAAGGTCTACCAAGGAGGCCCAAGCAGTAAGCCAAGAAGGCATGCGGTCTCATTCAGACAACCATCGAGCCCAAGTGGGTTGGCCCGGCCTCAATGAGCAGTCAGTGGGTGGGATGCTCCGCTGATCTAATCCGGCACGGAGGAGAGTGGAGGTTTGAGGAAGACTTGGTCAGATGTGGGGATTGTGGGACACCATGAAGGCCCTTCATTTATTTGCTGCCAAAAAAGGGAACTCTTGCGTTCCCTGGCCTCGTCTTCATCTTTTGGCTTGATGAGAGAAGACAATAAGAATATCGGGGAAACGTCACCAATCCTCTTCCACAATAACAGACACTGAGATGCTCTTTCAAAAATTGTAACTCAAGACTATTTAAACATCTCACTTTCCACCGGCACACCACAAATTCAAACACAGACTCACTGAAGTACAACATGGAAGCTTCCGTCATGAACACAATGTGAATGCCAGGACTGATGTAGGAATTGCGGTCTTGAAGTCTGTCGAGTCATTTGACAGCTTCAGAGGCGGAACATCGCCAGATGCCATCACAGTGCAAAATATAACACCCGAGACTCACTGTTCACACCGGCAGGCAGGAGGTCAAAATAGTTGGGGCAAATGAAACGATCGCTCCTCCATGTCGTCATTTGAAAGAAGCCGGGTTCACATGGAGACTTTTTAGTCATTGCGATTGAAATCATTCCGAATGAAGATCTCTGGTGTGATGTGATCCGTTCCGATCTGCCGTTTATATGCTCCCCCGTTTAATCAGATCAGCCCCGTGGCAGACGCACGGACATCGAGCACGTGATTTATAAAGATGGAGTTCATTCGTCATTTAGCACAGTAGTTAACACTTTTATGGAAGCAACATCTTGATAAAAAAACAAGTTTCAAGTACTTAAAAACAAGTTCTCCCCTCGCAGACAAGCTCTGGGGAGATTTTAGTGGGCGGAAACGTTGACGTCAAGACGCATTTACGTCAAGACAAAGCGTGCTCATGCCGGACGAAGCCTCGCCATTCCGAATGAAGTGTATACATGACGTTCGTTCGGGATTGACGAAAGGAATACACCACCCCTGTGATTCCGAATGAAATTCCATTCGGATTCAGCCTTGTCATTCCGATTGAGGTGTTTAAATGGAGCGTTTTCATTCCGTTTGGCCGTTCTGATTCATTCTAATCGGAATACATGACCGCATGTAAACCAGGCTAGAGATGACGTCACTTCATTGACGTGCAACACAAATCAACTGTCTGCGTGGCTGAATTATTACGATCACCACAAATGTCCTTTTTATGATTTATGTGTCAAGTGGGATTAGATTTAAACTAAACACAACAGCTTCACATCTTTTTAGCCCGTATCCAATTGAGGGATAAATGGTTGCGATGCTAGCGAATGTTCATTCCACGTCAGGGTTCGTTCAAGGTGGCAGTGTTTCCTAAACATCAGTCCTAAAATGGTTTTCGAAACAGTCTTAATGGTCACGAAGAATTGTTCAACACATAGGATACCCACACATCAGTAGTGGCAGATAAAAATGTGATGCAAAGAAGTTTTGAACCGAACATGCTCAAAACTTCCTTGCAACAAGAAATTTACAACTGATTACAGAACCATTAAAGGGGAAGTCAACCTTAAACATTTCTTGACAATAATATGTTATATGTGACTTCACTAGTCTAAACATGACATTCTGATTAATATAGCATGTGTGGAATCTAAATTATGAAGCAAAATCCAGCCATTTTTATCCACTTCAGGGGACGGCCATTTTGCCACTTTGACCAATCACAGCTTAAATATTTTCTGAAGCTGAGTTGTGATTAGATGTTACCTGACGCCTGAGCAACTATGATGTCATTTTCACTTGACAGCATGTGTCAAAATGGCCGCCTTCTGATATTGATAAAAACTGCTGGATTTTGCTGTTCCACTAACGCAATATTAAACATAAAATTGTTTAGACCAGTGAAGTCACACAGTGTTTCCCACACCATGTTAATACTTGGGCGGGCTACCCAAGTAAATTGGCCACCACCCAAGAGGTTTTCAAGAAAAATATATTTAAAAAGAAAAAAAAAGTTTTGCAACAGGATATACAGCATGTAACGTTAGTTTGCCGTCACTCACTTGTGGATCGTGAGGCGAGAGGAGACGTAGTAACAGGACCAGGACTGGACTGGCGCAAATAATCGGCCCTGGCATTTTGACTTAGGCCTGCTGGCCCAGCCCGATTCCTGACCACCCTTGGCTACCATGTAGCTCCACCACTGATATTGATTGGTTCAGTTTGCTCTATATATTGTAAATTGATTAATTGGCTGCTCCGTCTAAATTGTGGACTGGTCTCTTGGGGTAAAATGAAGTAAAATAATAATTGAATAGCACCACATGGGCCCCATAAGACACCGGCCCACCGGGCATCTGCCCTGTATGCCAGATGGCCATTCCAGCCCTGAACAGGACTGAGACCCACCTCCCGTCCGGACCCCCCTCCCCCCCCCCCCCCAATCCTCACCAAAGTAGATTTAAAATCTGTGGGAAACACTGTCACATATAACATATTATTGTCAAGATTTTTGGGGGGAGGTTGACTTCCCCTTTAAGACTGTATAGAGAATATTTAGGAAAAGCTGCGACCTTGAACGAACCCTGACGAGAAATCAACATTCGTTCGCATCACAAATGTTTGCCCCTCCGTGGCAAACAGGCTGCAGATGCAAAGACTATCACGATTGGTTCATTCAAGGAGCGAAGAGTCACGATTAAGAGATTTGAGATGAGCCCTAAGATTGTCGAAGTGGCCCTTGTGCGTTGATGTAGCCCGCTAAGGAGATAGCATGCGGATATTGGGTCATTGAAGAACCATTTAGGTACCAGTACATTTGTTTGAACTTTGTTAGGTAACAATTGATTGTATTGCTTATTATGGCATGAATGGAACAGTCGCTTTTTAAGTGTGGCATTGGTGAATACATTTAGTGGTAAACAACAAATGTATCCATCCATTTTCTATGCTGTCCTCATTAGGGTCAAAGAAACAGGAGCCCAGCTGACCTTGGTGACATTGATAATCACAGCATTTTGCCAAATAGACCTCTTATGTACATTATGTGATTTCTTTGATCGCAGCAATTTCAAGTTGTCCATGTCTTGTTGAAGTAACTCGCATGTCTTACCTTCCTTTCCACTCAATTGCTCCACCGTACCAGCCGAGATGACATTTTGGCCCAGCTTACATTGTCAATTACGCCTGTCACACAGTAAATGGTTACCAAGCCAATTTCCTCTTCGTGCCATTTCTCACTTTCCTGGAATTGCTTTGTCTGTCTTTTGACTCTGATGGCTTTCTGCCCTGGTTTTCTCCTCTTCTGTTCGAGCTGATGGCTAAAATGACATGGCTGTCGTTTTTATGAGACTATAATTGCATATTTGAAAATGACTTGAAGCAGACACAGACAAAGATGAAGAGCGAGGAATAAGAGGGAGAGCAGCAGGGAGCGGAGGTTGCGTCCCCAGTGTTCTCTCCAGCGGAATTGATGACAACCTCAAGTGAAGTCTAAAACCTCGGAGCGCTTGTCAACATTTCATGCAAGTTGGACAGCATGAGTTCACTTCGATTGGAATTATATTTCAGTGTAAGCTATGTTTTGGAGGCACGGCTGTTTTGTCCATGTGGTAATCTGCAGGAGGCAAATTTGAAGATACCAATTGTAAACATAGCACTTAAAGCCCATGTGGCAGTTTGCTGTGTTACTGATCTCAGTGCCATTTTTAATAAATATAATTTAACACTTGTGTGTGGAGATTTTTTTAGAAAGCAAAAGTCCACGAAGGAGAGGTGTCGTCAAAAGTAAAAACAAACAATGCCTGTTATGGAAGGAAAAAGTTTTCTTGGAGTGACTGTTGTCTAATTCACTCTCTGGAGTCTGGCAAGAGCAGCTCCATGTTAAGTGGCTTCTTGAGTTTATCCAGTGAGGTCAGAGAGAAAATAAAAACATCACGCAAGGCCTACAATTACAGCCCTCGAACATGACAAGCGTCTGTTTTTGCGCTTTTGACTGAGGGCCCGCTTTTAATGGTGGGTTCAGCTGCAAGACAAACAAACAGTCATGGGTTAGTGTAACCTCTGTCTACGACTGCAAGTCAGGCCCTGCCAGTGAAGACAGCCAGGGAAGCTTAGCTCTGCTGCAGAAGTAGCTGTGGTTTTGGTGGAAGGCTAAATTACAGCATAGAGCAAAGTTGTGGTTAGCATGCAACCTACTCACACACTCGCTTTAGTGTCTCTTCTCAAACACACGCACACTCACGCAGTCAAGCGGCTGTATACAGGACTGCTTTGTGAGAACTTGAGAAAACTCTTCATCAGGCGTACTAAATGAAAGAAATTTAAGAGCTGTATTAAAAATACCACTGTTATTTTTTTACATTTTTTTTAAAGCTACGTTTTTAATTTAGCAGCCGCTACTAATAATTATTTGGACCAATTAATAATTTTGTGAGCAACACCAGCAAACTTTAAGATTCCGTTAATCATGGCAA
This sequence comes from Leptonotus elevatus, assembly GCF_054856555.1. Lineage (NCBI taxonomy): Eukaryota > Metazoa > Chordata > Actinopteri > Syngnathiformes > Syngnathidae > Leptonotus > Leptonotus elevatus. Next base: position 23,140,501 of record NC_141241.1, on the reverse strand, counting down.
CACTATAAGGACAAAAGCAGTCATGTTTTGCTTGTAGGAAGACCACATTTCCCATGAGGAGCAGCACATAGCGTTACTTTTGAGCTCACAACAGCGAGGAAAAGCCGGGCTAATGTTGATCCGGGTAGCCTCCCTTTTTCTATTCTTTCTTTTCCTTTTGTTTTCTCAGATAAAAGTTTTCGCTTGTTTAGCAGCTTCTGCCTTGACAGCCACAATAATGTGAAGACGTTCGAGACATCGGCCTAAAGCAGTCTATATTTGTAGTTTGTGTGTGCGTGCGTGTGCGTGTGTGTGTGGGTGTGGGTGTGTGTGTGTGTGTGTGCAGGGTTCCTGCCACCCTCCTCAAATTTCTTCGTGCCAGTAAAAGTGATACAGACCCCCTCAGGCCATGGCAAAGGTAACATTCAGCTGTAAGTTGATGCTTCATCAGAAGTGTTATGACAATATTTTTTGAAGTTTGAAAAGCTCCTAAGTAATGCTTCAAATTACTCCAAAATCACTGGCTTTATTTTGGGAACCATTTATAAACATCCAAAAACGTAACACATTAATAGAGTATTTATATATGATTTTTTTTAATAAAGAAAAAAAGAACAATACAGTAATATTATGCAATGAGAAGTATGGTTGTTTGATACCACTTTCTTTCAGACTGATAACAAGTATTCAACTCATGAGTGGTCTCTAATACCGATACCAAGTACTGATACCAATAGTAAGCTACTTTTGATTCATCAAAGTTCCCCCAAAAATGACTATGGATTTTTATATATATATATATATATATATATATATATATATATATATATATATATTTAAGTAAAAAAGCAGTATCTGAAGCCACCATGAGTACTGATACCATGAAATAAGGCCGGGTATCAGTCTGACACCGATCCCTGGTATCAATACTCGCCCATCGCTAATAAGAAACAAATGACCTGAAAGAAACTGAAAAAGATGATTATTATTTTTTTACTCAAAATTAGGGCCGATGGCTAGCTCAGCACCATGTGTAGAGACTTGTCCTTGGCGCAGGCAACCCCGGTTCGATTCCCGGACTGTGCGGTTCTTTCCTGCAGGTAATTCCCTCGATCACTCATTTCCTGTCAATTCTTCAGCTGTCCTATCAATTTAAAAAAGGCTAAAAACTAAAACAGAAAAACTTAAAATACCCCAAATGTAGCCTTATACTTGCAGTCATTGGGGTACAACTTTTCTGTAGACTGAACGTGGAAATGGTGTGAAATAAACAAAGCTTTAAAAAAAAAAAATCTGTTTTTTTTTGCATCTTTTTTATAGTTTGTGCTTTAACAGTTATATGTGACAGCTTAAGTTTTTTGAAACCTTTAGAAGTATTATTTCGCCTGATTTAACATGAATATCAGTTTTGTATCTCAATAAGCTGTACTAATAAGCCTTGCTCTTATTATTTAAAAATGTCTGCCTTTAAAATGAATTGATTCAGGATCCCGTTCTTAAACTACAACTCATTATTGTGCAGGTGTATCTAATGAACAGTCTTCTAAATGTCTTCCCACAGGGGTGCATCTACGGGCGCTAATGGCCTAGCAACACTTTAGCTGTCAAGCCTACCGGTACTGTCTTCATCAGGAGACCGTTTGTACTTTAAGATCAGTTCTAAACCTAGTGGGAACATTGTAATCTAATGGGATCTCATTATATGGTGCTTAAAAATATGCTGTCAGGTGACATTAAAATATTGCATCAGTCTGTGTTCGCTACCATTTAGGCCCGAGGGGCTAATCAGATTATCACAGACAAATTTCCATTCAGAGAGACATCTTGTTTGCAACAAACTCTTATATGGTTAAAGTAGATTTAGTAGAATCTGCTTTTTTATACTGTAAACGACAACACATTGAATTCTGCTGCAGTATGTCGGCTCCTATGTGCTAAACTAACCATGTCACACTGCTTTTGTCTGTAGAAACACACACTACACCGATTTTTCCAATTACAGACTGGAAGAAACACACTCATGCACCCACACACCTGCTGCTCATCCTTCGCCTCAGCCCCCTTGTGTTAATGGATGGCAGTCTAATTACCGCTCTCACACTGAGACGACTTTCTCCGCACTTCTCTCACAGGGCATGAGGGTATGTGTGTGTGCTTGGGAGTCGCGGAGTTAGCGACTGTCATCTCAAACACACTTCTCATTAGACCAGCTCACCTGTCATTTGCACACACACACACACACACACACACACACACACACACACACACACACACACACACACACACACACACACACACACACACCCCCCACACACACACACACACACACACACACACACCCCCACACACACACACACATACACACACACACACACACACACACACACACACACACACACACACACACACACACACACACACACACACACACATTGCCAGCGCTACAAGCAAGAACACTGTTGAACACAGCACGGTATTCGGCTCGGTGTCAAAAGACAGAGCGGTAGCAAGCCAGAGAATGACGACTGAAAGATAAAACATCCTCAGTTTAGTTTATAAATAGCAATGAGAAAGAGATGCTGACTTCTTTTTCTGACACTTCCCACTGTGAGTGAATGAGCTCTGTGTTTTGACTCTATATAAAACAAAAATGACCTCGACCATGACTTCCTGTGTGTACTGTCTCTATACCGACAAAGAGCAGCATGCAGGTCTGCAGAGGAAAATCGGCTCAACACAGCAAAACAAAAGGCCACCTGGCGCCGAGCAGCGTGACGGATACGAGCACTCCTTGGTGACTGTCCAGGTCGGTGCCAAAAAAACAAAGTCCTCACCCTTGAGGCCTAATTAGCCCTTCAGCGAATGTGTTGCTAATCGGTTATAAATGCGCTTACTCTAATTTATTTGACCCATAGTGTCACTATGTTTGAATGCAGGGCGAAGTTTTGGTCCATTTACTGCGTGGTTGTCCCATCAAATGTTGCATTAAAGCAGTGTTAATGATGAGCTTTTAATGATGCAATCATTATGAGCTTATCTCATAATGATATACAATCAATGACTATGTTTAGACCTTTACTCTGATGGGCTCATTATACATAGCCATTGACCACTATAGTATTTTCAAAATGACAAATTCTATAATTGCATCCATATCTTGTCAGGCAATGAAGGTTAAGTGACGCTGACGTTTCGGGTTATAGGGGAACATAGTTTAAATGGAGCTTTAACAGGCAACTATAGACATTACGTGGACAATAAAAAGAAAAACATTTTCTTTCTTTTTTTTCTAGCTAAAATGAATTGTATAACATTTTCACAATAACATAAAATCCATTTATGTGTGATACTCAATCAAAGAAATTTAGCTTGTGTGTTCATCCCAAATTTTCAACAATAGCCCTTCAAATGTTGAATCGCGGCTCAGCCTGTCACGATAAGAAACTTTGCTTGGCGATAAATTGCCCCAGAAATTATTGTGGTAAACGATAATATTGCAGTGTCCATATACATTTTCAACTAGAATAATGATAATGGTATAATGAGTCCAAAGAATTCCGCATTATTTCCAAATGATGGCTGTCCCTACTACTCAGGGGCCCTCACACTGAATCCGATGCGCCAAATGCGCCGGGGTGGTTTGTATCCCTTGCCGCAGTATCTAATGACTTCTCTCACGTAAAAGTGGTGATTTTTCGAAAATGTTCCTTGTTCCTAACCCTAACCATAACCTTAAACTTAAAAAAATGTGGAATAAAACCGAAAAAACATTAGCATTCATCAGCCGTTTGAGCTTCTTTTTTTTTTATGTATACTGAGATTTCCTACTGCGTGCGTGGTCATTGAACGCACCTAGAGTGCAGAATGCAAGCGTGTTCTTGCTTTTCTTTGGTCTATCTGCGATAAATATTATTTTTCTTGTTACAAAACCTTGTTTCTAAAACTCAAATACACCCGTGTCTTCTTCATGCGTTTATTGAAAAACATGCGTACCCATGGCAAAAAAATGTCGGGGGTAACTAACTACTTTGGCAAAGCACCGCCTCCAAGAGTGCGTGTCAACTTTGTCAAGATGATTCACTCCGCAATACGCTAAGCACGGTTTAGGAGTCAGTCGTGACAGAAAAGTTAACTTATTACCCACCCAGTGTCTTTGGTAAAGCTTGTATCTCACTGAGCAGCCCAGGATTGCGAGGGTGTGTGCACGTAGCGAGTGTTGCTTTTTCGGCAGGCTCCGAAGCACAAGCACTGAATCAAAGCAACACCGATAGCTGTGGTGCGCTGCTAGCAATAATGCTACATGGCTATTAGCAGCGCGACTGCCACGGCTCACAAATGAGAAGATTTGATGGGACACGTGAACCAAAATGTTTAAACTGGTTTTAAAAGCCGCTTTACGGGCTGCGGGTGGCGGCGCGGTGCCGTGGGTGAAGGCGGCGTGGGTTCGCTTACCCGCCTGAGAGACCATGTTCGTGTGTGTGCGTGAGTGAATAGAAAGAACAAAAAGTGAAGCAACGGACCAGCGCGAATGTTGATGACGTATGTAACACACAAGTACATGGCTGAGAATGATCACGTCCGGCAAAGTTATCGAGCTAATTTTTTCTTATCGTGCAATTAATTGATTTATTGCATATTGCGACTGCCCTAATCGCGGCCAATGATGTGTTACTAAGTAAATCTAATGTGCTATTTTTTCCAATTCAGCGGCAAAACCGGTTGTCATTTATATGTTAAAGTAGAAGTCAAGCTTAAACATTTCTTGACAAAATCACGCTATATTTGACCTCGCTAGTCTAAACATGACATTCTGATTAATATTACATTTGTGGAATATGAGTTAATCAAAATCTGGCTGTTTTTAGCCATCTCAAAGGGCGGCAATTTTGCAAGTGACAAAATGGCCGCCTAAGGTGGATAAAAATGGTTGGATTTTCCTGATTGACTCCTATTCCACCAAGTTGTCGTGACATTTTTAAGCAAGTAGTGAGTAAAAACACTTATATACTTTTTCAAGGTAACTGTGGCAACACTGATAGTGACACATGACTGCGCCTGTGAGTTTCCTTTATTGTTTTGTGGTTGACTTCCCAGCAGGCATGTGGGTGTGTTGGTGAAGCGTATGGACACTAACACCCGGGTGAGCCCTCAGAGTGGCAGCATTGCTCCTGACAAGTGGAAACCTTTGGCTGACATGTTGTCCAGTGGGTATACACGCTGCTTTTGTTTGCGTGTCTGTCAGGGTGGAAGACGCACTGTCCGGCAACATCCCTGACTTGACTTTGATTTTGAGGCCATTGAAGGATATGCAGATGCTGCTTCTGGAATGTGTAGAGACTTTTATTTTGTAAGTACTGTGGTAAGTAGGAAGTGAATCTTCATGACGTGTCTTCCAAACAATGCACAGTGCACGGCCACTGTGAAAAGCAATTTGCTGACACTACTGTTCCACCAAGAAAGAACCATTCAAAAGATAAGTAAAGCTTAAACACACTCATTAAAATCGCCAAGTTAACAAACACGCACTCTCCCATTGACAAAGCAAGTTGGCAAGGCATCACTAATCATCCATCAGCTACTTTACTGTACTTGATGCGAGCAGCTAACAGTTAGCTTTATGTCTGATATTCATATTCTGTTTACACGCTCAAACTATCTGTCAAAAACCGTGGCTTCATTTGTTGTCACTCCAGATGCAACAACGCTAGCAGTTGTATTGCTCTAACACCGCCTGTGTTAAGGACGGTCTTTCATTGGAGTGGAAGGCAATGCGAGACCAGTATTTACTGCAGCTGAAAATGTCAATATGGAGTTATAGGAGAGATTTATGTGGCATGAATAAATATGAAAACATCCTGTGTAGCTTGGACATCATTTCAATTTCTTCTTTCTGTGAAATAACATTGTATGGTGTTTTGCACAAAAATGTATGAAGCAATTGAAGTGGAACTCAAGTGATATTGAATAAAGGCTGTTAATTCATTTGTTGTGTTTTTGATACAAGCAATGCTAAGTTTAAACTGAAATGTATATTTGTGTTTGAAAGTGCCACACAGAAAATGTTTTTACAGAAGAAAATTGTTTGCTACTATGCACAATGTAAATTTAAGAAATAGGAACTGTTGATTTTAGTGTTTTTTTTTTATTTTTAAGGTAACCAATTGGTTATTAATTAAGTAAAATGTTTTAATTTTATTTTTAATATTTATCATTGCTTTTTAATCAAGTAAAATATATTTTATCCAAATATTTAATTATGTGATATAATTTTGAGTTACTAAAATATTCAATAGCTGTTTGTCTAAAATCCCCCCATTATATTGACATCTTTATATCGTTGAATTAAACACTCTAAAAACAGTTGGGTCAAAAATAACAAAACTATGGGTGGAAAATCGACCAATCCTCTACTTGGCTCAATTTGACCCAACTTTGAGTCTGAAATGGGTCTTTTAGTGTAAAACAACTCATAAATAGTGGTCAAAATTCTTTACTTGGGTCAAAAAATGGGGTCAAATTGACCCATGAAGTGGATGGGTCCATTTTTGATCCATAATTGGGTTACTTTCGACCCAACTGTTTTTAGAGAGTGATTTCTCATTTCAAATGATTGAAAGAAGAAGCCTGGCTAGATCTGTGTATAAAGAGAGCGTTATGTGTTTAATGTTGTGGTGGAGTGAAGCCATAACGCCTGCCTGCGCCTGTTTCCAGCAGAAACACTGTGTCAGACTGAGCAACCTTTAGCTGACAGGCCTAAGAGTTCACCGGACCGTGTGTTCATGTGCACGAAGCCGAGTCTTTGACTGCACGGTCTTGCATTTGTGCAATAGCGTGTGTCAATGTGGGTGAATGCATGCATGTGCGATTGAGTGCCACATGTCCTTTGTGTGTCTGCGTGTGTGTGTGTGTGTTTGTTTGCAAATCTCCCAGGGTTGCAATTCATCTTGACAGTCTGCGTAGCCTCATCACGTCACTGCCACTCCACCGTCTCACTCGGACGAGTGATGGAAGAAGTCCGCGGGGGGGGAGAGAGCGAGTGAATGACAAAGAGAATGACAGATCACATTGGACTCAACAGGAAAAAGTGCTGTGACACACACTCTTTTGCACATCTCCAGAATAGCTGAGCGTGCCATTCAAGGCGGAACGAAAGGAGCAGGAGTAACTGTGGATACAAGCTTCGTTGAAAGTGTCCACACTGATTGGCAATGCCAGAGAGTTGCTCAAAATGCATTGTGGGAGTTTTCAAATTCCCATTCCCATCTGAGGACATCATCGTTTTCAGTGCATTGACAACTCGTGTCCTTAAACAGCAAGAGGAAAGCGTGAGAGATTTATGTTACGTGAAATCCTGAAGTCTCACTAAATCAAAAAGTTTGTTTTTATTTTAGGGTTGTCAGGCGATTTTTTTTTTTTATCGTAATTAATCACATGACTTAAATAGTTAACTCACTATTAATCGCAAATTTTATATCTGTTCTTGTCACCTTAAAAGTGTGGGGGGGGGGGGGAATGTTAAATAGAAATATGGCTGCATTTTGTCATTGATGCATTAGCGGCATACATGTGGCAGCCGTGGCTCAGGGTGTAGAGGCGGTTGTTCAGTAACCAGAAGGTTGTTTGTTCGATCCCTGCTCTCCCCAAGTCATGTGTCGTTGTGTCCTTGGGCAAGACACTTCACACACATTGCCTCCAGTGCTACTCCCACTGGTGTATGGAAGGTGCGAATGCTTCGGGCAGCTGCGGCTACTTAAGTACTTAAGTAGCTTACTGCCACCAGAGTGTGAATGTGTGAGCGCACGAATAATGCAACCACTGTGAAGTGTCTTTGAGTATCCAAAGAAGCGCTATATTAATCAAATGCATTATTATTAATTTCATAATAATTAATAAAATCGAGTTAAAAATTAAAACGATGTACTGTACTGTAAAAAACGAGTGTGATATTGATTTGTAACTAGGTCATTTTTCTGCCACTAGATGGCATAATTGCATTTGTAAGACATTGGTGACCGCTCAGTGCATTTTTCTTTTCATATTAAAAGATATCTAATCCTTAACATGAAGTAACTTGCGGAATTATGCACATTTTTACAATTGTAAAGTACAACTTGAACTCCAGTCTCCACAAATATATGCATTATTATTACATTTTTGACTGCTAATTTTGACGTGGACATGTCTGCTGCGCTGTGACTGGAATTCCGCCAGTACAAGCTTTCCAAATAAGGGGCGGTCATTAATTGTGTGTTAAAAAAAAAATTGCTGTAGTGGCGTTAAAGGGACTTTAAATTACCTGTATCTAAAAATTAACACACTAATTTTGCCACCACTACTTTATTTTAATTTAATTTTAATAAAAACAAACTGATCCTATTCTTAAACAGCACTGTCAAAAACAAACTTCTAATTCAGTAGTGATGAAGAACTTCACTTCACTGGTCCAGACAGCTTTTTTTCAAACATTTTTATTGTCTGATGAAGCTATACTGCGCTACACTATATGTGACCTATTAAATGGATAACTCATATGTTCTAGTAATTGGGAAACATGAACCATTAGTGGCATGCTGGTGCTGTTGGCCACATTCCAGTTACTGCGGATTTAGGTGCACACATCATATACATCACTACGTCATTCGGGGGATTGAACAGTACACATTCTTGAAAACCACACGATCACAGTTTTGCCCCACCGATTTTTCATTTTCCTCGAAAAGAAAAGCGCTTTACAGACCACAGTCATTATAATGGTATTGGGGTGTTATAGTCAGAATGGCGTGGCTCCCATCTGCAACAGGGAGATATTATTTTCTTACACTTGTTTTTGTTGGGTTTTACTGAAGTTGTCCATTTTCTTAACCGCTTGTCCTCACAAGGATCACGGGGGCGCTGGAGCCTATCCCAGCTGGCTTCGGGCAGTAGGCGGGGCACACCCTGAACTGGTTGCCAGACAATCGCAGATTATTATTATTATTATTATTATCCATCCATCCATCCATCCAGCCATCATCTACCGCTTATCCGGGATCGGGTCACACATTATTATTATTATTATTATGATGATGATGATAATGATGATGATGATGATGATGATGATTATTATTGTTATTATTATTATTATCATTATTATGATGATGATGATGATCATTATTATTATTGTTATTATTATTATTTGTGAACTTGCAAGACTAATTCGGGTATTAAAAAGTGAATGAATCCAAACCGAGTTGAAAGCTATAGTATTTAATAACATTACATGCAATTTTGTAACCATAAAACATAGGTCAAGACAAGACGCGTACGTTGTGAGCAGGCCCGGACTGAGAAGGCGTGACCAGCGGGATTTTCCCCGGTTGGCCACCAGGAGGCGCTGTTTATTTCGGCCCGCGAGTTTGTTACCGAAGCAGCAATTAAAGGGCTTTTGGTAGAGACCTAGTGACTAACTTGAAGTGGTCTGCATCTTCCCGCTTGGTCGGCTTTAATTATGGACCTTTATGTCCATTATGGATCACACGCATTTTTAAGTGCCACTCCCTCTCCCGTGACAGCCGTGAGCTCTCTGCTCACTCTATCTCCCCTCCCCCCACCCTAGCCAGGCTGCTGGTCGACGCACAGCCAAACTAATTAAACAATAACACTGAGTGTCCGGACTCTCAAAAGTAAAGAAAGTCAGGTAGCAGAAAAGAGTGGCGCAGAAAAACGTCACTTGCGCTGATGCACTCTCTCCCCTTCGCACCCTCACCAGCACAAATATCAAATTTGTCTTGTACCTTGCCTTATTATCTCCTTATTTAGGCTTTATGTTGAGAAAATATGGCAGGTGGTCAAATCAATTTCTTTAGCACTCTTGACTTTATTTATGTTTTCATAATTGTTCCGATATACTGATTGTGATCTAGTAAGTTATTTTAATTTTTGATCATATACAACATAACTATTGACGTTGGTTACTTATTTTATTTAATCAATTTTAGATAAATACATTAATACATATATGAAATATACATCTTCATTAAAACACTGTAAACTAAAGTGGGGCGGTCTGAGCCATGAAACTCCAGGGCTGAAAATGAGTTCCAAGTTGTGAGTAGCCACTCGTTCTGAGCAGTATACATGGGAAGTGTAGTTGAAATCTTCATTAGCATCAGCAAGCAAATAATAATAATGACAATAATAATAAATCACTTGCAGTGATTTATTGGCTTCATCAATTTATGATGATTTGCCTAATCATCCTCAGTGTCAGGCTCAGATCACATCAAGATGATGTTGCAATTAAACTGCAGTGCTGGTTATTTAATGGGGTTCAATTTGGCGCACTAATCAATATTTCATTAGTCAGGAGTTGTCAATGTTGCGGCCATGTTTGTACGAGTCACACACAATGTCATATCTTTTGTTGTGTGGCCTAGCGTGAGAAGCGTGAGAAATGCATGAAACTGTTGACAAGTCTGGTCAATTCCTCATTACTGCAAACATTAGTTTAATGCGGAGCTCATTTATATGACATCAGGCACGTTGTTAGACAGTTAAGGGTCCTTCGGTGCACCATTTTAAGTCAGGCATGTTATTGAACAGAGAAGGGTCCTAAAAAGGGGAGGTGTAGTCCATTGGCCGTGCGCGGAGGTTGGCAGTACGTACTATATGTGGCGACATTAGTGAGGAAAGACATAACAAACAATGTCAAGTGGACTGAGAGCTTAAAGCTGCATTTTTCCTTCCGCTGCGTCTGGCCGCACTCTTTGACTTGAGTGCTCATGTGGATGAGCTGTTCCAATGTGGCGCTCCAATGTAATCATCAATAACTGGGTCAGTACAGTTCACATTATATCATAATAATAATCATAATAACAATGTGTGATTACACTATTTCGTAACAAGCGTTGAGTCTCATTACATTGAAATGACCCACAAGTCAACTCCTTCAGCATTAAGCATTCTTCCAACCAAGCTGTGTTAAGCCGAGTTACAACAGCCTGGGCCAGAGAGGCAGTAACAATTAAATACGTGCTAAAGCGCATCATCTGCTTTCAAAGCCATTTAGATGTGCTCCTAAAGATAGCCGTTAATGAGATTACACAACAGTGATCAGGATCGGAGTAGTCAGCTGAAACGGTTTGAGATAAGCAGATCGTGCAAAACACGTGATACCAGCTCTGACCCGTACACAAGATCCGCTTCATTCAGTGACAGCACCAAACGGTAACAGAACAAAATAGCATTTTCGTACTACACAGCAAAATTGGAATGTTAGATGTTTAGTGTGATACAAAAAAAAGAGGACACAATGTGGTGTGCAAATGAAAATAATAAAATGAGAGCGGTTGAAGCCTCTTGAAGAAATAAAGAAAGGCAAAAATAATGATGAATAAAATGAAATAAAATACTTAGTAATGCAGAAGTGAGAAAATCTATTCACAGCTCTTGTCCATTTCCTCCGGTTGATTCTTCTTGGAAGAGTCCTAGTTCCCCCTGCCACACCCATTATACAAGAATAGAGGCCACTGTGCTCTTGGAGACATTTAACGTAGCCGTTGTATTGCAACTGTTCCTGACAGTTCCAGTAGCTAATGGCTTGGTTTTTGCTGATATGATAGCAACCAAACCATTGTGAATTTCGGTTTCCCGAATGGCAGATCGATGAATATTTATTGCTGCATGTCGCTGGCCGCCATGCGCACTCCCTTCCCCCGACGACAAACGCCAAAGAGTAATCGCCTCGGTGGTTACGATTGAATTAGAGTGACAAGCATGTCTACCTCACAGCAAGAAGGCAGTGCAGTTTGCATGTGCTCTAGAAGTTCACTCCAAGTCAGTTCACTCCTGCCGCATGCCATGAATAATGTGAGTGAATAATTATCTGTTTTTGTGGAAAGGCCTTGTGATTAACAGGAGATCCGTGTGTGAACAGACTACCTTTTATTGATGATGTGATGATGTCGAAGTGGGTTGGTTCTTGTGTGAAGCCAAACTGCTGTTTTTTCACCACTGGCATTAACACAATTCCGAAACTGGCACTGGCTTTCTTTCAATCTTAAAGGCCCCGCCCCTTTCCTATGGGGAGAGATTTGTCTTAAAATTATTCACACATATAAATTTGTGATTTTTCACATGTTTTTGAGATCCACAAATACATCCGTGATTTTCACGTTTTCCAGATCCACAAACATTGTGGTTTGAGATACATGTATTCAAAGAGGTAACAGTAGAAGAAGAGTGTTTTTCGAGTGTCGGCAAAACAAGCTCGAAGGAAACAAACTAAGGTCGCATTTTGTTTGCCGACTTGTGTATAAATAAGCACATAATGGAAGGTCAGATGTTTTCAAATTTCCAATTTTAAACAAGATATGACTTGTTCTCTTTCAATGAAGACAGCAACACTGCCTCCCTGTGGACAAAGGAGGAACGGGCCTTAGACACATGTGAATATCTGAGGACTTGTGTGTGTGAATATCTCGAAACAGAAAAATAAATAAATGAGCGTGCGCCACAATCCACAAAAGCACTTTCGACAACTCGCAAACAAAAGTCATGGAAAATGCACACACACAATTTTAAAAAGACGTGAAAATCGCGGATACATTTGTGGATCTGAAAAACACGTGAAAATCAAGAAAATGTTTGTGGATTTGAAAAACGTGAAAATTCCGAATATGTTTGTCGATCTGAAAATCACGTGCACATCGTGAAAATGTTTGTGGATCTGAAAAACGTGAAAATCTCTGCTTCATCTATCCTTCCTTCCTTTCCTCAGTCTTTCCTTTGGTCTCTTGAGGTCTCCTAATTTGTTGGAATTTAGATGTTTCTGGGGTTGGTGAAAGATTCTGGTTGGTAACCCGGTGGGTAGTAGGTGATGTCTGGTCGGTGCTGGATTTATTTTCTTTGATCCTTCCTCAGGTCTCCTGACAACCACACGACTCTAGCTGGATTCTGAAGTATTCGGTTTAGGTGAACAGTATGGGATTTTTAATAGGTTTTAGGTGAATTAATGAGCACACACTCACACGCACGCACGCACACACACACCCGCACATACACATACTCACGCACATACAAAAAAAGAAAAAGAAAAAAAAAGAAAAAAAGAGAGAGATCAATGATGATGATGTCGATATCGGTAAGATTACCGAATGAACAATACTGAGCTCTCTCTCAAAAAGAAAAAAAACAAAAGAAAAACGTGAAAAAAGGTATTTGTGCATCTCAAAAACACGTGTAAATCCCACATTTATTTGTGTGAATCATTTTGAGACAAATCTCTCCCCATGCACCATTATTTAACCTTTTGCATAATATGGAGGCCCAATTGTGAGTGTAGACGCAAATGCAACCTTTTGTACCTGTTCAGCATTTATAAGAGTGCTGCACACACTCAGTGCTCATCTTGTGACGCATAGAATAGCATCTGTCTATTCGAAATACATCAAATGCCAGGTCCACTTGAGAACAGTGACGCACACCAATGAGGTGGTGTTCTTTGTGTATGGATCTTTGAAGGAGGGGAGTGTCGTTGGAGAGGCACTCGAGTCGGCTCCTAAAATATATTTGTGAGTGCTGCTACAAAGAGCGTGAGACATAGCGCTTCAGGTGCTGTAAAGCCCCACGTCGTGACCCCCGAGAGGATGTTGATCACGTTTCACAGCAATCTCATCCTCGCAGGCCGACAAGATGGAACGTCTCAAGGAGTCGCTCTATCATTCACTAAGCACCACTTCAACCTCCAACCAAGGAAAGCCCCGTACTCCCCAAATCCCAATTAATAAGAAAAAGGTTTGAAGTGGCGGCTCTTGACTCTGGTTCTGACGGTTTAATTGTGATTTTGGCAAGGCCCCTCCGGCAGCAATCTCCTCTACTTGACAGTTCTGCGACCCTGACTGAACGGAAAGGCCTCTTTTGCATACACATTTATTTTCAACAATGTGCTTCCAACGCATGTCCACTGCTGTCGCTTGTTTGGTGCTAAGGAACAATTGTACATCTCTTTTTCCTCATGTGTTATTGGTCCTTTGAACGAATGACAGCATATCCAAGCAGAACTGTAGAATTTTTAAACATTTTTGGCAGTTTATTTGCTGAGCTACATGATCAAAGAGCCAACAGATCATCAATGTGTGAACTAGGAAACTGATGGTATTGGTAAATGATTCTAGAAACCTGCTTAACTCATTTGCTCCCAAAATGTATTTAAAAAACGTTCTATTTTAAATAGTGTCATGGTCCCAAAACGTATTTATACGTTTTTATGTTTTTTATGCTAGAGCATACAGAAGGCTTTGATGCAGCCTCTGACCTGAAGAAGTCGCTAAAAGCAATGGTAGTTATTACAAAAAACGGCCAGCAGGTGGCAGCAGAGTATATGAGATCAATCAGGGCCATGTGCTCTTTTCCCCAGTGTTGTAAACAGATTTGTGAATAATAATTAAACTTAGCTATATTCAAATGCTAATTGCTACAAAACAGATACAAATATTTTTTCCTGATGAAAGAAGAGACTCTAATCTTTCTTTTGATAGGTTCCATGTTTTTATAGCAGTATAACACAATATTCTATGAGCTTTGCAAAATCTGTTAAAATCCAGTAAAACAGCCAGGAGCGAAGGGCGGTGCTTCAGTGAAAATAGCTGGGAGTGATTACTTAAATTTGGAAGTCAACAATAAACATTTCTTCACAATAATTTGTTACATGTGACATCACTAGTCTAAACATGACATTCTGATTAGTATTACATTTGTGGAATATGAGTTATGAAGCAAAATCCAGCCGTATTTATCCATGTCAGGGGGCGGCCATTTTGCCACTTGCTGTCGACTAATGATGACATCACAGTTGCTCAGGCAACAACCAATCACAGCTCACCTGTTTTCTGACAAATAAATAAAAAAACTGCTGGATTTTGCTGCTTAACTCATATTCCACTAATGCAATATAAACCAGAATGCCGTATTTAGACTAGCGTGGCTGCATAAAACAAAGTATAGTTACAAATTTTTTTAGGGGTTGACTTCCGCTTTAGGGAGATTTTTATATCAATTAGTTAATAATTCATTCTAATTATAAAAATAACCCACAGAGTTAATAAATTATATATAATTAAATGATAAACCCTTTGGAAATACCTGCATCTCTGCATAAATTGGGCATGAAAACTTTAAGCCACTGCAATCCACCTTATTCCTGGGGGGTTCTCATGTACAAATGATTAATGGCCGCAACTTCCTGTGAGACATCAGAAGACGAAGAAGAAAACACAGAGTTGGATCCCTACCGGTAGTCATGTCCATAAGTCACACTAAAGGCTCATGGGAGTTAAGAATAAGGTGGATAGAAAACACATTTTGCTTCAACAAATAACACATCATCAATGATGTGTTTTCATTTAATTTCATCCATGTAAGCTTCCACAGTGCAATAATCTATCTGTTCTAATTCCCTCACCTAAAAAAGGTGTTTCATTAGAAATAGTGCTATCTTGTTAGTTGTACATCTGATGTAAATCAAATACCTGTAAATAAAAGCGGAACTGTTGATCTCTTGTCTCATATTCATCATTTGATGTCAAGCCAAAATGTTTTCAGTCAACTCAAAAACAACGGAGTTCCTCCAATACTTTTGGAGGCAAGTGTCGTCAACAATGGGGTTGTAAATAAAGATTAGTGTTATATTTATACAGATATTCATCATTTATTTACATTTTCATTTAACTTGATAAACCATGCGACAGAGCTTGCCATCAAATGATTACTGGAATTTCAATTTGGCAGTTCTGTCACTCAACTGACATCTCTTTTGTCTGTTCTCATAATTGTTATGAATTGCATACAATTGTCAAATTAATAAATTAAAAAAGAATGGAATTTGAAAAACAACAACAAATATGTATGAATGTAGTGAACGATCAAATAATTTACAGTGGCTACATCATTTTCTCAGGGCTTCAACCTATGGCATGTTTAGTATTATTATTTCCCTCAATGAATTTCTTTCATTGGCATGGTGATAGCATCTCTTAGCATTCACAAGCAATTTTTAAGAGAATAACTCTTCTAGCTTGTTTTAATAATGGCCTTAAATGCACAATGTGAACGTCTGGCTATACCATTCCCACCAAAAGCAAGGATAGAGGAGAGGGTAGTGCTATACAATCTTTTTAATGTGTGAAGCTGTGTATTCTTCTGCAACATCCTGGCACGACACGTTCTCTCCATTAGCATAACATTAGTTTTGAAAAGACTGGCGCTAAATGCATTTTTCCACATGAATAATGTAAATAACAGAAAATCCTCTTTTTTTTTAAGATTGCACTTGCGCAAATTCAGCAGCACATACTTTCTAATGCAGAGCTTACTAAAAGCCTTCTCTGGGAGAGTGCAGCGTGGTGGACAACAAAGCCCAACTATAGGTGAGCGTTTTAATGATGCATGGAGGTTGTCAGATTAAAGCAACTCATTACACTTTGGTGGCACTTTGTCGAGCGGTGAAACACAATCAGACCTGAAGGATGGTTCTCTGGGGGGATGTTTCAAAGAGCTAACAGTTCTCTGTTGATGACAAAATGAATAACATTAAATTTCCCCAAAGACCAAAACCTCATTAATACTTAAGTGTGTTTCAAGTTTTACGGTCGGTTTTAGAGTATTTCTGTTCTGTTGGATATAATAGTTCACAACTTCCGACAACAAAGACAGGAAATGGAATGTACACAGAAATATTTAAGCCTAACTTTTAAAATTTATGCACATTTTTTTTTACCTAACAAATTCCCGCTTAATTATTATTTTTAGATAATTTTAACACAGACCTACCAAATCAACCTTATGTGATGCATATTCATTAATTTAATAAAGCCATTTGATTTGAAATGCATAAACCTCAGGTGTATGTAAATAGTATTAAAAAAGTAGACTTACTTTATAACGTTTTTGGGATGTCTGCATTCAGTTTCATTTCAAAAATATAAAAATGTATTTAAAAAAATGGACATAAGTGTTTTTCACATATAGTAGCGATGATATGCTATTTATCGTGTATAGGTAACCTGATTATTATGCAATTCAAACACTATACTTTATGTATTTTAAATGAATACTCTCATTAAAATTATTAATTTAGAGTAATTATACTTCATTAATACTAAAATACATAAACTTGAGGATTATGCATTTCAAATAAATAGGCTTTATTAGACTAATGAATATGTATAATATAAGGTTTATTTGGTTGTTATCTAAAAAAACCATGTAAATTGAAATTTGTCATGTAAAAAAAATACATAAATCCTAAATTAGGCATGTTGTAAGTGCAACAAAAACATTCATGTGTGTAATGCAACTGTTAATTTTCATGATACTGTAACATTTTGGAAAGTATAATGAGATGGTTGTAGTTCTTGTGACATATTTACATGCAGCCATAGCATTAGGTACACCTGCACGAGCCGATGAGCTGAGTGCAATATTTTTATTGCATTTTTTATTTATTTGGCCGTTAAAAATATCAATGCTTATTTGAAAACTACACACCCCTGTTCAAATGCCAGTTGTTGTCTTGTAGATGAATGGCACAACAAATCAAGCAGCTTTGTTGTACTGTGAAGCCAATGGTCACAACAGATACTGACTGCTTCTCTGCCCCTACAAGAGTAAAACTACACATTAAAGTGCCAGACGGAAGCAAAGCCGGCTTCGTTCCTCAAACAAATCTCGTACACACAGAAGCATTTCAAGACTGGTGTGTGTCCAAAAGAAGACGCTGAGGACGTTTAACGGCTGTAATGTATATGCCAAGTCTGGAGTGGCGCTGTAGCGCAGCCACAGGGAGTTAACGGAAAGCGTAGAAGAAGAATCAGCAAAGAAGACGAACACTTTTTTTTCTAACTTTATTGCAATCTGCAGAACAAACATGGCTTTGCATGTAATAAACAACATGAAAAAGACGAACACAGGAGAAGTGACAATGGCGGGTGATTCAAGCACAACACCGCTTGTTGAACGTGGGAATAAATGTCCAGACGGACGCGTACGGGGCGCGTTTTGGAATCTTTCCACTCTGGAGCCCGGTTTCAAAAGTGATCGGTTTCAAGCTCCGAAACCGCGCCATCATGTGGACAAACGGCCTGAACGGTAAGAAACTTGTGAGGATGCATTGAAACTGGCTTTCGTGTGGACGGCGCCTTATTGTGGACAACCACCTGTGCGTCTCTATGGTGTCTACTCAGCATATTGATTTGCCACACCTGTGAGGTAGACAAAACAGATTTGGCCTTTGGTCTGCAATAAAAATGTCTTCAATATTAGAGAAAAAAATACATAATACTATATATATATATACCAAGATAATTGCAAAACATTTCAACCATTCATGCTATTCAAAATATGTATTACTCAGTCTGGTTGTACAACCTACCAAATTTGATGACACACACAAATATAACCAAGAGAACACATTTCAGTTATATGCAAATGTGGATGTGGCATGTTCAGACATCAACCAATCATATTCAAGCTCATGTTAAATGGGAGTCTGCACACACTTGTCAACAAATAAACAAAATGCCAACATTTGGCAGAGACATTATTTAAATAGGAAATAAACAGGCTGTCCACTGGTATCAAATGTGTTGTCAGAAACACAGAGAATAATCTTGTGCTGTGGAATTAGGTGATGCAAATGACATACAGGCCGTAGATGGCTTTATCCTCTGTTTGGCTGCCCTGGTGTTAAACAGAACCACTGTGTGAGACACAGCATGTTTCTCCAATCTCATCATTTCTTCCTCATGGTGGGACTCCCCACTGTGTTTAATATCACATGTCAACAAGTGCTTTGGATTTACCTCTCCCCACTTATATTCTAATCAGTCACTATTACGGGCTAAACAGCTACACTAGTCCTGCAGCCAGCTGTGAGGCATTGTTGGATATGTTTGGACATGCGCCTGCATTGCAATGACCAACCCGTGAGAAACCCTGTGATGAACACGTAAACAAAAAAATATATAGTGCAACAAATGAGCACACGATTATACAAGTGACAATACCTTTGTGGGTGGAAACACAACACACACAACTGTAAATTAGAGTGATGACATCACTAATGCTTCACAATGCCAGTTCCTTGAAAACATAGCATGCTCGCCTCTGCATTTACAGCTATGGGAGGAGCAGGGTAATTGGAGCTATTGATCAAGTTAAACGATAGCCTTTCCCAAACGCTTGAAGGGTCGTTTTCTCAGCCATCCCCGGTTCAATCTGATGACCCATAAACGCCTGACCTGGCTGCAATCTCCCAGGTGACTTATCTTACTCCATTTATCTGGCAAGGCGCCGTGGGTCAGGCTTGTGACTGCAAACAGCACATGCAAGGCCACTACACACACACTCACACATAATAGTGCTTCACACACTTCATGAGCATCCAATGCTGTACAATTCTCACTGCAAGTCTACAAGTTCAAACAGCTCATTTAGACTGCAATCTGAAGGGGTAACATGGAGGGGCTTGTTCCCTTGGAAACCATATTTTTCTCTTCTACAAAATGAACTCCATTCTCAGGTCGCCCACTGAGTGGCTGATGAAAAAAGATCATTACACAGAGAAGACATCTCAACTATGACAAAGTTGCAAGGCTGTACACTGATGCCAATAATACTCCTTTTTTTTCTGTAGCTACAGTCGGCACACACACAAAAAAAAGTATAGTAATGTAAAAACATTGATGTAAAAAAAAGTAACATTTTGTTCAAATCTAGTTTGTTACTTTTGTAGTTGAAGGGGAAGTCGAGTTAAATATATATATATATATATTATATTACAATAATATGTTCTATGCTTCCTCACTAGTGACTAGTCTAAACACTTTATTCTGATTACCGTATTTTCATCACCATAAGGCGCACCGTATTAAAAGGCGCAGTCCTATTTCTGTATTTACCACACACGTAAGGCGCACCACACTATTAGTTGAAGACACGCTAGCCATGATAGCAGGCTTTCACACGAAAACATCCTAGCGCTCGCGTATGTTTTTAAAAAGGCAGCGGAGCAAAACTGAGTTCGGTTGTACTTCATTGAAGTATTTAACAATGTAAACACTAACAGTGAGTTCGGTTGTAATTGAAGTATTTATCAATGTACTCACCTTAATTTAGATCAATCCTCATCCACTGATCCCTCAAAGTCCTCATCTTCGGTAGCTGAAACGAACAGCTGGGCAAGTTCTCCATCAAACACGCCAGGTTCCCTCTCGTCATTGTAGTATTGTCAGAGTCATGCTGCATTCACACTAAAACCAGACCGGAACGCAAATGCATGAATGAGCGGCAATCGTTACAAAAAACTCTATACGGTGAAACACTAGCGAAGGAAGCGTTCCAGATCGCCTTTTCGGTTTTGGTGTGAATGTAGCATCAGTCTCATTCTGTGCAGCTCCTCAGAAATGATGCTGGCCTTTGCAAAAGCTTGATACGTGCAAGCAGACACGTTTAGCCCAATCCATTCACAAATTGTGGCGTAACTCGCTCTAGCAGTTCCATAAAGCGAAAGCAGAGAGCACCAAGACGTCGAACTGTATCTTAAATACAGGAAATCCGGCCCTGATTGAAGACTGGCAGTTGAGTCTTTCGGGTTGCCATGCCTGCCAGTCCTCAACCAGGGCTGGATTTCCTGTATTTAAGCAATATGTCGGCAGCAATGCTCCCACATAGACAGTCAAGCGGAGCGCTTACCGAAGTCGCACAACATTTACAGATTTAAGAATTCCGTTCACACAAAAGGCGCACATCACTATAAGGCGCACCGTCGATTTTTGAGAAAATTTAAGAATTTTAAGTGATGGCGGTAATAATGCGTAAATGGAATATGCAGCAGAAAAATCCACCTGTTTTAATCCATCTCAAGGGGTGACCATTTTGCCGCTTGCTGTTGACTGCAAGTGTGGCAAAATGGCCGCCCCCTAAGATGGATAAAAACTGGATTTTTCTTTTCAATTTATATTCCACAAACATAATATTAATATTATTGTAATGCTGTTTTTAGTGAGGCCGCAAAATATCAGCCCTATTGTAAAGAATAGATAAATGATCATAGCAACCACAAAGACTAAAGAAAACCTTTTCAAGGATGCAGTCATACATGATTTTAAGTAAAACAATCTTTACCTGTTTCTCACGTGGCATCTCATAAAATGATGGCTGTATGACAGACTGCGGCAGTAGCAGTAGATTATTTTTTCTCTGTGCACGATACAATTCACAATGTAGCGACAAAGTGGGCCTCGCTATCAACGGTGAGTTTCCTGGCACTCTCAAGTTGAAGGATAGGAAAAGGTCATTGTGTTAACCTGGTTTTTATAGCAGCCACTTGGACTGAAATCACAGAAAATGACACCAGCCTCTCTAAAGAGCCTTTCACTGTGCCAGCCAAGAGACCTGGTCACAGTGAGTGTTAGATTAGCTTATTAATCATGCGCTGCACCACAGCCGCATTCACGCGCAATTCAATAGCTGAGAAAAGCAGTTCAGAGAATAAAATACAATGACTCCATCATATTTGTATAAGTGAAATAATTTCAAATTGACACAGTATGTACTCAGAATACTTCAATTCTGTTTTGACCAGCATACTTTCAAAGAAAATCCTAAATTTCCACTTGATCATGACTTTGACTTTTTAACATGACTAGATTGTCTGATGTTAGGTAGCCAAACAACCAATTAAAACACATCGTGTTCATAATTAAGCTACGGTGGTTAGCACATTTTATTTACCGTACTCACTTGTCTATTTGATATGCACTGCACAAAAACATTGGACAAAGCAGACCAGATTTAAAAATTTTAAAACCGGGACAATACAATTTTGTTGAAAATCCAATATACAATAAATTATCACCAAGAACTACTTGTAACAAATGTAATCACGAGTCTATCTGGTTGCATTATTACTTAAAGGTGGGGTCTTAAGTTTTGACCGTTTCTGTTTGTAAACAAACAATTCAAAACGGACTCCTCCCATGGCTCAACCCATACTAGCTCAACGTTCACTCCCCCTGCCTCTGACCGCACTCAGCCCAGCACCGGTTGATTGCTGTACTGCAGCAGAGTGTGTCTGTATACATTACTGATCCGAGACAGCGCCGACAGGGATAATTAGCTCACCTCGCGGCTAGTTGTGTCCTGGTGTGGAGAAAAAGAGAAAACGGTATTCGCCTTTTGGCTTAGCTTCACCTATTGCCCGGTGTAAATATAAGGATATAAGAAAAGTTTGACCCTCGTTACATATTGCCGAGTTACCCTTGTCAATGTGACTTAGCAGCCTAGCATGTTGCTAAATTAGCAAGCTAACATTTTCTTCGCTGTGTTTGGTACTTACCTGTCCAAGAAGGCCAACTCTGCGTCGCTCTTCAGCCCAAGCCGCTCCTTCGGGGCTCGGAAGCGGGTAAATGCCAAGCCAAGATTAACTCTAGTTTTCAACCGTGCACTTTCCGCTGCACGTTTTGTTCTGGAATACTTTCTCTTTTTCAGCCATTGTATGTTATCGCTGAAAATGTCACTCTTCTCATCAACATTGCGCTAGCCTTCAGCGACACGCCCCCCGCTCTGTGATTGGCTGGAGGGGTAAATATTGCCATTCCTCCCAGAAACATCCCTCTGATGGAAAAACACAACAAAATGGCAAAATACAGGCTGAGGGGGTGCTGGTTGATGACAAAATCACCACCACACATTAACAGAAGCCCAGAGGAGGATTGAGAAGGATTCCATGTGTATACATCCAGTGTTTATGAAGTGTTTATTTCTGAGTGAAAACTTTGGACCCTCCCTTTAAGCTAATGTTAAATCTGTTTTAGCTGACAGTTCAACAGCTGTAAACAAAACAATGCACTCACCTTTTATCCAACCTTTTTTGCTCGGTCCCAGCAGCTATTGGAAACTGGCTGTGCCATTTACCTTGTGCCAGTTTTGCATTGTAACATTGGAAATATGCTGCCAGAAAAGCTCAGCTTGCATTGGCGTCTGACCGGCAACCGCACGATCTGGCAAATAGTACAACGTTTGCCATTGTTCTTAGGCACAGAAGTAGGAAGTCGTTTTAGTTTAGTTTTAGTTGTGATCTTTTGAACACTTTTATCAAAGCAACATATTGATTAAAAAAACAAGTTGCAATTACTTTAAAACAAGTTCTCCCCTTGCAGACCATTTTTATGTGCGTAAACAGACGACAATGTCACAATGCATTTACGTCAAGACAGAGCATGTGCACACCGGACGCATCCTGACCTTTCTGATTGAACTGTTTACATGGCGCTCGTTCAGGTTGGCAAAAGGAATATACCACCGCTGTGATTCAGAGTGAAATTTACTTTGGATTCAGCCTTTTCATTAAAATTGAGGTGTTTACATTAGAGCATTTTCATTCCGTTTGTCTGTTCGGATTCATCCTAATCGGAATACATCTAAACCCATCTGGACCCAGCGATTGACGGATTACCGTATAGCGCATTATCCGGCAGCACCACACTCACTCTACTCAGGGGCGGATTTAGGAAATTTGGGGCCTTTGGAATGAGAAGACAGATACATTTATTTTAATTAGCGATGTTCAATACCACATTTTTTTCAGATCAATACCAATACTCATCTCTTGAGTAGTCATAGATATTGATACGGGAATTTTATATACTAGTGACTAGTATATAAAATTCCCTACCAAAAAGAAACTGATAATTTTGAAGACAAACCTATAAATCCCAATATAGTACTTTTCCTTAAAATTGCATGACATAATTTTGGAACTCTCACAGCACTTCCCTGTCTTATTTGAAAAACAAACATGCACAACACAGTATAAGGCTTCTTATTCAGTGGTATACTCGAGTGCTAATGTAGAAATTTGAGGATTTTGTCTGCTCCGCTGTATCTCTGAGGCAAATACTGCACTCTCTACTCCATTATTGTACATTATGTTGCTGGTTACATATTTCAAACTCTTCCTGCTCAGAGAAAACCACAATGATGATTTAATGCTTAACTCTTTGACCGCCAAAAACGTTTAATAACGTTTAGTAAAATCCAAATGAGTGCCGCCAAAGACGTTAAAAGACGTTCACTATGTTTTTTGGGGTTTTTTTGGAAACGGGTGGAGGAAAGCCTTGGCAAGCTGTGCTGAAAGTATCAAGCAGGTCAAGTTAGTATAATGACTATTTTTGGGCACTAGATGGTAGCGATGACTCTCTCTGGACAAGATCGGGTAGGAGTCAGTAGAAGACGTGAGGCGGAGCTAGAGTGTTGAGGGGAGAATGGCTGAGGAAGGGAAAATGGCGACCGGTTGCAAGCAGCTCACGCTTGAGCATTTTTTTCAAAGACGAAAAGCATCGACTAATGCTAAAGAGCACATTGATGATGATGATGGTGACTCCGACCGAGGTTGACGCCGAAGTTGGAAGCGTTGACGCGGCGGCTTCGATCGCGTCGTAAAGCCTCACCGGCTAGCGATGCTAACGGCGGAAAACGTGGTGCACAACCGAGCACTTCTGCACAGGCGGACGTTCAATCGGACGATGAAGAGTACCCCGAGTCCAATGCATATTTATCGGAGGAGTGGGTACAGTCTGATCACGGAGAAGACACTGGTTCTGGACTACGATGTCACCATGAATGGAGTGGATAAGATGGATCAGAACATCTCTTACCACCCGGTATAGGAACTGAAGGACATGAGGAAGCCAGACGTAACACCACCGTAACGTAATCGTATCATGATCCTGAGAGTAGACTTGATGACAACATGGCCAAACACACACTGTAGTATATACCTGCTACTCCCCGGAAAAAAAGGCAGGCAAGAAAGTGCATGCGAAGGGGCAATTGCAGTGAAACTAATCTATGGTGCAAATCCTCCTGCGTCCCCTTGCACGCAGGGGAGTTTTACACAATATACCACACAAAAAGAAAAACTGTGTAGTTGAAACATCCACACAATTGTAAATAGTACCACAGTTGCACACAATTGTAAATAGTTTGCCAAATTGTTTTGTCAAATTGTTACACTGTTGAATGTAAATAAACGTATTTTGCGATCAAAAAACACTTTTTCATTGTTGATGGTAGTGTTTTACAGAAGTAAAGCACTGTTTAGGTGTTTGTGGCATCATTCATGGAAAAAAAAAGGTGTCAAATTCACTAGAGTGCATGAAATAATATCGTTTCACTAAAAGCTTGATTTCTCCGTATTTTGGTCCAAAACAGAGCATTTGGATGAAACTAACCTATTTTCTATTGTTGATTACTGAAAAAAGGACTAAGGTAGAAACAAAAAAAAAATTCTGATGAAAGATGAGAGTTCAATCTTTCATTTGGTAGTATCTGTGTTTCCATAGTCCAAACACAACATTTTCTGTGGAACTTGAAAGATCAGTCAAAATGCTTAAATCAGCACCCACATATCCTCTTTTCTGAAAATGCTTGGCAGTCAAAGAGTTAAAGTCAAGGAGTATTCCTTTGCAGGGTGACTTTTTAAGACAAAACATTAAAAAAAAGAAATCATCTTGGACCAGTTTGGAAAATGCATCATGACAAACCTGAAAACCGGCTGGCTGCAACTCATAGGAGAGACTAGTGATGATACAAATAGTTAAATCTATGAAATTGCTTAAACTGTCCAACAGCACATAATAATTAATGTGCGCAAATAAGTATAAACTGTATTGGCCATTACTGTATGAGGAATTTCATGGGACCCCTAGTAACTTGAGGCCGGAGGCAACTGCTTAGGTTTGCCTAATGGTAAGTCCGCCCCTGACTCTACTGCATGTACACACCAGACAGTCTGACACCAGCACAATTTATTTCATTCTATTTTCTCTTTCAGTGGCGCCGCCTCCCATTTTTTTCAATTAGACGCCTACTAATTGTTATGCCCCTCATGTGCAGTAGATGGCGCTATGTACCACAATGTGTTGTAATCCACCTCAATAGGAGTCTGGAGAAGAAGAATCTCCCGCGTTCCATCAAGACACTTCAGATCAGTTCATCAAGATGACACGTTTTTGGCAATTCATATTGGTTTTCCCGTAAGATGTGAGTGACTTAAAACATATTTTATATTCAGATAGATTGTTTTGAAAGGACATCAATAAGTTAACGTTGTTTTGCACAAGCTAAAAACAAATGCAGGAGCTGAATGACGAACAAAGACGTGAAACAGGAAACAAAAGTACGGAGCGGGCTTCCAAATTAAAAGCATGGATTTCAAAATAAGAGATTTAAACATCACACACAAAACAGCTTGAAGAATACAGCTTGCACTTACACACTTAGTATATATGCCTGAACGTTTTTAGTCTAGAAATGGGGGCTTTAATAGCATGATTTAATAACATTATTATTAAATAATAACATTAGTAACATTATGTGGTTGTAAATAAAGTGCTAGGAGTAACAAATTTCTTCTTCTTTTTTCATAGTGTGGAAAATGAAACAAGAAAATATGACTTGTTCCTTAAATGAAACAAATTTCAATTTTTTAAACAAATTGCAAATTGTTAATTGTTCATTGTTTGAATATTGTACATTTTGTCCAGCACATTATGGGCGAAAATCTCCTGTGTACTATAATCCATCTGTGCATTTCCAGAACCGCTTACTTGTGCTATAATATGTACTTAAATATGTTTCAACATTTAGAGACTCTGTTTGAAATTAATTGTTTATAAAACAAAAGTATTTGGCATAATCTTTGGATATGCATACTAAGTATCCATGGCCCCTCCCTGGCCCCTCCCTGGCCCCCCCATTTATAAAAGTCTGGCTCCGACCTTGCTCTTGACTAGGCCCTTTCATCATTATTGCATTGACAAAAGATGGTTTAGTTCCTGTGATCAGCATTTAGTGAAAGTCCCTTTTCATGTCTAGTTAGTTGAATTGGGGCCACAGTATCTGCTTTCATAGCCTTAACTTCGCTGAAAGTATGTCAGTCTTGCGTCAGCGAACGGTTTCTTAGCATTGCTGTGATCATCCTTCCAAACAGAACACCGTTCTCTTATGCTCCCATCCGAAGGAAGAAAGACCAAGAGTGAAAGAGAATGAAGTAGTCATCTGATGGGCTCTCCAGCAGGAGTTCTATCACTGTTAGCTGATAGCAACGTTAGCCTGATCTTTTAGAACCTCACACAGTACACCAAATATTGCGAAAACAATCCTATTACTTTGCACAATCGCTCCTTGTTTTCACACTGTAGGTGAGTGAACATGGTCCCCCTTTCTCAGGAAGTATCAGGCTCCATGTAGAGAGCCGGACCTGGAACCACTCCCCGGTCACTATAGAAGCTGCGGTCTGAGCACTGCGAATGTGTTTGAGATCAGAATCTGATACCATAAGCAGAAGAAATGAGATTTGAGTCTTTAGTGGCCACCAAAGCCATTGAAAATATACTTCAGGTCTATTTATTTTAGGGTGAGTCGGTGTGAAGGAAGCTAAGAGGATGAAGGAATCCATTCGCCAAGTTCTTGCAGGGATGGGAATGAAATGAGCCAATCGTTGCTCTGTAAAGAATTAAAACCACCCCTGCAAATAGCTCCAATATTTGCGTAGTGTCTCTGAGTACGGGTTTCACAGCGTCTGGGTTTCCTGTGCAAATAAACAGTGAAGCGGTCCACAAGTGAGGAATACCACCCCCCGCCCCGCTTGTCCCTGAGGTGAAGCCCACTTCGTTGTTGCTGCCTAATCAGGGCCACTCTGTGCAGAGAGCTGATCAGATAAAGATATATGATAATGCCGTCCTATATGGGGTTCTTGATTCAGCATCTCAGACCTGTGGAGCCTGCCACAGGATTTGCCAGCTCTAACTTCATCCACTTCCTTGACCTCTGGCACGCACGCACGCATACAGAAATCCCAAGCGCGTCTTGGCACTGAGTGAACTGACAAATATTGGCACAACTGGCCAATATTTCGGTTTGAGGACGTTATAAGGAGGGAGAAAGTTTGACTAAAAGGTACTGTACAAACTGGCTCTAATATACGTTTTAGATTCTATCCTATCCAAATCGGCCTTTTGGCTTTTCCCTGAACGTCAGCTTTGATTTGGTGCCAGTAAATGAAAGCATTCAAGTTCATCAGTCTGTCAAAGTGGAGGACGTGTCTGTGTGTGAAGTGTTTAACCTGGCATAAATTGTCCCAATTGTGATGGCATTTAATGCATTATTTTATAAAATGGTGTCTAATATTGGCTTATTTAGTGGTCAATGTACCCTAAAATGATGTAAAGCCACCTTTTTCAACAAACGGTCAAGTTTGGTTTAGTACGATAAATTTAAT
This sequence comes from Leptonotus elevatus, assembly GCF_054856555.1. Lineage (NCBI taxonomy): Eukaryota > Metazoa > Chordata > Actinopteri > Syngnathiformes > Syngnathidae > Leptonotus > Leptonotus elevatus. The sequence goes on along the minus strand of NC_141241.1, from coordinate 23,112,204 downwards.
TGTTGCTTTATAGTGGGGTGGTTAATTTGGATGATAATTGCTGCATCTCCACCATAAATAGTGTGACATTGTATAACCACAAAATCAGAATTAAGTGTTACACACCAGTGAACGCAACAAAGAAGAGGAACATGACACTATTCTATAGGACAGAAGGTATGTAGGCTATATGACTGTTAGAAGAAGATAAGTTTTGTTGAAGAAAAGCTGTGTTTAATTGTGTTTTAGTCCCCCCCCCACCCCACCCCACCACCACCAAGAGTCTGACCAGTTTGACTCCTCAGTGACATGCAATTATGAAAATGCATAGTTACGATAGTCAGTCACAGAAAACGTCCAGCTTCAACTAAATAGCAGCGCTAGCATAACAAAGCTAACATTAGCACTGTAAATAAGCCAATATTAGCCACCATTTTATTAGATGACATATTTGTGTCACTATAGTAATAAACCTATTGGTTTGAAGTTTTGTTTTTGGAACGTACGATCAATATAATTTTTTTTTTTTAAAAAGGTCATAAATGTACCTGTCGAGCAGACATGTTGCTAACCAATGCCACTGAACAAAGACCTTTTTTTCCTGACCTTTCTTTCTGATAATTTGCTGATCAAACTGCCAAGGAATAATTACACAATGTCACAGTTGTTTGTTTTAAGTATCTGTGGCTGATATTGGCAGCCTCTACGTGTACCCAATACCTTAAAAATAAGGATGGTACCGGCCCGATACCTGTTATCAGTACTTGCCAAGAGGTTTCATTAAAAACAACAGTCATCCAAAAATGCAATACACAAAGTTTGTTCCTAACTCCTCTAAAGTTGCTGCTTTTTCAATTAAAATAGATGTGAGGACTATTTAGTTAAAAATTTAAAAAGTCATGAATATAGTTTTTCTCTAGACTAGCTACCAGGACAGAGTATTAGGTCTTCACAGTTAGTCAACAAAACATATTTGTGGAATCTTTGTCGTGCCTTTGCTACATTTTCATATCTGTTCTAGTTAAAATGTTTGTCAACCGGTTTCCACTCTCTGGGATTACACCAAGAATCTGAATTTGGTTTCAAATAATGCATTAAATATAAAATTGCTTGTGCTCTTCAAGGTTGTGATTGGAGGAGCCTCTCCCGGATGACTTTGGACAAGAAATAGACAACACCCTCTACTGGTTCCCAGTTAATCACCGGCTAGATATACAAACAGACAACCTTTCACGAAACCAATGCTGTCTGCACAGGTGAGTGAACCACTACACCTTCAGCGATGTTGTTCCAAACAATATTCACTCTAATTTAGCCACACAACATTTTGCTATATTGTTTAAATATGTTTAATACTCAAGTATTGACGAGCCAAAATAAACCAAAACATATGAATCATTCAAGTCACAAGACTCCTCACAATGTTGTCTTAATTGTCTCACTGTTGTCGTAGAAGGTATTTTGCAAATAATGAATAATTGATTCCCTTCTCAAGGAAAGGAATGGCTGCTTAATTGACACCCCAAAGCTGACCCCCCAAGGTTTATCATGCACATTTTAATTCGACACATTTGAAGAAGTAAGAAAGTACGATTTTGTGGCTCACAAAAAAGAAAAAAAAAAACTTGTAATAAATAATCATCTAAATTCTAATAAATGTTCACTTGTTTCATTTGCAGCTACATTGTTTGTGTCATTTAAAAACCCAACTGTTATCCTTACTGTGCAAATCATTTGCAGACCTAAATGCAGACAGAGTTGTCAAGTTTTGCACTGATTTTCCTGCATGCCCCCAGTGCATATCAATGCATCTCCAGGAGGGATACATTTGTTGCTTAGCAACAGCTCCAGTTTGCACCATGCTACATGATGTTCAAATTGTGATACACTTCATGATTTTTAGGGAAGTCACCCCCCCCCCCCCTCCCCAATCGCAGTTGAAAATAGTATTATGATTATTATGAGTTGTTTTCTTTAATCGTGGCGTTAAGGTGTAGAAAAGCAACACATTTCATATATAATATGATGCTGCCTTGGTGCAATGATAAAGTACAGATGATAGAATGTGTGCTATTGTTTGCTTTGAGATGCTTTTCAACAGCATTACCACACTGGTAAAAGGTCATTTTAACAAACTTACAACCCCCAAGTAAAAACATTTGACTGTTGTAGTTAAACACATACATTATCAAATCAACCATTCAAATCCAAATAGCTTTGATTGATTCCCAGTGTGTTGGAGCAAACAAGACAATTCATACAGTACATGTGGTTTAATCAGTACGACATATTGAGGGCTCGACTCCCCCAATATCTACCACAACTGTTTGAATGATTCATATATTTAATTGATTTAACGAGTCCTCCTGTCAAACGTCTTCATTCGCAGTGTGACACATTGTGGTTTTACACATAAATGATAAAGAAATTCAACATTTCGGGAGACACTGAGGACACAACTGTGCAAGAGCCAATGTTTGAGCGAGGTAAAAGCTTTGTTTTACAGAAAGCGCTTTCATGGGGGAGGACGAGAAGGGGAATCAAACTGATATTTAGCCCCTACTGGCTTGTTCCCCCCTTGCTTTTGTTTTATGCAAAGCTCTTTTTACCACATGGTAGTGACAGATTGTTTGAGCTGAAAGGAAAAGCCATTCGAAGCTAATTAAGCAGCCATTCCAGCCTCTATTCGCAGGCAGGAGGGAGAGGAGCGCCGGCATTTGTCAGCGCAGAGTCCAACGTGGGTTTAATTGACACCCCTACGCTCTGACTGACGGCTTCTCTTGCATTGGGCCAATTACAAGCTGTGTAGGCAGACAGCTGAGAGCTTATTGGATAACATGCATTGCTTGGGGGCGGGACGACCCACGTGGGTTGTGCATTGAAGGCAACACGTCATAGGCTGATGTCCTCAAGAGCAGACGCGCAGTAGCCCACTGACATGCTAATAAAGAGAAAGCTTGGAAATGTTTGAGGTCTTATTTGAAATAGGTCGATCAGTTTGAGTCTGTTAATGGAAACGCTACTGTGAAATAAGCGCTTTTTACATCGTGTGCATACTGAACTTATATTATTTACGTGAAATGTGAACAGCATGACGGAAATGATCTTGACGACCCTTCCCAGTCTGTTTCACCGCTGCACACATGGTTTGCATCTCACACTGTTTATTTTTGTGTGCGCAATGGTATCAATGCACTGATATATAAATTACCGTCTTTGTTTTGAACAAGTTGTCGAACACACCGACTGTCACTTCAGATCCAAAATGGCGAGTTTGTGAGGTCACATATCAGCGACCAATCAGAACAACGGTTGAATGAGTTCACCCCACGTGGGATTTGCTGGTCTTGATTGGTTGGAGTACCCAATTGGTTAGCGAGTGGTCCTCTCACGTCAGTCGCGTCCTCGTGTCAGTGCTCAGTCTGTGTGTGGTACAACGCGCGACGGAGGAAGCGGCTGTATGCTAGCTTGTGCTTTATTTCACAACTACGGACTTTTTGTTTTTATTATTCAAGCAGCGTTATTTCCCAACATTCATCCACGGGACTCGTTGGAATCAACTTTGCCTACTACTGGATTTAATAGAACCTTCATTTGAAGGTGTTTCCGCCCGCAATATCGAAGGGGCTCCATAGTCCGGCTGGACGGAGGACGTCCACCGCCTCGGGACCACGGAGGTCTCAACATAGCACTGTGGAGGGGCGGAAAGACGACGCCAAGGAAAAGGGAGCGGATATTTTTATTCTCTTGCTCTTCCTGCGGTGACTTGTGCGAATGAAGGATATACTGCAACCTCTGTGTGGATATTAACATTTAACCTGTGCAAGAGGGGAGGCGAGGGAGTCAGTGGAGACAAAGGTAAAAAGAGCGACATATCCGCGAATAAGAGTGTGTGTGTGCGCGCGCGCGCGCGCGTGTCGACTTTGTTCCCTAGCTGTGTTTGGACCACCAGGACAAACCACTGAGAGAGAGGGAGAGAGAAAAAGAGAGAGTTTGTGTTTATAGAACACCTCACAACTCGTTAGATTTGTGAAGGAACAAGCACGATATTCACAAATGGTGTGATCCAAAGTATCAGTGTAAATCCTGGAGTGTTGTTTTTCTCACTTGTGACTTATTCGAATCACTGGAATTATTTCCATTTCACGTGAAAGAAGGTGAGATCCATGGCCACACTGGTGTGTTTGTGTGTGTAGGAGAAGTGTGAGCTCCGATGCCGGGTGACTGAGCGCCTCGCAGCCGCGAACGGTACTTTGTCCACCGCCATCCCGCGCCGCCCGGGCAGGAGGTGTGTGGTGGTGGTGATCTGCTGCACTCGGATTACTTGAAGCAAAAATACAGGAAAACAACGCATTCCCTCGCGCGAAGGGTCAGCTATGTATCCACAAGGCCGGCATCCGGTAAGTAGACGTGTTTGGTTTGAAAATTGACATGCATGCTGCCACCGCCCTTTCAGGTGGCCTCCTCAGTGTGGAGCTGCACACCTTGCTATTTATGTTGTGGCCTAGAGGTTGCAATGAGGTTTTGATAGTGCTCATAATCAGATGATGTATCAACATCCATATATGGTAGTATACATGATCCTGTACAGGAAGTTGAAGGTCGTTTAAAAAAAGTGTTGTTTTTGCTGTACAGGCACCTCATCAGCCAGGGCAGCCTGGCTTCAAGTTCACCGTGGCAGAGTCGTGTGACCGAATCAAAGACGAATTTCAGTTTCTGCAGGCTCAGTATCACAGGTAACACTGAACCTACTGTGTCAACATTAGGGATGTAACATCTTTTTTGGGGCAATAATATACTGCAATTACTTTTTATTATGACTTAGTTATTGGTTATTAATCATTCACTTATTTTATTTTTATTTGCCTAATTTTCCTGCTTTGGGTACTAGTCCATGTACAGTTGAACATTGCCGTTACTACTTTCACTACTATTACGAATATATTTTTCATTCATTTACTTCCTTTTCCTCTAAAAGTACTGAAGCATGTTTGTATGGCTCAGTGGTTGAGTGGTCGACTCCCATCCGTAAGGTTGTGGGTTTGATCCTGTGTGAATGTGAGGCTTAGTTGTAAAGAGCTTTGGGCACCATATGTTGTAGTCAAACCACTATAAAAATGCAGTCCATTTACCATTTAGTGTTTATTGCTTCTACTAAAAATAGTTGAAGAAAATTAGGGATGTAACAATAACTGCAATCTCGTGATGTTGCGATATTAAAATTGCCACAAAATTGTTGTCGTCATGTCACAATGTTAAAAGCAGCAGTTCTGTTACAAAGGTGAGGTTGTATTCCATTCGTGTAGTTCTAGTACCCTCTAGTTTATTAGTGAATTTAAATTTTAATTAGGAATGTTTTGGTCACTGCTGCGGTTATCGCTCACATAAATCAGTCATACCAGCAAATATATTTAGAATTTTTGGGGGGATTAGTATCATGAATTTTTACACAGTATTGTGACTTTTTTTTAATACAGTGGAACCTCGAAGTTTCAACGTCTCGGAACTCGTACAATTTGGACTTCAACCCAAAAATATGAGTAAAAATGCCTCTGAGTTTGAACTCATTTTCTTGAAAACGGGTACCGAGTGAAGCCGAGCAATGCCGAATGCTCACGTTGCGGTAGTTGAGACGATGCACTGCTCATTTCCATTTAGATCGTGAATATTCCATACTCACAAGTGCATTTAGATTTTTCCACGACAATTTTCTTCGCCATGGGCCCAAAGAAAGACAACAGTGCCAGTGACAGCAAAGAAAAACATACAGTGCTACGAACCACAGTGGATTTAGGAAGGAGATTATCGCGCAGTTGTAACTACCTTGACTACTTCTGTAAATACTGGCATGTGGACCCCCTTAGCTGTTCAACAACGTACTTGATGTTAAACAACGCACGCAAGGACCGCTTAGTAGTTTAACAATATGCCCAATGTAAAATACACACACTCAGCACTGAACTAAAGCTAGCATTAGCATAGCAATTATCATCCACTGATTCCATCACACCACAACAGGTAAGGTAAGGTATTTTTATTGTTTAAATACTGTACTGTACTGTAAATGTAAAAAAAACATACATAGAAATTAAAATAGGAATTTTCTGTTTTTGGAGCTTTTTCAAATTAATACATTATTTCCTATGGGAAAAATGTTTCGGAGGTTGAACAATTCGGACTTTGAACACTTCGCAGGAACCAATTATGTTCAAATTCCGAGGTACCACTGTATATATATCAGCAACCTCCCCACAATATTGTGATCATTTTCGTATTGTGAGGTTCATATCCTGATATTTATCGTATCGTGATGATTGGTATCGTTAGATCCCTCTTAAACATTACCGGCTTCCTGCTGGAAAGTATAAAGCTTCCATTGTTTTCGTTTTCTAATTAATTACTTTAAGCACAGCTCTACTAATTAAAGACAGTACATTTATGAATGAGATAAACCATGATTGTTTTGTGATTGCCACAAATGGAGTATGTAATCAAATATTTATCCTTCCCTCTCTTCAAGTCTTAAAGTGGAGTACGACAAACTGGCCAACGAAAAGACGGAGATGCAGCGCCACTATGTCATGGTAAGTGGAATCATAAAGATGTCAATATGATTGAACGTCATATCCTCCCTTTGGCCTCAGGTAAACGGTCACAGGTGGTGCACAGGCGCCATGTTAGTGCTTGCGCCTGCTGAGGTGTTGTTGAATCATCACGTCTGTGTATTCATTGGATTAGCAGGGTCGGGGTGGGGGTGGTCGAGGGGAAGTTGAAACTCGAGCAAGGGTCAAATGTCCAGCTATTGATTGTGGGGTGTGACGACCCCCCCCCCCCTCTATGGCCCCGGGGTCCTCTTTCTGACCCGATGCGACCCTTCCCGACACACTAAGCATGACCCGCGGCGGGTTAATGGCCGCTCTGCAGGCTTTGAGCACGAATCAAAGGGTTTCCTGTATTTTTTTCCCCTCTTCTTAACTATCCCAACGTGACACTCCTAACACCCAGGGGTCTCGGGATATGAGGGGCACTTGGTGTGTTTTTCATCAGCCCATGAGATAATAGAGGTCATCTGTCTATTTGAAGGTAGATGCCAAGTAATCAACTTGGAACCCAATACAACTCCGGTACGCGTTTTAACTCATTTGCTCGCAGCCATTATCACTGTTGCTGTTTTACTGGATTTTGACTGATTTTGCAAGGCCCACAGAATATTGTGTTGTATTGCTATAAAACATGGTACCAAAAGAAAGATTAGAGTCTCTTCTTTCATCAGGAAAAAAAGTATATTTGTATCTGTTTTGTAGAAATTAGCATGAGAATATAGCTAAGTTTCATCATTATTCACAAATCTATTTAAAACAATGGGGAAAGAGCCTTTTTGCAACATGGCCCTGGTTGATCTCTTATACTCTGCTGCCACCTGCTGGCCGTTTTTGTAATTACTACCATTGCTTCACCCGTTCTCTGCAGTTCAGAGTAGCATAAAATATATATATTTAAAAAAAGAAAAAAGCATAAATACGTCTTTGGAAGCATGGTAATATTTAAAATATAACATATTTATATGTTTTTGGGAGCAAATGTGTTAAAGGGGAAGTCACCCTAAAAAATTATTTAAATTAATATGTTCTATGAAGCCCCATTAGTCTAAACAAGGTTTTGATCCATATCAGGGGGCGGCCATTTTGCCACTTGCTGTTGACTGAAAATGACGTCACAGTTGCTCAGAGTGCTCACAGCCCAGCTTGCGAATGTCACATAACCAAACTCAGAAAGTGTGCCGTGATTGGTCATTACCTGCTGAGTAACTGTGATGTCATTATAAGTCGACAACAAGTGCCAAAATGGCCGCCCCCCCCCCCCCCTTCCCCAGGTGTATTTTGCTGCTTAATTTATATCACACAAATGCAATATTAATCAGAATGCCGTGTTTAGATTAGTGGGGGTGCATAAAATATATTATTTTGAAGACTTTTCTGGGGTTGACTTCCTCTATAAGTCAAACACTATTTACTATTAGATTGATTTGTAATTGGGCAGTTGAGATTGAATTTGTATTCAAGCATTTTAACGTCATTTCAACCAATACAATGAAAGCAATAAATGTGTTGCACAGCGTTTGTAATTTCCAGTCTTTGTGCTTAGTTTGTGTTTTATATATGTACATTTTATCAGCAGTATGTTTTGACCATAGTAATAAAAAAAAAAGCAGTAAAACATACCACTGACATGCTTAGCCCACAATATGCAATTATTGTAAAGTTTTTGGTCAGTCTACACTTTTATCATACTGTATATTAATAACTTTTTTTTTTTAGAAAGCACTATTTTCATTTTTAACAATATGCTGCAAAAAGATGAAGTAGAAACTCCATACTCAGATCATGTTCTGTAATATGTTTACAAAATTACAAATGCAATATTTCATAAGTGTTTTGGTAACATGCTTGTCTGTTAATCCTTGGTTATAAAGCGTTGGCCATACCAGGTAACTCATTCACTTCCAGCCATTTTCACTGAAGCAACCCCCTTTGCTCCCGGCTGTTTTACTGGATTTTGACTGATTTTGCATGGTCCACAGAATATTGTGTTCTATTGCTATAAAACATGGAACCTAGCAAAAGATGAGAGTTTCTTCTTTCATCAGAAAAAAATACATTTCTATCTGTTTCCGTTGTGCAGCAATTGGCATTAGAATAAAGCTAAGTTTCATCATTATTCACAAATCTGTTTAGAACTGTGGGTAAATGAGCTTTTTTTCAACATGGCCCTTGTTGATCTATTTTGCTGTGCTGCCACCTGCTGGCCGTTTTTCTAATAACTACCATTTCCTCAATCGTTCTCTGCAGTTGAAAGGCTGCATCAAAGCCTTTTGTGTGCTCCAGCATACAAAAACCCATAAACATATAAATACGTTTTTGGGTTTGAATGAGTTAATGGTCAACCTGTCAGAATGCATTTTGTTCTTATTAATAGAGATAATTAGTACAGTAATCGTGTTTTAGCTTCTACTGTTTCTAAAGATGACATACAACAAGCTAGCATTAGCATGTACTAATGCTTTGTCTTCTCTTTGGCCTGCAGTACTATGAGATGTCCTACGGGCTCAATATTGAAATGCACAAACAGGTATGTAGCCATATCGCCCCAGTCTGTGTTTAGCCAAAACAATCTTGTTGTCCCTCCCGTCTTTGTGGAATACACACACGCACCTGACCTTAGTTCCTACCCTCATCTTGAAATGCCTTTAGGAGGCACACATACACACACACACACACACGCACCCACACGCACCCACACACACACACACACACACACACACACACACACACACACACTGGCCTTCTGTAGTGAAAATGCTGACAGGCTAAACAACAACATGAAGGGCACGCTGCCTGATGGGGATGGTTTGATAAGATTAAAGTGAAATATTTGGCAGACTGTCTGAGAGGATGTGTTTTAGTGTCCCTTCTGAATGCTCGGTTGTGTGTACGTGCACGCATGTCTTGCTCCCTTGCCTTGTTCCAGCTGCACAAAAAGCTCATTAGTTTAGCTGCCACCCTGCACTGGGCGTCATGCTGTAGGCTACGACTACTGCTAAAGATGAATAGGAGAAGCTGATTAGTACTTTCGTATCGCAGCCGAGCTTAGTAAAATGAGATGAAATCACACATGTGAAAGACCTTAGATAATGGCCACATTTCAGACCCAAACTAATTTCAGGCATGGTTTGTGTTTGGTTGTTTTTTTAGTTAAAATAAAATGTACAGACCAAAGCGTAATGGGGCTTATTTTAAATATCCTACACTTGTTACTAACACATAACTGGTAAAAGTTTAAATTCTCATTTTTAGGGATAGACCAATAATGCAGATATTGGGCATTTTGACAAATATTGGTATCGACCTTTTTTCAAAATCGATAAAAGGTAAAAGTACAACCATTTTAATCTCAGGAAACTATTTAAATTTTCAGTTAACTTTATAAGAGATGTTGGTGACCCTGAGAATCTTAACCTTTTGTTTTTGTTTGATATTAAAACAAAGAAATGTGGAAGTTTAAGAGTTCAGTTATTTTTTTGTGTGGGGAAGAAACAGAGCTATGGTATTTTTTTCTTTAAGTTTCCTTTTAACTTTTTTAGACTTACTGATAACCTTGGGAGCTCCCTGAACTTTTTTTTTTTTCTAGAAATTTAAAATCAAGTAAGTCTAAGATTTAAAAAACAATCTACATTTTGAAAAGTCTGAAAAATTGTTGAATGCACATTAAGACATTAAAACAAAGTCAAGATTGGCGTTTGATTATTTTATTTTTTTTTCACTGAAAATGAATATCGTCTTCAAATATTGATTATCAACCTCCTTGACTACTAATAATCGGCTTCGGTACCGGCCCTGAAAATACTGCTCTATCATTTTGCATATGATCTTAATTAAAAGATCTAATCTGTTATATGTCTTAACTGGTGATTTTACAGTTTTTGTGTTTGAAAAACAAATGCCGTCTTTGTTTCCTAAGTTAAGGTTTGGAACGATGAGTAAGTAGACTGTTCATACCAATTTATCCTCAATTATAAATATAGCAAAATGATATTAAATCAGCACAGTTTAATTTGAATTTTACACAATCTCACAGGCGTGTCACATACATTTTTGTTACTGGCCACATCACAGTTTCTCTCAGAAGGCTGTTATGACTTTGAATCGACATAAATGCATTGTAATGTCACATATAAACAACAACTTGATGGATAACTTGTTTTGAGCATTTAAAATTTTATTTTAAAGGGTGATTGGTAACAAAAAGCTCCTATAAAGTGAAGTAAATTTTTAAGAAATATAAAGTCGAAACACATGATTTGCTTTCGTTTTCGCCAAAATCTGGCCCCTGGTCCTTGAGTTTGACACCTATGTCATAGGCTTCTAATAATTTTGTGTACAGTTAACTCCCAAGCCTGCATGATCAGGTGTCTGCTCAGTCATCCCTTTGTTTCTCCGTTTCCTGCCATCTTTTCCTCCTCCTTTCCACATCTTCCCTGTGCCTGCTCAATAATTGCTTTCCCTTCTACTGGCTAAGCCCAGCACCCCAATGATGTGAAATGAATGGTGGCCCTGGTGTCATTAGCGGTGCATTATGATGTATGACAGTGGGAGGGAGCGAGAGGGGAGGTATGGAGACGTCCCGGCCCTCGAATCTGGAAGGTTAATGGCATCAGTGGGAGGCTAAGCCAGCTGGAACAGCAGCATACGGCCCCATTCATCAGCCAGAGCCGTTTATGTGGTCATGTGCTTTATGTTTTTTGTTTATCAAGCAGGTCATTGTCCCTCTCCCTCCTGTATTGAGTGTTGTTGGATAGGCACTTGCAAGAAAGCTGCTGGTGGTTGTTCTGTCTGCATGCTGGTCGAGGTGTGCAAAACAAGAGGGTTAACGCAGGGAAAGAGACAGGAAAGGAGTGAGACGCTTCAGGGTAAATGAGTTAATCGACTGATCCTCTCCTGTGTGTGCGTGTGTGTGTGTGAGTCTCCTTTCATTTTATCAATAAGCCTGCCGGTGTCAACGGAGCACTCTGAATAATGCATGATTCCCGCTATCCCCTTATCCCAGCCTTGATGAGCGAGTGTTTGTGATGACATCAGCGAGAGGTAAATGGACAGCCCCCTGGCCTTGGATTATTGGATGCAGGCGGCCATATTACTTTGCTCGGCTGGAAGATTTATTGCAGTGTGGGAAAAAAAAGACATAAACTGGCTATGTTGTTATCAGTACAAAGCAGATTTGAGAAGCAAAGTAATGAGCTCTCGCACTCCCTTGTGCATATAAATAAATACGCTTATCCCTCACATGGTAAAGCCAGCAATATCTTGACAAAGACACCCATACATACCTGTAAGCCTACACTGCTGTCTCCGTGCTGCCACAGAGCCGAGGAGATCGGCGCGGCTGCCAGGGTGTAATTTGTTTTGACAGTGTCTGCTATGATGGCAAAGACTTCACGCTGGAGGTAATCACCCTCGCTTGCTGTCAATAAGTGATTTTAATTAGTGCAGCTCATTAGGCTGCTTTAGCGCCGTGCCCTGCTGACTTTGTGGTGGGGCTTGCTCTCCCTTTCCGCTACCGTTGTTCTCTCTTGTAGTACCTACTTATCTCGTGCACTCTTGCATGCATTTAGATGTCACTTGCTAAAGTGATACGAAAGAAGATTCGGAGTACATTTTACTCTAAAAAGACCATATTAGGTCCCAGTCTAAACTAGTCATTAAATTAAATTAATTATGTCTTGGAGTAAAAAGTGACAGTTTATATTCTACACAGGTAATTAATTATAATTATTATTATTGTATTATCATTGAAATTATTTTTCTGTTTATGCCAGTGGCATTTAGTGGCAGGCATTTATTATGCCTCTTTGTTAGGCGTAACAAATAACTGCTCTTCAATTGGATGGCAAAATGCGTAAAACCAACTTTTCTGTTGCCATTCATACAACAGACTAAACGTGGTTACCTGCATATATATCAGCTTTGTGTTCAACTATACAAGCCCAAAGTACATTTGTGACTAAACGGAGTTAAGATCATTATTTCAGTATGACAACTTTTTTTCACAGGTTGGAAAACAACTCCCAGATCAAATGACAATTATACTAATATAATATGAAATGAATAATTAAGTCTTATTTGATGGACCTAAGAGAAAGATGTGTCATAATTTACATCTAATATGGATAGGCGATAGGGTAATGTTTATCTCGTTATTACTCCCTCTACATGATGTGCGAATGAGCTCAGCTCATGCCCTAAGTAGCCTCATCTCTTCGTTCACGCTGTAAACACCACCACACTGGATTACAAACGAGACGAACAAGATGTGCTTTAATTGCAGATTTCCACCTTTTATTTTGAGGGGATTTAAAGAACGCTCAACATTTACCTCCCAGGAAACGACATCGCAAGTCGGAAAGTCTCCGGGCATATGAGCTCGTATGGGGCTCGAGGCCTACTAGCGTTGGTTAGCTGTGTGCTATGCCATCATCGATTATCCTCGGACCTCAGTTTAAACCAAACTCCCGTTCGAAACAAAACACCTCAGTCATGAACATAGCGATTTCCGGCGTCGGTTTCATGTACCACAATTCTTGTGTTGGATTAGTAAACACTTGTGAGCGATGGCTCAGGGTGCTAAACGCTGTTAGCACCGTAGCGTACACTAGCGTCATGAAACCTGAGAATTCGCTCTATCCGCCCCGCTGCAACATGATTGGCTGCAGCGTCGCTGGAAGGATATGGCGTACATGAGGCGCCACCGTAACCATGGACGGCGCCACAATGGATTAGCGCTTATAAAGGGAGGGAAAAAAGAGTTGTGTGAAAGTTTTAAGAGTTACGTTAAGCCATTTCGGCTGGTGGCCAGAAACAAAATTATGGTGGCTCTGCCAGAACCATGCAGCACTGTCCCTGTATATCGCTGCTTTGGTCCGATACCTCACATATAATTTGGTCAATTGAATATTTTTTTTAAAAGTATACTATTTGTCGGATACACGTGCAAGCCCTATGTTATTTTTTGACAAATTATTCACCAATAAGATAACTACAATAAGTAATAAAATAAAATAATGATCCCTATAGTAATAATAAAAGATGATTGAAAAATCGTGTGTATTGAGTGTTGATTTTATCACATTTATTTATGAAATGTGTAAGGCCATAGACTATATGGATAGCCTGTAGAATAATAAAATTTATTTAAAAAAACGTAATACATTAATAAAATGAAAGAAAAATATCTAGTGCCTAAAAAGTCTCATTCAAACTTTGTGGTTGCATAAGCTTTTTCAAGACAAGTGCAAGGAATTAAACGTTCGATACAACAGTGAGTGCTTCAAGTATGTTTAGGAGTACAGTAGCTCACATTTATCTGGAATTCAACACATCCTGTGGTGTCGCAGTTTAAACACCGGGTGGCACACTCGGTGCCACCCACCTAATGACGTACTTCACTGAGATAGCCAAAGAAGAAAGTCACGGATGATGAATAGATTTTAGCATCGTTTACTGACTGATTAAATATAAATAAAACGATTGCTGAGAATACTGCACAGATAATCAAACCCAATGTCCGCTACAAGCACAGACAGTGCCCCCTTCCCAATTTAAGACTATTTGCGGCAATTGAAGGCTTTTATCTGCCGTGATTGGATCGCAACGAAGTTACATGCTATGCTAATGGCCACAAAGAACGCAGGCTAATAGCACACTCGAATGGGAAAGACGAAAGTATGGAATAGGTCTCGCGATACTCGGCGCGAAATCATGGTGTTTAAGCAGTTCTAAGTACTTTTTTTTTTTTTTTTTTTTTTTTTTTTTTTAAAGTACTAACGGTGCCGTCTTCTTTTGATTCAGTCACCAAATGAACGTGGTTTTATAGCGCGTGCTGTCACTCGCAATATTCAGGTCGCTATCCAGGCGAATGGTAACGTAAACTGAGTTCGCCCGACACGGTTTTTAGTCGCTATTGGTGAGGTGGCGAACGCTAAAGCTCAGCCCTGTGTCAGTATATCGCTGACGTCAGGTGGAATCCGACCATTTTTGTTTTCCTTTTGGAAACACCAGCATTGTTATCCAACAATGGACATGGCTTAGCTCAAGTGATAAGTGGCCATTGAGGTTGAGGGATTGTTGCTAAACCCTTGAGTGATTTTCTTTTTTTTAATTATATGTAATGATATATATATATATATATATATATATATATATATATATATATATATATATATATATATATATATATATATATATATATATATATATATATATAGTAAAGTTTACTCTGTTTAGACAGGGATCAATTATAGTTTTTCAGAGTAAAATGTACGTTACAAAATTTACTGTGGAAAACACACATACATTTGCGGAGTTAAAAAAATCCGTAGATATTCTGTGGATGTGTCATGTCCTGATTAGGTGTTGGAATGAGAGAAAGTGCTCATCAAGAGGGATATTGGCTTCCTGGATGGAGGAAAAAGAGTGTGAGGAGCAGCAGAAAGCAAGCTTGTGCAAATGAATAATTTATACAGGATTCCTGGAATTGTTTGCCAAGGTGATGATGGCCGACCTGTCTCTAAGCCAAAACAAACTAACTGGGTGAACACACACACTGCCTCTCAAGGGAAGTTGATGAGGTTACTAGGGTTCTGTGTGAGACATGCTTTATTTTGGTAGCGGGTAGGAGGAGTGGGAGAGGTGCATGAGTGTGTATGCTTTTGTACTCACAACAACTGGATCATGGTTGTTGGAGTAGAAAGGAAGATACGCTTGGTCTGTGTCTATAAAAGGCTTAGGACAGAGCGGATTATAAAAACATTGTCTACTGTATGTGATGATTCCAACTCCTCCAAAAGAATCTGTTGGAAAATGACAAAAACACTTGTCACTTGAGTTTTGCGTGTATGTGCTCACAATAAAATGACACACATGCAAAATATCCTTCATGCATTTTTAATGAACAAGATACAACTACACCGAGTGCCTCTTTCTTCCTGTGCTCTAGCTGAGAAGATAATTCCCAAACAGCCTCCCACAACATACAGTATGCCACTTGTTTCCCCCTGCAATTGAATCCTCGTCTCTGCTCTCCACTTGGGGACTAATGCCTGCAGCGACAAACAGCCAAATGGCTTTCAACGCACCATTGACGGAGAGAGGGAGAGAGGGAGAGAGGGAGAGAGGGAGAGCTCTCTCCATGCTGTGTTGCTGCTAAACAACCCCGAGTACCTGTAATTGTGGCTCTGCAGTGAAAAGCCCCTGTCGCCCTCTCAGGCTTCTGTTTTCAATGATTTTAAGTGACAATAAACTCTTTCCAGTGCCTGTCTCTGCTACTAAAAGCCCCGTGACAAGTAGACTCTTTTAAATGGGAGTGAGAATAATATAAGAATGCTGCATCAGTGATGTAGGCCAACTATCTGTAGTTTTCTTCTTTAAAGTGGCCATGAAAATGAAGCAAGTGTCCATTCACATATCAAAGCTAAAAGTGTAGTTCTTTAGTGAGTCTGTTTGAAAGGGCTGTTTGTATAGTTGCTCATTGCGGTGGGTAATTGTTTACTTGAGTCATGTTTCATGCTGCGCGTTCTTAATATTTTTGACAAATGTACGCCAGTGTTGCCAAAATCAGGAAGAAAACATGGTTGCAGGTGTAATTGGCTACATAGTGTTATTCCTCTGCCCAAATGAATGTTTGAATCTGTGATGTGTTTTCCAATGAGACCAGTGGTTCAGAAACATTCAACTTTGCGTCACACCAGTGAGAAAGAAAGTGCTGACAGAAATCTGTGCATTTCCGGACATGGCCAATAGATTCCAGGATTGCTTTTGGTATCATGTAGATTCTTTGTTGTGGCAAGTTAGCATATTTTTCAGACCACTGGTATTATTAGGCGCGATATCAATGAACGTCTCTATTTTAAAATATTTTCATACATATGGCGTTCAGGGTTATAAAGTGTGTTATTTTTTTGAAGCATTGTATGTTAAATAGGTTATTCTTTGGACTGTATTTTTATTTGATAGATTTAGCGCTATTATGCTAGGTTCTATCGGGGGAGAGGTGCATGTATTGCTTGCTTTTGTTTGCCTTGCAACTATATGGGGGTTACTTTGAGTGGAGCAGGGAATCCTCCAACAGATGGGGAAAAAAAGTTTGGACATCGCTAGTCAATCTGGTGACCGGTGAATGTGTTATTACTTTGGCTAATGCTAAATGCTATCGTGGTTGACAGTTCAACAGCTGTAAACAAAGCAATACACTCACTATTATTCAGACTTTTTTTCTTTGATCCCAGCAGTTTTTGGAAGCTGCTTAAGGAGGTATGGGCTTAACTGGCGACTGCAGCATTAGGCTAGTAGGACTGTATTTCCCATGATTCTTAGACACAGAAACAGGAAGTAGTTCTCGTTCCGGCATGATGAAAACATAGATGCTCCTAGCGATTAGATGCGAATGAGAACACGAGGAATTTGAATTAAAGACGAGGATCTATCCATACTTATGCTCCGGATTACAAGGTGCACTTCTGATTTTCGATAAATTCAAGAATTTTAAGTGCACCTTATGGTCTGAAAAATACGGTACTGTGAACAAATGGATGTTGTTCTTTGAGTAGGTTCAGTGTCGTTTTCATTTGTTGATGCTCTAATAGCCAAGTGTATCAGCATGTTACTGTTTTCTCCACACCCCTTGTTGCTCCCCTTCGAGCCATTTCCAGAGAAATGACGTGATGGTGAAATACTCTCATCCTACTGTGTGTCATTGCATCCAGCCCCCGCTAATGATGATGGTTTATGAGTTCCCTCTTGTCGTCTTTTTTTTTTTTGGGGGGGGGGGGGTCAGGCTCCTCCTCACTTACCCGCTCCCTAGTTATCCCTCATTAATTTCCTGTGCCGATCACATCGACAGGCTGAAAATTCAATTTAATGACCTTCCTCTGTGCTGCACCTAATATGATTTTACGAGCTGTTCTGGTCAGGACCCCAGTTTAATTTACATAACGATCATCCTTGCCAGATAGTGTTGCCCCAGCAACAGAGGTGGGATGGAGATGGTGTGGTGGTGGGGGATGTTAGATGAGGAAGGGGGGGTGTAATGTGCAGTGGAGATTAACGGGGGGCTGTGAGGAGGCGTTGGCAGGATGGAGGAGGCTTAGAAGAGAGACAACAGTGAACCAGGTCGGACAGAACACAAAGATAATTCCTTGCTGGTCTTACCTCTTCTATTTGGTCCTTCTCATCTTGCCCCCTCTCCACTGCAAAATGAACAGAGTGACACAAAAGGTTGTGGAAAAAGGCCAGTGGCACCTCCTGTCTCCTCCTATCCACTTTCACAGTCAAACAAGTCTAAGCTTGAAAATGAGTGGAATGTAGCACGCACACCTGCTGGGCTTCCACCCCTAATCTCTCAGAATCAATTAGTTCACCTCCCCTGCTTCACTCAAACCACATTACCTTGGTGTCAAATCAAAGCATTTCACGTCACCCATCTTCGCCACCCTTCCTTAAACTTTTCTGCTTGTCTTCTCTGGAACGTACAGGTTTAAAAAGGTTAAAAAGGTAAATTAGCTTTAAAGGAATATCTTGGGACATCCAAGTGCTGCAGGCAGGCACTGCAACATCCATTAATCCAAACACAGCACTGAAAAGTACTCTATGTGCATGGGACCCTGCAGTATCGTCTTACTCGCCCAGCTAATAATCCGGTCGATACCAAAGATGCCTGTGACAGATAGCGTCCGAGAGTTAAGATGACTGCTTCAGCCTGCCCCAAGCTCTCTATGGGCAGTAATTATGAAGTATGGACCTCATTAATTTCGTTCCAGCCAGATGGCATTAACATATTTCAGCCTCCTAATTATATAAGGGCTGAGTCTAATGGTGGCAGTAGAGAGTGGGATGTAAAATTGTTTTGGGCGAGTACAATTTAGTTGCGGGGTCTATCCAACTGAAACTCGAAGAAATGGACAAATGTATGCCACATTTTTTGATATTGTCTGTTTGGCTGTTTCATTCAAGCCTTTCTTGTGCTCACTATACACACAGACTGCAATAGTAATAGTTTGTCTCCTGTCTTCTGCAGACGGAGATTGCGAAACGGCTCAATGCAATCCTGGCTCAGATAATGCCATTCTTGTCACAAGAGGTAAGTGTCACTGTAGCAACAAACCATTTATGTGTGTGATTATGACTCTTTATTTTCCCAAAGTACAACTAGTACCAGTGGTACAGAAGCATGGAACTGCCAATGTGGAGTAAATATTTTTAACTGGCAAATACATTTGAACGGATTTGCACATACAGTTGAACGTACTTGTAGGCTTAATGCTAAAAACTTAGCATAATAATAAATAAAATAAATCATCAAATTTTCGAATGAACAAACGTTTATGTGCGTAATTTATGAACATATTGGTATTATGTAGGCTAAATGCAAAAAGGGAAGAATTTGCAAGTACGTTGAAACGTATTTGCAAATGCATACAAGTACGTGGATACAAACTTGCAAATACATTTGAACATACACCCCAGTCAAAAAGGTTTGTTTCACATTGGCAGTTCCACGCTTCCATACAGTGGAACCTACAAAGTCGAACACAATTCAATCGAGACTGCAGGTCCCTACGACTTTGCAGGTTCAACTGTAGACTTACACCTTGATACTGGGAATGACCAAGTTTCAAGTTCAAACAAAACCATTTAGCAAACATTCACGAGCTCGATTGTTTTCTTTCTTTTTATTTTGAGTAAATTGAAATGCCTGGTTTAAATGTTTATCATACTTTTCCTTCCTGTTTCCTGTAGCACCAACAGCAAGTTGCTCAAGCTGTTGAGCGAGCTAAACAGGTGACAATGACTGAGTTGAATGCTATCATCGGGGTACGTGGACTTCCCAATCTGCCTCTCACTGTGTGTATACCCCCTCTTCTTTCTTTATTTCACCTGAGGGCAGGGGCAAACCTGCAAGTAGAGAGGAGTGTTGGCAAGCGAAACAAATACTTTTGAAATTCAAGCGTATTACATTAGGCTTGGAAGTTTCTTTCACCTTGTGTTCATGTGCTTCAGTTCAATTGGCCTGAGTTTCCTTTTCGGTATATGTGGAAGACAAATGGGGAAAGGGCAACAAATCAAATAGAAATAATACAAATCGCTTCTTCCTCCTTACGTGTGCAGACTTGACCCTGATTTCAGTGTTGTGGCATGTTTATTTTTTTAGCATATAATTCAGAATGTTTTTAAAGCACTTATTCCCTACAGTTTGGTACGTACACCAGATTTGCTATCATGCATGAGTGACATTGTCAATTTATATTATTTTAATTGCTGCCTCTTGATTAGATGTATGCTTCCAGCTTCCATAAGTATCCTAATGGAGTCTTTTTTGTTATGACGGAGAGTTGATGCTATTTCTGAGCCAAACGTTTTGTGTGCTTTGACCATGTTTGCGGCCTCCCTCAAACTGTGTATGTTTCACTTTTTAATTCAAAGGCAGCAAATCTAAGTGCACTTTAAAAACCAGTAATTGGCCTTTTAATAGTTACAAGCCAACATTGCTGTCAAGCCAACTAGACCTTTTAGTTACTTGGTCTTCCATCTGCTTTTATTTAAGCACTAGACGCTTGCTAATAGCCAGCTTGGACCCAGATGTTAAAGTGACCCTTTTGATTAGTCATCTTTGTAGCAGAGGTTAGTCAGTGGTTAGCTTGTCCCAGTGGCAGGGGGTCAAGTCTAATGAGAGGTGGATAGTGAAATTCGATTAAACTAAATGAGGCCCGAGCACAACCCCCAGTTTTAGAGATAATTACTTCCTATTTCCCCTTGAAAGGGGTCATACTGTCAGCAACAGGAATGACCTTTCTTTAATTACAGATGGATAGGAGCAGACAGAACACAGGCTTAGGAAAGAAAAGCTTTATTATTTGGTAGCAGACGTGGCAGGTAATCAATCTCCCTGCAGACTGGGTGCAGGACTTGACATTCAAAAACTGGCATACCAAAGTCCAATCAAACCACATAGATTTTGGTGTATCACCAGACATTTAACATATAGTATAATGTACTGTACATACTGTGCGTATGAGGATGTCACATGTCACTGTCTTGCTTATGCAGTCTTTTAGTGCCTCATTGAGTGTTAAGACTATTTAGTACTTTCGCACATGAAGTTGGTTATAAATACAAAAGAATAGCTTGATGAAAAGCATAAGGTAGGCCTCTTATTGGCTAGCTTTGTTTACTGTATTTTTTTGATCATTGGGCGCACCATATTATGAGGCGCAATATCAATGAACGGGTCTATTTTAAACTATTTTCATACATAAGCTTTATTTATTCTTATTGTATCATAGGTATGTTTATTTGTTAGATTTAGCACTATTAATGCTAGGTTATATCGGGTAGCTTTGCGTGTCTCGCTTGCTTTTGTTCGCCATGCAATTGCACGGGGTTGCTTTGATTAGAGGAAATAACAGACGGGGGAAAAAAGTGTGACATCGTTAATCAATCTAGTGATCATGGTCGTTTTATTATTTTGGCTAATGCTAAATGCTACCTTGGTCGACAGTTCAACAGCTGTAAATAAGTCAATACACTCACCATTACCCAACTTTTTTTTGCTCGGTCCGGCAGCCATTGGAAGCTGGTGGTGTCGATCATAGATATCTTTAAAGACTAGAAGTCTTGTCCGTGCTGCTAGCCAATGGAATCGGATGTCTGCACGGGGCGGCCATCTTGCCACAGTCACCTCTCTCCGCCTCTCTCATTCATTAATATGTGTATTTATTGTACTAATTTAAAATAGCGGTTTACCAAAAATCTACTTATTATTGAGCAGTTTAGTTTATAGACGTAGTTATTATTCTACATACTTGTTAATAATCCAAAATCCATATTGTTAATAAATATCCATCCAGAATTATTACTACTTTAATAAAGTTTGTGAGAAAGCAAACCGTGTGTAAATTTGTTTACGTTTGTTCAGATGGCTCGCTTACAGTCAATACAATAGACTAGACGAGTGTTTATAGATATCTATGGTGTCAATTACAGGCAATCATAGCCTTCAGCTAACAGGACTACATTTCCCATGGTTCTTAGCTCGGGTATGACAAAAACATAGCGATTAGACGCGAATCAGAAGACAATGTAATAGAAAGGAATTTGAATGAAAGACTATCAATTCATAAGGCGCTCCGGATTACAAGACACACTCAATTTGTGATAAAATTCAAGGGTTTCAAGTGTGCCTTATGGTCAGAAAAATATGTTACTTATAATTGCGAATGCATCCAGCCAAGCTTTAAACTGCTCAACTTGGTTAGCAAAAACGTTGCAAAATGAACTCTGTTTTTCATGTCGCGATTAATCCGCTGACTGGAAAATTATAGCTTCATTAATACTGAAAATATGCAGTTGTATTTCTAGTCTTGGTAACCAAATCATGCTAGGCGATGTTAAGTCTCGACACACAGAGGTGTAGTTGGTAGTGCAATGTTTTATACACGATGTTATCTTCATCTCTCTGAATCTGTTCCTCCTGTCCTCTTTCGTCCTTCAGAAGCAGCAGCCACCTCACTGTATCTATCCAACCTTCATGGTCAGAAATTATTCAAAACACTTATTTCTTTTTTTCAAACTGCTTTCCACCAATATAACATGCATCGCTTTCTAAATAGTGTTTCGGATGACGCTTGATTTGTGTGTTTTTGGCATCTTGTTAGCCGTCCATGTTAGCGGGCTATCACAGGTTTGCAGGAAACTAGATAATTGCTTGGAAGTAAAAAGCAATGCCACCATCTTAAGCCACACAAACATTTGCTGCTCATTAATTTGTGTAAACATTCAGGTGTGTTTTCAGGTAGGTAATGCGGTGATCAATGATCATTGTCCCGCTTGTTAAGCCAGTGCGCCAGCTGGTTTGTGCTGGTGCTGCCGTTGACGCTTGCTCTGCCTGACAGTTGTGTTCTGCAGGGAGTCGGCTTCGCCTAGTTAACTTTAATTGCCTGTTTCCTGTGGAAGTTGCCTGCCGTTTACGCATAATGAAAAAAGATAAGAGTGAAAGGGAGCCAGCTCTTTAACCATGAATATTGAATTGGAAGCAATTTATTTTAGTCCCCCGTACCACATCTTCTCTTCCCCCCGTTCCTTTTCTCGCCCTTTTCCTCACTCGCCTGCCCAAGCATATTTTACTAATGAGGCTTCTTGATAACGATCCTTGC
This sequence comes from Leptonotus elevatus, assembly GCF_054856555.1. Taxonomy (NCBI): domain Eukaryota; kingdom Metazoa; phylum Chordata; class Actinopteri; order Syngnathiformes; family Syngnathidae; genus Leptonotus; species Leptonotus elevatus. Next base: position 23,089,466 of record NC_141241.1, on the reverse strand, counting down.
ACACTTTTCCTCATTTGGCACACTGAATGGGGATGCCCATGCCCCAATCCCATGCTCACTCTTCCACTCTCTTGTTAGCTACTGATTCTGTCGCGCCACTCTTTCGTCTCTTTTGTTTACATTTTGTGTCAGCATCCTCACAGGAAACGGTGTGCTTGAGCCTGTGCACCTTGACTATATCGATATGCTTGCGGTTATTATACTGTACTGTTATTAAGATCAGCTTGAAACGCAGAACCGAAGAATATAACAATTTCCATCTGTTAAATTAACCTGTGTGATGAGCCTTGTTCTAGTTTGTTTCCTGCATTGCATGTATGGATGATGTCGTTGCGATAACATCTAGCATCAGAATAGCAGTCATGATTTTTGTGAGCAGTTGATGGATGTACTAAGTGTTATTTAACCTTGTTTTAAAGCACTTGCTCCCCTTGGCCTCAGTGGCTGTTTAACACGTCTGTCGACTCACGTCACCCCGGCTTGCCTTTTACACACAGACATCTGAGGCCTCTCGGGGGTTGTGGGTCAGCATGTGTATGACTGTGTCCAAAAGGGTTTAGTGGAAATTATTCTATTCTCATTATTTTTGGATCTACACAACTATATTGACAGAATTTAAATGTACTGTAGCTCTAAACTAAAGCGCTAATTCATTGTGGCTTGAGTTAGAACACTTGGAACTAGACACATCAGCGTCTGAAGGTTTTGGACAGTTCTTTGCTTCAAATGCTTATGGTGCATCATCAATTTGTCCTTGAGAACAAACCAAGGTCCATGATAGGTTTGGTGTAGAAGAACTGCCCTCGCAGAACCTTGACCCGTCACATTGAGATGAAATTTCCTCAGACACACTCCAATCACTTGGAACCCTCCTTCCTCCCATGTGAAGGATGGGATCATATCCAATCCTTCTTTAATTCATTTGCTCCCAAAATTTTATAAATGCTTTCTATTTTAAATATTACCATGGTCCCAAAAACGTATTTATATGTTTGTATGATTTTTAGATAAAATGTATGCTAGAGCATACAGAAGGCTTTGATGTAGCAGAGTATAAGAGATCAACCAGGGCCATGTTGCAAAAAGGCATTTTCCCCCAGTGTTTTAAACAGATTTGTGAATAATGATGAAACTTTTATAATGTTAATTGCTGCAAAACGGAAACAGATAGAAATATACTTTTTTTCCTGATGAAAGAAGAGACTCTAATCTTTCTATTGGTGTAGGTTCCATATTTTTATAATAATAGAAAACAATATTCTGTAGGCCTTGCAAAATTAGTCAAAATCCAGTAAAACAGCTGGGAGCGAAGGGAATTGCTTCAGTGAAGAATGCTGGGAGTGAATGAGTTATTGGCTACTCAATGTTTTTGTTGCTACAGTATAGTGTATGTTTATTTTTTGTTAACAAAATATCCTTCATTCTCCTTTATGAGTTGAATCGGGGAAAGCTAATATGGAAGAAACGCCATATGATGCTTCCCCGCAGTAGTAAAGTAAATTGCTTTCCTCTCAGTGAACGAGCTGGATCAGCTTGTTGGCAGTCGCTATCATCTTGCTATTATCCATAAACGGTTTGACCTGGAAATAAATGCTAGTGTAAGCCAGCGCTAATGCATGCATAGAGTGCGGCCATTCATGGATTCACTTCCCAGCCGACCCACTTGTCCTCTTGTCTTCCCTCCCGCCTCCCTATATTTGTTTCAGCAGCAGCAGCTACAGGCTCAGCACCTCTCCCACGCAGCCCACGGACCACCTGTGCAGCTGCCCCCGCACCCTTCAGGTTTACAGCCACCTGGCATTCCCTCTGTGACGGGTGCTGGCTCTGGCCTGCTTGCGCTTGGTGCTCTTGGCAGCCAGGCGCACCTGCCTGTAAAGGATGAGAAGAACCATCACGACCTGGAGCACAGAGGTGAGGAACACTGCCTCTCAATCATTCATTCAGCCAATGATTACGTTTACATGCTAGCAATATTTGAGTTATGGTCAAAATTCACATTTCTGAAACATTCGGGATAATGTGTTTTTCATGCGTGAACGGACATAGTTACTTCTCTATACATATCGTGATTTTAACGTCGTTACTCAAATAGACGTCATTTCCACTTTTAACTTTCTACGGTCAATAAAATACATTATATTAATGTCACTCACCACACTAATATAGGTCGGTATATATAATTATTCACACGGTGACATTAACGCCGTACAGAAAATAATGTGAAAATGTCACAGAGGAATCAATGTATTCAAGTTATGCTTCCTTAGCGAGTGTCAACGTAAGATGACCGCCACATATAAAAGTAGTTCATGTATACTACTCAAAGGACAACATTTCTTGCAAATATAGAATGCATAAAACACACACCAAAGTTCTGTTCACAGGAGGTACCCCGAAGATGTTTATGTGACCAAATATTTGCGTTAGAAAAGGTGTAACCTGGGGTCTTATTTGAGTTTTAAAAAAAACTGAATAAGAGCATACAGTGGTCTTTTGCTACTTTGCGGTTTACTTGTTGCGGATTCACTTTATTATGGATTTTTATATATAATAAGTCAATCACTAGATACATTGTTGCGCCATTGTAATCAAAAGTGCATCGAAGTATTTATAACATTTTGACAAAAATAAGCATTAATATCAACACTCATATGCATATAGTATATTTTAAAAAAGCTTACAGTATTCCTGCTTGCAAATACAACATGGATGGCAGTAGATTGCATTTCCGTAGTTCTCCGGGAAGACCGACATGTTTCGCTCGCAAACAGGAAGTATGTCGGCGGAAACTGGAAGTACGATTAACGATACTACTTTTCCTTTAAACATAAATAAAATCAGTAATTATCCATACAAATTATTATTAAACCTTTTCAAATGACAAACAAACATGTTTAACCTTATTATTTAACAAATAATAGCAATATTTTTTTTTAACGTCCTCTACTTCGCCTAAAAGTGAGGGAACACTGTATTTGGGTTTTAGTTGTGCTTACATGGCCTCTATAGTGTTATTGACTGCATGCAAACACACTCACTCACTCACTCACTCACTCACTCACTCACTCACTCACTCACTCACTCACTCACTCACTCACTCACTCACTCACTCACTCACTCACTCACTCACTCACTCACTCACTCACTCACTCAGGTTTCAAATTGGTTGAGTAGATGGAATGGGTTGGGGGCGGGTTTAGCTGGTATACAGGTTGCCGTGCAGGTAATTGAACATACTGTAACCCAGACATTTTAAAGACCAATTTGTTGCTGGCCTATTGAGCATTACCAAACATTTACTAATCAGTCATAAAGGTATTAAATATAACCTGTAAAATGGTTATAATTTACACCTTATTAGACACAGGTATTAAAATGAATGATGCAGTTGATCACATGGCAAATGAGATTAATCTTTGATCTGAATAATGTATTACTTTGATCTGATGAAAGCAGACGTTGTGACACCCATACTAATTTGCTTTTTGCTTTTCTCTTTCCTGGCCCCTCATCTTTTCATTCGCCTCTGGCTATTCCTCTGAAAGAACGCGAGTCGAGCACGGTACGTTTACCCCCCACACTCTTTCCTTGTACCCAGCCCATGTGTGTCCTTTCTGCTGGTGATTAGGTGTACGTTAGTGAGATTCAAGATCTTTCGAAATCCATGTTCTCCATGTAAGAGCACACATTTTGAGTATACGGGTGAACTTGCAGGACGATATTCGCTGACTGAAATCAAATATTGAAGTCTAACCAAATAGAGTCTCAAGCCATCTAATCCTTGAGGAAAATGACTCCAATTGGACAGAGCGGATTAGTAGGCAGCTAGCTTCCTTAATTTCATCTCAATTTTGACTGTCCTTCTATTATTTTCTCGCCGCCTGGTACATTTACTGTTGGCTGCCCAATATCTGACTCCCTTTCAATTGCTTTTATCTTGACTTTTTCTTTGTGTGCCTGTTGGTGTACGTCTATTTAACAATGCTCACCAGTCGCCCTGCTACCCCTGTCTCTTGCCGTTTTATCATCCCGCCCTCTCATGTTAAAGTCCCTGTTTATTGGACTGCCTCGTAGCGCTCAGATAACTGGAGCGTAATGCTCTGTTGGATGGAACAGATTACGTTCCCATTGACTGGCCTTTCTGAATGGGCCCACTCATGTCTGAAGGGAACCCAAACTATGCCTCCATCTTGCGTAGTGACAAGTGCCCGCCAGTGCCGGCATACCTGATCTGGCCACACCTCTTTCAATTTTCAATGGTTCCTGTTCTGTTGTTTCGGGTAATCCAAAACCAGACAAGGTGGAAAGTAGACGGTTATTGAGTCCAAACAGCCCTTTAAAGGTCACCGGCTTGCATACAAAGACAAGCTGTACTCCATCAATCACTGTCTTTCTCTCCATGCTTCAAACGAATGGTAACAAATGTTCATATTTTGACGCAAGTTGCAGGAAGCTGCAAATGACAGAATCGTGCTTAGGTGGATGAAGGAAGTCAGACTGCTGGCAAAAGCATTTTCCAAAGGGGTTGTGGTGTTATTGGCTGCATGTGTCAATAACAGGCAGGAGAGGCAGCCTTAACCTGAGTCGGACTTTTCCCTAGACCACTTTTCTTGCTCATTTCTCTTTTCCAGTGGAGGTTTGTTGTGCCGCCACCAGCAGTCAGTGTGGCCTGCCCTCAAGAGTTCCTTCCTCACACTCGCTGTTGCTTGTTGCCTGTCAGCCTGTTTGGCCACCACACTGAGCCCAGACTACAAAACACACTAGCTGCTCTTGTTAGCCGCTCCGGCTAATTCACACTAGCTGCTCTTGTTAGCCTCTTTGGCTAACACCCGTTAGCCGCTCGGGCTAACCCCGCTAACTGGTCTTGTTAGCCACTCAGGCTAACCCCCGCTAGCTGCTCTTGTTAGCTGCTCAGGCTAACCCCGCTAGCTGCTCTTGTTAGCTGCTCCAACTAACTCCCGCTAGCTGCTTTTGTTAGCCGCTCCGACTAACTCCCGCTAGCTGCTCTTGTCAACCGCTCCGGCTAACTCCCGCTAGCTGCTCTTGTTAGCTGCTCCGGCTAACTTCCTTTCATTTTACACTCTTTCCTTTCATCTTCTTGTCTCTCGGCCTATTTCATTTGATTTTCCTGTAGTTGATCTTTGATGTATTTGCTGTCAGTCCTTTCTAGTAAATTATTGTCTCTGATCTGCATATTAACTTATTTAGTTTGCATGCATATGCATGTTTGTAATCTACAAATATAATATAGCATGTGTGCTCATATCCTTTTTGATTTAAATGACTACATTGCTTCAGGTATGTTGCTGAATATTTTGCTTGACTTGAGTGTCTGTAAGAGGATTAGCTCTGGATGTGTGTTTGAACACAAGCATGTCCTTGGCTGACCTTTCTGCTTACTGCCTTGATCTGTCCTTGCTTTAGGTGGTACTGTTTTAAAAAAATTGTTTGAGAATGATAACGGGTATTTCCAGTTGCCAAACTTCTAGCCTTTCTGTCCCCTTCTATCACAAACCAGTCCAGAGCAACTGTGCACTTAGTCAACATTGCCACAGCTTTGAAGAGTAGTAGCCAGATTCATGTCTAGACTTAAGTAAAGTGTTTGCTAGAAGTTGACGGAGAATTGCTTTCTTGATCCCTCGCATCTGGCACTTTTCTTGACTAACGAGTCAATTTGTGTTTTCTTGCCGTCAGTGCCAAGATAGAGGTTTAGATGCAATGTTTTTTTTTCTAATATTTCTTTCATGTAAAATTAAAGGACGGAGATCTTTTGGAGTGCTCAATTTACACCTACATATCTCGATATTGTTTGTTGGCAGAATAATTCTGTGTCGCCGTCAGACAGCTTGCGGGCAGCAAGTGAAAAGCACCGCGGCTCGTCGGATTATGGACTTGACCCCAAGAAACGCAAAGTGGACGACAAGGACAGCATGAACAGATATGTGAGTGGATTTGCTTCATTCATATCAATTGAAAAAGGGTCTGAAAACAGCCAATGGTGGTAGTAAAGTGTACTAGGTTCCAACCGATTAATCGGCCGACTGATTAAATTCCTGATTATTCTTACATTGTACTCTAACCATTTACAACAGTTGTAGACAAGTGACACGGGTCTCATTACTTATTACATATAAATCTATACCATAATCTTGTATCCCTAATTACTGAACATACAATGAAAATTGTTGACTTCTCTGGACCTGTTATTTAATACAAAGCTAATCTTAATTTTTACAAGAAATGTTTTGGTTAATAATGCAAGTTGTGCAAGGAATTGACCTGGATTATCACTATTTTACACACAACGTAAAGTCATAGTTGAATTGACAAAATAAAAAATAATAAAATACAAACGGTGCAACATAAATCAAACGACTGTTTGAAATATAACACACATTCAACTAACTACTGGTAACATAAACAAACTGATTTATGTCCTTATAACGATTAATTAAAGGCATTGAGCCACACAATGCATTCTGGGAACCCAAAAGGAAAGTTTTTTTTAACAATAAATTTACAGTTGACCACCGCTAATTTGTAGTTAATAGGGACTAGGCGGGCCCACGAATTGTGAAAATCGAAATAGTGAAAAATTGGCATCAGCCTAAAAAAAAATAAAAAATCCATATCGGCCGGGCCTTAAAGTGTACCCATTAGTTGACAAAAGTTAGAGGACACCCATCTATTAAGCCATCCCAAAAGTATGAATACAAAATTTAATGCATTCAGTTGTCTCTGTAAAAGTATGATTCAGCAGAAACAGTTCTCAACCCCCCCACCCACGATCCTATTTTTTTGTGTCATCTTATTACCCAATTCATTGCCTGGCTAATATAGCCCTAAGACAGTAAGTAATGATTTCCATCTCATCACATACTTGTTTATTTTTTTTATTTTTTATTTTTACAGATACTGCACGGGGAATGTAGTTTCTAGAAACATTATAAATAGAGCAACACTTTTTGATGGGGATTTTCATATGATTTAAATGAAACAGACATACTGTATGAACAAAGAACACGGACTAAAACACAACTTGTCTATTCTGGTTAATATTAATTACAATGGGGAACAAAATTGTTGTTTTCTATTTCTAAACAATTTTATTTGGGTGCGGAATCCAAAACTGATCTCGCTTTATCTATATCATGTCGAATTTTAAGATATAGCATCCCAGTTTTCTTAAAAGCTATTAAATAAACATGTATGTTTGTAATACTAAGATGGAATGGTTACAAGAAAATAATAATAATAAAAAACAGCATAAAACGAAATGGAATTCACGACAGTATGCCCATGGTTATAAGGTTAAGAGAAAAGCCAGCACTAATCCTTTTAACTGCTACTATGCTAGCTTTCTGTCTGCAGATATTGGGACTCCGGGCTTCACACATCTCTTAACGTCTCAATTTTGACTGCACAAACAAGTTGCCACATAGCTGTCGTAATTAGCTCTTCTTACTACAGTCTTACTACAGCTAATTGCAACAATAACAAAAAATCAGTGGAGAATTTTTTTTACGTGCTAGAGGAAAAAAAAGATACTTGGGATGCCAATTTGGAGTTTTCTAAGTAGTTTTCTAACTTTCTAATCTTTTTTTCAAAATTTTACCCAGTGTTACCATACTAATTGTAGACATTATATACTTACCGTCTTCTGTCTCTGGCATTCCTTCATTTCAGGATAGTGACGGAGACAAGAGTGATGACTTAGTGGTGGATGTATCCAACGAGGTAAGACCGCGTTGGGACCATGCTGCCCAGCCACATTCCTCAGTGTCTGTGGGGGCCAACACCTTCCACACTGTTGCCAAATAGTCTGACCTCATGTTGATTGTGTGTGTGCATGTGTGTGCATGTATTTCTTTTTTGTCATTCTTTTGGCATCCATGCGTAAACTAAAGATAAAAGGGAGCGGCAGGTGAATGAGTGTTTGTGTGTGAGAGCGTTTGAGCACACACGAGTATATATATTATCTGTGTTTGCACATGAGGCCCCAGTTTGTTTGACCTACGTGTACATGCCAGTCGCTTTCCTCCGCTCTGTTTGCTCAGTCTTTCTCCATGTCTGTCTCGTTTCCCTCTGTAGGATCCAGCCACACCTCGCGGCAGCCCTGCGCACTCTCCTCCAGAGAACGGCTTGGATAAATCGCGGGTTCTGAAGAAAGACGCTGCGCCTAATAGCCCTGCCTCAGTGGCGTCCTCAGGAAGCACGCCGTCCTCCAAAGCGAAGGACCACACTCATATGGCGGTGAGCAACATTTATATAGTTCAAGAGAGAAGACAAAAGGTTTTAACTGACAGACTAAAGGGTATTTTTCGAGTGTAGTGGGTATTTTGGAAGGCCTAGTATGGAGGAGGCTTAGCAGCTAGCTACTTTGAGGGTCTCGAAGGGGCAATGGGTCGATGCACACTGTGGAAATCAAACCCTGTGGCTTACTCCTCTCAATCGCCTTTATGGCTTAACCAATAAGTGGTCATTTCTTCCTCACTGAGGCTATAAATAACTCAGAAGCATGCCTCATTTTGCTTCCTTGCTTTTTCTCATCTTCTCTCCCTCCATCATTTCTCCCTCCTCTGTTGTAACCTGGACTGGTTTGACATAAACCGTTACACTGAAGAATTACGGTCCATAGCACGAGGCTCGACAAGCAGCTTCCATCCGTTCCTCATTAACAGGCTGAGAAGCCCGCTTCCCTTCCCTTGATTGGCTAAGGAAGAAAGAGCTTCATTATGAAGAAGTGTTTGGGCCATCATCCTCTAGCTTGTCTAGCTCTGTTTAACGAGCTTGACCTCTGAGCAAAGGTTTATGTCTCGACCCCTATGCCAGCCACTCAAACCATGACTGTAATGAAGTGCCAGTGTGGGATTGCATTACCCTGAGCTATCCACTCGGATTGTCACTCTGGATTTCCCCGGGACTATTTTCAACTGCTTTTTTTTTTTTTTGTACCTGGCAGGTGTTACTTGGCAGTTGGCAACATGAACATTTTCCAAACATGTTTTCCCCCAGATGTGTCTGAGGATGACTTGATTTAGTGGCTAGGGCTGGGTTTCAATTCTAATTTCCTCAATCAATTCGATTTTGATTCACAAGAGTTCAGTTAGATTCGATTTTTTTTCTGATTTGATTTGATTCACTTCAATTCAATCCGATGTTGATTGATTATGGATCATCAGTTCTTAAATATCAAGGACATGATAAAACTTCAGAAACATTAAATTCCAAATAAAATTTTGCGGCGGCAGTAACTGGTTAAATGATTTAGTTTATTAATGAAAGTTACACATGTTATAATCACTTAAGTGTGACACAAATATTGACATCAGCAAAGATGAGATGAAAGTATTTTCACAATTCAAATTCAATAATTGAACATTTAAAATATTCTGAATTGTCTTAAAGTGCAATAAATCAGTTATTTCATAAATGGAAGAAAATACTTTTAAATTCATGTGAACAGTAAATTTCAAGAAAACAGTAAGATACAAAAAAATTGCCATTAGAATATAGCTAAATGTAATCGTTATTCACAAACCTGTTGAAAACTGGCAAAAAAAGCTTGTTGCAACATGACCCTGGTTGATCTCTTATACTCTGCTGCCACCCGCTGGCTGTTTTTTTGTAATAACTACCATTGCTTTTAGCGACCTCTTCATGTCAGAAGCTGCATCAAAGTCTTCTGTATGCTCTAGCATAAAAAAAATATATATATATATTTTGGGAGTGCAGGACAAAGTATTAAAAATGTATTGATACGTTTTTGGGTTTGAATGAGTTAATTTATGGGGAAAAGAGATGTTTAAAAAATGTATTCATAGTTTCATGAATCAATGTCGGGCTCGAAAAAGGAAAATCGATTCAATATCAATTCTTTTTTTTCTTTTTTTTTTTTTCAAACCCAGCCCTATGGGCTCTTTGCACAAATCTACTACTTCCTGAACACAGTACCAGTGCTTCATTTCCTGTCTTTCATGATTGGACAAACTGATTAATCCAGGTGTGCCTGACCTCAGTAACCACAACGACAATGGGCAGACACACCTGGATTACTCAGTTTGTCAAATCATGAAAGGCAGGAAATGAAGGAGTGGTATTGAGTTCAGGAAGTAGTGGATTTATTCAAAGAGCCCATTAGTGGCCTCAGAAAACAAACGTGCAAAACAAGTAAAAGGCATGTTGTTGTTTTAGAATGACAAATCCTCGACACCAAGCCTGAAGTCCAACACACCCACACCCAGGAATGAGGCACCCACACCAGGAACAAGCACTACTCCTGGCCTGAGGCCTCTGACTATGGGCAAACCGCCCGGCATGGAGGCATTAGGTATGAAGCACACTCATGCCGCGCACCTGCTGCTAACTTATTTTGAATGTCTGACTGGAATGCATGCATCTGCCATTATCTTATGTTTCCCGTTGCACCAAAAGTTGGAAATTCAATACCTTCAGAAACTGCACTTTTTATCATGAAAAATGTTTGCATTCCCCTGAAATGACCTTATCTCCTCTGTAGCTGCTCCTGCCCTTCGCACACCCCTGTCCATTGCGGGTTCCTACGCTACCCCGTTTGCCATGATGGGCCATCATGAGATGAATGGATCCCTGACCAGTCCGGGCGTCTACCCCGGCCTGATTTCACCTCAGATGAGTGCGGCGGCTGCAGCTGCTGCAGTTTATGGACGCTCACCAATTGTAAATATTTTTGCTTGACTATTCACTTTGTATAAGGTTAGCGATTTCACATACGACTTTCACACATTTTGTATACTGTAGCCCAGTGGTACTGAACCCCACCAATTCACCTATGCATATTCACCAAAGCCTTCTTTATTGAAAAATAAAACATGATTCTGCCCCCCCCCCACCCCTTCCCAAAACCAGATTCAAGACATTCTTTTTTTTTTATCCAATCTGGCTGTCTTCACCTTGAATTCACCTTAAGGAAATGTTTGTTGATTTATGTCAGACAGCTAGTGCTGTACTAGAATTGCTCATCTTGGCCTTGACTCCCATCACTCTTTTCTATACTCATCGAACCCAGATTAAGAACCACTGCCTTAGTCTCATCAGTTTAGCGCAAGTATTGACCATGTAACCTGTAGCCATTTTAGCTTTAAGTTGTACATTGTGTATGCAAAATGACTTTGAGAAACTTAAGTATTCATTCTGTATTTCCATAACTCTGTGAATTTCTCTTCTCCCCTGGCTGCAGCTTTGTGTACATAATGAAAAAGAACAAAGACTGCCAAGATCCCATTACTTTGATGTTCACTAGTTAGCATTCTAAAGGCTTAAAAAAGGCGCTTCCCTAAAATGAATCTCATGTTTGAAAATCTCCCAGCTTTTCATTAGTATTACCAAGTGGGATGTTGTGTTAGCTTGTGTAAAGCTTCTCTGTTCGCAATCGAGTAGAATCTATGCTTTTCATTTGCCTCGAAACAACCGTATAGGGCTTTCAACAGATGAAAGAAGGCATAATTTCCCATTTGAATATTTTAATAGCCCAATTTATATCAGCAGGTTATCATTTGTTTTTAATGCTTTCCTCTACTTGTTTTTGCAGGCGGGGTTTGACCCCCATCCCCACATGAGAGCTCCAGGCCTGCCTACCAGCCTCCCTTCCATTTCAGGAGGAAAACCGTGAGTGTTTGAGCTTCTCATGTTGCTTTCAGCACATACCTCTGGTTGAGCTGTATTGAGATGAAAAACACCTGTGGTTTTAAATATCGGTTACTATGGATTAAATTTGTGGCAAAGTTGAAAGATAAAAATAAATCACTTTTTTTTTTTTTTTTTAATCGTTGGAGTCAGTGGAGATCACTCTCCCAGTTCAACTTTAAAGTAGCATTAAAAAACCTTTCAACCGTAATCAAATATTTTCATAACTTAAAACTAGTTAAATGGTACCTTTGCCATGGCCTGAGGGGGTCTGTATCATTTTTAATAGCACTGAGCAACTTTGAGGAGGGTGGTAAGAACACTGCCACACAAAAAAACAAATGTGCTGACTGCTTTATGGCGTACGTCACTTCCCCCTTTCCTCATTCGTTACAAAGACAGAAGTCAATTTAAGCTATAAAACGATGCAATGCGCTTGTCCTCATGGGAAACGTAGTCTTCCTTCAGTCATAATATTACTGCTTTTGTCCATATGGCGCCGCCATAGTCCACATAAACTGAAAGTTCCTTAGTTTTGCTTTAATACATTTTGTACAGATCATTAGTTTTACAATATCATCGGTGTCCAAACTATGACCCGTGGGCCATTTGTGGCCCGCCATCCAACTTTAAGCGACCCACGGTATATTTTTTAAAAATGACATCTGCTACTAAAAAAATTGTTTTATATACAGTAGAGCTTTTCTAAATATGCAAATTAACTATTTACAATTACACAAGTAACATTTCTCTTCTTAACACTGGTGCTGAATAAAGATATTACTTTTTATGAGCTAAAACAGTTTCATCACTTGTGTAAAGGTCCAAATTTTGAAAATATCAGATGAATAATTCCCAAGTGACTGCTTCAAATAAAGAGTGGGAGTCGGCTGCTGTTCAGTGCAGGGGCTGATATTTTCTAGTCCCTTTCAGGGTCTCGACCACCCAAAAAATCTTATAAAATCTTAAACTATGTCCCTCAAGAAAGTGGTTAAGGTAACAGATTTAAAAACTAAAAAAACTAAGACAGTGGAACCGTAGAGTTTGAATGTCTCGGAACTCCTACGAATCGGATTCAACCAAAAAATCGGAATAAAAAATGCCTCGGAGTTTGAACTCATTCTCGGACTTCGAACACCCAAGCAAAGCAAGCTAAGCCGAACGTACCTTGAAAACGGGTAGCCGAGCGAAGCCGAGCAATGCCGAGCAATGCCGAATGCTCATGTTGCTGTAGTTGAGACGATGCACTGCTCATTTCCAGTCAGATCGTGAATACTCCCGGGGGTGCTGCATACTCGTGAGTGCATTTCGATTATTCCACGACAATTTTCTTTGCCATGGGCCCAAAGAAAGACAACAGTGCCAGTGGCAGCAAAGAAAAACATACAGTGCTACAAACCACCATAGAATTAGGAAGGAGATTATTGCGCATTTGTAACTACCTTGACTACTTCTGTATATACTGGCACGAGGACCCCCCTTAGCTGTTCAACAACCTGCCTGACGTTAAACAACGCATGCAAGGACCGCTTAGTAGTCTAACAATATGCCCAATGTAAAATACACACACAAATACACAAACTCAGCACTGAACTAAAGCAAGCATTAACATAGCATTTATCATCCACTGATGCCATCACACCACAACAAAAAAGGGAAAGTATTTTTTATTTATAAGTACTGTACAGGGTTAAAATGTTTTTTACATAAATAGAAATTAAAATGAAAATTTTCTGTTTTTGGAGCTTGGGAACGAATTAATTGCATTTACATTATTTCCTATGGGAATTTTTTTTTCGGAAGTTGAACAATTCGGACTTTGAACACTTCGCAGGAACGAACTATGTTCAAACTCCGAGGTACCACTGTATATAAACAATAATTCAATTGCTTGATTGACTGTGATTTTAGTGTGGTTGATAAATAAAAAAAAAAAAATCCAAAAACATTTGGACACCACTGGCATAACATGTTGGCTTTTTATAAGCGTACTTTTTTTTTAGCTGACTCGTATCACAAAGGGGTAAACGCTAAAATTACAGTCAGTGGTGCATGTTTTCAACATTCTATGTCAAAAGGACAAAGCAACTCTGACAAGAGACATACATTTCTCACGTTGATCTCCTCACCGCTCCTGGCATCTTTGCAGGGCGTATTCCTTTCACGTGAGCGCGGACGGTCAGATGCAGCCCGTGCCCTTCCCCCCAGACGCACTGATAGGCCCGGGCATCCCACGGCACGCTCGACAGATCAACACACTGAGCCACGGGGAAGTGGTGTGCGCTGTCACCATCAGCAACCCCACTCGTCACGTCTACACGGGCGGCAAGGGCTGCGTGAAGATCTGGGACATCAGCCAACCAGGCAGCAAGAGCCCCGTGTCCCAACTTGACTGTCTGGTAATTGGTTGTCATTGTTTCTTACATGGTCATGGCACAATGCCTTTTTTTTTTTTTTGTATAGGCCTCCAACCAGTTGCGATACTTTATACACTCACTGTGACAGCTCATTGCTTGAGTCAGATTTCCCCATCCCACTGTAGTCCCAATGGGACTGAAATGTGAGCAATTTGGCAGGGTCTGGCAGTGCTGGGCTATGCTGAAATAATCATTTTCTGTGGGGAGGGAAAAAATCCTGCTGAGTAAAAATGTTCTGATTGGCTGACCTTGTCTGCCATTACCAAGCTCATTGCTCCCCCTCAAGTGCCTTCTAGTTCTCATTTAGATTTTGTGGCTTCATCCTCTTCATATGGCCGCAAACATCCTGGAGGTGCGTTGGGAGTGCAATTGGCTCTTATAAAGCCGTCAGGGTGCCGTTTTAATGCGGCTGAGAGCATCCACACTTCTGACGCCTTCGCTGCAGTTCTTGTTAAAGCTGACATCTTTGTCTTTACCTTATCACGAAACAGGAAGAGGTTTTTCTAAAACTGCACTCTTAAGAAAAGCCAATTGACAGGATGAAGTCTGCACTAATTAACTCATTTGCTCCCAAAAACGTATAAATACGTTCTATTTTAAATGTATTAAGTGTCCCAAAGACGTATATATACATTTAAAAAAAAAAAAGTTTAATGCTTGAGCTTACAGAAGGCCTTGATGCAACAGTTGAGGAAATAGTAGTTATTACACAAACGGCCAGCAGGTGGCAATAGAGCATAAGAGGTCAACCAGGGCCATGTTGAAAAAAGCTCATTTACCCACAGTTCTATACAGATTTGTGAATAATGATGAAACTTAACTATATTCTAATGCTAATTGCTGAAAAACGCAAACAGATTTTTTTCCCCCTGACGAAAGAAAATCCATGTTTCATCTATGTTCCATGTTTTTTTTTATAGCAATAGAACACAATATTCTGTCAAAATCCAGTAAAACAGCAGGGAGCGAAGGGGATTGCTTCTATGAAAATGGCTGTGAGTTAATAGGGCTGGGTATTTATTCTAATGTCCGATTCACAAGAGTTCAGTTCGATTCGATTTTTTTTCCACATATGATTTGATTCACTTCAATTCAATCTGCTATTGATTAATTATGTAACATAAATTCTTCTTAAATATCAAGGACAACATAAAAACTCCAGAATCATTAAATTCCAAATTAAAAGTTTGCGGCGGCAGAAACTGGTTAAATGATTTAGTGTTATAATCACTTATGTGTATCAGCAAGGATGAGATGAAAATATTTTCATAATTCTAATTCAATAATTATAAATATAAATTGAAAGTAAATATCAATAATATATATAATATTATAATGATATCATAAATATCAATAACTGCAGTAACTGGTTAAATGATCTAGTGTCAATTATAAAAATATAAGAATTTATGGGAAAAGGGATATTGAAAGAATTGATTAATAGTTTTATGAATCTATCAGGCTCAAGGAGCAAAATTGATTCAATATCAATTATTGGATTTTTTTATACCCAGCTCTACTAATTAACGGACAGTCCGTCAGTACAGACAGAATCCCGCCCACCGTTATTGTGCTTGCCGTGGGAAAAATGGAGGGTATCAAGATGTTCTTCATTTATCCAAACAAAGCTCACCTCGTTTTTGTGCTTCAGAACAGGGACAATTACATCCGCTCCTGCAAGCTGCTGCCCGATGGCCGCACCCTGATCGTGGGCGGCGAGGCCAGCACACTGACCATCTGGGACCTGGCGTCGCAGACGCCACGCATTAAGGCGGAGCTGACCTCCTCGGCCCCGGCCTGCTACGCGCTGGCCATAAGCCCCGACGCAAAGGTCTGCTTCTCCTGCTGCTCGGATGGCAACATCGCCGTGTGGGACCTCCACAATCAGACCCTCGTCAGGTAAGTAGTCCAACATAATGTCTCCTCTCCCACTCACGGACGAATGATGTAACCCGTCTCCTCTTTTCTTATTCCAGGCAGTTCCAGGGCCACACGGATGGAGCCAGCTGTATCGACATCTCGCATGATGGGACCAAGCTGTGGACCGGAGGCCTGGACAACACAGTCCGCTCCTGGGATTTGAGAGAAGGCCGGCAGCTCCAGCAGCATGACTTTACCTCGCAGGTAAAGAAGACATCTCAAACAACCAACGTTCACACTGACTTTCTTTTGTTTGAAAGTCAACATTCATTTGAAAACCTCTTCGGTTCCAGATCTTCTCTTTAGGCTACTGTCCCACTGGGGAATGGCTGGCTGTAGGAATGGAGAGCAGCAATGTGGAAGTGTTGCACCACACGAAGCCTGACAAGTACCAGCTACATCTGCACGAAAGTTGCGTCCTTTCACTCAAGTTTGCATACTGTGGTAAGAAATTTGCATTGTTACACATGAAAGATGTATTGTTTGGATAGCTGTGCAAGGGCTTGCCAGAAGTAGAGAAGTCTGTTACTTTCCAATATTGTCTTAAGACAGATGTCTCAAACTCGCCATTTGTGGTCTGCAGGATGATATTTTGAGATCAAAGTTTCATGTTAGTGTCATGTCAGGTTGGTGATATCCTTGGTTTTTCAACTTTGGTGTTATTGGAGTTCAGGTGGCGAGGATGGATTTTTTTCATGGCAAAGTGCAATTTGGTATGGAGCCCGCCAGGGGACATCACGGAAATATTTAAGGTTGCAATATGACGCAATACTTTGCAATATTATCCAATGCTATTGCGTTATATTGCAAAAACAATTGCATTATAACGCAATAATTTGCGATATATATTGCGTTTTAACACAATGACTTTTTTTTTTAATATTGTGAAATAACGCAAATTATTTGTGAGTAAGGAGAGATTCCACTTCCAGGTAATTAGCAATAGGCTTGGCTATCACCAACACCACCATTGCTTTGTTAATTCACTTTTAGTGAATATATATAATAATGATTTAAAAAAAAATACATATACAATTATTAGGGGTGTCAGGCGATTACAGTTTTTAATCGTAATTAATCACATTACTTCAATAGTTAACTTGTGATTGCAAATTTGATATGTGTTCTAAATGTACAATATTTTTCAAGTTTTCATACTCTTGTTAACATAAAAGTGAAAAAAAAGTTCAACCAATAGAAATATGGCTTTATCTTTTAGTTATTGATAGTTTTTTCATAATAATTCATAAAATTTAATTACAATTAAAAAGATTTCCTGAATTGTAAAAAAAAAAAACAAGTGTGATATTGATTTGTGTTGAGGTCATATTTCTGCCACTAGATGGCATAATAATCTTTAACCTGAAGTAACTTGTGAAATTCTGCACTTTTTTCAAATGTTAAAAAATAAATACAAATATATGCATTATTATTAAACGTATTACTGCAAAATTCTGACTTTGTGACTGGAATTCATCGCGCATTAAAAAAATTAGTGTTGTTAAAGGAACTTAAAATTAACTCAAAATGAATGCACTAATTTTGACATCCTTAATAATTATGTATTGCAAAATAACGCAATGTTATTTTTGGAGGGGAACGAAAGACTTCCACTTCCGGGCATTGATTCATGTGTATTGCGGCGCTGGCAGGAGCATAGATGATGGTTTTGAGAGATTTTTACGATCGAGAGATGTTCGGGGCTTTGCGTTATTTTGTAATATTTTTGCAAAAATCATTGCTATAGTATTATAGCGTTATAGTATAGCGTTATATCACAAATATATTTATTGCAATATAACGCGATAGCATTAAGGATGACCATCTATGGCAGAATGAATCTTTATTTTACACTTTGTATAATGTAAAGGTGCATTACATTGTAACAACAAAAGTGTGGACTCAATTCTGCTCACAAAACTATTCCAATTGGTTTGTCAGCATGACATGTAATCGCTGCGAGCTCAAGCCACTTTGCAGATGCTTGTGAGGATCGCCACCCCACACACACACACACACACACACCCACACACAAACATTATATCCTGCCAAGCCTGTGGGAGTGTTGCGTTCAAGTTTAAGCTGCAAACAAATGAGATTTTTCTATCACTTAACATCCCCCCCAAAACGCAAGTGTTTATTTCTGCCTTAAGCCCTCCTTCAGCACATTGTCGTATTTCAGCCACTACAGAGCTGGTTAATTCCAATGATGCTTCCGGGCTCTTGCTGCCATTAATTACACCATTAGCCAACTAGTCATTTGGGTAATTAGTCAGAAGCTGATTGAAATAATTATCTGAGTGGAAATAGTGCGAGACCCATAATGGGATTTTTCTGATCGTTTATGTTGTACTATTTTCCCCAATTAGCTTTTATGGCCATTGATGGATAAAGTCAAGTCATTATGCATTTGCCCCCTGGCTCCAGTTATGGATTCAAGGCATAAATGTTGCCTTTGTAGAAGATGCTCGAACCGGATTGTCTGTGCAGATTCTACATTATTATTCTCTCAAGACAACAATTTTGTGTTTGCAGGTAAATGGTTTGTCAGTACGGGGAAGGACAATCTGCTGAATGCATGGAGGACTCCCTATGGCGCCAGCATATTCCAGGTATTAACATCAGTCAATGCACACTGACATGCACAACAGGCTGCACAGCTAACATTTCCTTGTTCATTTAAAGGAAACGAGAAGCATCCACCATTGCCGTTGGTTATTAGCGTGTCTCGGTCCGACGAGAGTAAAGATCTTGATCGCTATTTTTTGTGAAATGTAAATGTTTAATAATGAGTGTTTCATATATATTCAATTACAGAAGAATATTAGGGTCAGTGACGTAAAAAAAAAAGGGGGGATGGCAGGATTATATTTTTATTCTCAGAATTTTGACTTTAAAGTGACTTTAAAGTCAGAATTCTGAGTTAGTCATTTATTCTCAGAATACTTACTTTAAAGTGAGAATTCTAACTTTAAAGTCTAATCTAATGAGTGTTTCATGTATATCCAATTATGGAAGGGGATTAAGGCCAGTGAAGAGAGGGAAAAAAAAGTTTGGCAGGATTCTCACTTTATTCTCAACAGAATTTTCACTTTAAAGTCATAATTTGTAGAACAAAGTCAGAATTCTGAGTAGTCATATTAATTCTCCAAATTCTGACTTTAAAGTCAGAATTCTTTCAACTTTAAAGTGAAAATTCTGAGATTCTGCGAATAAAGTGAGAATTCTCACTTTAAAGTTGAAAGAATTCTGAGAATAAAGTCAGATTTCGAATTCTAAGTATAAAGTCAGAATTCTGCCAACCTGCCCCCACCCTCCTCTTCACTAGCCCGTATCCAATAGTGGTGCTCCACGTGACTTTGTTTTCTTTGCGCAGTCCAAGGAGTCGTCGTCAGTCCTAAGCTGTGACATCTCAGCGGATGACAAATACATCGTGACGGGTTCCGGTGACAAGAAGGCCACAGTCTACGAGGTCATCTACTAGAGACGCTCACTCTCACTCTGCTTGAGCACTTCTACTGAGACGACTCTTGTCGCTGACCCTGCCATCTATCTGCAAAGTGGAACTCAAGATTTTTATCCAGCCCTGAAGACAATCCGCTACAGGGAAACTGATTTTTACAGCGTGCAGCCTTTTTTGTGTCTTAATTTCTTTTG
The DNA here is from genome assembly GCF_054856555.1 of Leptonotus elevatus. Taxonomy (NCBI): domain Eukaryota; kingdom Metazoa; phylum Chordata; class Actinopteri; order Syngnathiformes; family Syngnathidae; genus Leptonotus; species Leptonotus elevatus. Next base: position 23,069,808 of record NC_141241.1, on the reverse strand, counting down.
TATCTTTTTTTTAGCATAACCCAATGAAGCAGTGCTTCAGCCCTGAGAACCATAATCCACAGTTGTCTTGTGAAAAGTGTACATATTGGATTAAATAAAAATACATTTTATATATATATATTATAAAAAATGATATATATATTTTCATGTCCTGGGTGTACTTGTGATATGTTTTGGCCCTCACTGTTTTACTTAACATGTGAGCGCAATTCTTAGATTAGAACTTTTGAACTGTAACGCAGCATTTTTTGTTTCCTTGAAGCGCATCGTGTGTGTGGGCTGACCTTTTCAACAAGAGGCAGAGGAGCAGGATGTTTGAAACGAGGACGTTGTGGAACATTTAAATGGCCTTTCAGCTCAATGCTCTTGCGAGATAATGTGGTCAGGTCTGCATCGTGGAGCCACTGACTCATTTGTGCCACACTGATGGAAAAGAAGAGATTGCTGGAGTTGAACCGAACCCTCGGACCTCAGTTGGCGGCAAAAGCACGGGAGCAGCCGTGAACTTCATGACGATGTGCTTGTGGCTAACTTTACGTAACAAGGGATGCAGAATTCCACCGTTGTTTTTTTTAACTAGAGGCAAAAAGTCCTTTCTAAGCCATTAGCATCCATTTTGATCTTATCGATATTCCTCGAATGTGTTTGGTCGATCGAGGAAATGAAATGATCAGTGCCTGTTCTTGATGAAGATGTGGGAGACAAACGAAATGGACAAAAGACTCATTCAAGTGTTGCTCATGTTGACATGAACACTTTCAGTTTTTACACTGTGCTCCTGACAACGTCAGCCTTTCCTACAGAAACAAAAGGGGAGGAGGAGGTGTGGGGGGGAGATTGCACTTCCCACTGTATCACACCAAAGTATGTAGCAAATGCTGTCAGCACTGGGAAGAAATGTATAGTTGTTAATAAATCAATAAAACTTTTTGTAGAAACGGTCTTGTTATCTGCCAGAAGAATATACTCTCTCAGGGGTGAGGGGGCATTGACCCTGGGCATCCATCATTAAATTTCATTTTGTGAATGCTGATAATGAAGTCATATTTATCTAGGTATGTGAAGACACTGATCATGTTTTTCATTTCTCATAATATTGATTTAATGATAGAAAATGGATAAATATATATAAACACATTTACCAATGTCCCATTACTGCTGAAATCATACCTCATTAATCTTTTCATGGCACCCCCTGAAAATCTTCTGTAATGCAAACACAAATGCCTTTTTCTTCCTGGTTTTAGTTCAACCGCCAAGACATTTTGAAATGTCTTTATTTAGAATGACACGTGGCGTGTATCACAGCTACATGTCTGAAGTTTGTAACAAACCAATCAGCGTCAAAATCGCTAAATAATTCAATAAGTTCTAATGAACTTAGTGGAGCCAAACATGGCTTGCTGTATGGCTTATATACTGTATCTATGGTCTTTGCAGCTAGCCCGTAGCATGGAGGCTAACCCATCCAGCATTCAGGATGTTTGTTGTAGAGTCAAAATTAATCGATTAATCGACAAGTAAACGATTATCAATTTAATTGACAAGTATTATAATAATCGAGTAATTGTTTGGAGCCATTTTTTTTATTTAAAATTGTCCAAATCATCTGAATTCAGCACATCACCAGTAATGGTTCACTGATTTCTGTAGTCCGGTAACATAGTACAACAACATCCCCTGACTTTTTAAATTTAATATCACTATACAAACATGAAATAACCACCAATCTGGTTAATAAGCAGTAATCAAGTAAAAATGCTTTTGTAATACATTAATGCAAAATTAAATTGAATCGGATCAGTCGATTAATCGATTGAATAATCAATCGATTAATCAATTCTAAAAATATTTGATAGTGACAGCACTAGTTTGTTGTAAGGATTATTTACAATGTTTTTTACAACACTAAAGTGTGCAATAACCGACCCATCCCCCTCAGCAAGGCGTGACGTTAAGTTACGAATCCAAATGGAATGTATTCGCTGACGTAGGCATGATTAGCGAATCTGGATTTTTCGGGGCACCCTACTGCTGAGCTATTTTTAGAACAGGCCTGCATTCAACTTGTGTGGTCCTTGTTGGCTACCTAGTGACCCCTGCAATATGGCAATCTAGTGTCACTTTGGCATGTCAGCTTCCCAAATGCACATTTATTTTCGAGCTTCATGTTTGCAAAACCATTTCAAAATGTTTGTTCCCAACTGATGGGCTATTTTCTCGTCGAAAACACTTATTGGACCGAAATCAAAAGCATTGATGCAATGATGCAATGATGCATGCGGCTTCACTTCACACGGATACTCGCTCACATTCACACACACCCACTCTTCTCAGAACAATGACAAACCACTTTGGGAATTTGCCACTCGTGCTCAGCTAATGTATGTAATGCTTGATTACAGAATGTGTGTGAAATGTGTATTAATGTAAAAAAAGAAAGAAAAAAAAAGACAACTCTGCTTCTGTATTCTGTTCCAATAGGCAGTGTAACTTGCATGTTGTATCCTGTCGCGCTTGCTGGCCAATTTCAATTTCAATTTCCCCTTCCTGTCTCATGTCCTTTCCCACTCTCGTGTTCTGCTCCCCCCGCAGGAGCCAGGAGGTGTAAGCGTTCATTTTCACGTTTGTGGGAGAGATGGGTGTGAGGCTGTGATTTCTGGCCATGCTTGCGCGAGAAGTAGACCGTGTGGTTGGGCATGCAATATGGGGCCATTTCTTTGCCATGCATCACCTCACTGTGTGGGCTCAAGATTCATATGGCCCATCTTGTCTACTGTATGGTCCCCTCAGTGGATTGTTTCTATAATTACCGGGTTTTTTTCTGTATTCCTGCACTGCTCATAAGGCCAACTTCCAATCCAAAATGTGATAAATACATAGATTGTTCAGGTTTTTTTCAGCTTTGTAGACCAGACTGCTTCAGTAGGACCTTAAAAACTATGTATTTTTTTTTCTTCACATTTTACATCAGATGTTGATTTGCAAACGGCAAAATGTATGTATGTTGTAAACACTTTTATTTACTTCCTGTAATGGCGTTTAACCTGCAGACCAACTTAGCCACTGGAGCGAAGATGGACAAACAGACTATAGGTAGTTTTACTTGACGCTCGTTGGAAAAATCCCAAGAAGCTAATTTGTGCACTTTACAAAGCCAAATTCAAATAGCCTATGAGTTGAACGTCTTTGCCGTATCAAGCTACCCTGCTCAAGTTCCCTCCACGGCGCTTGGCAAATCAACCCTTCTGAAGTGTGCTGCTTGTGGGCACGAGCACAACTAAACCTGGAAGCAAAACGTTTTTGACAATTGTTTTGGTGAGAAAAAAAGATGGTCCATTTTGATTGTTATTTTTAACAGACGTATTTTACAGGGGAAAGATTCTATTTAAGGATCAAAGAACGCTATTAGAACAATCTTTGATTATAAATATATTTTCTATTTGATGACTTGTGATGAAAATGTGATTAATTGCAATTCATTGTGGAAGATTGTGCGATTCATTTGTTTTAAAATATGAAATCGCTATATATATATATTAGAAGTGTGAATTGCCTAGTACCTGGCATTTGGATTCGTATCACGATTCGATTAGATACCGATTAATCCCGATACGAATCTATACATTTATTACGATTTTTTAAAACTCAAATTTAGAAAATAGAAATCAGTAAACTTGTACATGTACACTGTAAGATTTGTATGAAAATGTATTTATTTATCTGAAAATTAAGGCTTATAACTGAGCCACTGCATTTAACAAACAGGTTGCAGTCTGCTTCAAGTTTGAACAGCACTGAAATCAAATATTAAGGCTTAATGTTCCATTCATATAACATTCTTCCATGCTTAATGTGTGAATCCTAACCCTAAGTAAGACGTTTTGTTTTTTGTCTAACACCCCTTTATATATATATATATGTATAATGATGGTTTTCTTGAAGCTTTTTTTCTCTGATGTAAATTGCCATGTGTCATCTTCCCAATAAATGCTACTCTAAATGCTAAAAAAGCAGCATACTGTGCTAAAAGCTCCAGTGAAAGCCTCTTAGCCTTTGACAGGCTCAGCCTATATAATACTGACTCAAAATGCTTTTGTTCTCTTGACAGTCAACAGCTTTTTCAGTGAAGAAAAAATGATGTACGTCATTCTGTCTCCCTCCTCATTCCATTACGGGAGGCAGGTAAAGCTTCTATTTTTTCACCCGACAGCTCTCTCATTTCATCTTTCTTTTATAGCACGGCAAGACAAGACGGAGAGCAAAACTGATGAGCCTTTTCCATCTCTCTTTTCTCATCTCGACAGCCTTTTTCATTTTCATCATACACCTCTCACTTTCCCGTCACCACCCCCCCCCCCACCCCCCACCCCAACCGCCGTCCATTCAGCCGTGATAGTCCAACGTCTTTGTGCCATGTCTTTGTTTTTTACATGGATCCACCCCTGCTGGCACCAACTAATGAAAACGTGATTGACGGTGCAGTAACTCCTTAAAAAGACTGAGGAGAATAGATTAAAAATGTATTTCTCTCACCGCATGTAGCGCAGTGCTTGCAGAGGAAGATTAAAGGAGGCCTATGTATAGCCAAGGAATGCTGGTCTTCCATCTCCCGAGAGTAATTGGACTCCCTGCTTTGCCTCATATGCTGACCGTCCGTCAGATGTCAAACTTTCATCAGCCTTCACCTGGCCATGCAAGCACAACCGAACCATCGGCAATGAATGAATGAGTTGAACGTTCACGTTGTGGTGGGCTTTACACAAGAGCCTTTTCATTATTTGATCACACTGGTTAGTGGGATCGATGTTTAAAATGCTTTTCAGTCAGTATTTCTAAAAGCTTAGAATTAATATACACTGGAAAGGGGTTTTGCCACCGTAAATGTGGTTTATTGATGCAGGTTCCATTGACCTTGTAAGTCATTGCTTGGAGGCATCCAAGTTGACAACATTCCGGTTAAGTTGCGAATGTAAGATGGATGCCTTCAGGAAACAGTTAACCTCAGTCTTGAATTTTGACCTGCAAAGTTCATTCGACTAATTATTGTTCTGGTTGCCATTATGGTCAACACGGTCTTTGCCAAAGAGTACCTGGACAAAATTTCTCTGTCGAGAAAATGTGGACACATAATTTTTTTTTTTAATGCAACATGATTTGTTGTGGGAGTTAAAGTTTGCCTCTTCATCCTTGCATTTATCGTAATATAAATTACTAAATTGAAGGTTTACCATTGGATTTAAGAGTGAAATGTGCTACATTACGACACTGGCCAGACCTCAAAGTAGACAGAACGCTAAAAAGGAAGTCAACACAAAACTTTTTTTTTGACAATAATATGTACTATGTAGCCACACTAGTGTAAATATGATATTCTGGTTAATATTGTGTTAGTGGAATATGAGGTTTTAACCATCTCAGGGGGCGGCCATTTTGCCACTTGCTGTCTAACGAAGATGAACTAATGTTGCTCTGGGTTCAGGCAACAACCAATCACAGCTCACCTGTTTTCGTAAACTAAGCTGTGATTGGTTGTTACCTGAGCCATGAGCAAAATGTATGTCATCTTCAGTCGACAGCAAGTGGCAAAATGGCCGACCCTTGAGATGGATAAAAATGGCTGGATTTTGCTTCATAACTCTTATTCCACAAATGTAATGTTAATTAGTTTAGACTAGTGAGGTCACATATAACATATTATTGTCAATAAATGTTTAAAGTCTTAATTGCAACAAAGTAAAAACTGATGAATACCTGGTAGTATTTTCTTTTAATGGAAGAGCATCAATGATGATCATAGCGATAGTAATCCAAATAGCTACTGTGCTAAAGAAGCTACAACATGGAGACACAGCCCTATACCAGCATAACCCATAGCTCTGCCTCACCTACTTGGACATTCCTATAACACCTCACCAGGAAGGCGATGTGCATTAGCAGCTCTTCTCTGATGAGCTCCCATGTGACTGACCAACCTCGTCAGTTGAGCTCAGAAACCCTCACACATCACTCATTTCTGCCGCACAGTTGTCCAACTCTTCACCTCTGTTGAAGACATATTTCACCCAGCTACAGCCTTGATGTATAGAATCACATTTTCAAATCCAATCCCAACATGATATACTGAATACTATAAACAGCACAGATGCAGTATTAGCGTATGGTGTTTGGACAGATCATTTATCTTGGAAATTCTGAAAAGCTGAAAACAAATCCTACAAACTCATGTATCTTCATTGACCTTTACCATGTCTAGCTACCAAATTAATCTTGGATGTTGTTTCATCAGTGACACTGTCCGTAAGACGTCCGGCCCCATTCTAAGATTTAAAGTTTTGTTATTATTATTATTATTATTATCTCATTTACTGCCATCGACGGCTATAAACGTCAAAAATTCATTTGAACTATTTCTATTAGTTTAACCTAGAAAAAAATGTGTTTATTGTACATTTAGAAAATATTTAAAATTTGTGATTAATTGTGAGTTGACTATTGAAGTCATGCGATTAATTACTATTAAAAATGTTAATCGCCCGACGCCCCGAATTTTTAATAATCGATAAGTTGCGTCAGGCGATCATTTTTTAAAATTGTAATTAATCGCATGATTTCAATAGTTAACTCACAATTAATCACAAATTTTGTATCTGCTCTAAATGTACAATAAAAAAAATGTTCTAGGTTTTCATACTCTTGTTAACAAAAGTGGAAAAAAATGTTAAACTAATAGAAATAATTCAAATGAATTTTTGACATCTATAGCCGTCAATGGCAGTGAATGAGTTATTATTATTATTATTAATTATATATATTATATATTTTTATATATAAATGTATCTGTTCCCCCTGTAGTTTCACTCTTCCCCTGCACCCCTTTCATTCACACACATATGCATTGCCTTATTTCAGCAAATCTTCATTTCCATTTTCTATTGCATACCTCCCACTTTCTAAACGTTCCTTCTCATGCTCCCAGCTCTCAATGTAAATCATAACATCATCTGCAAAAAAAAAGAAGGTCCATAGGGATCCAAGTCTAACTTCATCTGTCAGCATTTCCATCAACAGGGAGCAAGAAGGGGCTCAGAGCTCATCCCTGATGCTGACCCACTTCTACCCTGAACTCCTCTGTCACATCCACAGCACACCTCACACTGTCCTAAACACATTTAACAGACCATAATGTCATTTACTTGCAATGAATGTATCCTGAAAATACATTTCAGCTGTAAGAAAAAAAACGTACTAAGACAAACATGAAAAGTGTATTGAGTTGCCTCAATATTTGGTCTTAATTGAATAAATGAATGAAAATGAATGAATGAAAAATTTATTCGGTTCACTGACAAGATAAATAAATATAAAAAAAATTTACATGGACAAAAACAAATTCCATACATATTGAATCAAAATTTGAGGTAACAATCTTCTAGCAGGAGAATGCAAGCCACATTAATATGTATGCTGGGCAATTTCACACTCTGTATAAAAGCCCATTGAAATTGCTGTCATCTGCTTGTCACGTTACCTTGGAATTTCACCTCAAGCAAGTCGTGACCCCCTCGCCGAAACAAATGACCCTTTCATCTAGTGCAAACACTGCCTGTCAACCTTCAAATCACTTTTCCTAGCCCACAATAACCTCCTCGAACCCTCCTTCCTCTTCTTTGGGTATTCAGCTCTGCCTTTGTGTTCTTTTTACAATATGCTGGTGAGAAGAAAAAAAAAGTGCAACAGACAACGCACGGCGGAGATCGTGACCACAGCTGTTTTATTGACATTGATCATTAATATATTGCTTGTTGCTTCATCTGCTGCTCATCATCATTATCGAAAATATTAGGTGTAACTATTAATATATTGTTTTAGAATGAAAGTATGGAGTATATAACGTGAAGTTATTAGAAATTAGTATGAAAACGATGACACCCTATTAGTTCAAACATAAACAGGATTTTTGGAATGTATAACAAATTATGACTACAGTTTTATCCATTGATGCTAATTTATGGTCAGGGCCTGCTTTGGTGTAAAAAAAAGAAAAAGAAAAAGAAAAAAAAGTACATTTTTCTCAGCTGTTGTACAAACAGATGCAACATAGTTTCTTCCCCTGTCTCACACACCATTACCTCTGTGAAAGGAAGAGACAACCCTGGGCCGGTGGCAAGGAAGGGGAGCACCATGGGTAATGTCAGTAGACACACGTCAAAAGTACAGCCTGTGTCAGGAGAAAAAGCTGTGCACGCTGTGACAGCAGTCCGCCTATCCCCCTTCATGCTGGACCGCCCCAGATTCTGTCCAGTACAGACACAAAAGCTTCCTGTGTTCTTCCCCAGGGAGGAGGAGCTCAAGAGGGAAGCAGCAGGGAGGGTCATCAGCAACACTCCACTGGGATAAATGCTTTTCCTCTTGTAGTTTCACCTCACTGCACAGCTATTGTCCTCGGGAGAAGTGCAAGAAGGCCTTTGTGTGTCGGTCTTAAAAGCAACAGCGCGAGAGTGCCGCTGTTTGTTTGTGTGTGTGTGTGTGTGCACATGTGTGTTTATTACTAAAGTGACCAATGTGTGCACTGTGTTTTGGAGAAATAACGGATTTACCATTTTTGCTGAGCGATAATTTTCCCGCTGACCCATCGAACTTATGGATGAACTTTAAGAGGTGTAGACATAGCTAGCTAGCTAACAGCATGCTGTAATGTAAGAAATTGGCAGAGTAATAGTAGCTAAGTAACTTGCAATTGCGACGGAATACCACTTATGCAAATGGTATCGCTTGTGTTTTTATATCACGACACTTTTTTTTGTGAAGGTATTGTGAGCTAGCTCATGAGCTAACAGGCTATGGCTCGCTTCGGAATGGAAATAATGTCACAAGCTGTTCTCTGAATTCTGACAACCAGGTTGCTGTTTTCAAGGTGTAGGCATAGATAGTTTAGGGTGACCAGTCATCCCGTTTGACCGAGGACAGTTCCGTTTTAGCCTTGGGTCCCACATCCCGGTGGATCTCGCCAATCCCATTGTTTTGTCCCTATGTTATGTAGGTCCCGTCCCGATGTCCTGTTTTGGTATTTTTTGCCATGTGTATGTCAATCACACAGTTGCCATAGCGATTCATATGATAAACCCATTAAAAGGGAATTTAATTGTTAAATTCCTTCATATTTACTTCCACATTGTTTGCATTCTCATTCGCATCCGCATCTAAACGCTAGTAGGTGTTTTTTTTGGCCATACCGGTGTTTCGTTGGTCATATCGGAACCAGAACTACTTCTTGCTTTTGTGTCTAAGAATAATGGGAAATGTCCTACTATCTTAATATTACAATACAAGCTGAGCTTGCTTGTGACATATTTACAATGTTTAAATGCAGGAACGGTGCAAGGTAAACGGCACAGTCAGCTTCCAACTTGAACTGTCAACCAAGATAGCATTTAGCATTAGATAAATTAAAAACAACTTAAAACATCCTTACCCCCGCCTCCCTCAACCTGACGAATAGGTTTCGGTGTATGTCGCCCATCTTCCGCTTGCCCAGCCACCATTCCGAACTTTGGAAAATTGACTAGCAATTAAATTTGGTGAGAATTTTATGTACTTTGTATTTGATTTTCAGCAAAATTGTAGCTCCCAAAAACGTATAAATACGTTCTATTGTAAACGTTTTAAGTGTCCCAAAGATATATTTATACGTTTTTTATGTTTGTCTGTTTTTATGCAAGAGGATATAGAAGGCTTTGATACAGCCTCATGCAGGTAGTTATTACACAAACCGCCAGCAGGTGGCAGCAGAGCATAGGAAATGGACCAGGACCATGTTGAAAAAAACGTAAATTACTCAGAATTCTAAATTGATTTGTGAATAATGATGGAAGTTAGCTACATTCTAATGCTAACTGCTGCAAAACAGAAATAGAAATAGAAGAGACTTTAATCTTTCTTCTGGTAGGTTTCATGTTTTATAGCAATATAACACAATATTCTGTGGGCCTTGCAAAATCAGTTAAAATCCAGTAAAACAGCTGGGAGTGAAGGGGATTATTTTAGTGAAAATGGCTGGGAGTGAATGAGTTAATTAAGAAAATGTGGTCACGCCAAGCTAGCTGGGTAGCTAACTGCATGCTGTAATGGAAAAAATGGGAATAATAATGGTAATTGTGATGGAGAAACATTGAGGTGAATTAAGTTGTATTTAGACGGTGGGTAAGGGGCAACTCATGCCAGATGCCCAGGTAGATCACTGGGGAATATTTTAGCCACATCAACAACCAAAAGCTGTATTGAAAAAGGGTATGAATACTTTTAGACCAGCCAATACAAAATAAAAATACACATTTTCATAAAGATCGCTAAACATGTCTTGTCGTCTGCTACACTCCATCCATTCATCCATTTTCTTAACCGCTTATTCCTCACAAGGGTCCCAGCTGGCTTTGGGCAGTAGGCGGGGTACACCCTGAACTGGTTGCCAGCCAATCGCAGGGCGTCTGCTACACTCCACCCATCCAATAATATCCATTTTCCGAAAGCTAAAACATACCCATTAATGACTTTATTTGGTCAGTATAGTCGATATAAAACATTTGCCTCTGGACGACACACAACCATCAGAAGCAGAGACTTTGTTGCCTTAAAACCAATACAAGTCAAGCCATAAGCGATTAAGTGAGATTGCACAGACATTAGGTGATGAGTTCAGGTTTGCTATTTGTGCTCCAGTTGAGGTCGGGGATCAGCTTGCCCCAACAGCTAAGTGGGAAAATCAGCTCCTGATGTTTGAGTTTGGAACTAATTCGTGGCTTTTTTCACAATCCAAGGCCTGCGACTAACTCTGACTTTATCTGAGGGGAGTAGCTTAGTGGACAACTGGAGAAAGGTTTAAGTTGAATTCTGACTCAGACCTGGTTCTATTCATGACTTTTGGCAGACTTAACAGACCATATAGGACTGTAATGAGACTATCCTATGTATCTTAAAGGTGTATTACATTAGAGCTTATAATGTTTCAAATATACCATGTGCATATCTATTTTAGACCACATTTTGTGCATAGAAATATCATTTTAGTACAAACTGAGAAATAGCAAACATGCATATATATATGTACTGTATTGCTTTTTAAGAATACTGATCAAAGTTTTAATAACATCGGACATCTATATTTATGACAGACTGATAAGTTGTATAGGGCACCCCCTCACTCCCCCTTTGACACAAAATTGACAGAAAATGGATTACAGTTGCCGGCTAAATTGGTTCAATTAATTATTAAATTAACAACGATTACTTATCAAATTTAGTATTTAAATTAAATTTGCATTAGCCTGCGGAGCACCACATTGGTTTTTGATAATTTCATCAGGACAGCAGATGATAACCTCGTTAAATCAGTCATTAAAATGAAGGTTGTACCCTTTAACAATTTTGTGAGTTTTTTTTTCTTCACTATTAATTGATAAAACACACACTCAGTACACAATCAGGTTTTGTGCATGATTATTTTCTAATCTACTTGGGAAAACCTACTTAGAAACTTAGAAGAAGGAAAACTACTGTAATAAGAAATATAAATAAGAATAGAAATGATCAAATAATCACAGATTAAAACTATCAAGAAAAGAGAAACAGTCTTAAACGAGGTGATGGAATTTTCTAATCAGGCAAAACATGGGACCAAAAGTAAATTAGATCCACCAATTTGTACAATCTGGTTAATGTTTGCAAAGTTGCACTTACTGCTGGTCTGAGTTTGGCCCAAGAGGTGGAGAGGTGTTCCTCGGTTGGATGTATTCGTACCCCCCCCCCCCCCCTCACACATACACGCACACACGCACACATGCGCACACACACACGCACACAACCGCCCCCACACTCACCCACACACACACCGCAAAATAAAATAAATACATTAGATGACTACATAGGGCAAAGACAAAAGAGTCCTGAAAAAGCACATTACAAAATGTTTAAATTCGCAGGTCACCTTTAAGATCACCTTCAATTGGTGCCCCTAATCTTACTTCATATTTAGATGGAGTAAAAATGCACTTGAGTAACCCTCCAACGCTTGCTTGCAGCCTCTTCTCAGTCAGATTAAAGGCAGCAGCAAGCATTGTAAGAGGCAGAGGTAATTGCCCTCATTTGTGGCCTTGACAATAGCCAATGTTCCTGCTGCTCTTAAGTAATCTGGAGAGTGCCAGTCAAGGATTCTTCAAGGCTGCTGGAAATTGGTTGTCTCTTTTCCCTCCTTTACAACCAAACTGAGACAATTATGAGACTCGGTGAGGCGGCATCCTTGCTACATTTGACTTTTAGCCGGCTTTAAACTCTACAAGCCACACATTAGTGGCTGACTCTGGTGGGATGAAAACTCTGGGAAGGTAGTGGGATTTAGGGGCTACAATGACATGTATTTACCACCGGTAAATTTTCTGCAGTCATCGCTCCTTTCAAAGGAATAAAGAAAAGCACACAGAAATATCATAAACAATAAATAAACGTGTGTGTGTGTGTGTATATATATATATATATATATATATATATAATTAATTCATAGGTGAAAGGTTTGGATTAATTTCTCATTGCAATAAATAAATAAATACATAAAGTGAGATTTTGGAGTTTTCAAGCAATCCGAAAAGGGATGTAAATATATCAGAAAGGCACTTACTTGTCTTGTTCAGAACTGTGTGTGCGCACGTACAAGGTTTGCTGCACATTAAAAAGATCAACGTTGAATTCAGCACACATATAAGCCGTGCCTTTCTTTACCAAAGTCAGATAATTGATGGATGGATGTTTGCTGCTGTCAATCTGTATTAACCTTAATGGCTGAAAAGCATAATTCACTTTTCAACTGGATGAGGTTTTATTTCCACAGATATGATATAACATAACGTAAAAGTAATTTTATCCACTTAACCCCACTATAGGAACATGAGTTTGTTTTTGTTTGTTTTATTTTGGTAAATGATATTAATGACTCCACATTGTTTAATGCTGGAAGCAAGGCCAGTCAATAGACAGTATAACATTGAGAAATGAACTAAAGGTGTTCTTCCTTACTTCATATCCAATTAAAATTAGTTGCTAAATGAGTGGAATATAAAAAAAAAGTTCAATATATTCATAGAGATACAAACATCAGAGAAACTGTTTATTTAATGTGACAGATTGCTACAAATTAGTTTTGCGAGTCAAACTTGGCCACAACATGATTTGCTTTGACTAACCAGAGGACAATAGAATGAAATGTCTGGCGCTGTTAGGACAAATTTGAAATCAGATTGGTTAACGAAATAGACCCATAGTTAATATGGTTTAAGTTATATCGGCCAGCATTTCTGACATGGCAACCTGAAATCAGAGTGAACCAAAAAAAAAAAAAATCTAACATCCAAATACAGTACTGCAAGCAGCGCAACCTAGATAAAACAAGACAATAGACTGTTGGGAATAAATTATTGTAATGTCATAGAACAACAATTAGAACTAAGAAATTATTTTCACCCTTAAACACATCCCGTCAAACATACACAAATCTTTCAGTGAGATGTGACAATTTATTACTCTCAGGCCTTCTATTTGACTTCCTAAACTCTTGTTAACAGGACACCATCTGGTGTCCATCTCTGAAAAGAGGATCTTGTCAACCACTGAACATGTTCATGAAGCTAAAAATCTAAACGGACAATCATCGCCCACTGAATGTAATTGCTAGACTCATCCTCACACCCTAAACGCACCAATCATAATCCCTCCAGTTTTCAGCCTCACATCCGAGAGGCGGCGCTGGCTCTGATTTCAAGGAACATTTAGCCCTCTATTCAGCCATCAACAAGAGACGGCCATTCACGCGCAAGGAGGGAGGTTGCACTTGCTGAGCAGTCACAAAAGCTCATTTGTTCTTTTCTGTTTACTTAAGCGCATCTCTCTCTTTTCTTTCTCCAACCTCCAGAGACTTCAAGCATGGACGGCTGACTGATTGGGAGTCAGCCTTCCATTATTCCATCCGAGCGGGAGAGATAAAAAGCAATTCAAATAGTCAGCAGAGTGTTTTCATTTGCACGCATTTTAACAGTTCATCTTTTCATAGTTAGCTTCATTTTCAGGAATGAAAGTCAACAAATTCTCTTCACAACATGATGATATAATGGCCAGATACAATGATGTTAATCCTCACTGTGAGAGCTGATCCCATGCAGGAGAGCTGACCAGACTTTGAGTTTTCTCCAAGCAGCAAATGAATGAGGCATCTTCACCAGTCACTTGATTTTGCCTCATCCATTATGGCAGTGACGTTGATGTGATTCGGCGCTCAAGGCAGTGTCTCTACAGTACAGTATATGTGGCCTATGGGTGCCTTAGTTAGTGCTCTTGTAACCAATCAGAACACTATAATGCCAAACATATCATATTAAATACAAGTCATTTTGAGCCCTCTATTTCATGAGTATAATGTTTTTTCCCCCCATTAAAACTCTGACTTATATGATCTGGCAAATGCATTGCACGGATAATCCATTAGAGGGCAGTATCACCCAGATGATGGCTTTTACCAGCGAACTTGCAAGATCGCCCCAATTGAGAAAAAAAGAGACACCTATATTTTTTAATAGTGGGAAATGTTCTTTCTGATTTTTGGAAATACTAATATGTTTGATATGTCTGTTCATTATTATATTTTTGATAGTTATAAATGTATGAATTTAAAGCATTGTGACCGGATGTATCAAATATGACACAAATCAAAACTCATATGTGGAAAAAATATATATATTTGTTTGTTCAAAAGGACCAATAAATACTCTATTTATAAAGAATCAGAATTTTCTCTCATATTTCATGGTTCAGGCTTTATAGGGTTGAAGATGTAATTTCATGAGACAGTACTGTATTTAAATTTAAAACACATAAAATATTTAGTAGAAACTTTATATACCAATTATAGTGTAACCAAGGGCAAACAACCCAAAACGCACTTTAACTCATTAACTACAGTTAAAGAGTCATTGGTCCATTGACATGAAAAATGCTTCAAGGCACCCATGGCAACACATCTCAGTTGGACTTCTCCAAACACCTGCTGTAGTCATTTTCATGCATGAGTAAATACTGAGTGGGTCAACAGTGAGTCATTCCTTGCTAAAGGTCTCACAAGTCCATTAATGGAAGATATGCATGCAGTTTGTTACCCACATTTTTTTTTCTACATGCTCTAAATATTCTGCAAATCGTATTAAAGAGGACAAGGAGAATAAGCGCACATGATATTAATAAATGTCTTGGAAAAGGAAGATGATCGCTTTGATCACTTTAGAAGTCAATAAAACATTGCATTATTTACTCACACAACTGTACATGCAATGTGACATGATTATATTATTTCACGGCTTCCAGCCCATAATACAGCAATACGTGTCAACTATTGACACAGTAGGACAAGCTGACTTTCGCTACAGAAGTTCAATAAACCTCAATGGGCAGAAAATCATTGATCGCTTAAAGTGATTTTTATTGGACTGCGCCTGATCTATTCCCGTCCAAGCGAATGTTATCTTGTCATTTAAGCATCACTAATGTAGTCACACATGGCTGGCCTCTGTGGTGCATTGCAATATAGAAGGTGTAAAAGGAGTGTATTTTTACGTGTGTGTTGGAGGGTTCCACGCGCCAGTGCACCCTTAGACTGTGAACTGTCCAGGGTGCTGAGTGTTCAACTCTCATTCCCTTTAAAGTGGAAGTCAACCTTAAACATTTTGTGTTACATGTGACCTCGCTAGTCTAAACATGACATTATGATTCATATTACATTTTTGGAATATGAGTTAAGCAACAAAATCCAGCCTTATTTATCCATCTGAGGGGGCGGCCATTTTGCCACTGTCTGGAATTGAAGCGGTTGCTCCAATGAAAATGGCTGGGATTAAATGAGTTAAAGCACAAGTCAACCTCAAACATTTCTTGACAATAATATGTTACATGTTATCTCACTAGTCTAAACATGACATTATGATTAATATTACATTTGTGGAACATGATTTAGGCAGCAAAATCCAGCCATTTTTTTAATCCATCTCAGGGGGAGGTCATTTTGCCACTTGCTGTCGACTGAAGATGACATCACAGTTGCTCAGGGCTCAGGCAACAACCAATCACAGCTCACCTGTTTTCTGAAGCTGAGCTATGATTGGTTGATGCCTGAGCCCTGAGCAACATTGATATCTCCACTCGATAGCAAGTGGCAAAATGGCCGCCCCCTGAGATGGATAAAAACGGCTGGATTTAGCTGTTTAACTCATAATCCACTAACGCAATATTAACCAGAAATAACATATTTAGACTAGTGGGGCTGCATAGAACATATTATTGTCATTGTCAAGATTGGGTATTTGGGGGGGAGGGAGGTGACTTCCCCTTTAAATTCAGGGCAGGAGAGGCGCATGCAATCTTTGACATGGCGGAAGCAGAAACAGACTCACTCATTGAAATCCATGCAACAGTTTGACACACACAAAGTACTTTTATAAGGAACTGCAAGAAGATCTTCACTTGTGGATCGATTATGTAATGTTGGCCATTGTGATCCCTGCAGATCATCACAGCAAAGTGGGCACTTGGCGACCACAGCATTCCACCCGATCGTTTGTGTCCAAAATATGTCTGCCTTTACCTCAATCAAATTGACCAAAATCACGTTCCGCCACCTGCACCACGACTTAGACCCGATCCGAGCTGGACTAAAATCGAGTCTACTTTCAGTCAGCAAATTGACAGGTGCGTCAGGGTGCGTGTAAAAGGCCAGCCGGAGTGCCCAGCATGCTGAGTGCATAAGTGCTGTCCATACGAAAACAGAGGTGCAGAATGCAGATAGAACTAATGAAGTGTGATTCAAACTCCAACCAGACATTGGCACACATCAATTGTCTCTGGTTTTGGTTCCTCGTTAATTTTATCCCTTGGCCTGTTTCCAGGTTTTCAGTGTGTGTGTGTGTCTTTATCCCCTCAGCAGGGAGTAATCTGGGGGTAAAGGGCTCACGACTATTTTGACATAAACAAAGACTTTTGGACGAAGCAGAGCGAGAGAGAGAGAGAGAGAGAGAGAGAGAGAGAGAGAGAGAGAGAGAGAGAGAGAGAGAGAGAGAGAGAGAGAGAGAGAGATTGCCAAATCCTGGAGTCTGGCTGACGGCCATTGCTGTATGCAGATTACACCTCAGGCAGCCAGTGGCTATCACACTGGTCATGGTAATTAAGCAGGCAGCCTGATTAAAGCGGCTCGGAACTGGTGTTACACAATATGCTGTTAAATCTGATGATTGGCCCTGGTATGTAATTCTCAGATTGACAGTCGCTAAAGATGTTTAGCATTACAGCAGATTGAGTTCAACAGTGACTCACAGTGAGACACAACATTGAGCAGCAGATAACCATGAATCCTCAAATAGTGCTTAAAGTAGATGAATAGCTATAATGGCTAAAAAATAAATCACACATAATGAAAGTGTTGTTTGTCTGCAATGCCATATAAATCACCATAAAACACTTTTGGCATTTGTGTATGAAGAATCATTTATGAACAACAAATTTACATAAATACAAATGTTAATGTAAAATGTACATGAAATTTACATTTTGAATAACAAAATAAGGATTTTCCTATAGTGCAAGTATCATAAAAAATGTCTTATTTTACATTTGATTCAGGTAAGAGCAAATGCCTTTTATTATTTTTCTGCAGGTGTAGATGTTAATATTTTATTATTGGGACTGTACCCAACAATTAACTGCCACATCTCAGCAAGCTACATTGTTTGTTTTTGATAAAACGCTGGGATTGTTGTTCTTTTTTCGTTTTCGGTTCTTCATTGTCCCCCTAATTTCTGAACACATTGCAACCTGTTATTAGAACCTTACTCTGAGTGCACCCCCCCCCCCTGCCCCCCAAAACAAAACAAAACAAAACAATCTGTTAGCTAAAATAAAAACAAAGATCATGTAGCAATTTCGACATATATTTTGAAGCATATTTCAATTAAGCTATCATTGAGTACATGCTACAAGTTGGAGTCTTCAGGAAGAGTTTATTAAAATTCTGAGCAAGAGCTATATATATATATAATATATTACCTTAAGTAGAATCTTGCGTTGCGCTGAGCCCAACGATAGAATCTTGGTAGGTTATTGCTTCCTTTGGTGTTGTCAAATAGTAAATACTAGTGAGTCCTAAAGGCAAAAATGAAAATAGCTTGCTCTCTTTAATGATGTAATGTTACTGTTTGGCCCAATGCAAGCGATATGCAAGCCTTTGGGAAAAAGGCGTGACCGGAACGAGAGTTACTTCTTGCTTTCGCATCTAAGAATCTTGGGAAATGTAGTCTACTATCTGCTGCGGTTGCCAGTCGCCCGTCAGACAACACAAGCACGAGCTTTCTAGCGGTATATTTCCAATGTTACTAAACGGCACAGTAGCTTTTGGGACAGAGCAAAAAGAGTTGGATAATGCTGAGTGCATTGTCTTGTTTAGCACTGTTGCACAGTCAACCAAGATAACATTTAGCATTAGCGATTAAACTACTCCTCCCTCCATCTGCGCATGTTAGCCTTTTCAACACGCACACACATGTAATTGAAAAATAAATATAAAACGAAAAGCAGTGTGAACCCTCTACTTGATTAGAATGGAATTGTTCTGCTGCTAGCAGTCTTGATTTTGGACATCTCTCCAACAGAGGATATTTGAGTGAGTGGCTGCCTTGGGAGTCATGGAAACCGACTACAAAAACTGAAATGGTTGAGTGATTTTTAGTGGGGAAGAAAGAAACAGAGCACTTCTCAGTTGGATTTTGCAAAAAAAATAAAATACGAGAATGTAGTGGTTAAAATGCAGTTATAGTGTATTTTATTGCAACAGCATGCATCTGGTCTAAAACGACTAACTACCAATGGACTTTATTTGCTTGCTCTTTACATGTCAATCCAACGGCTACCACCTACCATCTGTTGTCTATGCAAATAGACAGCCAGCTGCAACTATTTTTTTTAAATATTGCATCCACTTACACTTTGTTGAATTTGGCAGCGTGCGGCCGAACAAGATGGGATCATTTTTACTTGTGTTTGATAAAGACAAAAGCCGCATGTGTTTATTACAGTGCAGGTGCACTGCCAGCAAGCATAAAAATGCAGCATGCAAATGATATGTGTTCAAGTCAATATGCTCTGCTGCTATGTACATTATTGTTTGGTAATTATGGTTCTCTCGTGATGAGATAAGCTTAGGCCAAAGATCATTTTTACTACCTTTATTAACAAAACAATATGTTCCACCAGCAGGTGCTTCTGCAGTTGACATAACGAGGCTTGACTACATGTGAAAGAAACATTTATCATTGTAATATTCAATAAGTGAAAGTGGGATTATTGTCCTTGTTTTATGGCCTGTGGCGACACTTACTGAAAAAAATCATTCATTTGAAGGATGAGCTGCTTGCATTGTAAGCATTCATACACAATGTTATAAATAGATGGAGCCAACCCAAGTATGTCCTATGTGGTACTCAGGCTTGGGGAGTAACGGAATACATGTACCGCCGTTACGTAATCAGATTGCAAAAAAAAAAGTAAGGGCAGTTTGAAAAAGCTTCACGGACGGGAGGAGGAAATGACGACCGGTATTCACTGGAACTAACTCCGAGCGAAAGTTTGAGCTGAGAGTCCAGCGGCATACAATGCGCTGTAGCTTCTTGCTAGCTAGCCCGCTAGCCTACAACCATAATGTGAGTTACACCTTCCAAACCAATCTTCCTCCCACCAATTCACTATTTAAACACCATACAAAACATATACACGGCAAAACTTGTGACGGGGATAAAAGTTCATTTTGCAGTTGATGTCACACATCACACTATCTATCTATCTATCTATCTATCTATCTATCTATCTATCTATCTATCTATCTATCTATCTATCTATCTATCTATCTATCTATCTATCTATCTATCTATCTATCTATCTATCTATCTATCTATCTATCTATCTATCTATCTATCTATCTATCTATCTATCTATCTATCTATCTATCTATCTATCTATCTATCTATCTATCTATCTATCTATCTATCTATCCATCCATCTATTCATCTATCTAGCTATCTAGCTACCTATCAAACTGTGAGGTGTGGTTACTTTCAGTGACAGTTCAAAAACAGCATATGGCCTTCAATCAATCAATCAATCAATAGCCTAAATGCTTTTTTATTACACAAGGATTTTTGCTATTTGTAGGCTGCCCGGGTCCCTATCACCCGCAAATAAAAGGGGCACATTGTATAAAATATATATTGTGGTGATATTTATTTTTATTTTGTCTTCGTCAGCATACTCAATATTGGAGTAATCCAAAAGTAATCAAGTTACATTACTTTAATAATATGGTACTTGGATTACGTTACTAACTACATTTTTTAGCAGGTAACTTGTAACTGTAATGGATTACATTTTAAAAGTAACCCTCCCAACCCTTGTGGTACTAAATTTGGCAAGTAATAAGATGAAAGATAATTATTTCTTGCTATTTATTGTTCTGTTAGGTTGCCTTGTTCATTTTTTCTCTCCAAAAGTTGGCACAGAGCATTAAAAGCATTCATTTCTAACCCTTAATAGCACCTTCTCTAGTTGACATTTCCCTAGAAAAAGCTCACGTTCAATTTAACTTCCATTTGTCAAGCATTATTACTCCTGTCTTGGGTCAGAAATCACACTTTCCCTCTAATTTCCTTTTTTGGCATGCTCCAAAATGTCCTCTACTTGTTTCCCTGCTGATCTTGTTAAATCGAATAAGATGGCTTAGTGTGAGCACAGAGCTCTTTGCAAAAAGCAAAAGAATTGAACTGTCACTCAAATTCACCTTTTTGCAGGTGAGTGCTTTTGTATTTGGTTCAGATGCACATGCACTCGCTGCACTCAAACGTGAACGTGTGCAAGAGCTTTTGCACTGATAGCGGAGCAAACCAACATGAAATAGCTGGAACACACCAAGTCAGGACATGTTGACCTGTTCTGATCATGTTTCCATATTTTCTGAACATGCGACTTTGTGTATGTGCTCGAGTAAACGTGTGTGCGCCGTTCATTCCCCAAACCTAAAAAGCTACAGATGGCAATATTTAGACAGACTAAATACTTAGGTTATGTGCATATTTCATTGCTTTTCACGCAAGACCTGAGAAGATTTGTCTAGCGTGAATCCTTAATCTGGGGGCTAAAATAATCTGCTTCAGAATGTAATAATTCACATGGTACAGTATGTCTTTTGATTTGGATTAGTTGCATTCAATCCTCTTAGGCTGATAGCTCAGGAGAGCTTCTCACTGACAAGTTCACAAGTCCACATAGCTTGTGTACACGCTCTGCCTGGCCATTAAATTCAAGTTCTCATAATCTTCGTAATCTGCCGCGGCAGATTGTACATACCGTACATCTTCAAATGACATCACAAACATCGTGCGATAGCTCTTTCATTCGTGACTATTAGCAATATCGGCAATATCTTGAGTTCGAAGCATCTACTCAACATTTTTAAGGCAGCGTGGGGATCAGTGCTGAGCTGCAGGTTTCAAA
The DNA here is from genome assembly GCF_054856555.1 of Leptonotus elevatus. NCBI lineage: Eukaryota > Metazoa > Chordata > Actinopteri > Syngnathiformes > Syngnathidae > Leptonotus > Leptonotus elevatus. The sequence continues at coordinate 23,048,190 of NC_141241.1, read as the reverse complement.
TGTCCACTACGACCTCTCAGTTTGCATGATCTTCCTCTGCTGGAATTTTTTCCTTTCACATTCCCCAAAACATACATGTCAGGTTAATTGAAGACCTTATATTGTCTTGAGTGTGACTGTTTTGTTCTCTATGTGAACCCTTGCTATTTTAAATATGGACTAAATAGTGCATACATGCAAAATGCTGTACCTGTTCTTAATATATTTCATGTTTGATCATTTTCAATGGATGTATAAAAAAATTCACCAGTGTGTTCCCCCCCCCTCCCCCCAGTGCAAAGGGCTCTTTTACATTCAATAATGGCACATAACTGCTAAACAACAAAGTGACTTAATAACTATTTTTTTTTGCTTTTTTTCTTCTCCACAAAAATCTATTCACTTAAAATGTTAATAATATTGAGGTACTATTTGTCCTGCTTATCATTCCAAATCCACATTTATTTATTTTTAGGCCTACTCATGTTAAAGTGTCGAGCAGTATAAGACCCAGTTTATGCGCAAATAAGACATGTCTGCCATCTAGTGGTGAATAGTGATATTACAACTTAAAACTACATTTAGGTACTTGTGGATTTACATATTTGCTATTTTGTTTCTCCTTTTTTTTTCTTTTTAATATACTTTTTAATATTTTTTATTTATCCCGTTTTTTCCCCGGGCTCAAACACACTCCCCACCCAACTTGTTCACATTTTCTGTACTGGAAAATTATGATACATTTTAACTTCATCCGTGTTAGGTTTTTTTTTTTATTAAAAAAAATTCTGTGTTTGTTGAAAATAATAATAATATTTTTTTTTAATGGAGGGGGGTGGTTATCAAGGGAAGAGAAAGAATTGTGTTACAATTCTGGTCATGGTTACCACCATATAACTGAGTTTAGTTAAGCAGGTTTTTAATATTGCATTAATCATGTTGTTTTAGCATTAGCATCTAGCCAATATTAGTGTTTGTGAGTTGTGTACATTTTTTTGCTGCTTGCAAATATAATGAGACAATGTACACAATAACACATGAAAACTATTTCAAGACGACAACGTCAATAAATTCATGAATAATCGACATCCAAAACACTCAACATACTTCATGTTAAATGTTAAAAACAGTCAGTCTGCCATCTTTAAACGGGATCCCTTGCTATCGAATAACTCGCCGTAAGACAGAAGGGGAAAAAATAACCCAGAATCATTTAAATCCTCCACTCAGTATTCTTTATCTTTATCCTTTAAGGTTCTTTATAATTTAATAAACAGGATTAAAGTCGTTGGGTAGAACAGAGCTCAGTGAAGCTCGTTCCACATTTTCTGTTTTATGGCTGCACTTCGCATACTGAGTCTTATTAAGCCCTTGCAAGATTACAGGCCCTTAATCTCCGGGAACACATGTTGTGAAGAATAAAAGCAATTTTATTTGGGAAAGCAGCGTCCAAGTTTAGCAGGAAATGAGCTTTCTTCATAATCTCATCTTTTTGCCTGAATAAATGAAAAGTCGGCCGTTACGGAGCCGAGCTCTCGCTGAGTGTGTTGAGTAATTAACTGCGCATTGTGTGCAATTTCCATGTGTGAATTCTGTCTCCCTGTGTCGCACTAACCCACACAAAATGTGCTCGCAAATACCAGCAGTTGACCAGCTTTGAATCCCGAGGAATGCAAATCCACCTGTTTCAAAGCCGCCGCGTTTCCAGACGAAGGTGTATTTGTTGACGCCCCTCTCCTTTCTGACTCCCCACTTCCTCCCAGTGGTCGTCCTATGCAGATTGCTGGGCCCTGCTTACTGCACTTTGCAGAGAAAGCCTTGTAAAGATGACGATAAGCTAAAGCTCTAAATCCCAGACTTAGCTCTCTTATCGGCAGCAGCAGGAGCGACACGAACGCTTTAATAAAAGATCTGTATATTACTCTGTGTGTGTGTGTGTGTGTGTGTGTGTGTGTGTGTGTGTGTGTGTGTGTGTGTGTGTGTGTGTGTCCTCGATAGGCTGCTGTTGCAAAAGCGTTATGGCTTATTTTTCTTTCAAAGCTTTACAATTCCACTCGTAAGGCCTCCGCAAATTCTAAGAATTCTTCAAACAATTGACTATTCAAATCAAAATGTACTAATCAAATGTGTCAGCAAATATGAGAAGCCATCAAACACATTCGTATAACATAAGGGCTTAAAATCACATCTGATGTAGAGTTAAACTGCTATTTGTTGAATGTCTAGATGTCGAGGTCGAAAGGACCTGACGGCGATTTGCAATTGACTGGATGTTTTGCTTTATGGGGCTGCGGCAGCACGTTGGGTGAGTGGTCAGCATGTCTGCGGCATAACTCTGAGGACAAGCACTGTAGAAAATGGATGGATGATGGAAGAATAAATGGTTTGGTCAAATGGCTCTCACAGTCATGTGGGGAGCAGTGTTGCAATTTAGAGAACGAGGAAGCAGGAAATATCTAATGAAAATAAATAACATGGCCGACGACTATGATAAGTTAGCACTGTACATGAACAGATTTGTGTGTTAAGAGTTGATTGTTCAGCACACTTGCTCACCTTCATGCAGAGGATATGCTATGATACCCACGAAGAACATCCATCCACGATCCATCTGTCCAACCAAACATCCGTCCATCCATCCAATATCCATCATCCATCCATTCAACCAACCAATCAACCATCCATCGATCCATCATCCGCCTGTCTATCCATCCTTCCATCCTAGTAACCATCCATCTGTGCATCCATCCATCATCCATCCTTCCATCCATCCAATCATCAGTCCATCCAACCAATTTCCCCTTCATCCATCATCCATCCATCCAACCATTCATCCATCCATCATTCGTTTATCCATCCATCCCTCCGTCCAACTAACCAACAATCTGTGCATCCATCCTTCCATCAATCCATCTAATTTTCCCTTCATCAATCCATCCATCCAACCAACCATCCTTCCACCGTCTGTCCATCCGTCCGTCCAACTAACCATCCATCTGTGCATCCACCCATCATCCATTCAATTTTCCTTTCATCCATCCATCCATCCATCATCCGTTTGTCCACACATCTGTCTGTCTGTCCATCCATCCATCCGTTCGTCCAACTAACCATCCATTTGTGCATCCATCCTTTCATCCATCCATCCTTCCAACCATCCATCCATCCATCCATCCATCCATCCATCATGCATTTGTCCATACATCTGTCTGTCCATTCATCCATCCATCCATTCGTCCAACTAACCATCCATTTGTGCATCCATCCATTCATCCATCCATCCATTCTTCATCCATCTAATTGAGACCATGCAAAACAGATTGTGAAAATTAATTATGTTTAGTTTGAACATTAGATATGGGTGATATGATATATTACACTCCATTTTGTTCAGGCTTTGTAGTGCATTTCTGTGGATGCTGTCATTGTGTGAAGCCAGTCATCAAGACTAGGAACTTTGACATCCTTGTTAGACATCTGAAAACCTTTTACTTGACCAATGTCATTCAGCCTGCCAAGGTTTATCCCACCAGGCAAAATCCAATACAGCTTTTAGTACAAGCTACGGCAGTTCCACACCAATGTAAAACCACCAGAATAAATACATTGATAAATAATGAAAAGTGATCATTCTTTTGTTGTTGTTGTTGAAGGAAATTGATTTCAATTCCATCTATCCATTCATTGAACACGGAAAAAAAGTTAAAAAAAATAAAATAAAATAAAAGTAAAACACATTACACATAAAATTATGTGCTGGCATCTTTGAATCATAAAATAAAAAAATAAATCTTTTTGAGCTTGAACAACAGTGCGAGTAGACACGTTAGCCCATAGGTGTCAAACTCCGGTCCTGGAGGGCCACATTCCTGCAGGTTTTGGATGTTTCCATTCTCCAACACAGCTGATATATGATCAACTCATCAGCAAGCTCTGCATAAACCTAATCACAATCCTGCTGATTAGAATCAGCTTGGTTTGGAAGAGAGAAACCTCCAAAACCTGCAGGACCGGAGTTTGACACCTGTGCGTTAGCCCAAGCATGCACAATCCATTCACAAATTGTGGCATAACTCGTTCTGCGCTGCCTCCCAGTCCAACGACCATAGGTGGCAGTTGCTTAAAGCGAAAGCGCCAAGACGTCATCTTTCAGTTGAGTCTTTCGAGTTCTCATCATGTCTGCCAGTCTTCAACCAGGGCCACATTTCCTGTATGTGTTCGCGGAAATGCTCCCACACAGTCAGTCAAGCGGCGCGCTTACGTGAAATCACGATAAATCTAATATATGCGGCGGGTAACGACTCGTGTAGCCCAATATAGCGGCGTAAGAGAAGCGTTTTTTCTTCACACATTTACTCAAGTAAAAGTAAAAAGTATTGTGTTGCAAAACTACTCTTTGAAGTATTTTTCTTTTAAAGTTACTCAAGTAAATGTAACGGAGTAAATGTAACTGGTTATTACCCACCTCTGCACGTGTGTATGTTATTTTTTTAAATGATTGACTAGTATAAAGTGTTGAAAATGCTGTCTTGTTGTCTTCGAATACAATACAGGAAAAAATGGCAGTTGCTAATGTAGACCAAGTTACCAACAAACTGCAGTAAAGATTTTAAAATGGGCTGCTTTGCTTGTGCCCCCTACATGGGCCCCCAGATGCCGACCCTGTGCATTGAGGTGCATGCACATCATCTTAATGAACTCCAAGGTAGACTTTACCATTCACCTGCTCCACACGAGACAAAATGCCAAAACAAATCTTGTCATAATTAGGCATAATCCTGCTCATTATCATTTACCTAATTATCCTATTAATAACATTTCCTGGGAGAGTGTGTTTGCAGCAGCAGTGCGCTAAGGCAAATATTTGTTCCTAAATAAGCAAACACAGAGAAGACAACAGCATTGTTCAAACACTGGAGCTGTTATAATTGGCAACTGGGACAGAATTAACAGCACAGGGTCTAGTTCCTTTTGAGGCTCTACTTCATCATTGCTAATCTGTTATTGGTGACAGCAGAGTGCATTTGATGTATTCTATATGCATGTTGATATTGTCAAGTTGACGCCATGTTTGATTTCCTTTGTTTCTACATTGCTCTACATTCTGAACTTCAAATCTAAACCTAGTTGAGACATTCAGCAGTGACTTAGCTATAGTGCAAGGATAGTGATAATAAAATAAATAAAGGTGCTTTAACACCTTAGCTACGTGATAACTCGTATTTTTTGTACAAATGTACACATTCTTTCAATGCAGTTGCATGCAGTTTGCTTATGTTACCATTCATTAGGCTTGCTAACTTGAATACAATGATCAATGATGATATTTGCAAAAGAAGAGCGGATGGAAACGGGCATATGTCGCATGTCTGTTTCATTAACAAAATGCGCATAAACATTTCGAAACATTTGGATGAAAACCTGACTACTGCTGTCATCTGCATACAGCTGCTCATTACAATGTTCAAATCAATACCATTAAGTTTACATGGGGTCCTAAAATACCACTTCATATTAATAAAATTCCTGTACACCAGGGTTATTATAGTTTTGGAATTTTTCTTTTTTATTTCGTTTTGAGTTTTGTTTTTTAAATTTAGTTAGTTATAATTAGTTTTCAGGGTGGTTCTGTTAGTTTTTATTAGTTTTAGTTATTTCATAAATGCTTAGTTTTAGTTCAGTTTTAGTTAGTTTTAGTATTAGTTTTAGGTTGTTGTTTTTTAAAGTGTGTATTACTTGTGCGCAATATTTAAAAAAACACCATGGGAGCAACGTCATCTAAAGGTGCTTTTCTATTGGCTGCTGATAGATGACGTCACTTTTGTGTGACACACTTTCAAATGTCCTTATTCTGGTTAATATCAAAATAAATCATCCCCAAAGCATTAAATTGATTACTAAAGACTAAAACTATTATATTATACTATTTTTGCTATAATTATAGTTAGTTTTACTTAGTTTTGTAAACATAAAATGTAGTTTCAGTTAGTTTTCGTTTTTTTAAAAGCATTTTTTTTTTCGTTAACGAAATAGTTTTTTTAATTTTAGTTTCAGTTTTTTTCGTTAGTTTTAGTTAACTAAAATAACCTTGCTGTACACATCATAAATAATGTCAGTCTGACCCAGAATTTTATTTTATGAGAAAAATGCTGTAAATTCTAAAAAAAAATGGAGTTCGTCCATTCTCAGAGGTTTCAATGTGGAAAAATTCAAGCCTCATCATTAAAAGGACTCAAGGTTATTGCCCTTTTAAATGATTTTGAAGCAGCATGATGTCCATCTATCAGACCCATGAATAGTGAGCAGAGGGAGCTGGAGCTGTAGGTGGAAGCCACACACCAATGAGTTTCTCTGCCAAGCAGTTCTGGCAACTGAGGCAGCCCAGACCACATCCCGCTGGCAAGGATTGACGAGTGAATGTTCGCGCTAAATGCCATCCTTGTACACAATGAATGCAGCCTGGCTGTTAGCGTGCAATACTGTACACACACACACACGCACCCCCCCCCCCCCCCCCCACACACATAAGTTTGTTTTACTATCTTTGTGGGGCCATCTCATTGACATAGTGCATTTCCTAGCCCCGTCCCCTAACCATCAACAATGATTACCTAACCCCATTCGTTACCCTAACCTCAACCATAACCCAATTCAAACTTAAACTCTAAAACCAAGTCTTGACCCTCAAAAAGAGGTTCGAACTTGTGGGGACCACCAAAATGTCCCCACAATTTCAAGTTGGTCCCCACAATGGTAGTTAAACCTGGAAAAACCAGCGTGTATGGGCCCCACATTGTTGCAAAGACAAAACCACACACACACACACACACACACACACACAAGCACACACACCTTTTTTTGCTACCCGTCTGGCTTTTGTCACCAAACTAGATGGATGTCAAATGTTATTGGTTACCGTTGCTGCCTTCACAGACTGTGTGTCTATTAAAGAGAATCAGTTATTATTGCAATTATATCAATTCATCATTTTCTCTGCAAAAGAATACATAAATTAGCTGCCTTGAACTCTTCATAGATAAATGATTAATTCCGTCCTCCTTTTTTGGACGGGTTCAGATTTCCTTTCCATTTTTTTTTTTTTGGGGGGTGCAGCATCAGTTGTGTTTACAAGGAGGTTAGAAGAGTGTTAATAATTCATAGTTGTGCTTCAGAGATGCTCGCTGTTAGCGGCTCACATTTGAAAGATTTTGATGGTTGTTTATCACCGCTAGAGAGAGAAAACTGATTGAAGAAGTGAATCTGTTGACACTTTCAAAAGAGAAGATATGAATATCATAGGTGAGACATGAGCATAAAAAAATCGCAGTAAGCTAAGACGTTCAAGCTTATACATTTTAATATTGCAGGGAAGAGTCTGTGTTTTTGTTATTTAGTGCAGACTGAGGATGTTAACTTTTCAGTGGGGCAGCCATCCACCAGATTAACTGTGTTGAAAAAAAAGCTTGCTTTAAGTTAGAGGGTGAAAAGAGTCCTTGAGTAATTCGACTACCTTGGTTTAAAAATTTTTTTTTTTTTTTCTGCCTCGGGTCCATGCTATGTATGGTGGTAACCAGGGGCGCAGATAGGATAAAATATCACAAATTTTTAGTGTTCCATAAGCACAGTTCAAATTTAAGTAAAGATGTTGATGATCTAAAAATATAAACAAGTTAATTGTTCAATATTAAATATAATTTTTTTTTTTTGTCTTTTGTTTTCATAACTGTTCTTTAACCAAGAAAAAATATTTATTTTTCTAGGGTTATCATAATTACTGCGTTAATTTTGAGTCAATTTAAAGTTCCTTTAACGCCTAATTTTTTAAACGCACGATTAATTACCGCCCCTTACTTGGAAAGCCTGTACTGGGGGAATTCCAGTCGCAACGCAGCACACACGTCCACGTAAAAATTTAGCAGTAATAAATTTAATAATAATGCATATACTGTATTTGTTGAGACTGGGGTCAAGTTGCATTTTACGATTTTAAAATTGTGCTGAATTTCACAAGTTACTTCATGTTAAAGATTGGATAGCTCTTAATATGGAAAAAAAAACGCACTGAGCTGTCAACAAAGTCTTACAAATGCAATTTTGCCATCTAGTGGCAGAAAAATGTCCTCAACACAAATCAATCAATCAATCTCGTTTTTTACAGTAGGCTACAGTAAAAAAACAACAACTCAATTTTATGAATTATGAAATTACTGTATCAATGACTAAAAGATGCAGCCATATTTCTATTCAACATTTTTTCTACTTTTATGTTCACAAGAGTAAGAACACTTAGAAGAAAATTATTGTACATTTTATTGTACATTTAGAACAGATAAGAAATTTGCGATTAATCATGAGTTAACTATTGAAGTCATGCGATTAATTACGATTAATTGCCTGACACCTCTATATTTTATTTTTATTTTATATATATATATATATATATTTTTTTTTTTATCTCAATATTCAATTATTTGATTATTATTATTAGATTATTACTAGACTAAGTGCAATTTTTGCAGAAATTGCGTGGGAATGCTGGAAGATGAATGCTCATAGGTGAATGCTACATTGAATGCTTATGAACTTGAACTGCAATCTGGTGAAGGGGCTTCCATCAGTCCCACAATTTGATTATTAGATTATTATTATAGAATTTTCAGCAGGATATCAGAATAGCAAAAATGTGGATAGCTGCAGGTCATTTTTGTGTTCATCTGAACTCTTGACTTAGAGGCTCATTAATGTCATTCATTCACCAACCAAACCCTCCTCTCATCAGAATGGAGATTGCAAATAGCCAGATCCCACAATGCACTGGGCCTGTCAGGAAGGAAGCAGATGGTCTGGCTGGCCCAAGAGCATTGCAGGGGTCCAATAGTGGCGGCGCTTGTTGGTTTGTGATGAGCTATGCACATACGAAAATAGAACATCTGGTCTGACCATGTGGTACCTCCATTTGTCCAAGGCCCCTTGAAGCAGCCTTCACATGATCTAAACACACACAAACATGCAAACACGCACGTTCTTGCCAGCTGCATCCACACAAATGTGAGCTGCATCCAATGAATGATGCATGTTATTTACAGTGGGGACGCTGGTTGAGATGGAGAACATGGCGGGCGGGGCGGGGTGGCAGGACCACCATGCTGCAGCAGAGCTCCCACATTCCCCTCATCACTTTCTGTGACTTTGATTAGGAAACACCCCGCCCTTGAAAACACAGCTCATGAATATGCAGCAAGCTAATAAGCCCCAGGTCAATGTAACTGATTTGTCGATTGTGTGCATTTCATCAAGATTGCTCAAGGGTGCTATAATCGAAAGCTGTAGGAAGAGAAGAGAGGGAAGAAAGAGGCTACTCACCACTAGATTGCTGTGTTATCTTAATCATTAGGTGCTCCGGGAGCTTAATTAATGACCCGACAAGAGCTGGGTAGCGAATTTGCGCTTGATTGGCTGTCGGAGGACTGGAGTGAGTCAACGGAATGCTAAGTCAGGGGAGGACATTTAGCAAGAGAGAATTGTGGATGATTTGCTTTCAGTGGCAGTCATCGGGCTGTTTTAATTAATCCTAATTACTGATGTGATTACAGTGATAGCTTTGATAGCCGGAGTTAAATCATCCCTCCATAAATGTGTCTTTAAAATAGACAGGGGTTGAAAAATATGACACAATGAAGGGCGGCTGCGTGGGATGTGGGAAATAAATGTATGGGGTGGAGAAGGGACTGCGGATGTGTGTGTGCGTGAGAGTAGTAAAAGAGTAAGAGAGGGTGGCAGGCAGCCACCAATTAGTTGGATGTGTTCAATTGCAAGAATTCTCTGGTGTCGTGACTCATGCTGACAGGTATTCAGGGTGAATTATTTGGACTGGACACACTCTCTCTCGTCCACGCACACACAAGCAAGCAAGTTATAACACACCTCTGTTATAAATCCAGCATGTTTATCGCAGTGGTCTGCAGTAGAAAATGAGATTGGACACTAACTGCCCCGCCCCCACCCCCCTCCCACCACTCTCTCGCTCTCTTTCCTACCCTCTGCTGACTGGCTGACGAGGTCATTTTAAAATCCCTTGTAAATTTGTCAGCCACATTAAGTGGCCATTAAAGGGCATCAAGATGGAGGAGGAAGCAGGAGAGAGAGGCTCATATTGTAGTCCCCGACTGGCCGTGATTGCAGTCATCCATCCAGATTAACGGTGCCCTCCCACAGTGGCACGGGGGAGTCATAAGTGTGATAGATTGTGACACGAGGCCATATGATCTATTAGCTACTCTGGACCACAATCCTTTAAGGTAAGCTTTAAGTATTTTGCAGCGTGATACAAGTGATATGCTCACATCTTTGGGAATAATATTGGTGGTAATTTGGTAAACAGTATATTTAAGAAACAAAAAGAAATCAACTATCTGTGACGTAAATAGGCTAATAATAGTGCAGTGGACCTTCTGACCTCAATCTGTTCTGTAGGCTGGTCTACATTCAAATTGCTTGGTTTTCAAGACATTTTTTTCCCATTGAATTGTCTGAACTGTATAGGCAATGGTGAAAATTATATGTATAGTGAATTCAGAGACTTGTTTCTAAATACATTACACACGTTTGACGATAATAGCTGAAGACGTGCAAAAACATAAATAATAAAAACGAATAATAGAAATAGCCTTAACCCTATAAAGTCCGAACCATGAAATATATGAGAGAAAATTCAGATTCTTTGTAAATAAGAGTATTTATTGGTCCTTTTGAACAAACAAACAAAACAAAGTTTTGGGGAAAATCAACGTCCACATGACTTTTGATTTGTGTCCTATTTGATACATCTGGTCACAATGCTTTAAGTTCGTACATTCATAAATGTAAATATATTAAAAAGGGGACATCAAACATATTAATGTATTCAAAAACCATTAATATGTATAGGTGTCTGTCCTTTCTCAATTGGGCCAATTTTGAAAGGTCGGAAAATCCATCAGCTGGGTGATACTCCCCTCTAATGGATTATCCGTGCAATGCATGTGTCAGATCATATACGTCAGGGTTTTAATGGAGTAGTGCTGTAATGTAACTCCGCCATGTCTGTGTGCATGTGCAAAATCTCTATTCGTCTCTGATCTGTGTTTTAGGTCAGATCAGTACCACGAAAGCCAAAATGATGTTCTTCTGTTCTGCAAAGTCTGTAAAATGGGTGGAAGGACTGTCGGGCATATTAAAGCAGCCAGAGCAGATTAAAGGGCCAACAGATGGATATAGACATGTTTATTTTCTTCCCTTTATTCGCACATGTATGTGACGTAAATGCGCACGCGCCGTGAGCCGTGCACATGGGAACGCAATGGCGGATTGTTTCAAATTTTTGCGTATTCAAGCCCCTAAAACGCTATCACCACCGAAACGAAAAGCACTTTTTTTCTTTTTTCTTTTAAAGAGCTCTGTATTGTTCATTCGGTAATGTCATCATCATTGCTCTCTTTTTTTAAATTATTATTATTATTTTGTGTGTGGGTGAGTGTGTGCATGTGCGTGTGTTCACCAAAAACCTATTAAAAAAATCCCATACCGTTCACCTAAACCGAACACCGCCGTCAGGAGACCCGAGGAAGGACCAAAGAAAAGAAAGGAAAGTCAAATCCAGCACCGACCAGACACCACCCACGGGCCACCAACCAGAGTTCTTCACCAACCCCAGAAACATCTAAATTCCAACAAATCAGGGAGACTTCAAGAGACCAAAGGAGAGACTGAGGAAAGGAAGGAAGGACAGACGAAGCAGCGTGAGCACTTCTAATGCGAATATTTTGGAGTTTTTACTCGCAAGTGTCCTCATAAAAACGGGCCCTCATATACATTATGCTGTACATATCATTAGAATATGCACCGAGAGTGCGACTCTGCCCTTAAACACCTCTTCTATACAACACAGTTGCTTTACTTGATCTGTTGTCTATCCCTCAATATATATCTCTCATACGTTTGATATTCATCCCGTTTGAGAGGAAATTTAATGAAGTCTTAAGAAGCAGCCGTCGCTCTTTGCTGAGAAAACATGCGGAGGAGAGCCCTCAGAGCCATAACAGCACAAGTCCCTCTCCCACCCACTAATGAGCTGTGCTTTCCATGCACCCGCTAATTAGTTCATCTAGAACTTTAAGCATGCAATTACCCTCCACTAGCTGAACCACATCGAGCCAAGAGAAGCGATAAGACTGACAGCTGCCTTGGTACGAGTACAACATTCTGCCTTTCACTTTGAACATTTTCTCGACTTTAGAAAGTCGTCAAAGCAAAGCCTCTCCATCCGAATGTGATCAACCTTCTAAAGAATGTAGTGAGCAATTTTATCTTCCATTGAAAACTTTGAAATATTATACTCTATACTAGGGCTGTGCAATTCATCGTAATTCAATTACAATTTTAATTATTAAACTCCAATTACAAAATCGGCAATATTGTAAACAAAAATAAAAGATTATTAATACTAATTTTGAGTTTTTAAATTTGTATATCTGTACCTTTTCTTTATTTTTTATTTTAAAATGACTACTTTAATAAATCCTGTTTGGTCCAAAACTTGCATAATTACAGCGTCTCAAAGAGATTTATTTGTCTTAATATTTTTTTTACATGTTTAAACATTTTCTTGTTTTGTACCAAAAAACTAATGATTGTCCTAATTGTGATTAAAATTATTACCAAATTAATCGTGATTAATATTTTCTTCATCATCGAGCAGCCCTACTTTATACACACATTGTACATTTTGAGATACCGAAATTGCATTTGCTAAGCAATGACTGAATTTTTATTGAAATAACTTCACATTGCTATACATTCTCTGAGGAAAGATATTTAATCTATAACAGTGGTTCTCAAATTTGCGACCCACATTTGTAGAAGTTAATGATAACCAAGGGGTTTTGTTTAAAAATAGCCTCTGAAAACATTTGCATAAAGTATTATATTTTCAAACACCATTTCAAGTGAGTTTGCTTGTTAGTATATTGGGGGCCAGCCAGAGGCTGAGCTGCACTGCATTTGTTTACAGAGTAACCTAGTGGCTAAAGCCTGAGGCAGCTACACTTCTTGTTGCTTATCTAAAATGTGGGAGCTTGGTACATCTCGGTATTGTACTTTATTTTACTGTAATAGACACAAAAAAAAATTGGGGGTGACCCACCCAAAATGGGTGTGTGATCAACTTTTGACACACCAGTTGAAAACCACTGATCTATATATTTTATATTTTGTTTTGTTAATAAAGTCTTAATTTTTTCTGTCAGTGTCGCTTTACTCAGGCTGAGTATAATGTAGAGTAACTGCCTGTCTATATGCATACTCTACTCAGTATAATAGGTTTTGAGGAAGGGGGGGGGGGGGGGTTATAGTCCTCAGTAGAATGGGTTCAAAATCCACATTACACAACACACATTACCATTCCAGAATAGTGATCCATCAAGGTCTTGCACTAAGCGTCTGTACATAAACCTCAATTATGCTAATGCTAATCCCTGCGACGTTGACGTGAGTAGGCAAGAAGGCTAACAGCAAAACACTTTGATGTCTTCTGCCATTTGGCAGCGCCTACTCAAAGACTTGCAATGGACCCCAAACTCCACCAAGGCTTAAGAAGGTAAAAACAAGCAGGCCTTGTCTGTTTCTTTACTGATTACAAGGCCTTAAGGGCTTCTTATATTTGTCTCCGTGGTTTGGACCCAATCATGAGTGCAAATTCTCTTCACTGCTACTCACCAAGCTGTCTGCATTCAATATTCCTTTGACTCACACGTTCTGGGTGACAGATACTGGCTTTTTACCCCCCCCCCTTCCCTGCCCATTCATATACACAGGTAATATCAATTAGTGCCTGTACAATAATATAACACACATAATAAAATCATCTGTCCATTCACATGATGTAAACGCGTGCCATCCATTGTCCTACACACATAATGTAAACATCTGTCAAGCGAAACGTCTGACTGTTCATTCACACTTGGAAAATGTAAACATCTGTTAGTCCATTCACATGCAAACACATTAGGTAAACATTTGCTTGTACATTCAGATTTACAGAGTGTAAACATGTTTAGCTACATTTACATACAAAGCGTAAACAGCGCCCTGTTCATTCACCCTTACATAATGTAAACATCCCTCTGTCCATTTGCTTTCACACATAATCAGTGACGTGCAGTGAGCTCTAGGTTTGGGTAGGCGGGCAGATGCACGCACCAATTACAAATTTGTGTGTCGGCAGGCGAGTGTAAAACGTATCTTAGGGTGACCATATTTTCATTTCCAAAAAAAGAGGACACTCAGCCCAACCTCGAGATACTTGATACAAGATGCTATACATTCAAACTATTTTAACATATGCCTCCTCTGCATGCGAAGAGAAAAAAAGACTCACTTAACTCACTTTTAAAGTCTTACATTTTTTGCTCTGCAATCTTTCTTTCTTTCTTTTTTTTTTACTTCGAGCGGGGTTCGTCCCAATCGCCTCCGCTGCGGCAGCTCAACACTTGCCTCTCCGCTAAAGTTCTGGGCCACCGTCAGCCAGTGCGCAGTCTGCCAGCCACAGTAAACGTTGCAGTGCACTCTGCCTCCCATATGCCGCACAAAAAACGAACAATTTCAAACCTGCCCAGAAAGAATGTAATAAAGTGAATATCTCCCTGCAAAATCAAGCTAGCAATAGCAATAGCAATGCCAAGCACCATGTAAAGTGAAACAGCCAGTTAATCGAAGCACATCCATAAAATCTTTTTTTGCACCATTCTTTGTGAAAAGTACGAATAATTCTATGGACCTTACTTTGCTGAAGATCCGGTAGCTAAGGCGTTGGTCTCCCATCCTTCAAAAGATGGTGTTTTTCCTCAAAAGAAAGGCATGAAAATAGTTTTATATTCTCCAAAGTGGCGTCATCTTACCGCTTTGCTGTGCAGTAAGTGTGTTTTAACTTCACGAATGCACCGTGCGAATGTACGTTCGCATAGGAATAATAAAGCGACGTAAAAAGGCTGCGTAGCGATCTGCCTATTTGCGTGAACTTAGAAACCGACTATGCATGCGCGAACACACATCGCTACGCGGACAGGGCTGGGAAAAGCACAGTAAACGGTGTGCCTTCAGGAGGATAATTTTTGCAGCATTTTTGCCTGCAGGCCAGACAAAGTAATGAGTCATTTTTAATTGAGGTATGAAAATCACCAAATGTTGTCACTGAAATGAAAGAAATAATTCAAATAAATAGAAAAAGCCAAACGGTTTCAACTTTCATTTCCGCCTGGGGTAGGCCTTGCCTTGCCTATCCTGACCGCACGTCACTGCATAATGTAAACACCAAACACCCGCCCGTACAGTCACATACACTCACGTAAATGAGACGGACTGTGAGGCTTGTACAATTCAATTTTAGTTTGAGTTACTTTGTCATTTTTTGTTAAATATAATATCCTTGCTTGTCAGTCAGTTACAAACACAAGACAGCAGACATTCACCATTGCATGTACACCACAACTGAACGGGAATGTACCCACGCAGACTACAAGGAAGTCATCTGAGTGAAACGCTAACTACTCCGAAATACGACAGACTGTATCGTCTGTTACAGCGACTCAAGCCGTTTGATTCTGAAATCAAACAAATGCATGTCAACAACGTCTCAATAAACAGTGTGCGTATGAAAGAAGTTCAAAGAAATGTAGGACATGTTGTCTCAAGATGAAAGGCAAACTTGAACTAAGATAACAGAAGGTGTTAGCATTGGGAAACAATAGTATAAATGGAATCATTTGAATGTATAAGAACGATATCTTCTGTCTGTGTAAGAATAGCTGAACATTTGATTTATGCGAACGTTGAGAGGTGAAATTAAAGCCATATGGCTTTTCCATTGAGCCGATCAGTGAACATCTCTCTTCTGATCTTGTCTGATTGACTTCCTCGTTCTCATTTTCCCCGTGCGTTACAGAACAATTATCCTCAATGACACTATCACATTGTTCTAATTAATTGGATGTGTTTACTACGGCAGAGCTGAGACAGGAAGATGACTTCTTTCTGCGCAAGTGAGATTAACACGTTTGTAAGCGAAGAGGAGGTGAAATGTTCATTCGCACTTTTGTAGACTAACGGAAGTGTAAAAATAACTTGAAGCCATTTCAGATGTGTGTAATGTGGTCCACAAAGCAGCAAATATTAGCTGGACGACCACTTTTTCAAGTTCTTCAGCTCTTTTTTTATATTTCATTTTTTAAACAACTTTCACCGTTGGCATAATGTTTACATTTGTCAGAATTGTATTCATGTAGTTTATCTTCATTCTAATCTCTCACATGAATGATCTCGTTCTGCTTTGTATCTCTTGAAACACATTTCTTCTGTAGAACCACATTGTGAACAAAAAAAAAGCAGGAGAGGTGTGTGTAAGTGCGTGCGTGTATCATGCGGGCCTTGTACAGTCCCAGCAGCAACAAGCTGTCATTTGAGTGGGCAGGAAAGAACCCTTGTGGCTTGGTTCCATCAAATTGTAATCCTCAGCACATTATTACCGTGGCAGGGTCACCTCTCCACGACTGCTCAGGGCAGGAGCTGGTCTAACACACGTACACGCACACGCACGCACACACAGTATATACACAGCGTGCACTTGCTATTATGCTATTATCCACTGTGTCGCTGATGTTTTTTCTTGACAGTTCTTGTATTTCCTAGCCAGCCCCTATAATGAATCCATCTGAAGAGGACCAGACGAGGCTGCTATCATGAATAATTCACAATGTAACCCCTCGTCACTTCCACCATTTCCCTAAGGCGCCCCCTTCTCTCTCTTTCGTCTTGCCAGAGTCTTTTAGTGACATCACAACATGGCCCAATATGACGCGTTCATAATAATAACAATGTCATTTATTTAAATGTTTATGCACTGCTGCAAGCCACCTGCTTATCTGTTCTGTCGTTTCTATGAAAACCACAATTAGGCTGCTAGGCAATGTGAGCAGAAAGAGACTCCCCCCAGCTAGTGAAAGACATTCAATCAAAGGTGTTACTTTATTATTAGGATTGGCTCATTTTAAGACTACACATTTATTCTTGAGGGACAGCTTGTTGTTTTGCCTTTATTACAATAAAATTTATAACACCACCACCTTTTTTCCCCCGATGAATTTTATCAATTTAATTTTTTTTATTTTATTTTTTTAGATTTGACTTTTCAATCTGGGTTATAAATGTGTTAAAGTTTGTAATATATTAGTAATATCTACAGAGCACTCTAAAAAGTGTTACATGCAGTTGTTCAAGTAAACCAGGGGTGTGGAAACTTTTTCCTTTGAGGACGGCATACAGAATAATCGAATTACACCAGGGCCACTTTGTCTGACTTTATTAAAAAGTCAATCAATTATGTACAGTAGTTATTTTAGCAGGTTTTTAGTTATTTTTAGACAAGACAGTTAAGTATTTTTCAAGATTTTGGGTCGGCCCACATCCCTGTATCCCACTAGAATAGATCCTCCCCAGCCCTGAATTGATCTCCACATTTAGAATCAAAGGAAGAGTAATCAATGATAAAAAAATGACTATTTTTAAAGCAGTAATTACTTGAGGCGTAACATAGAGGAAAACATTCTTGCTTCTGAAACTGAAATGTCTGACTCAGTTTTAAATAGTTTCTTTGCATATCTACAAAATTAGGCTGTGTCCAAAGTTACTTTTTGTATGAGGGCCGCTAGAAAATGGACGGTGGGCCGCAAATGGCCCCCCGGCCGTAGTTTGGACATCCTGATGTAAACTAAAAATTGCCATTAAAAAATAGTTAGCTATTGATTTGATTGTGACAACCATACATTTGATTTGTACTGGAGATAAAGCAATTCAGATAATAGATGGATGGATAAAAATACGTCCAAAGGACCCAAAACAAATGAGGTGATAGACTGTCAAAGAAAACACTAAAAAGAAAGGTAGAAAAGAAAAGAGGTTTTTCAGCAGTAAACACCGTTTTTAGTTCTGCTGAAATAATTAGCCACCAGAAGACTGGGAATGTTATACGGAGCTGTCCACCTTTATTTCTGTCTGTCTGTGCGCCATGTATTTGTGTGTGCCTGCATACAGGGTGGGGGAGTAATAGGCAGGAGGTAGAGCGTGAAAAAGGTTTGGGAGAAAAAAAATCACATCATCACAGAGGGAAGTCATGGGAGTGTGTCCTGCTCCCAAGGCCAGATGTATTTAGCTGGGTAATGATAGTCATCTGGGCCGACAGGGTGTGTTTGTTCTGTAAGGTGTGTGCGTGCGTGCGTGTGTGTGTGTGTGTCACAACAGTGTCGCACACAATGTCATGGATGCTACATTTCTGTTTGGCTGACTGACTGCCTGACTGAGGGGCTTGCTTACACATTTATCTGCGAGCAAAAAAAGCTCACTCTCTCTATCTTTGGTCTTGTTTTGCTTTTTAATGCTGGAATTTATCTGTCGTCTATTTTTTGGGACGCTCAAGTCTGCCTCTATGCTTCTCTACTTAATCATGCAGTACATACTATACTGTTTGAATTCAGATGTCTTTATAATTAGTCATGTAGCACATTGCACACTTATCGTCGCTGTCCTGTGAATAACACTTCTGTCCATTTAAAAAAAAAAAATTGTTTGAGATGTATGCATTCAGTTTCATCCCATAAATATAAAAGTGTAAAATAAATAAATAAACAAATAATAAAGATAAAAATGGACAGAAGTGTTTTTCACAGGACAGCAACGATATGATTCATTGGGCGTGTAGCATAATTCCATCAGGAGGTTGGGGGACACCTAGTACCGCGGAATGCCTAGTACTTGACACGCTAAACTAGACTTGCCCAGGCACGAAAATAAAGATTGTCGCTGCCAGTAGAGTCAGCTTTCAAATTAAACATGTAATTATATCAAAAATATTCAGATTTAGTTTATGTGTTTGTAAGAATTTTGTTGTTTTGAGGGTTTGTTTTTATAGTGGAACCAATGTTTGTTATGTGCTTGTTGTATGAGAACGCTAATGATTGACGCATTGCTACGTCATTCCTTATAAAACTATCGAAAGCCAGCCTGAAGAGCTGCTGTTGTAGCTGTTGGAAGAAGCTATTTTACTCCTCTCTTGTACATGCGGCCAATAAGGTAACATTTGCAATGATTTGCACTCTTTCTGTTAGTATTTACGATGCCTTTTGGAAGTAGTGTACTATCGTTAGCTCGCTAGCGCTAGTCCGTCAGCATGCTATCATCATTAGCGTGTTAGCAGGCTTATGTAGTGGAGGCCTTTATCATGGCAAATGGAAGTTATTTTTTGATATTTTAATATCTTTATGTTGTCTATGAGAATAATTTTGTGTTATGTAGCTCTTTTAATATGGTGTTTTCTGTATTTTGTACAGTTCTTACAGCATTCCTAACCGCAATAAATGCCTGTTGTAACAAGAACCACTTGGACTTGTAATTTTCAACTGGAGGGGCGTAACAAAGATGCTTCCATTATTACGTCAAACACAGTTTACTTTTTATGGGTAAAATATCAAGTGCTTTGGGGGCAGCAGCTTTGTGTGCTGGAACACCCAGAGAGGTGAAAGACGGCCCCAAACACAGTAAACGACTGTACACTTGCGTCATTTTTACGCTAAGCGCTAGTCTACGGAGATAGGGCCCAAAGAATGGGGCTATCATGTGACACTTCTCCTTCTCAATCCAAGGTTTGACTTCCTAATAGAGTTTTTAGGAACTTGCACACAACAAACAAATTAACCCACACCAATGAAAACATAACCTCCTTGGTGGAAGCAATGATGCATGTGGTTTTTTTCTCAAGCACTGTGGTTGTGTAATTTTAGCATGTGTGTGCATGTACTTGTGGTTGTGATTGGTGTGTTCGACTTGGCTGCTCTTATCATGGGTTGCCAGATGTGAACCCTGAGGTTAAAGATGGTCCTGCATGGATGCATGCACATGCATAATAACACCCCTCCTTGTTGGCAAAGAGCCTGTATGGGTGTTTGACGATGGATTGCTGGAATTGAATTAAAAACATTAGCTTGAGGCTGTTCGTCTGAATGCCGTTGCTGAAGCCACTGAGAGAGAATGAAGAAAATTGGCTTCTGCTTCCAAGACCTTGAAAATCCCTTACTAATGGAATGAGAGAAGGTAAGGTAAGATAACAAGAGCAGAGGAGGGAAGAATTGGGTATCACACAGATGAGTGTGGGTGAATGGTTACAAACGCAATCCATTGTGTTTACATGTGGAGAACAAAGTGGGTTGAAATAAATTGAGTAGAGTCAGAAGGCGCAAAATGACATTACAAGCAGCACAATGCAGATTATTTTCATGCAGGAATTATTGTAAATAAGGATCATGTATTCTGGTGATGGCTTTGTTTTGCCAATATCTTCAAAAGTTATTGTGGTTTGTTGACCGTTGCCACCAACTGTTAGCTGAAGTAACCCTATCACAGACAATAGATAGATGAATTTCCTGGTTTTCAAGTATGCTCCTGAAGCCCATCTTTCCGTTATTATTCAATGTTGATGGACAGCAGTCCAAGTAAAGCTCGCCAGGTGGTTATTCAGAGATATTGTTTGTCCTTTTCTCCCCCACTATTATGGCTTAATTCTCTGGAAAATTTAGTGTGGTGGGAATTTTCAGCCAACCAATTACCTAGAGTGAATAGAAGCATGCGCTTAAAACATTCTCTACCAAGCATTTCCTGAACGTGTGAACTAATACTTAAGTGATCCATGAGGATTTTTTTTTTTATACATATGTGCGTCTATGAACAGAGACTGACATCTCACCTGCCAATACAAATATCAAGTATACAGAGGACATTACTTCCCTCGGCTAGCAACTAGCTATATCCTAGCAAGACGACTATGGTTTAAGCAGGTTAATATTAGCTTATGTTTTTGACAAACAATCGGGACCACCGGGTTTATTGAATTAATGACCTCAATAACTTGAGTCAAAAAACTGTTGTTTAAAATGAACCAGTTCAGGACAGGCATGTTAGCTGTACTTTTGATAGCGCTATATATTTGTTCACCTGCCTTGACTCACATATAAACCTTAGTGACATACCATTTGTAATCCATAGTGTTTAATATGACATCCGCTCACCTTTTGCATCTATAACAGCTTCAACTCTTCTGGGAAGGTTTTCCACAAGTGAATTATTGCCCATTCTTTGAGAAGCGCCTTTGTGAGTTTGCATACTGACGCAGAAGGCCTGGCTTTCAGTTTTAGATCAAATTCTTGCCAAAGCTGTTCTATTGGGTTGACTTTTTCATCCATGTGCTGTCATTCGTTGTGATTGACTGGTTTTCCATCAAGTGCGCCGCTTCTTGGCAGCTGGGATAGACTCCTGCAAAGAATAAGCAGTATAACAAATGGATGGATGGATTTTTTTTTTCTCCGTGCCATTGGCATTGCACTGAGAGATGGCAATCAGCAGGAGATGTGACTTCAAGATAAAGGATGGGAAAAAGAGAGAGAGGCAAGAGTGCCTCTTAAGGCACCTCCATCAGCCTGTCATTAGGAGGTTAATGAAGCCAGCACCACTGCTGCCAAGCAACCAATGATTCTCTTTCTAACACGCTCTATCTCTTACACACACACACGCACGCCCCCCCCCCCCCTCCCCACACACACACACACACGCACACGCAAGCGCACGAACACAGTTCCAACACTGGAGTCAAATACCCGTCCTCTGTTTCTGTGTAACAAGTAGAAAACAATGGTGTGTAGTCGTCCAGCAAAGTGGTCATTGATTTTGCAGTTTGGGATTATTAGATGGACACTAAGACTGGTTGAGAATTTAAAAGCCGTATTTACAGACCTACATTAACTCTTTAGATGACATTGACTATTTGAAGATGTCAAAGAAAGTGGAGAAAATTGGTAGGCTGCATATATTTGAGGTGGGTCACAACTTTATCATTCATGGTGCATAACAGCTTTTTTCATCAAAATATAAAGACGTTATAATCGTAATTTCAACATTGTTCGGACAGGAGAGTACAGAACAACTGGTCAAGTGTGATGTCAAACCCAAATAGGGTTGATTGATTTCTTCTTTGTTTTTTTGCCCCACTGGCCTATGGTGAAGTTACAATTGAGCCCTCTGAACATAGTTTAATATTATTTTTTTTGTAGTCTATATATATATGTATAGACGACCATTGAAATACACTCTCATGATAAGAAAACAAAAACACTGATAAACATGTAACGTAATGTTTATATGTTTACAACATCTCCTTCTCTGACAGTAAGAAAAAATGCATTCAGGTGGTCAGGAGTTTTGCTAAAACTAATATTATATAAAATACTATTGCTATCTTGGTTCAACAGATGTCAACATGCCATGCAGCTACTTACCAGCTCCATGGCTCCACATTCTATTCCTGCTGCCGGCTCATTTTTGGCTGGCTGTGTTACGTTGTCCACTTTTTATCTGCACAGGACACTGAAGCCAGTCCAGATTCAAACTCACAACCTCTGCACTGGGAGGCGGGTATGCTAACAATGTGCTGGAGCAGAGAAGCATATCATATGACCTTAAAACACGCACAGGCCACAGCAATAACATTTTTAAAAGGCTCATCATCAAGAATAATTTGATTAGCACGGGTCATTTTATCCCCGCTTGAACTTCCACAGCATGCAGCATGCTTCATTTCTTTTTGTACAAATGCATTGAATTTTTTTTTTTTTGCATGAGCAAAGCAGTGTGTGTTTGTGTGTTTGTGTGTTTGTGTGTGCGTGTGTGTTTTATTCATGTCGGCACTCGTCACTAACAAACCTCCCCCCTAGAGGATGCGGGTTGGACTGTCAGCCTCAGTCAGAAATCACAAACACACACGCAACCTCAATGCACACATTCAGTTTGACATCTGCCGTGCTGAGACCAGGAAGCCAAATACATGGCTCAATACACCCATAATCCTCCTTGTCCGGTGTGTGTGTATAGTGTGTCGGTATGTAAGCGTGCCTGTTAGCAGCCATTAGACCTAAAAGTTGAATCGACGTGTCCGTTTCACCTGTGTCACAATTAGCATCACTGCAAGAAATAGAGCCAGCAGTGGGACAGTTAACAATAAAAGTGATGCTGTTACTTTTGAATTCATGACTCACGTAAAAGTAAAAAGTAGTCCTGCAAATAATTACTTGAGCAAGAAATGCGTTTGTGTTGGATCTCAATAGACTGTGCAAGTGTCCAGTGAAGTAAACAAAAGCCTTATTTGATGGAGTGTGGAGCCAGAAAGAAGTGCTTTCTGCAATATCACATGACTACTTACCATTCATATCAAAAGTCACAATATTGCACACTTATAGCCACCAAAGAAATGACTGACTGCAGGATTTCAATACCTTTTTCTACATGACAATCAGTGTTGACACGAACGCGTTATTTAGTAACGCGTTAGTGACAACACAGATTTTTTGTATTGTAATCTGATTACTTTATTTTAATAACAAGCAATCTAACGCGTTCATTTTTCCAAACCAGTAATCTGATTAAAATTACTTTCCTAAGTGGCTGTACGTTACTATTTTTTATTACCTCATAATGTATGTAGAATGCAGAATTTTGTTGTCCATTTGGAAGACAATTTCGAGGGGAAAATGTTTCTCTTGCATTTAGGAGTGACGTTTTCTCAGCGGAAGACGCAAAGTCTGGTCACGTATAACAACATGTGTGAGTGCTCGGAGTCTGGCCAAAACAGTAGACACTACGACGTCAACAATGGAAGAAGCAGGAGGAGCTCCTCAAACGGATGCACTTGCCATTACTTCACATTTTTGTCCAGTAAAGATGACAAAAACCTCTTAGTGCGTTGCAAACTTTGCGCTGGCTCAAAAACACTGTAAGAGTGGAACTGTAACGCTGTTGTTCATTGTCTCTTCAGCTGGAATTCTAAATTGTTCCTTTTTCTTTGTACTATTCTAAACTACAAGGATTGGTACAAATATAGCTCAAGTAGGAAAAATCGAATGTAAGGTTATACACAACCTGCACGTCTCTTTTTGTGTGGACCGGTGAGAGTCAGAGAGCAGCTTGGTGGTCAAAGTGTGCCACTGATGATAGGTGACGGGTGCTGCCGGCCACAGGGACATGGGAGCATGGCATGGCAATGGGGAAAGGTCATCATCACAGCACTGTCAGCATCATCACTGCGACACTGTGATGAAGGAGCCACGCAAAACAACAAGCAGAATGACATATTACTTATTAGTGATGCGACAACAAAATATCCACAACAGAAATAATACATTGGGTTTTCGGCAGAATGAGGGTGTGTACTTGAGCAGAGCAGATCTAAATATGAGAAATAATATGAATATATTGACATATATGTGTGTATGTATATATATATATATATATATAGTTAAGGTTTCGGGAACAATGGGAATAACACGTTTCCATGCGCAAGTTGACAGAGTTACCCCCGTACACATGGCGTTTTGAATAACCGGATATAAAGAGGGCGAAGCACGGATGACAACATGGCGGAAATAGATGTAATTTCTGCTTCTAACTTTCAACGATCAATAAAATACATTATATTCATGTCACTCACCCAGCTAAATAAAGTACCGTCAGTTTCCTTCTCGCTCTAGAAGTGTGGTTCTTGTCGGTACACTGCAGAAGCACGGACTTACTCGTTTGGATAAAGCGGAACTATGTGTGTGTCATCTAATGTTCCTACACGGATGTGTATTGTTGAACACTGCAAGCTGGAGATAAACATTATTTTAGCATTATGACTGGTGTCTGTCTCACATGAATAGTTAACGTTACACAAACTGTAGCATTTTTGCCATAAAGACACTATATCAGTCAATCAATCAATTTGTATTTGTATAGCACTTTTCATACATAAAAATGAAACTCAAAATGCTTTAAATAGTTTAAAAACAAATCCCCGCCCCCCACAATACCAACCCATTAAAAAAAAAAGTGAGAAGAAGTAAAATAATTTTTAAGAACATAAGACCAAGCTAAAACTATAAAAAGAAAATACTAAAAGAATAAAAAGAAGAGAGGCATAATAATATAAAATGCTAAATGTTTAAAACATAAATATTAAAAGACCCAATCATCCAAAAACAGGATACA
Source organism: Leptonotus elevatus (assembly GCF_054856555.1). Lineage (NCBI taxonomy): Eukaryota > Metazoa > Chordata > Actinopteri > Syngnathiformes > Syngnathidae > Leptonotus > Leptonotus elevatus. Next base: position 23,023,062 of record NC_141241.1, on the reverse strand, counting down.
TAAGATTTAGTTTAACATAAAAATAAAATCTAAGATGAATAAAATAAGTACATAAAATAAAAAAAATCTTAGGTAAAAGCTATATTAAAAGGGTGTGTCTTGAGCCTGTTCTTAAAAACATGAACATTCTAGCGCCTGGCTGTGCTTACTTGGATGCTCCGAGGACGTCGGGCCGAAGAACGGCGACTATTTAAAAATAAATAAATGTAAACGATGTCTATTTACCACATCGATCACAGCTTTGAATCCACCTTCTTTCGGCCAAACTGTTACTGTGCTGCGCTGTGTCATTTACCGACCGACCGAATAAGGACTTTTTAAACGACTTTGCATATCTTCTTGCCAAAATCATGCTGAAATATGATCATATCCTCTTTATGGGGGACTTTAATATTCACGTGTGCTGTCCTGTAAAAACCTAAAGTTGAGTTGAGTACTGTTTATCCGCGTTGACACATACTCTTCTTGCCCCGTGCGCTGATTCGCTAGCTAACAGCCAATCACAGTGATCAAATGCCCCCGACGCCGATTCAACATGTCAAATTTGCTGGAAACGCCCCCCTTAACACAGTTTCTCTTTTTAGGGAGGAATGAAAGAAATCAACACCTGGCAACCCAGTCAGAGCTACGGAATACCGACAGCGATAGAAGGAGCCCCGAGGATTATTAAAGATCACCCTCTTATAATAATTGCCTAAGTCATTTTTTTTTTTTTGCCTTCGTCATCTCCTCATGATGCAAATTATTCAGTTTTCTGAAAAATCTTAAAAATGACTTTGGCGATTATTTTAAAGGTGTCGATAATGGCAATGAAGTTGGCAAAATGAATGATTTGTGGCTCAAAGATTAAATACGCAACTACAATGTCAAACTTCACTACAAAACCCAAAGGCAGGTAAGATAACACTCACATAGTTTTGCTAGCAATACCAAGAGGGGGTTTGGGCCATTAAAAACGAATAAGTAAGTGTGAACATGCAGGTACATGTCATTTGAGGTAGAATCCTTTAAGAAAACTGTCCAAGTCGTTTGTTTCCACTGTTACGTTTCGTGAAAGCTTATTAAAGCTGTTACTTTAAGCTTTAAGGTCACGACATAATTCTGCTTTAGTTTCTTATAAAATCCTCTGAAACTGTCTCGTTGTCTCGCCATTCTACTCATTGTGATAGGCCCTCGAATACAAGTGGGAGCAGAGGGCAGGAGAAGGGAGTGATTGGAATTCATTATGGTCAAATGATTTTAAACTCTGGAGCTGAGAGGCTTTTCTAATCACAGCTGAATGGGCTGGAGAGTTAATGTGGATAGGCTGTGGAGTGGAAGAGAAAGGAGGCGCGACAACTCCATCGTCCATGGAGCGTTCTGGAGGGCTCTTCACACAACTCAAATGGTGAAATTGCACAGATACTGAACAGACACGCGACCTGTATTACTGGCGTGACTCACTCAAAAGATGCACTTGCATTCATTGCTGTTCATTGTTTTTCCTCCCGTTTTCGATACAGAATGAAATGTGTTTACAGGCTGTGAGTGCATGCATTGTCATTTAATGCAGATTGCTGTGTTTTTATGACACACTTGTTAAATGCATGTGCATGAAATCTCTTAAACAGGAGTTTTCGTTATCAGGCAGCAGCTCAACAAATGAAATTTAACAGCAGAATTGAACCATTTAGAATGAATAGCATAGGCCTGCGTGTAGACAGATACTTAAATCCAGGGACACTTTTATATGGCGGGGAAAATGATGGGACACCAAGCAGTTAAGCAAGATACACAGATAATGATTGGTAATATTTAAACTGTTTTATATATATATATATATATATGGCACATCCAGACTTACAGTAAACCAGTACTGTGGCTCAGTCCGACTCAATGTTGACCACACACAAAAGGAATTGCATTTTGAAATATTGTACAGGTTTGACATCTCTGATTATCGAGCAGATTTGTTCTGAATTTCCTAGATCAGGGTGGAAAAATCCCTCTTAACCATGTGCAAGCACAAGCTCATATTTTACAGTTGTGCTTGTTATGAGCACACATGCTGAGAAAAAGGCTTAAATGATGCCCATAAAATTCAAAATACTCAATCGTTTTGATATTTTCAGAGGGTGAAGTTGACATGAGAAAAGATGTGTATGTGAATTTTGCTGATGATTCATAGCATTTTTGTGCCATTAAATGCACAGTAAATTCTGTAGCGTGGTTATCCCAGGATTTTTTTTTTTAATATACTGAAAAAAAAAATAGTTGGTGCCACACTGCGAATGTGCATCAACTGTAGTTTTAAGTTGTAATATCACCATTCAAAACTAGATGGCAGACATGTCTTGCGGGGGCTTATACTGTCCTATACTTAAGTAGGCCTAAAAACATTGGCAGATTTGTAATGATATGCAAGACAAACATTGTACATCAATAATATTAATATTGTCAGTGCTTAGACTTTTGTGAAAAAAATGCACAAAATGAGTTCTTGCATTTACTGTTGGTTTGCTGTATGGCAGTTTTGTGTCGTCCTTGAATAATAATTTTTGAGTTTTTTTGGGGTGACAAAAAGTGTTTATTTTGTTGTTTGCTTCAAACCTTTTGTTGTTGATTGGTTTAGGATAGTGGATATTTTATACTGTACATGCACTGACATGTATAATAGAAAATAATTTATCCATATAAAAAATAGCATAATTGTCATACATCTGGTGGTCCTATGTGGCCCCTGAGTAGCACTGATGAAAAATAGTGCACCCCTAACCCAAACCCTAGACTAGACAGATAGCAAGTATACAGTAAGTCAAACAAGCACATTAGTGAAAATACTCCTAAAAAATACCGCATGAGATAATAAGTCAAGTTGGTCTCTAAACATGACTAATGTTGTACTTGAATTACTGCTCTCTATTGAAAAACTAATTTAATACATATTACCCGTAGGAGGAAAGTCTTCTTTTCACTGTACTAAGAAAAAGGTGTAAAGAACCTCTCATTACCACAAAGATGCTGTATCAATAAAACGAATAGGATAAAGTAACATTTAAGTATGTATTACTTTATTTTGCTGTACTACACTAAAAAAAAGGACACATTGAATCTCATGTGATCTGTCAGTGTCAGTATGCTTGATTCAAGCCAGCATGCAGTGCGGCTGCTGTTCCCCCCGACAACAATTTCCAGTCTTGGTATGGCTTGCCTTCCTTTTTACTCCTCCATTCCCCTTATGGGCATGTTGAAACTACTACAAAGCATTTTCAAAATTGGCATGCAGTGGGCATCTGAGGGCCAGGGATCAGAAGAGAGGAGATCACTCATAGAAGCGCCGACGTGGTGCAGGTTTGCGTGCGACTCGCTACAGATTAGCCTGCAGTACAAACCAGTATGACTGCAGACTGTCGGGGAAGCACATCAATGGATACGTAACTCCCTGCAGACATTAAAGACATATGTGCACATGGCAGATCAAATTAAAATGCTGACACTGAGCTGGTTTCATCTCCTGGCACTATCTCCTGAAGCGCCACCTGGCCAGGGATGCATGCCTGCGCTCATCACTGCTGGCATTGTCCTCTCACATTGTACCTCGTAATTCCCCACCACATGTCTCTGTTTGACCGTGCAGACTATTTTACATACAACAATGATGGGCCTTGTTTATAAAAACTTTTATGGCCACAGAAAACATGAAAAACAGCTTCTGTGTACTCGCTTGCTTGGAATTTCGTTTCTCTTGAGTCCAAATCTGCAGTAGCTGCTACTGTATATGTATGGAGCAGTAAAAACTGCCATATATATATATATATATATATATATATATATAACCCAAGACACACTTAGGACGGCCCCTCATTTGAATAACATTTCATCCTGACAGAGCGTCTGCAGCATGAAATAAATAAATGTGAGAGCAGACGTTTTTATTTATTGATTGATATCTAATTTTATATATATATATATATATATATATATATATATATATATATATATATATATATATATATCGACATTTATTTTTACATTTATTTTTATATTTATTTTTATATTTATTTTTATATTTATTTTTATATTTATTTTTACTTTTATTTATTTATTTATAGATATATACAGTACAGGCCAAAAGTTTGGACACACCTTGACTGTACATTCTAGATTCTCACTAAGGCATCAAAACTATGACAGCAACTATGTCAACTAATGAACACATTTGGAGTTATGTACTTGTACTACAAAAAAAGGTGAAAATAATAAAACAAAAACATAAATAAATAGCCACCCTTTTCGCTGATTACTTTTTTGCACATTCTTGGCATTCTCTCGATGAACTTCAAAAGGTAGTCACAGTCTTTAAGGAGTTCCCAGACTAAGAATGTCAAGAGTATGGAAAAACGTAAACCATTGGCAAAGGATGGCTATTTTGAAGAGTCTATCACATAAAACATGTTTTCAGTTATTTCACCTTTTTTGTCTTGTTATTATTTTTTTAAATATTTTTTTTAAATATATATTTTTGATATTTTTTTATTTTATTTGTTTTATTTAATTTTTGAAATATATGTTTTATATCTGGTTTTATTTTCACTTTTATTCATTTATTTTTAATTTGGGCAGTTTTGCTCCTCCATATATATGATCTATGACAGGCCCTCAACCCCTACTTGTGGTCCCCTGAACTGTAATTTGGGTCAACAAATGTGTAAAATGGGACTTCTCCAAGCCAAGTCTTCAAGCCAACAATACACAGAAAGCATGTAGAAAATGTAGGTGCCTTAAAGTCACAGTGTGTAATCAATAGCGCCATCGAGTGATGAAGTAATAATTCATTCAATTTAAAACCCCACTATTGATTTCAATAATATGCAAAAAAAAAAAAGTTCTATCACATCAACGTACTTTTTTTTTTTTTAAACAACCGTAGGTCTACTAATCACTAATATATATTACATGGATGTAGTCTCATCTTACTAGAGGCTGCCATGTTTCACCACCATCTACCTGCTACGCATGTTCAAAGGACAACTTAACAAACGTAGTTAGCCCTGGTGGTGCTTGCATGGAGTGCCGGACCCAATCGGTTGACCACCACTTACCTTCCACAGCTGGGGCCTGCAGGTGGTCGTCACTAACTCCTGTCATTCAGGCCCGTCGCGTCTCACTTTCTGCTTTTACTAACCTTTTTTTTTTACTAGTTTCTCCCGCTAGCTGCTAATGTTAGCTACTCCAGCATATGGCTCCAACTAACTCCCGCTAGCCACTCTTGTTAGCTGCTCCGCCTAAATCGGGCTCGTTTGGCGTGACTCGCCGGGCTTCACACCGGCTGCCAAGTCGCCGTCGCGCGCCGAGATGCTAGTTTGATCACGCAAAATAAGAATTGGTGGTAGGCTTGTGTTGTGTGGTCTCTTTGAGTCACTGTAGTGTGCGTGCTTTGAAATAAATGCGCTTCGGCCGCATTCTATATTATTGCGACATCTAGTGGTCACTTATTACACATTGTATCTTTAAGCATTTATGACTTTTGTGTGCATTTGTAAATTAGTTTTTTGAGCATCGCGCATAACATGGGCAGTGACATCACAGTGGTTGGAGACAAGAAGTTTAATAGTTCCAATAATCGCCAGGATGAAGTATGAAGAGACAAGAATAGTCGAATATATCCTCCGGTTTTGAGAAGTATACCTATGGTGAGGTATGTGCTCCCTCCAGTTATTTATTGTCAATAAAATTCCATACTCGGCAGAGTTCACATCAAGTTCAATTCAAGAGGTGGAAAAGATGGATTTATGATGAAAATGACACATCTAACACTCACTTGTTTAATCCTGGAGCTTTTCCAAAACTCCTCGAAGGACATCTAAAATGTGTCTGAGTTCATTACACGCCATGTCACACACTCACACTCACACACACATTATGAAAAAATGGCCCAAGTACCCTGCCAAATGGCAAAATATCACACACAACTTCTGACTTGCTTATTTCCACATGAATGGCACAACAAATGGAAAACACATGATAAATGACCCATGATCCTCATCTGGTTGGAAAATGCAGCCTCCTGAATCTAAATGTAGTCGGTGATAAACTGTGCTGCAAATATGAGCTCCCCTATGGCTAATGAGATGGTTTAGTCAGATGAGGCCTCACATAGCTGGGAAGCCTGTGACTGATCAGACTGCTTAGAAGCATTTATTGAAGCTGGCAGATCATTTTTTCACACCCTAAGCAAACTTGACTCCCGGTGTGAGCATGATACATCCGTGCCAGCTGCATTTCACCCTTGACAGACACGAGCAGATTAACGCGAGGCCATGTGGATCATGGGATGTGGGGATTGAAACCACACTCTATGGACAAAGGTTTTGGGACACTAAGAAGAACTTGAAAACAGAGCTGGTTTATTTATGATTTTAGATTGTGTTATTGTATGTTTGACACATTGGGAAATCATCATCTGCATCAGAAAGAAAGGTCCTTCACATTCAAGTCAACCATAAATATTTCTTGACAAGAATATGTTATATGTGACATGACATTCTGACTAATATTACATTTGTGGAATATGAGTTATGCAGCAAAATTCAGCCGTTTTTATCCTTTTTCAGGGGGCGGCCAATTTGCCAATTGCTGATGAATGAGAATGACATCACAGTTGCTCAGGAAACAACCAATAACAGGTCAGCTTCAGAAAACAGGTGAGATGTGATTGGTCGTTGTCTGAGCCCTGAGCAACTGTGATAAAATGGCTGCCACTTATATTGATAAAAACTGCTGTATATTGCTGCTTAACTCATTTTTCACTAACACAATATTAACAATAGAACATATTCTTGTAAAAAACAAAATGGGGGGGGGGGGGTTTGACTTTCGCCTAATTACCCTATAACGGCAATTCACATTCAAATACTTACCTACGTAACATTCATGTTTTTGCCAGAGATGGATGCAGAGAACTGTCATGGATATGAAGAGGACTGAGAGATGTGGACCCAAATGCAAGGAGGCTCAAAGATCAAACAGAGGTGATGGGTAAACGTAGACTGATTTATTGACAAACAGGCGAGCAGAAAAACAAAGACTTGACGTGATTGGACTGGAACGAGCGTGCCGTGACAGGACCTGACTTGCCTTAACGGGGAGTGACTTGCCTTGACTTGGCTCAGGCTGTGGCTATGACTTGGCTCGGGCTGTGACTATTACTTGTTGGCTCAGGCTGTGGCTATGACTTGGCTGTGACTGTAACAATGGCTTAGCTTGGCTGTAACAATGGCGTGGTCGTGATGTTGGCTTGGTTGTGACGACGTGGCTAAGCTAACAAGACGTGGCTATGATAACAAGACTTGGCTACTGACAAGACGAGACACACGACCTTTCACACGTAACATTAATAATGCACCCACACTGACTGGACAAACACAACAGACTAAGGCACCGTCCACACGAAAGCTAGTTTCAATGTATCCTCACAAGTTTCTTACCGTTCAAGCCGTTCATCCACATGACGGCGCGGTTTCGGAGCTTGAAACCGATCACTTTTGAAACGGGGCTCCAGAGTGGAAAGATTTCAATAGGCGCCCCGTACGCGTCCGTCTGGACACCATATGCAGGATACTCCTCCAGCGATGACGCAATTGTCGCAGCTCGACGACTATGCATTGCCGCAGATTGATGACCTATGCACCAATTTTCGCGTGACTGTGCGCGAACCGTCAGTCTGTCAACAACAATGGCGGAAAGCCGTGTCGTAGTCGTTTTGCGCAGCCTCCATAGCTTTTTTATGCTTTTGCAGCAGAATATTTTGCTTCTTCTATCCCACGTTTAACAAGCGGTGTTGTACTTGAATCACCCGCCATTGTCACTTCTCCTGTGTTTGTCTTTTTTATGTTGTTTCGATACATGCAAAGCCATGTTTGTTCTGTAGATTGCAATAAAGTTAGAAAACAAAAGTGTCTTCTTCGCTGATTCTTCTTCTACGTTTTCCGTTAACTCTCTGTGGCTGCGCTACAGCGCCACTCCAGAAGTGGCATATACATTACAGCCGTTAAACGTCCCCAGCGTCTTCTTTTGAACACACGCCAGTCTTGAAATTCTTCTGTGTGTACGAGATTTGTTTGAGGAACGAAGCCGGCTTTGCTTCCGTCTGGACGGGGCCTTAATACACCAACACTAATTACTTGACAAGACACACCTGGGAAAGACACAAGCGGCTGAGGGCACTGATTATAGTTCCGGGCGATATGACGATATTATCGTGAAGATGATACAAAAATTTGTATTGTATATTTTTTCCAATTGTGTCTATCGGCATTTGTCACTTACAGCAAACAAAATTTGCGACAGAACGCTAGTTTGACGGACAAAAGCATTCATTTGCATTCTTATTTCACACAGCTGTCCCTAGGTGGCAGCCTGAAAAACACATAACAGTGAATCATGATACATAGTCGTCATACATTACTATCATCCACCCATCCATCCGTTATTTGAACCGCTTATAGTCAAAGAAAATGAATGAAAAACAAGGTGAGTAAATGCAAATATCGGATCCTACTACTTTAGCCCAAGTCGAGACGAGATCGGTTCTACTAGCATAGCAACGAGCTTCAGTTGGCTAATATTGCACATAAACACTTTGCGCTTTCACTCCTAAAGTTAGTAATGATACGAGGAGTGATTAACAAGTGAGAAAGATGGAGAAGCTGTCTTTGCTATGCTAACCGGCTAATGTTATCGTGGACGTGGCATTAATGTGCTTGGGTGATCGATTACACTTTTCACAAAAGTCTTGTTGGAACCACGTTAAAGTGGAGCATGTCCAACTTTGAACAGCAAAATAGCAGGCAATTTAATGAGCATCTGGAGAGAGAAACTAATGCTACACGCTTAGCAAATTCATGCTACACACTTCGGTAAACAGGATTGTTACGGTGTTGCGGCGTCATATACGTCAGCCGGGAGGATTTAACGTTTATTAATATTGATAAATGAGTCCGAAAATGGATGGATATACTAAAGTGAATACATTTAACATGACTAAATGTTATTTGTTTTTACAATGCAGTCCTGAGTTTTGATTTTGACTTTTGAAATCTACACAATAACTGTTCTCAAAATTACATTGCACATTAGAGCTCATCTTTTTTTTAAATTAATTTCTGTCCGAATTAAAAAAAAAATTGCCTTCTTATTTAGATGAATACATTTTGTGAAAAATATGTCAATGTGCCTCTTCTGTTTGCATTTGATACACATTTGCATTTTATATAGCAGCACTACTACTGGATGGATTTCTCATTTGATACGCATCTGTTTAATGTCACTTAAACACATAACAGTCATAGTGTGTTGTAGAATTTTTTTAGAACTGAAAATATATCGCAGCATATCGTTATTGTGATATAAAATAGCCTATATCGTGATAGAATAATTTTTCCATATCGCCCAGCACTCGGTTGACACACAGGGGAAGGGGAGACACACAGGCGGACGTGGTTACACATAACGAGACAAGGGGAAAGACAAGGAACACAAAACAAAACACTGAACACACACAAAAAAAACAACGAACATGAACACCCAAAATCAAACAAAAACCCAACCCCACAAAACTGAAACATGACAAGAACATGCCAACTCCACACAGGAAGGCTGGAATGTGGAACCATGCGCCATTTGATGTGATTACAATTCATCCCAAAATTCGAAGGCATGGTAATGGCACAAAACACCCCTGACAAATGATTTAATGGTCACATGACAATGTGATTATTAAGAGTCAAGCCAAGCAGCAGAGAGACTTTGCTGGACTGGCTTCTCTCACTGAGCTCTCTGCCTTGTCAGCACTGTTAAACAAGGTCAAGCTGAAATGTACCAGTGTGGCACTTTAATAGACGTGCATGATGGCTGTGAAAGTGGATGACACAGGGTGTGTGTGTCTTTTGGCTTGTGCATGGTGTGCTATATATGGAAGTGCAAATGCCTCGCAACGGGCCACCTCCAATCATCTGACAATGCAGATCTAATCCAAGCAAACATGCCGCAGTTATGTCGCGCCTCATTTTAGGTTGGTACCGTTGACCTTTAACTGCAGGCCCCCCGTCAGCCATCTCCCTCTTGTGTGGTGTGAAGGGGGTATAAGAGGCGGTTGAAGGGGCTTAAGAGGAAATGACAGGTGGAGACTTGGGTGTTGAAACATGGATTGCTTCAAGTTGCTTTCAATATGGTCATGTTGTCACCCCCGCCCAATATTTTTACTATCAACCGCTGAACCCACCGACCTACTCCCGACATCACCGCTCCCCCAGCAGCACTTAACACCCATTGCTTCCCCTCTACCCCTTACAAGAGCAAACACCCCCAAGCAGCTGGAGCTGATGACACCTGTCAGCAGGGAGATAGTATGTCCACTGTGGTTGACTCCAGATCAGCCTGTAGATTCTCATTGAAGGCATCAAAACTATGAATGAACACATGTGGGGTTACGTACTTACACAAAAAAGGGGGAAATAATTGAAAACATGTTTTATATTCTAATTCTACATTCTTCAAAATAGGCCCCATTTGCTCTGATTAGTTTTTTTTACACCCTTGAAATTCTCTCGATTAATTTAAGAGTAGTAAGAGTGTACAAAGCAGTAATCAGAGCGAAGGGTGGTTATTTTGAAGAAACAAGAGTATAAAACATTTTTTTCCCTTTTCAGTTATTTCACTTTTTTTTTTGTTAAGTACATAACTTCACATGTGTTCGACTCAAATTAAGTATTTACTCATTCACTCCCAGTCATTATTACAAAAGCAACCCCCTTCGCTCCCGGCTGTTTCACTGGATTTTGACCGATTTTTGCAAGGGCCAGAGAATATTCTGTTCTATTGCTATAAAACATGGAACCTACCAAAAGAAAGATTAGAGTCTCTTCTTTCATCAGGAAAAAATATATATTTTTATCTGTTTTCGTTTTGCAGCAATTAGGTATTAAAATATAGCTAAGTTTTATCATTAATCACAAACACTGGGAAAAAGATCTTGTTGCAACATGGCTGATCTCTTATACTCTGCTGCCACTTGCTGGACGTTTTTTGGTAGTAACTACCATTGCTTTAAGCGACTTCTTCATGTCAGAAGCGGTATCAAAGCTTTCTGTATGCTCTAGCATTAAAAAAAAACATTTTTAAAAAAGTATACATTTATTTTTGGGAGTGCATGACAAAGTAGTAAAAAACGTATAAATAAATGTTTTACTACTTTGTCATCCACTCCCAAAAACAAATGTATACGTTTTTGGGTTTGAATGAGTAGTAATTCACAATTTCAACGTCTAGTTGTTGGCCTCTCACTCAACAAACGAAATGGACTTTGCAAACATGGATGCTGGCCGCCTCTCACGCTCTCTTAACTTCAGACAAAAGGGATTAGTTTGTAAACATGGACGCTGGCGGACCTTAGAGACAAACTAGCTTAGCATTAGAAAGGACAAAGCTACAACAAGCTAGTTGTAACATGGTTATTGATGAGTTATTAACATTGTTTTTCAGTTTTAATTTATATTTTAGCCGTTTTGGATTTAGTTATAGCAGTATGGCTCAATGAATAGAATTGTATTCTTATCTGTGTTACTTTCATGAGAAAGGGCAACGGGTTTGTACATTTGGTATCTCTAATGGGAGGGCCGGTCTCTGCCGGTCGGAAGGGAGTCACAGGCTTATTATTATTGTTTTTCTCTAATCTGATTTATACCCATGGGAACAGATTCTCTTGTATTCACTGAGTTGTAACCAAGTGTGCTGTGGGCTGATGGGCGGAGACTTCTATTCACCCACTTTTGAATAAATGATGATGGGACGGGGAGCCGAACACACAATCTGACCAGAACACGGCTTCAGTGTCGTCAGCCTTTTGTCATCAGAAGCTTCTGATAATTATTTACCTTTGCAAAGGGACTTCTTCACCAGAATCTCACCATTCAGTTAATTGAACACGCAAAGAGTACAATACTTAATATTGTCTACTCTAACATTACCTAATTAGGGTGACCAAGCATCCGTTTTTGTCCGGACATGTCTTCCCTTTTTGGGGGCAAAAAAATTATCCGGGCGGATTTTCAAATTCCCTGTGAGAGCACTCTTTCACTCAACATCTGATTTAGCGTCTCTATATCCGCTGTCATTTATCAGATTATCTGCCAATCAAATCCCGCCGTGGCACACGCCCATTTCCGTATTTTACGCAAGAGGCGCCCGCCTGTCTTTACCAAAGACATAAAAATATAGTATATACAATAAATATAATAATGTTTTACAACAACGCTGAACTATATTTACAATTTAAAAGATTCCTATTCACTTGAATGAGAGCTCGAGCCACAGTTAAATGAATGAAGCTAAGCTCTCCATTCAGAAATAGCGCAGGCGGCGAGCATCCCGAGCTGGTTGCGAAATCAAGATTGCAATATTTCATCCATGGTGATCCATATGAAATTGTAAATACGGTTCAATGTTGGCGCGACTTGCCACTCGTGAAATGTTATGGCAGAGCCGCACGCACTGTAAATGGAAATGCAATGGTGGCCGTGTAGTGTTGTGCCGTGAGGTGCGGTGTGGTGTGGTAGCGTGCCGTGCGGGGCTAATGGAACAGCGGCATTAAGCAGCTGAAGGAGAGTCAAGCAGGAATGACGCCGCGGCCAGACCTCCAAAATGCCGAAACGCAAATGTATGTTTGTTTACGGACAACCTCAAGAAGAAATATACACGTTCCCGTTATGGTTGGGATTCATTCGAGGCAGAATGTTCGGTGTGCAAAGCTGGCACGTGCGTCTCCATTGCCAACAAAGGGCCCGGCGATTTGGACCACCATATAAGTTCAACTGCTCCGTAAGAGAAGAAAAAAACAAAAAAACAAAAGGCTGTTGAGGAAAGCTCTTCAGGTAAAATAGTGGACTATTTTGTTAATGCAAAAATTGATGTCAAAGTTAAGTTAAAGTACCACTGATTGTCACACCCAACTAAGTGGGGATGAAATTAAAAGTTATTGCTGTATGGAGAGCCTTTGCATTTCACATTGTTAAACAAGGCACTGACTGTCATTCTGAACTATACTTAAGATTGCAGAGTTCTTTTTTGCTATTTCTCTTCATAATGCTAATGTAGAGAGAATATTTTCACTGATGCAAAGCTAGTGGACAAAGGATAGGAACAAGAGACTTCTGTTTAGGCCTACTTAGCACAATTTCAAGCATGTCATGCAAAGAGTTTCATTTATACTCGACAGGAAATGAAAGACTGCTACAAAAGATTAGGTCATCTGCAAAGTAAGTGTCTTGGGAAAATACATTATTATTAATATTTGTACAGTTTTGTTTAGGACTTTGGCAAAACTGTGTTTTCTCGTTTTCCGCTGGGGTTAGGTTCCAAAAAATTCCCGCGAAGTAGTTAGCTTTATGTTTTACATTTATTATAAATGTTTTAAGTCTCTACAACCCCTCACCACAGTTTATACACTTTTCTCATCCAGGCATTTACATTTTCTTACATTTCTCTCTTGTTTAAACATTCTCTATGTTCAAACCTTCATAAATAAATACAATAATGCATGCAAAATTGCACACACACAAAAATCCACGATAGAGCTATGTCGCGAAAAGTGAACCGCGTTATAGCGAGAGAACACTGTAATAGCAGTTAAACTGTTGGTAGCTATTGATTGCACTGTTTTGACTTGTTTCCATTTTTGAGCCGTATTTAAAATGTGTTACGGCACTCCGTCTTGGGGTCCTCTTTTTTTGATGAGCACAATCTGGTCACCCTATACCTAACCCAACCCGTTGTAGAATGGTATGCTTTTGCCTCTCTAATCTTTAACACACTGCTTGCTCAGTTTACTCAGTCATGTGACTGCCTGCTCCAATAAGAGCCACATACGTGTGCGCTGAAAGTAAGTTATTTATTATTCCCGGGGGGTTGGTATGCTGTGTCAACGGCCAGTGTAGGCTTCGACACCTCAATATGTTTGAATGAAATAAAGTGAATATGGCTGAGTAAATGTTTGAAGACAAAGCGCTCTTACACTCTATTTACCTGTTTATATTTTGATCAAGTTGGATTTGACATATTTGGGACTCGGTCAGTAACGTGAATGAGAATCGTTCAAGTCAAGTGAAGTTTATTTATAGCCCTTAATCACACAAGAGTCTCAAAGGGCTTCGCATGCCCACAGTTGACAAATATCAACGGAAATCAAAATTGAAAAGATTCCTGGAAATGGATGGATCGCAAAAAGAGACGATTAGTCTGTGTAAATGATTTAATAAGATCATTTACTTCTCTGGACAGCCATAAAGCAAATTAAATGTGATTCTCATGGCAGTGATTACCGTTATGATATTATGGAAAATACAGCCACAAAATGAAATATATGTTGCTAATTATTCAGATATGATTGGAATTTGGGATCATGGCTTATTGTAAGATTAGAGAATAAAATCATCACATTTGAAGTAACCTTAAAAATGTTAGTGTTTGACAAACATTATCGAGTTTACTGAATGTAGATTATTTTGTGAGTGCTTGCATTGCTCATTGCTTCTATACTGTGGTTGTTTTCGTAGTTTTCAGATTATTTGCACAGTTTTTGATGTTATCCGTATATTTCTTTAGTATTTGCTGGTGGGTGGCTCAAGTCATGTTTGCATTGAGCCATTTGCATCCACTTACAGAGGCCTAGCTTATAAATCCTGCTGTCAGCCACGTATTATCCACACTTCCTCTCATCCATCATCAACTACTATTTCAATGAGGCAACAAAGCAGTGAAACAAATACCGAGCAAGCAAACAACAAAAAGTGCTGCATTAATTAAGAGGCGAGAAAGCAGGTGTGAAAAATCCAAAGCCATGATAAGCACAGTTGTTTGTTGTCAGCATCAGATATCTTCCGCACACAATCTGGAATCACACACCCTCCAACCCTCACACGCTTCTCCCGTCCGTTCCCTAAGCATCCAGAGCACTTTGCAGCTTGTTAGTGGGGCAGGATTGCTGGTACAGTCTCCAAGGTAGCGCCATGAAGGTGACATCTATCACATACGTCGAGCGCCGGCTTGCTAAAAATACCAGCGGCGGTCTCCCTCCGCTTGTGACAATGACGAATGGGAGGAGAGCAGCTGACATAAAGGCTGTGAGGGTGCTGCTGTCGCTTCCACAGGTATCTTCATTATAATCTTCACACACTAAAGCAGCAAGGTGCTGAAGAAAAAACAGCAAAGTGCATATGATAATATTGGTTTTCATTGAGATGATGACGAAAGCAGTTCACATCTTGTAAACAACTAACATACTGTATACATTAGCACATTGTCCTCACAGTTCATAGGTCAGGGGTTCAAATCTGGTCTCTGGCCCATCTGTGTGGAGTTTGCATGATTTCCTCTATATTCCCCAAAAATGCCTAACGAGTCCTTTGAAGGCTCCAAATCACCAACCTTTTTGAAATTGAGACTGACTTCTTGGGTAACAAAAGGAAACAACTAATTTGCTTAAAGTGGCTTTAAAACTGTTATAATGTGTTGCATATTTATAATTAATGATATTCATTTATGTGATGACACTGATCAAAAAAAAAATTTGAATTGGAAAATCATTGTTTTATTTAAAATATCTGAGTGCATCGAACCGAATACAATCATTCCAGTTTGAAATAAAAATACATATCATTATCAAACCGTATTTTATTGGAGAACTATATATTTGAAGGAAGTGTCACATTTTACTGTACTGACAAGTTCATTCAAATGAATGCAAAACAACAATTATTATTATTATTATTATTATATTTTATATATTAATAATAATAATAATAATGATAATAATAATAGGCGTCACGGTGACTGACTGATTAGCACGTCCACCTCCCAGTGCAGAGGATGTGAGACCGAGTCTCTCCGGTTTCCTCCCACACTCTAAAGACATGCATGTCAGGTTAATTGAACACTCCAAGTTGTCCATAGGTGTGATTGTGAGTGCGGATGGTTGTTCGTCTCTGTGTGCCCTGCGATTGGCTGGCAACCAGTTCAGGGTGTACCCCGCCTACTGCCCGTAGCCGTCCCCGACCCTTGTGAGGACATGCGGTTAAGAAAATGGATGGATAATAATAATATTAATAATAATAATAATAATAATAATAATAATAATAATAATAATAATAATAATAATAATAATAATAAATGATAATAACTCTTTGACTGCCAGACGTTTTCAGAAAAGGGATGCCGCCAGTGCCAGCCGATTTAAGCATTTTGACTGATTTTCAAGGTCCACAGAAAATGTTCTGTTTGGACTATGGAAACACACGTACTACCAAATGAAAGATTGGACTTTCATCTTTCATCAGAAAAAAAGAGTTTGTTTCTACCTTATTCCGTTCTTTAGTAATCAACAATAGAAAATGGTTAGTTTGACCCAATTTCGCCTGTGTTGGACCAAAATACGGAGAAATCAAGCTTTTAGTGAAACGATATTATTTCATGCATTCTAGTGAATTTGACACTTCTTTTTGTCCATGAATGATGCCACAAACACCTAAATAGTGCTTTACTTCTATAAAACACTACCACCAAGAATGAAAAAGTGTTTTTTGATAGCAAAATACGTTTATTTACATTCAACAGTGTAACAATTTGACAACAATTTGGCAAACTATTTACAAATGTGTGCAACTGTGGTGCTATTTACAAATATGTGGATGTTTCAACGACAGTTTTTCTTTTTGTAACACTCTCCTGCGTGCAAAGAGACGTAACAGCATTTGCACAACAGATTGCCTCTTCGCGTGTGCCACTTTCTTGCAGGCCGTTTTTTTCCGGGGAATAGCAAGTATATACTGCAGTGTGTCATCAAGTCTAATATCAGGATCATGCTACGGTTACGTTACGGTTTCGTTACGTCTCGCTTCCCCGTGTCCTTCAGTTGCTATACCGGGTGGTAGGGGATGTTCTGATCCATTTTATCCACTCCATTCATGGTGGCATCGTAGTCCAGAAACAGTGTCTTCTCCGTGATCAGACTGTACCCGCTCCTCCGATGAATATGCATTGGACTCGGGGTACTCTTCATTGTCCGATCGAATGTCCGCTTGTGCAGCTCCGCGTTTTCCGGCGTTAGCAGCGCTAGCCGGTGAGGCTTACTACGTGATCGTAAACACGTCCAGGCTTCCAACTTTGGCGTCAAACTCGCAGTCATCATCATCATCATCATCAATCTGCATTGGTCGATGCCAACTCTCCATCGCCCGATCGAATGTCCGCTTGTGCAGAAGTACCCGGCCGGCTATTGTGCGCGTTTTCCGGCCTTAGCAGCGCTAGCCGCGCTAGCCGCGCGTAGCCGGTGAGGCTTACTACGTGATCGTAAACACGTACAGGCTTCCAACTTTGGCGTCAAACTCGCAGTCATCATCATCATCATCATCATCAATCTGCATTGGTCGATGCCAACTCTCCATCGCCCGATCGAATGTCCGCTTGTGCAGAAGTACCCGGCCGGCTATTGTGCGCGTTTTCCGGCCTTAGCCGCGCTAGCCGCGCGTAGCCGGTGAGGCTTACTACGTGATAGTAACAGGCCAAAGCTTCCAACTTTGGCGTAGAGCTCGGAGTCATCATCATCGTTGACATCAATGCGCTTTTTAGTATTGATTGATGCTTTCCGTCTTTGAAAAAAATGCTCAAGCTGAGCTGCTTGTAACCGGTTGCTTGGTCAAGCCATTGTGGCTTGGATCAGCCATTGTCTCCTCAACACTCTAGCTCCGCCTCACGTCTTCTACTGACGCCCACGGTGGGCGGCCCATCCAACCTTGTGCAAAGAGAGTCATCGCTGCCCTCTAGGGGCCAAAACGAGTCTTTGACTAATCATATCTGCCTGATACTTTCAGCACAGCTGCCCAAGGCTTTCCTGCACCCGTTTTTGAAAAAAAAAAAAAAAAACATAGGGGACGTCTTTTAACGTCCTCGGCGCCCTTCCCTAGGTTTATGCTAAACGTTTTATAACGTTTATGGCAGTCAAAGAGATAATAATAATAATAATACATCATATTTATATAGCGCTTTTCTGGACACTCAAAGACGCTTCACAATGGCAACAATATTCATGCACTCACACATTCACACTCTGGTGGCAGTCAACTACGCATGTAGCCACACCTAACCGGGGGCAGACTGACGGAAGCGTGGCTGCTAGTGTGCGCCTACCTCCAAACATTCGCACCATGCGTACAACCAGTGTGAGTGGCACTGGAGGCAACATTTGTGAAGTGTCTTGCCCAAGGACACAACGACACATGACTTGGAGAGAGTGGGAATCGAACCTTCCAGTTACTGGACTACCTATTGAGCCACGGCAGTCAAACAAAAAAAGTCATTGCAACATACCCTTTCAAAATGAACCGCACTATATCAAATCAAATTGTAATCCCACTGAGTCAAATCAAACCGAATTGTTCTTGAATCGTTTTGCACCGCACGTATCAAAAACGGTATCCAATCGTTTTAGGTGGAAAGACGCACACCCCTAATGTTAATGATTTCCCACAATAAAATAGAAAACATATATAGATATAACACTCTACATGCATACAAATGCATTCACTTCGACAACATTCCTAGAAAATCACAATGTCTCATCACAGGTGAGCTATTTTAAAAACAGGCTGCTCTTGTGGTTTATGGGGGCTAACTTGTGCCCGTGGGATCTCTGGGACGCATACTAGCGACCAGTTCAGGGTGTACCCTGCATCTCACCCAAAAGTCCACTCAGATAGGCTCTTAGGGACCCGAGTGAGCATATGTCGTACAGAGAATGAATGGATGGCATTGGTGATCCAAAATTTGGGAATTTTCGTTGGTAAAAGGAAGAATCCAATTCATTGTTGGGTGGACCGAGCAAGGATGCTTCTGTTTTGTCCCTTTGTTGGTGTGCTGTGCTTATACTGGTTAGGCACGCCTGCTGCCTGCAGTGCATAATACAATAGCATACTGTTTACTTGCATAAAGGTCTGCTGATAGCGATCTGCTTGCTCCAGAAAATGGCGGTGGAAATTATCCCTCATATCTTTGTTTTGCTTTTGTTTCTGGGAGTTTCAGAATTTCTTCACTGTAGATAACAGATAAAATCTTGAACTATTGTTGTGCTGTTCAGAACAAGCACCTTCGACCTGACCAGCTTTGATATGAGATTCCAGTTGATTATTATTGTTTCAACGCATGCCACAGACATTCTCAAAAACATCAAAACAAAACAGAAGAATGTACAAACCTCCATGTATAACTGTGAATGCTCCGGTGATGGTTTCTGATAAGAACCACAACTTGTTTTTTAGGTGTCATAGCGCAATTTCTTACTTCACTCCTACTGGCGTAACAGTCGTCTGTCATCACAAACAAAGTCTTAAAACAACAACAGTTGGAAATCAGCCACAGGCATTTTTCAGTGTCAAAACAAGGTGTGACGCTTGTGTAAATGTTATGATGTGATAGATTCTTTCGTGATCAGCCAGTGGAAGTTGTGGATTATATCTGGCATGCTTGAGTGCCAGCAGAGAGCTATGACTACATACTAAAAAGAAACTTGTGAGAACATGTATAAATACTTTAACCCTGGAATGAAAGAGAGTAGGACAATGTTATTTGTCGCAGCTAATTTGATCATTTGTATAGATTGAGGAAAAATGATCTGTACTCATCATTTTTGATAATATAAATTATAAAACCTTTGTAACATTGAAGGGTGTAAGATCCCAATATATTTCAGCAGGGCCGGCCCTATGTGATTTGGTGCCATAGGCAAAAGTGTAGATTGTAACCCCCAGACAACTACAAGTAATACAAATAAATGGCATAAGTACAGTGCAATACAACTGTTTAGTGCAATTTGTGCTGCCATTATTAACTACAAAATGTTTTCAAACTATGTACAATATATTTGTGTAAGATACACATAAAAAGTAATAAAAATAATGAGTTCAATGACGGACGCCCATTTTGTTAACAATTGACAGGAAACTTTGAAAAATTGACGAAAATTAATGCTATTTTGATGTTTATTTTTATAGACAATTCTGATTGACTGACATACATGCCTCTACCCTGGGCCCGTTTTTCCTCCTCCTCCTTTTGCCGCTTTCTTAATGCAGTACCTGAGGGCTTGGACCTTTTAATTGTAACGGTTTTTGATGTATAGACAACAACATAAGCGAGCCATCCATCTATCAATAGCGCTCACACTCTGAGTTGATGCGCGACCCCTCCCCCTACCTTTCACTGTCAACAGCAGCAGTAGGTCAGATTCAGGTTGCCAGGTCATGATCTCATATTTATTTGGACTAGAAGTCATAAAAAAATAATTATATAAAATATATATGAGGTATAATACAACATATATAAATAATGTAATGTATTATTGTAAAATAATAAAATATATATTCTCTATAACATTTTGTAGCATCCTCGGTTGAACTAAAGGTGGTCTCTCCAACTGATGGTTCACAACTTTTATTAGACATTCCTTTATGTGAACACGCTGTAATACAAATAAACAAAAATTGCCATTAATAACTCAAATGGTATGTTTTGTGTATCCTTTTACCTTATTTAAGCCATATAATAGGGTGACCATATTCCCATTTCCCAAAGAAGAGGACACTTGCCCGGGCCTTGAAATTGTTACACAGTGTACTTCACCTTCAGTTAGTCACGCAATGCCAACCGGACATTTTCATGAATTTATAAAACCCCCGGACGCCGAACAAGACGTAAGAAAATGATCTCTCCTCCCAAAAGAGGACATATTTGGTCACCCTACCATATATTACAAATGAATTGCCTTAAATGATTACCTTTTATAGCCTTGACAATCTCTTGAGTACAATTTATATCGTAAATAAACATTTTAACCTTGCCTATTGCCTTTATAAATACCTTCAAACAAAAATAAACCATACAGAAATACAGATTCTTAGTCAATAAAACAGAATCTTGAGCAATAGCGTTGCTAAATATTTACCAAGGAGCGTTAGCACACTCAAGTGGATGAAAACGGTAACGTTTTACTATGCAGTAAATTACACATAGAACATGAAACTTCGTGGCGCGCACACGTCTTCTCTGCACTTGGAAGACGGCGCTCCGAATGGCATGGCAGTACGTTGGTTACTTACGTCAGTTCCTACCGGTTTATGAGACCTTTTCCTGTATCCTTCAAAATAAAAATATCAACTATATTATAATAGCACAATAAAACAACGCAATTCTGCAATACAAAAATGCAAAAACGAAAAAAATAGCAGGGTCATTTACATATTTTATTTTGGAAAACCTGAGGGGGGAAAATATTTGTATCTTTTTTTTGTGTCCTGCAATTTGGCACCCCCTCCACTAGATGGCGACCGCTTAGTTTGCCTATGCCCTGGGTCGGCCCTGTATTTCAGGCTCAAAGAATTCTCGGCTACAACTAAGCAGCAAATGTAAGGGGGGGGGGGGGACATTGTACAAGTGATTGGATGAAAGGCTAGCAGAACAGGTTTTACTGTAATTGGGAGGATGGGGAGAGACCTAATAACGCTTGGAGAAGAGGGAAAAGCTGTGTTGTGACTTGCAAGCAAATGGTCCTCGGACTCAACCTTTGCTATGCACTCATTAGTGTCACATTACAAACTGACTTGAATTAATGAAATGAAACAGTGAAAAGGTACTTGTACACGACATCCGAAGAAATCGGTTGAAGAGTCTGACTATCATTCAGCTACATTGTTGAGGTCCTGTACCGCTATGAGGGGCAGAGACGGGGGGCACAAACAATCAATGGTGGCAGGTGGTCTCCAATGGCAACATCAGCCCGCAGCAGTCTAGATGCACTTTCTTATAAACAGGAGTGCACATAAGCGGTGGGTAGGTGCGCACGTTTACTGGAAACAGTCATATGCGTACCAGGTTCGATTGCCTCAATGCACTTTTGTGTTCCAAAGGTGTCTGTTGATTGCAGCAGCTCTTGGAAAAGGCGATCAAGCTAGCAGCCTCAATGATTGCTTCCTAGTTTAAACTTCAGAATAAAATACCACTAAGGCATCAATGTCCAGATGCAGTATTTTGAGGATTTTATTTTAAAGTTGCCATCACAGAGTGAATGAACAAACTTTACGGTAGCTTGACTTTGAAAGGTCATGGAAACAACCACTAGCGAGACTCAAGTGGTGGTGGCTGTGGCTGAGCCGCCAAAATGCGGGGACGACACAGACAGGCCGGTCATCTAGGTTGGACCCAGGCTTCGGCGGACGGTCAAAATACATGTGGAAGTGGTCTGGTGCAAAAAAGATTGGGCACCGGGCCGCTGCTCTTTGAGAACTGGAACAGCTGAAGCTGCCATGTGCAAAAACGGCTGCCACCAACCAGTAAATTGCATTGCCACTTGTGGAGATAGTTTGTTCTAAAAATTGAAATTAAAAACTGGTGTGAAAAAAATATAATAAGTTATATTAAAATGACGTCTCGCCACATAGCATTAGTTTGAAGCGCACCGGTTATATGTTGATTCTTTTGACATTTAATGTGGGACGTCAGGACGTGTTCAACATTTTTTGATCCACTGCACACTCTCATCCTCCTCATTTTCTAATCAGTTAATTACATGCATAAAATAGAAAAAAATGACCCCAATATTTTGACATGAACAAATATTCTAAATGTGATACGCAAACATTTATTAAATGCTTTACTTTAATGTATTATGTAATTATGTTTATTGCTAAAACACAACCTGTGCTACCATCATCTGTCACGCTAAAGGATAATCTATGGTCAAAATTATTAGTGTGATTAATCAGCGTTAATTTATGATTAATGCGAAAAAAAATTTGATTAATTAATCAGTTAACACTTTAACTTTGATAGCACTAATATATATATATATATATATATATATATATATATATATATATATATTATTGTGCTGACATTGTGAGAGAAAAAAACATTTGAGATATTCTTAGTCATTTGTTATATTTGAAGGAAATGTTTGGTTGCTTCTTGGGAAAAAACAAGCCAACTGATTGTGATCACTTCAGACATCGTTCTGCTCTATTGCCCCTAGTCTTATGTAGACTGTTTGTTGAGGTTGATGACTGATAACATTTTCCTGCGTCAGGGTCACATGTGTGACAGCAGGTTTATCTTGCTGAAGTATATGGTGAGAAACACTACACACCGAGCTGTGCCTCCCCCGTGTCGGCGTTTAGGGCTTTTGTTGTTGAGCGTGAGTCAACACTGGAAGACAGTTCAAGTCAGCAAGTAACCTAAGTTCGAACTCACTAGCAGACTTCTGCACAGCTGCATCAGGATAAGCAACTTATTCTGTCAGTGAGCTGGACAGTGCTGGTCATCAACTGTCAGCTGTTGTTCGTTTCTGTGCTTCTGTGTATGTCAGCTTAACAACTCACCTGCTCAAAATGTCACCCAAATAGAACACTATACAATCTCAGTACAAATATACAGCAACATAAAAATATTGTAGGGTTGTCAAGATTAGCGCGTTAATTTTGAGTTAATATTAAGGTCCTTTAATGTCACAATTTTTTTTGGGGGGGGGGGGGTGCTGCACTGGGAGAATTCCAGTAGCAATGCAGCAGACATGTCCACACCAAAATTTTGCATTTTGCAGTAATAAATTTAATAATAATGCTTTTATTTGTGGAGACTGGGGTCAAGTTGTAATTTACATTTTGAAAGTTACTTAATGTTAAAGTTGCTTAATGTTAAAGATTAGATAAGTCTTAATATGAAATAGAAAAATGCACTGAGCTGTCACCAATGTCTTTCAAATGCAATTATGCCATCTAGCGGCAGAAAAAAGGCCTCAACACAAATCAATATCATACCCCCCCCCCCACGTTTATGTTGAGTATGAAAATTTAGGGGGGGGGGGAGTATTGTGCATTTTATTGTACATTTAGAACAGATATAAAATTTGTGATTAATCGTCAGTTAACTATTCAAGTCATGCGATTAATTATGATTACAAATTGTAATCGCCTGACACCCCTAATATATATATTCGGTTTGTCCAGACTTTTAAAATACATAATAGTTCAGCCAAAGTACCAAATCAAATTGCACCTAGTTGACAGCTTACCATCCACTTGGATTCAAAATACACCATTTATTTTACCTCGCTATCAGTCCGAATCGTGTGTGGTGTCCCACAGGTGTCAGTGCTCGGACCACTGTTATCTA
Organism: Leptonotus elevatus; assembly: GCF_054856555.1. Classification (NCBI taxonomy): domain Eukaryota; kingdom Metazoa; phylum Chordata; class Actinopteri; order Syngnathiformes; family Syngnathidae; genus Leptonotus; species Leptonotus elevatus. Next base: position 22,998,816 of record NC_141241.1, on the reverse strand, counting down.
ACATGAACAGTGTATTAATGACATTTGTAACGTCTCCAAATTCTTGACATGGATCCTCTTTGCAGATGACACAAACATTCTGGTTTCTTTTTTTTTTTTTTTTTTTCTTTTTTTTTTATACATTCTGGTTTCTGGGGATAGCTTTCAGGAATTTCTGTCTATTTTGACCAATGAGATTAGTAAATAAAAAAAAAATTGATGGAAATAAGTTATCGTTTAACCTAAATTCTATTTTAATTTTAACTAAGAACTACGCACCTGTACGAATGTAAATCCGTGTGATTTCAACATGAAAATAAACTAAAACGTGGTTGTGGAATGGAAAAGTAAAGAGAAAGGCAAGCTACCAAAACATTTTTCAGATCAAACTTCTTGAAGCCCGACCTGAAGATAGAATCAGAAATTTGTTGATGACACAAAAATGTCATGTCTGAGCAAGGAAACAAGAAATGAATGGCCATATGAAACTGATGCTAACTGTGGCCAAACAGCACATAAACATTGAGTCAGAAAATGTCACCAATTGGTATGCAACCTTGTTTTCAAAAGGAACAATGACTTGTAAGGCCACACAAAAACAAGAACACAAGCATGCAGGTTCTGTCCACCAGTACAGATAATCAACGTCTGATAATAAAGTGGACTATGTCATCGCATGCTGGGCTTGTTCCCAAACAAAGAGCATGTACAAACATACAAGAACAACAACAGATCAGAGAAGGAAACAAAAAAAAGTCAGCTATAAAATAGTAGGTTTATGATCCTTGATATCTCAACGGCACATATTCATTCTTCATTTTCAGACTAACGATAATCAAGCTGTGGCAGATTTGCACATCTGTTTCACACTCTTAATGAGAAGACCCAGCCAAATGAGTCCGCTATAAAGCAGCGTTCTGGGTGCTGTTCAATAATTAATTTGGAGTGTAGCTCTCAGGATGTCACCTCTACTACTGATGCAGGCCTCTTGGCCTGGCTGGCTGCCTGCTCAGAAGGGCTGCCTTCTGCCATTAGCATGGCTCTGATCAGATTAGCACCCGGGCCCTGGGCCAAGTGAGACGCTTGAAGAATCGTGCCTAGCGTGGCTCACACGCAGCGAGACGCATTTATCTGTTTGGAGCAACTACTGAGGCACTATGCTGCCATCTTGATGGCATCAGAGGAGGAGGGACCCCTGTCACCATCGAGGCTCAACATGCGGGGACGCTCAATACACCTCACAACGGTATATTTAAATATTTGTGAGCTCTTCCTACCACGTAGAATTACATTTAAAGGCACAGTGCGGAATACTACAGTGGCTCAGAGAGACCACACTTTGCAAGCCTAGCACCTCAGGGAGCGGTGGCGACTTGGCAGCCGGTGGGAAGCCCGGCAAGCGACGCAGCGACGACCACCTGCAGGCCCCAGCTGTGGAAGGTAAGCGGCAGTCTTATGCTGCATTCGAGGTTGGTCGGAAGTCAGATATATCCGAGTTATTTTTTCACAGTTCTGACCTAAAAGCAATTGAAGCAAAACTAAACAACCAAAATGGCGGATAGTGATAAAAAATTTTTTATTTTGACCTCCAGCAAACTTGCCTTTTCGCTTCTTTTTTTTATTTTATGTATCTTATTTACGTTCAAGGGGGCGTTCCCGTATACACTTCCTGGTTTGAAGTCGGAAAAGTCAGACTTCCGACCATCCTCGAATGCAGCATAATTACGTTCACGAAGTTGTCCTTTGGGTATCCGTAGCAGGAAAATGGCGGCGAAACATGGCAGCCTCTAGTAAGATGCGACTATACAGCCATGTAAAATAATTAACGATTATTTAAAAAAATTAATCTGTTTATGCGATACAACATATGTTTTTTGCATAGTATTGATGTAGTCGTTTTTTTAATTAATGAATTATTAATTCACCACTAGATGGCGCTAGGGATCACTGACTATACCTTTAAATGATAATAAATTATAGTTAAAGGAAATCAGTTCCTCCCAACCAAATTTACAAAGTCAGAAGATCATTTATTCACAATCTATCCAAATATTGGAAAAATGCCAATCAAAACAGATTTAGGCAAATGTTGAAGTTCTATCTGAAAATGCTCATAAGATACTCAGCTGGTCAATGGTTCCAATAACAAATTTGAGAGAAAAAACAACGACAACAACAACAAAGATTGAAAGTGCGCACTCATCTGAGATAAACTGAGACCGATGAGGTTGACTCAGTGCTAAAGAAAGTAGTGAGCTGTTACACAGACATGTGGCAGAAAAAAAGCGATGCATGCTTTTTTTGGGTTGGCCGCCCTCCCACAGTTGGACCTGCGGTGGAGCAGACTGGACCAACCACAGAGCATTCGGATAACTGCGGGCAAGCAAGCATCAGCTGACAGATGGCTGCCTTCAAGCGTTAGGGCACCGAGCCGTCTTCAGCATCCTCTGATTGGAAACCCATGTACGCGCGCACGCACTCACTCGTGCGCGCATGGTGCGTACACACCATTAATGGCACCCCGCAGAACAAAAATGGAGGACATGCTTGTTTGGAGCTTGGGGGCATAATAATGTGGTGAATGAAAATGATTAAATTTTAGAAGGTGAAAATAGTTCCTTACACTTTCTGCTCTTTGTCAAGGTCCGATTTTTGAACAATAATGATCCTTGAGTAACGGTTTTAAAAATGGTCCGCTGCTGTTCAGTGCAGGGGTGAATCTAGTCTAGTGGGATATAGGAGCCGAGACCATCCCAGAACCTTGAAAATCCTAAATGATTTGCATTATCACCTTTAACAGAAAGCTGTATGTAGCAGTTAATAACATATCACGTCTTAGTCACATAGAATATCGCAAGACAGAATTTCAAATATAAAGGATTTGGAGTCAGAGGACATCAGTTCTATGGAGGACCAAAAATTGCAAAATAATAAATAAATTCAAAAATTAAATACAAAAAATATATACTTATAAATGGAAATACAAACTATACATAAAAGTAAGTAAAAAAATAGATACAAAAATAAAAACGAGATTCAAAAAGTTAATATAAAAATACATGTGGAAATAAATACAAAAATAAATAAATACATAGAATTAAGTGTCAATCAATAAATATAAACGCTCTGCTTTCATATTTGTTTCATGCTGCATGACACTGTCAGAATGAAATGTACAGTTGTACAATGTCCATACAGTTAAAGTCCCCTTTTGGATAAAAATGTAAAAATTGCAACTAGTTGTTGGAGCTTGCTAGTTGCTTACTGGTTGCTGTCAAGTGCCCTTGAGCAAGGCATTAGCCTGCATGTGTGTGATCTACAGGTAGGCTACTGTAAGGAGCATAATACATTGAGATAAAAAAAAAAAGAAGAAGCTATTGTTCTATGAAGTCTATAAATTTCTAAACTGTGGTTACAGTGACATGATGTAGGGGGTGTTGACACAATCATGTGTGATATCAGGATGTGAAGCACATTCTGAAGTAATTTTGACGATTTTCCAGATTATCACATTCTTCGACCACGACATGCTTCTTGTTACAAATGGCTTCAAACAATCCAGTCAGCAAACTCATACAAGTGTGAAATAGACAATAAAATAGCATATCGCCAAAGCCATTTCCCGCCACAATTCACTTTCTCTCCGCACCATTTAACTCTCTCTCACTTTCACGCACAAGCCCGCAGTCTCTGGGGCAAACGCTTTGCATGTGTCTCATCAACACGTCCTTTTGCCATAAATATCCTGAAATGAAATGCCAGTAATAAAAAGCACTGCCTTGGTTATCCATGACCGAAGGTAGTTTCAAGCTAGTTTACTTTCCACGGCCCTTTTCTTTCCTCCAGACAAGTCCTTGTCTCCGACACACTCACCCACCCTTCATCCCCTCCCAAAGAAAGTGCACGGGTCAGCATCATTGAAACAACACAACGTAACCCGTTGCTCATGCATACACTATTACGATGCAGTGAGAAGCAGATGCTGGTGTGTATTGCAGGCCGACTTGAGGGGGCGAATTAAAGAAAAAAGGTTTGAAAAAGTTGGCAATTGAGTACATGTGACATGTAATCCTGCAAACTTTGATCTTCTGTTAATGGCATTGAAGAAAAATGCATCTCTTTTCACCTTGTTCCTTTTGCCCCGGGGCCAGTGAGGGAGCTGCACCAGCATCAGAGCCAACCCATTGATCAGGCTGGATCGCAGCAGACAGCATTTGCAGAGCAGCAGCCCTCAGAGGAAGACTCTCTCATCCTGGCAACCCTTCCAACAGAATAGATAATTCTAGAACAGCAGCTCCAGCTTCACCTCATGCCAAAAAATTTACAATTCAAACATGGACATGGGCATTGAAGGAGAGAAAAAAATGCTTTCATCCATTTTGAAGAGTAGTGACACAGGTCAAAATTATCTCACTAATTGTTTGTTTGTCCTTTTAGAGCAAATGAAAGTTCCAAAGGGTAATCCACGTTTACGCTTGGAGGTCATTCCTGTCAGTGTTGTAGGAATTCTAACAATATAAAACAATAATGAACACTGTACAATGAAATATAATAAAAATTAGGGGTGTCAGGGGATTAAGATTTTTAATAGTAACTAATCGCATGACTTCTGTTCTACATTTACAATAAAATGTACAATATTTTTTTTCCAAGTTAAATAAGTATATTATATAATAAGAAATAAGTTAAAGTAGATAGAGTGCACATAACATTTTGATCTACATCATTTAAATAGCGTTTTACAAAGGCTCCCATTCACACACGCATTCATACATCAATGAGAGGCTTCTGCCATGTCCACTGGGAGCAAATTGGGGTTCAGTATCTTGCTCAAGGGCACTTCGACATGGTCAAGGTTGAGGATTGACCCCACAACCTTCGGGGTTGGGAGATGCGGCCACTCTACCACTAAGCCATGCCACCCGTAATACTAAGCATACTAACATTAAAGTCAAAATTATAGTAATTAATTGTATGAACGTTCTATGGCGAGCTATACTGTACTGTAGTTATTTAACAATCAAATGTAAAAATGAAGTGACAGTCATTGCTACGCTACGCAGCTAGTTTATTGCGCACTGTTTGCGATCTCAAAACATATGTTGCTACTGTCGTAAACTGAGGAGGAGCCCCTTTGTAAACATTCAAAGTAAAACCTGATCCACAAGTCAAAGAAAACAAAAACAATCCAGAAAACAAACAAAAGCATGACAAAAGCAGCACGGGAGACCTCTGGCTGATCAGGAAGAAAAAATGAGACGCTCTTGTCTTTAAGGCCGTTTGTGCCCTGGTGCGTCTGTCCCCCGATTAGGGAAGACATCATAGTGCCATAGTGTGGCTACAGTGACGGAGGGGAATGGGGTAATCCAGATCACTCACTTTAATATGTCTGTCACATCTGTTTTCAGAACCTGCGGCGCATTCCTGCTCAGAGCGTCTGAACCAACTGACCCCAAAATGATGTGACAAACTGTGATGAGCTGGGGAAAGGGAAGCTAAAGCCCAAAAGCATATAGAATAGGGTTAGACAGGGTGAAAGAGCGAGACAATTACCATCCATTCATTTTTTTTTACCACTTCTCCTGGTCAGGGTCAGAAAGCAGACGGAGTCTTGTTTACACCAAGCAATACAATTCAGTTCAAGTCTATTCTCTTTAATATTCGTTCATTGTCCAGAAAATATCAGACTGCAGTCCCATTTTTTAGGCACATTTTACCTGGACTCGCTGTAGGAGAGTGTAGTTGTTTGTTTAGGACTGAGCTAAACACTGTCCACTGACTGGATGACAGGAAAATGTGATTTCTGTTACAATAGAACATAAGAGTGGTTTGTATTATATTCTTTATAAACTGAATTCAGTTGCTAATTTGAAAATTGTAGCCAAACTTCTGTTAAAATTTTACCGCTCTACCTACATAACTATTCTGGTATTTTGCCAATCCGCATTTCATGTTTAGCAGTTAGCATGGCTTTGTTGCTTTCTCCTGTTTTCTCTTCTTGCTTGGTGTGAATACTCCTTGTCCTCCTTGAGTGCTAACAATACTTGGCTTATTCGCCACTATGGAGGCGATGATTAATGATTTTGAGAAGGGGCTCTGCACTGTGGAAGTGAAGTGTAAAGCCGCACTAGCTAGCCTAGCACATAGCTTTAACATGCTAGTTCACAAGCAGAGAAAATGGATGACTGTTCGAATTTGACGCAGGTACAACTTGTAGAGACACCAGCTCCATAGTCAGATGTTTTTGAAGCCTTTGTCATACTATGGCAGATACAATGATGTCATCAAAAAGTATTACCGAGGTCGGTAAAGTCCAACTCTATATCGTTGGTTCCTCTGTTTTGGGATTTTTTTCTTTTTTTGTGGGGGGGGGGGGGGGGCAATCGTCTTCTTAGGTTTATGATTAAGTGTAACTGGTGTTTTTGTTTTTGACCTATATATTAGCCTACATATTTCAAATCTATTAAGGGAAGAGGTGTAATAAAATCACACAATTTGTATGTATATAATGTATTTTATAGGGAACACTACTAGAATTACTTTTCACACTGAGTAACTAGACTTCAATTTGACGTGCTGTTACCCCCCCCCCCCACCCCCCAAAAAAAGATAAACAAAATGCTGATTTTATAAACAAATGGTCGTTGTTGGAGCCCAGTGTAAAACTTCAACCAAATGACCTATGTAATGTAAAACTTTAAGTGCTACTTTATAGACGGAATGCCCCTTAAACAGTTGACATGGAAGTTTCTAGTCATTATGTTGATGATGTAAAGATAATAAATTGACAACAGTCAAATACAGACAAGCTTATCACCATACACAGTTATACAGTAAAATGTGTTCACAACATACGGAGTCTCTCTTCATTTTGTATTACTGTTACACACCCTCCAATTAACTGACTGAACCTTGGTCTCGCTTCACCAGGCCCACCCACAGACAGAATTTGTGTCTCACTTAGGAAAGAGATCATTTTATAGTGACAAATCAATTTCTTACTCACAGTGTCAGCTTTCTCTTCCAAACAAGATCAGGTTTTAGAAGAGGGATTATCACTAATCCACTGAGATCTGGACGCTGGCTATCTTTCGATATTCCATTGAGTCTTTGAGGTTTTCACAACACTTAAAGATGATGCCGGAGTTTGCGGAGTTTTTTTCTTGAAAATTGTGACTTTCATTTTACGCCGTTCAATATGTTTGTGTGAGTAAGCTTGCCAGGGCAAATTAATTGATGAGCTCCACAGGACTTTTGAACATCTTTTAGCCCATTGTAGTGAATTTCAATATATATATTAAACAATAAAATGGATGGATGCATGGATCATCTATCCATCCATCCATTTTCTGCACCGCTTATCCTCAGTAGGTGTGATGGAGTCTATTCCATTCACTAATGAAGTAGTGGTTGACTTGCCTGTCTTCCATATGCAGTAGAAAGCATGGTTCTATTTTCCATTCACTATGAATGTTGTCTGTCTCTTTATATTATCTGTGATTGACTGTTGAATGGTGACCAATCCAGAGTGCAGTTTGCCTTTCTGCCAAGGTCAGCTGAGATGGGCTCCAGCTCCTCAGGACCCTGAACAATGAAAGCAGAGTAAAAAAAAATGGATGAATATACTTTATATGGCCAGAACATTACAATATTAAAGAGCAACAAAATAAGCCTTGTCAGCACTCCACCTTCAACCATTTAATTTATTGTCAGTATAAAATCTAAACGAATTCTGACGGATATGCTCCGGCTGTTTTCAAATACAAACCCAATTCCAAAAAAGTTGGGATACTATACAAATTGATAATAAAAACTGAATGCAATTATGTGGAAGTGCCAAATGTCAATATTTTGTTTAGAATAGAACATAGATGACAGGTCAAAAGTTTAAACTGAGAAAATGTATCATTTTAAGGGAAAAATATGTTGACTGTAAATTTCATGGTGTCAATAAATCTCAAAAAAGTTGGGACAGGTAGCAATAAAAGGCTGGAAAAATCAATTGCACTTGTAAAAAAAAAAAACAGCTGGAAGACCAGTTAGCACTAATGAGGTCCATTGGCCACTTGATTGGAGTATAAAGAGAGCTTCTCGGAGTGGCAGTGTCTCTCACAAGCGAAGATGGGTAGAGAATCACCAATTCCTCCAATGTTGCGCAGAAAGATAGTGGAGGAATATCAGAAAGGTGTTTACCAGCGAAAAATTGCAAACAGGTTGAAGTAATCATCATCTACAGTGCATAACATCATTCAAAGATTCCGAGAATCTGGAACAATCTCTGTGTGGAAGGGCCAAGGCCGAAAAATAATACTGGATGCCCGTGATCTGCACTGCACTGCAAACAGGAATGCTTATTGTAAGGGAAATCACAGAAAGGGCTCAGCAATACTTCCAGAAAACAGTGGGTGAACACAATCCACCGTGCCAGCCGGCATTGCCAGATAATACTCGACAGTACAAAGAAGAAGCCATTTCTAAAGCAGAGCAAGAAGCGCAGGCGTTTCTCTGCGCCAGGGGTCATTTAAAATGGAGTGTGGCAAAGTGAAAACCTGTTTTGTGGTCAGACGAATCACGATTCCAAGTTCTTTGTGGAAAACTGGGGCGCTATATCATACTGACTAAAGAGGACAAGGACAACCCAAGTTGTTATCAGCACTCAGTTTATAAGCATGGGCAGCTTCCACGTATGGAAAGGCATCGTCAATGCAGAAAGGTATATTCAGATTGTAGAACAACATATGCTCCCATCCAGGCATCATCACTTTCAGAGAAGATCTTGGATTTCTCAACACGATAATGCCAGACCACATGCAACACCAATTACAACATCAAGGCTGCGTAGGAAAAGGATCCGGGTATTGAAATGGCCAGCCTGCAGTCCACATATTTCACTTCCCGAGCGCATTTGGCGCATCATAAAGGGGAAGGTGCAACAAAGAAAGCCCAAGACAGTTGAGCAGTTAGAGAGACGCGTGTTAGACAAGAATGGGACAGCATTCCTATTTCTAAACTTGAGAAACTTGTCTCCTCGATCCCCAGACGTTTTCAGACTGTTGTAAGAAGAAGAGGGGATGCCTCACAGTGGTGAAAATGGTCTTGTCCCAACTTTTTTGAGATTTGTTGACACCATGGAAGTTAAAATCAATATAGTCTTAAAATGATACAATTTCTCAGTTTAAACTTTTGACCTGTTCTCTATGTTCTATTCTGAATAAAATATTCAAATTTGGCACTTCCACATAATTGCATCCACATTTTTATTTACATTTTTATTTACAATTTGTATAGTGTCCCAACTTTTGGGGAATTGGGTTTGTAAATAGATTAAACCAAATACCCTCAACCTAATTTAGGGCAAAATAGCACAGCAGATCTCTTCACCTTAAATGCTATGATTTGTAGGACATTGGGTGGTCGCAATGAGGGCCAAAGCAGCTCTGTTAAGAAGCTGTCATCTGGAGTATAATAGAACTAAGGCTCAAACCATTCTCCCGGCAGGAGAACAGATTGTCTCGTGTTAGAAAAAGGAAGGCAAGAACATTTCCTCAAGTTGACAGCTTAAGTGTTGTTATTTATAGCACTTTACTGGCTGAAGAATGCAAGTAAAATGCTTTTCTATTGTTTCAGGTACACCCTGGTCTGGTGGCCAGCCAATCAGGACACATTAACAAACAACCATTCACATCTACTGACAATTGAGATCTTCAATTAACCTTCCTTATGTGATTTTGGAATGTGGAAGTAAGTTGGGGTAACAACTCCACAAGGAAGTCTTGAGAAAAGATTGGAACCGGAGACCACTTAAGTGTGAGACAGTTGTGGTCCCTACTAGAACTCTGTGTTGCTCTAAAGCATTTCTCAAGAATAAAATGAAAGCATAAACATGATGCAACAATTACACAACATGTAAATAAATGTATGCTCCGCAAGCCACTTTGAATTTGGCCTTGGTAACGAAGGAAAGAAAAGCATGTAGAACTTGGTACTGTTAAACTTTTGCTCAGATGATGGCCCCATATAATGACCTACTTTTATGTTCTAATTCTTTGAGCAACAAGAATAGCGACATCATCCTTCAGTATCACATAAAAGCAACCTGATAACTTTATATTTATAGCCCACAAGATTTAATTGGAAGTCAACTAATAAATAGAAAGTATGTGGTTGGGAATAGGTCGCAATTGCCGTAAATCTAGACAAGCCCTTCAAAATAGACTAACTGGTTGTTTTTACAATGGCTGTTAAAATCTATCAAAACAGTGGGCTCGTCGCAGAGTAATTGAAAGCATATGACAGGCGCACACTGACATTTTCATGACTTGCCTTAATTTGCAAAGGAAATAAGAGCCTGAAATTCAATTTCGGACTAACCATGCAAAGAAAACAAAATCACAAGAGTAGCCTCCCAGGGAGAATGGATATGAATATATGAAAGACACCTTTCCAGGAAGGAGTAATTCATTGGATCCAGCTCACGGGAACAGTAGAAAAATAGCATCAATTTTTTTCGTCAAAATCGAAAAAAGATTTGCTGTTGTTTGGACAGATGGAAGAGTGCGGATCATACAAACAAACAAACATACAAACTCAAAGCTACTTATCCACATACCGAATAGTCTAGTAGGCACTAAGTGTTACACAATGTCCAATTAACACATAAAATGTGCGATTAAATTGCTGTTAACGCATGGAAATCATGCAATTATTGCAAAAATTTAATCAATTGACAGCCCTAATATAAACATATATTGAAATAAATAAACTTTACTATTGGGCCTTAACTCATTCACTCCCAGTCATTTTCAATGAAGCATTCCCCTTCGAGTCCGGCTGTTTGACTGGATTTTGAATGATTCTGCAAGGCCCACAGAATATTGTGTTCTATTGCTATAAAAACATGGAGCCTCAAAAAAGAAATATTAGATTATCTTCTTTCATCAAGAAAAAAAAGTATATTTGTATATGTTTCCGTTTTGCAGCAATTAGCATTAGAATAAAGCTAAGTTTAATCATAATTCATAAACCTGTTGAAAACACTGGGGAAAAGAGCTTGTTGCAACATGGCCCTGGCTGATCTCTTATACTCTGTTGCCACCTGCTGGACTTTTTTTTGTAATAACTACCATTGCTTTAAGCGACCCATTCAGGTCAGAAGGTGCATCAAGGCTTTCTGTATGCTCTGGCATTAAAAACTTAAAAACGTATAAATATGTTTTGGGGATCATGGAAATATTTAAAATAAAACGCTTTAATATGTTTTTGGGAGCAATGAGTTAATGGCCATAATGACTCAACGTTGGAGGTTGCGGAGGACGCTTGACTCGTTCTGGGCACTGGAAGCCGTCTCTACACCACTGGGCGGATACGCTGCCTTTCCAAAGCCTCAAATAGGACAGGAGTAGTATCATATAGACTCAGTCCACCTTCTACACTGTAAGCTTACGCCCGTCACTCAAGCTTCACTCTGTTCTCTCAGGGGAAACATGCTCATATGTCAGAGCCAGCAAGTGTGAAGTGAGATTAGAACACACAGGAGGAAGAGGAGGGGATGAAGGATGATAATGGGCAGGGAAGTGAAGAAAAACAAGTGTTATTTTGACAGTGTATCGCACTCGGTGTGAGATTCTGCGTTTGCGCATCAGCTCTCCACATACACTGCTAATAGCCTTTGGTTGTCCTCGGAGAATGTCAGTCATCAAGTACATACAACATATGATGGACGGCTCGGTGGCTGGCACCGGCGGATGAAGACAATTCCAGAGGCGTCCCTTTGAATTGCAATTATCTCTCCGCGTCAGCTCCAGACCACAGGCCTACGCAGCATTACAACGATCCCACTGGCAGCTGGTATTCTCTTTGTAAATGTGGACCACACAGAATGACGCCTGCCACCCTCACTCACACATTCTGTACAAAGGTGGGAGGCAGAGAGAACACAGCCTTCTAATTGTGTCGGCAATTTTGTTTTCAGTGTCATTGAGCTGATAGGTTTCATTCGAACAACAAATGGGAGGTGGTATGTTAGTTGAGAGTGTGAAGACTTGACAGTGGGTGCTTTTGCTATTGCCTGATGGGAATGCATGTAACCTTTTTCCAACTGAATGAAATATTGATGAGGAAATAGAGAGCTCTGTCTTGCTTGTGGATTTCTCATTCATCCAGGTCATTTCTTTCTCAGGGCATTGGATCGAATGCAACAAGAGGTGTCAAATCCAGGTTCAGAAAGTAAAAACCCTGCCACAGTTTGGTTTTGGCCACAGATGCTTCTATTCAAACAAGCTCCCTGGGAGTGCTGGGAGGAGAAGCAACTGTGGCAAAAGCCAAACTGTGGCAGGGTTTTTACTTTCTGGACCTGGATTTGACACCTCTGATTGCAAATGGACTGCTCTATTTTAGATGGGTATTACAATATTTAATTGGATGTGCCGTTTGCCCTTTTTTTTTTTTAAATAATAAAAAATTAAGTTCTTGATTATTTTGATGATGCAGTGTGGTGGTTATATTCTCTGGAAGGATGGCATCGACAACACTGAGAGATGCAATTTTTGTTGAGTTAGGTCTGACAGCTGTTTTGAACAAATTTTGGGTTGCCGAATCCAAAACTGACCTCTGTTTTTCTCCATCACATCAAGCTTCTGAGCTATTGATCCCTGTTTTCTTAAAATATATGAAATAAATGTATATGTATTTACACTAAGATGGAGTAGTTACAAGCTTGAGAAACTAGGGTGAAAAACTGCATAAATCGAAACAGATCTTATAAAAGTATGCCCTTGGTAACAAGGTTGAAGGGGACGTTAACACCCCCTTCCCAATAAATGTTTCGCAATATGTTTTAGGCAGCCCCACTGGGTTAAATATGGTATTCTGGTTAATATTGCGCAAGTGGAATATGAGTTAAGCAGCAAAATCTAGCCGTTTTTACTAATATCAGAAGGCGGCCATTTTACTACTGTGAAAATGACAGGTAACACCCAATTATAGCTCAGCTTCAGAAAACACGTGAGCTGTGATTGGTTGTTGCCTGAGCCCAGAGCAACACTGATGTCATCTTAAGTCGACAGCAAGTGGCAAAATGGCCGCACATTGAGATGGATAAAAATGGCTAGATTTTGCGTCATAACTCATCATCCACATGTAATATTAATCAGAATGTCATTTTTAGACTAGTGAGGTCACATATAACATATTATTGTCAAGAAATGTTTAAGGTTGGCTTCCCCTTTAAGAGAAAAGCCAAAATAAAACCTCTTAATTGCTACTACACTAGTTGACAGATAGTACTAACCTATTGGGAGCTGCACACATCTCTCACTGCACGGTCTCAATTGTGACTGCACAAACATGTTGCCACGTTGCTGTAGATAAGTCTAATCACAATCTGTTCTTCTTACCACAGTCTTACGACAGCTAATCAATGGAATTTTGCCTAACAGGAGGGTAAGCTGTAGAGAAAAAACTTGACATGGTAGAAAGAAACTGACTGCAATTTTGGAATATGCAATGCCAATTTTTGTTTTAGACAGCATAATGTAACTCAACAGTTTATTTTTATTTTTATTGTTTCCCAGTGCTGCTTGGGGCCAGAGAAGTGTGCAATGTTTGACAAAGATATATTACTGATGACTTAGGAACGCACAAGGACAAATGGTGGTTGACTTTGCAAAAAGAATGGAAATGGCTGTCGTGAATACTTTCTTCCAGAAGAGGCAGGAACATAGGGTGAACTACAAGAGAGGAGGTAGGAGTACACAGGTAGACTATATCTTGTGGAGACGGTGTAATCTGAAGGAGATCAGCGACTGCAAAGTAGTGGTAGGTGAGAGTGTAGCCAGATAGCATAGGATGGTAGTGTGTAGGATGACTCTGGTGGTGAGGAAGACAAAGACGGCAAAGGCAGAGCAGAGGACGAAATAGTGGAAGCTGAAAAAGGAAGAGTTTTGTATGACCTTTAGGAAGGAGTTAAGACAGGCTATGGATGGTCAGGAGGTGTTTCCAGAAGACTGGACAACGACATCAAATGTGATCAGGGAGACAGGTAGGACAGTCCTTTGTGTGTCATCTGGAAGGAAAGGAGATAAGGAGACTTGGTGGTGGAATGAGGAGATGCAGAAGTGGATACAGAGAAAGAGGTTAGCTAAGAAGAAGTGGGCCACTGAGAGGACTGAAGAAAGTAGACAGGAGTACAGGGAAATGTAGCGTAAGGTGAAAGTAGAAGTGGCAAAGACCAAACAAGCGGCTTACGATGACTTGTATTCTAGGTTGGACAGTAGGGAGGGAGAAACGGATCTATACAGGCTGGCAAGGCAAAGAGACAGAGACGGGAAGGACGTGTAGCAGGTTAGGGTAATAAAGGATAGGGATGGAAAGTTGTGTTGGCAGATGCCAGTAGTGTGATGGGAAGATGGAAAGAGTACTTTGAAGAGTTGATGAATGAGGAAAATGAGAGAGAACGAAGAATAGAAGGCGACTGTTGTGGACCAGGAAGTAGCAAAGAGTGGAAAGGCACCAAAGCTGATGAGCCACACAATGAAGCTATGGGAAAGAGTAGTGTAAGCTAGACTGAAGGCAGAGGGGAACATTTGTGAGCAGCAGTGTGGTTTCATGCCAAAAAGAGTACCACCGATGCAGTATTTGCTTTGAGGATGTTGATAGAGAAGTACAGAGAAGGTCAGAAAGAGCTGCATTGTGTCTTTGTAGATCTGAAGAAAGCTTATGACAGGGTACCCAGAGAGGAACTGTGGTTTTGTATGAGGAAGTCTGGAGTGGCAAAGAAGTATGTTTAAGTGGTGCAGGACATGTATGAGGACTGTAAGACAGTGGTGAGGTGTGCTGTAGGTGTGGCGGAGGAGTTCAAGGTGGAGGTGGGACTACATCAGGGATCAGCTCTGAGCCCCTCTTGTTTGCTATGGTAATTGACAGAATGACAGATGAGGTTAGACAGGAATCTCCATGGACTACGATGTTTGCTGTTGACAATGTGACCTGTGAGAGCAGAGAACAGATGGAGGAGAAGCTAGAGGTGTGGAGGTTTGCCCTGGAAAGGAGGGGAATGAAGGTTAGCTGTAGCAAGACGGAGTATCTGCGTGTGAATGGGAGGGACCCAAGTGGAAGAGTGACGTTACAGAGAGAAGAGACCAAGAAGGTGGTGTGGAGAGTCTGGAAAAGAAGTGAAGAAGCGTGTGAAGGCAGGCTGGAACGGGTGGAGAAAAGTGTCAGGTGTAATGTGTGATAGAAGAGTTTGTAAACTAAAATGAAAGGAAAGGTTCATAGAGCTGTGGTGGGACCAGCGATGTTGTTTGGTCTGGAGACAGTGCCACTGAGGAAAAAAGGTGGCAGAGCTGGAGGTGGCAGAGATGAAGATGCTGAGGTTCTCTTTGGGAGTGACCAGGATGGATAGAATCAGGAATGAGTACATCAGAGGGACAGCACATGTTAGAGGCTTTGGAGATAAAGTCAGAGAGGCCAGACTGAGATGGTTTGGACATGTCCAGAGGAGAGATAGTGAGTATATTGGCAGAATGATGCTGAGTTTCCAAATGCCAGGCAGGAGGTCTAGAGGAAGACCAAAGAGGAGGTTTATGGACGTAGTTAAAGAGGACATGAAGGTAGTTGGTGTGAGAGCAGAAGATGCAGAGGACAGGGTTAGATAGAGGCAACTGATTTGCTGTGGCGACCCCAAAAGGGAAAAGCCGAAAGGAAAAAAAGACTTAGTGATGGTGCAGTGCTTTGCTTGCCTGACTTCTGTAGAGTTTTCAGCAGAGCTTACAACTTCACAATTCACAATGATGGCTGTAACTATGTCAATAATGTACCAGACACTATCCTATATTTTCAAAATATATTGAGCTGAAAGCATAGATGCTAGCTTTTTGTTGTGAAGCTTATTAACTGGGGAGATTAACATACAAAGCAGCTACCCTGATTTGTCGCAATGACAGGCATAAACTAGCAAATGCCAAGACCAGAAAGAAACAGCAGAAAAGACCCCACTTATAATGGATGGTATGTTGTTCTTTGTCAAACAAGGAAGCACCTCTAAACAGAAAGAGCCTAAATTCCTTTTTTCTTTGTTTCTTGCAGCCCTTTCTTTGTGCCTCCACAGGCTTTATTGTTGCTGCTGTGTACTGTGCAGAAAGAACTGACAGAGAAAGGCCACTCGGTACACAGATACACACATAGCAACTCCAGCCTCGCTGTGTGCTCGGCTAATATTTACACTGCTGGGCTGAACACTATTGAGTTTGGCCATTCAAAATAATGTTTGACTAGTATTAGGACAACAGTAAGGGAACAGTGTCTGGGCAATAAGGCCAGAAGCCCTCAGGTTGTGGCCTAGATAAAAAGGGGAAGACGGAGGCTTGTTGGCTGACGGCGTCTTTTCACACAAGTTAAACATTTCGTCACTGAGTCACTGTTTTTTGTTCTTTTTGTTTGTCTTTGTTTGGAGCAATTGCACTTGTGGAGGTGTGGGCATGTTTTGTGAGTCAGTCATTCAAATGGTTGGATCGCTTTTCCATGCGAGGTGTGCAAAGGTGAAAAGACATCTGCAAACTCACTTGTTTGACAAGAAAACAGTTCAATGTCAAGAAAATCACGGCAAGCAAACGTTTTGATTCGAGTCTTCACATGACTGGAAGCTGAAATTTTGTGGAAGGACTGGATTAAGAGGAATTGTTTTTGACTGTGTGAAACATTAGCCCAAGTTTGTTTAAGCGCAGTTTAAGTGTTTACCACCGTAGGGTTCACCGTCCATAGGTCTGCCATTATCATCATCTGGAGCAGGTTGTAAATGCTTGCAAACTGGTTAATCAGTGTCTACTATTCAAGTGGAAAGCCAACAGACGGTGTCCATGGAGTTACTATGCCCTAAAACAACCTGCTCATTTTTCTAATATCCTCCACATGGATCAAGTCAACACTGAGAATATTTTTTTTTTATCCTTAAAAACTACTGGCAAAATAAATGTCTCTATTAGGTGAAGGTAAGGTGGCTTTTAAAGTGACCAATAATCATTGTTAGTACTGCCCTCTGCTGGTGACAAAATTCAATGTTTTGTACTGCATTAACTTTGGTACTAACATGGTTTCTAATTGACTTCAATTGTCTACCTTTCAGTTTCAGGTAACTTAAGAAATGTCATAATTATTGGTGAAACATTACCAAGTACTTATCCTTACCTCTTTATACAGAGCGACACACACACACAAAAAACGGTCATCACCTAAACTTAAATAACGTTAGAAATAATTAATCAATTCTTTTTATTTTTCAGATTTACCAAGAATAATTAATGTTCTAAGAGTCTACCAAATTTGACCTTCGAGACGCCATGGACTACTGAGGAAAACACATTTATAGTTGAGGCATATTTTTGGCTCTCCCTTAGAGATAGGGTGAGAAGCTCGGCCATCCGGGAGGAACTCAGTGTCGAGCCGTTACTCCTCCGCTTTGAGAATAACCCTTCAGGTGGCTCAGGCATCTGGTTCGGATGCCTCCTAGACGCCTCCCTGGAGAGGTGTTCCGGGCATGTCCCACCGGCGGGAGGCCCCTGGGGATGACCCAGGACACGCTGGTGAGACTATGTCTCTTGGCTGGCCTGGGAACGCCTTGGGATCTCGCTGGAGGAGCTGGTTGAAGTGGCTGGGGAGAGGGAACTCTGGGCTTCCCTGCTAAAGGTGCTGCCCCCGCGACCCGACGCCGGATAAGCACTAGATGACGGAGGGATGGCATATTTTCGGCTGAAGTCTATCCACGCAGCTCAATTGCAATTCAAAGAACGGTTCGGATGCCATGAATTTTCTGTCCACTCAATGATCTATGATCTACAGATGGGTCAACAAGTTCAGAACCCATGGGACTGTGCATAACCTCAATGGTAAAGACACTAACAGACAAATCTGCGATCAAAATTCTCCGCACAGACTCCCGGTTGATTCCAAGTTCCTGACTTTGCCGACACACAGACTTGCTTGGGCTGCGGACAACAGAGTCTCTGACTGCAGCAACGTTGTGTGGTGTCCTTGATCGTCCAGAGTGTGATTGTATATATATATATATATATATATATATATATATATATATATATATATATATATATATATATACCCTAACCCAGAGAGAGAGAGAGAGAGTGCAATAAGTATACAAAAAGTTATTGGTATCTTGTTTGGAGAAGCAGGAAGTTGTAACACTATTGAGTGAATGAGTAAGATTCTTTGACAACATGACATTCATTAGCACACATTAATCAAGTGAAGAGCAAAAACCATGAATAAATAAAGAACTCATTAAGATATTATGTGCTTTAAGTGCTTAAAAACATATGTACACAAATATTTGTTTACAACCCCTGATCATTTGTTGTACATCATCTTAGTCTGCTGCCTCTACATTCATGACTCAGGGTAGTATTTTTCATGAAGGAGAAAGCAGCCAGGAACCATAACTGGTGGACTTAAGATTTGCTTTTATTCCTTTAATCCCAAGGATGGAAGCCTCACGTTAGGTAATTTATTATAAAGTCTGACAAGTTTTTATACTGTTTGGCGAAAATGGCCCATGCTGTTTTATGGGAAAGCTACAAATCACCCACACGCCAAAATCATTTATGATTAACTCCATCCATCCAAACTTGTGAAATGTGAATTTACATACATAGAACAACAGAAAGGCTATTTTAGCTCACTAGCTCATTGCTGGACACAAGGGACCAAACAACTTGCATCCCAATATGGGACTAAAGACATTTTTACAAGCCCATCATTATAAAAGCTGAATTTGAATAAGTTTGTGAGTTGGCATTAATATGACGGGTGGTTCAGCTGCCACATTCCTATGGTCACAAATTATTAGTGTGCAGAAAATTGTCATGTTTAGTCAACTTTACATAGTCAACAATTCCAACCTCCTTGTGCCTTGTGATGGGTGTGCTGTTGAACTGTACTTGACATGTTAAGTCATTTTAGAGTTAGAGTTTAGTAAAGTTGATACAGGGCCAAAGTCGTGTCTAACAGAAAAATAGTGCTTTGGCATCATCCTGTTGCATCTATAGTATGAGTAATGATTACAACTATAAGGGGTGTCTCACTCGCAGATTTTTGTTTTTAATTTTTAGCATTTAATTACAATAGTGTCTCGATATAGCCGCAGTGGTGACAACACCTGTGCCACAACTTAGACCTGCTTTCAGCTGGTCTAGGGTCTAGTCTACTATCTGTCACCAAATTGTCACGAGAGCCATTGAATTCAATACAATGTATCAGTCTGGTAGCACATGAATTTAAATGTAAAGAAATAAAGGAATTATTTCCACCAAATTGCCAAGCACCATCTGCCAACCAATAATATAGATCACAGGGGGACAAATCTCTCACACACGAAAAGCAGATCTATTTACAATATGACAAAATGAATTACGGTAATCTGCCTTTGTTTTATTCTGATGCGTTAATTACCATTTTATTGTTCTGTTTTAATGGCTCTGATGCTCCAAATCACACATTTTTTTCCAGCTCTGTGTTACCAGATAGAAAGACAAAAGAGATTTAAAAATAAGTAAAAAAAAAAAAAAAAGCTACATGAATCACACTTACCGATAGTGACACTGGGGTTCCAGCCAATAAGAACCCGTTTCAAGCTCAACCATGAAAGCTAAATACCTTGACTAGGGTTTGCTGTAAGGCTGGTTTCACGTCAACACCAATCAGGGCACGAGCATCCTTGCCAAGAACAATTAAAGCGCTGAGATTCTGCTTCCACAGAAAATATTGGAAGGCAATGACGAGGGATAAACACTCAATGGGAAAGTGGGTTGGACATTTTCCTTGAATTCCTGGCACAGCATCGTGTTTCTGCAGCTGTCAGTGGTGTGCTTTTGCTAAGGCGCTGTGGACGCCAGGCTGACGCTTTACTGGCTGTGGTACAGTGGTTGGCCATGTGTTGACAGCATTCAGACTGATCTCCATTCAGACCTAGTGTGTACGCCTTGGGGGAAAAAATGATAGGAATCTTACTTATATTGTTCACGTAAAAATTTTACTTTTCTGACGGGAATCCCTGTGACCCCTTTAAATTGACCCTCATGAGGTCCTTGACTGGTTCTGCGGTCAAACTTGGAGGTAAGAGGAACCTCAAATATTAAGGAAACATTTCTAGAACTCAAACAAAAACAGAGCGAGGCTAGACTATATCGAATCTATTTTGGCCTTTTAAAGGGGAGGTCAACCCATTTTTTTGGTGGGGGGGTATAATAAAATGGTCTATGCCGCCGCACAAATCTAAATATGGTATTCTGATTAATAGTGTTAGTGGAATATGAGTTAACCAGCAAAATCCAGCCGTTTTTATCCATCTGAGGGTAACTTGCTATCAACTGAAGATGACATCACAGTTGCTCAGTTCTCAGGTAACAATCAAAATGGCCGCCCCCTGAAATGGATAAAAACGGCTAGATTTTGCTGCATTATTCATATTCCACAAATGTAATATTAATCTGAATGTCATGTTTGACTAGTGAGGTCACATGATATAACATATTATTGTCAAGTTTAAGGTTGACTTCCACTTTAAGAATCAAGAATCTTTATTGTCATCATGCAAGCATTTGTTCCAGCAGCTTTCGGCACAATTTAAATAGTATAACAACACCAAAACTACATAATAAATAATTAAATAATTAAAAAGTGCAGATGAATTGTGCAAATAGGCAGGATATTGCAACATTTTGTTAAAGTGTAATACAGTGTGGGTCTTTGCAGTTTAAAATACAAAATCCGTAGGTGAGCGGAGGGTGAGTTTGTTTGGAGATGAGGTGATGCAATTCACTGCTCTGGGGGAAAAAACTATGCTATACTTTACTATACTATACTTTAAGAGGCTAACGGTAATAAAGACAGAGCCAATTCATTCCTAAAGATTACCAAAACCCTTCATCTTCATAGTCAGAGTCATTGAAAGGATTGCTGACAGATGACACTGCGCTGGCTTGATCCATCCCATTTTGTTTAGTTTTTCTTAATTTTTCAACTTTCACAAGAAAACACCTTGAAACCAAGGAAATAAAAGCAATCAACGGGATTTTGTCCCGTTTTGGGCATAATCAGACTCATGCAGTTTTGGCCTAAATATGGGTGTCCAAAATCTGCCAAAACAAAAACAAACAAACACCAGAACACAAGCCTAAAATCACCACTGAAGCACACAGTTCTTGAGTACATCATATGTCAACTCACCCTTATTTTTAGTTTCTCAATACAACATCTTTGAATTTCATTTGTATATTTAACTTTGAGCAATCAAGCCGATCATTAAAGATCTTGTCCTTGTTACTCTTTATATTTTGTTCCTCAAACCCTTAAGGAAATCCTTATAAAACCGCATGGACAATTTTTACTATTAAATTTACTGTCAAATGACACATAACCCTTTGGATCCTTAAAAAAAAAACATTTGAAATACAACTGTAAAAATATACATGGACAGCTTGGATTTATTTAATTATATCGTCGTGATTTGTTTTTGGGCAATGTGTACAAACAAAGCCAAACTGGAGCTTCAGGAAGTAACTTCTATTGACGCGTTTTACTTGACAAGGGAGAGGTTGGGTGCATTACGTGCCAATAAACATAAAAAGTTCTGAGAAACAAATGCTTGGCTGGTGTGCAGCCATCAGATGCTGCCTGCCAAATATGACTGAATGGTTGTGGTATTTCAATTACTTTTGATTGTAATGATAACGCTGTTTTTAAACCACACGCTTAATTTAACTGAATGGTGAAGCATATTTAGACCCCTCCCCCCAAAAAAAAGTGAGGCACAGAGAAACCATGTAAGGAAAGGCAGCCAGGAGGATCTCATCCACACTAAAAGTTGGGATAGGATCCAGCTGACCTGTGGCCCCAATGAGAGCAGGCACTATAGAAAATGGATGAACGGTCATATTAGAGAAGAACTTCCGTCCTTGCATATTTGTATTTTATTATATTTGTCACAGTTTGTTGTATGAACCCAAGATGTTAAAAAATAAATAAGATATATATTTTTTTAAACAGCTACAACTGCATTAAAAGGAACAAGAGAAAATGACTTGGTCGAACTTGAAAAGTCAAGAAAACCACAGGAACGCATGAGAACTACACTACAACAGTATGTCAATGAAAAGCATCCAACAGAGCCTGAACTGGATCAGGAAGTTTAAAAAGAAAAGGTTAATTATACTAACACATAGTCATGCACTGAATATTCGGGCACCGAAAATTTTCGGCTGCAAATTGCTATTTTTGCCATTTTTGGCATTAGGTCGAAATAAAATGAAAGCTGTAAGAATACGGCCGAAATAGGTTGCGGTGACGCAAGCAAAAAACGCTGCAAGCAAGCGTCTGTTTAAATTAAACAGCGAACGCGGGGTGAGTGTTCGCCTCTTCTCACTGGCTTTTCACCGTGTGAGTTTGCACCGGTCAGTCACAGCAGCTCCTGGGGTCATTGCACACACCGGAGGAGAGGGGCGTCGCTTTGTGTACAACATTTAAGCGGATCGAAAAAAGACAGAACTGCCGTGTACTGCAGTACAGGTGAGCCACTCTTTCTCCCTTTTTTTTTTTATAAGAGCCCCTCGAACGCTTCCACTTTTTCACCGGCATCCCGGTGGCCGTGCTAAATACTTTAGCTAATGCTAGCACTATTGCTAACACGAAAACACTTACCACTATCTCCGGGTGGCGGCAAACCTGTACAGGACGCTGTGTGTGACTTTGCGGTCCGTTCCCGAAGCCGATTAGCTGGTGCGAACAAATGTATTTATTTATTTTCAAATGTTGGTGAATATGTGAATGTGCCGATTTTAACAGCGCCGAACCTTGTCTCGCCGCACGCATCCGTCCCTGCCTGTGCGAACTACATAGGGTGCAATCGCACCGCCAGAAAAAGCTCAACCCTCGTTTGGTGTTTAATGTACCATTAGTCTTAAAATGCCAGTGCTATATTATATATTTTTTGATAATATTATAATTTTTATTAATTATAATAAATGCAATGATAGTAAAAATTGGCTTATTTTTCCGGTGTTTTGGTTTTCGGCCAAGCATTTTTCATTTTCGGTTTCGGCCAAGCATTTTCATTTCGGTGCATCCCTACTAACACGTGCTAGAAGAAGACAAGGGTGGGGCTGATAAGACAATGAAACTACTGTAAGTGAAGTTTCAACAACTAATTGGATAGTGGACAAAGTTGGCAAACTCAAGTGAAACCAACAACGAGGAGTCACGCACGCATGATTGGGTGTGGAACGCGATGGCCGCTATGCAGCAGCCATCATTATCAACAGGCCTTGCAATCATAACAATAACAATCATCATGAGTGTGACAGAGTTAACTGGAGGTCCACTTGAACCCAGTTTTTCAGTCTACTGCATCTCAGCTGAATTCTTGTTGCTACCACTACTAAAAATCAACCCTATATTTGCTGTCTTACTCTTCATTCTTTTCCCCTGGCATAGCGGCATAATACAGAGATGTAGAAAAGCTAATAAAATGAATATGCATATGCATAAATATGCAACATGTAGGTTGGGGATATAGCTAGCGGGGTGGGAAGGGTTCAGTCTATTCAAGGTCACGGCCAGATTGGCACCTGCATACATCTTTCTTGTGGATAAGGAATGAATTCAAGAATAGAAAAGCAATTGGCTGAAAGTGCAGCTAATGGTGTAATATATGGGAAAATGGCTAATTGAAGTGAGAAGGGCATTGAAGAGGATGAAGAGTGGAAAGGCACTCGGTCTTGACGATATACCTGTGAAGGTATGGAAGTGTCTAGGAGAGACAGCAGTAGAATTTCTGACTGGGTTGTTCAACAGGGTTTTAGATAGGGAGAAGATGCCTGAGGAATGAAGGAGAAGTGTGCTGGTGCCCATTTTTAAGAACAATGGAGATGTGCAGAGTTGTGGCAACTACAGAGGAATAAAGCTGATGAGCCACACAATGACGCTATGGGAAAGAGTAGTTGAAGCTAGACTGAGGGCAGAGGGGAACATTTGTGAGAAGCAGTATGGTTTCATACCAAAAAGAGTACCACAGATGCAGTATTTGCTCTGAGGATGTTGATAGAGAAGTACAGAGAAGGTCAGAAGGAGCTGCATTGTGTCTTTGTAGATCTGGAGAAAGCTTATGACAGGGTACCCAGAGAGGAACTGTGGTTTTGTATGTGGAAGTCTGGAGTGGCAAAGAAGTATGTTCATGTGGTGCAGGACATGTATCAGGACTGTAAGACAGTGGTGAGGTGTGCTGTAGGTGTGGCGGAGGAGTTCAAAGTGGAGGTGGGACTACATCAGGGATCAGCTCTGAGCCCCTTCTTGTTTTCTATGGTAATGGGCAGAATGACAGATGAGGTTAGACAGGAATCTCCATGGACTACGATGTTTGCTAATGACATTGTGATCTGTAGTGAGATCAGGGAACAGGTGGAGGAGACGCTAGAGGTGTGGAGGTTTGCCCTGGAAAGGAGGGGAATGAAGGTTAGCCGTAGCAAGACGGAGTATCTGTGTGCGAATGGGAGGGACCCAAGTGGAAGAGTGACGTTACAGAGAGAAGAGACCAAGAAGGTGGTGTGGAGAGTCTGGGAAAGAAGTGAAGAAGCGTGTGCAGGCAGGCTGGAACGGGTGGAGAAAAGTGTCAGGTGTAATGTGTGATAGAAGAGTTTCTAAACTAAAATGAAAGGAAAGGTTTATAAAACTGTGGTGAGATCAGCCATGTTGTTTGGTCTGCAGACAGTGCCACTGAGGAAAAGACAGGAGGCAGAGCTGGAGGTGGCTGAGATGAAGATGCTGAGGTTCTCCTTGGGAGTGACCAGGATGGCCAGACTGAGATGGTTTGGACATGTCCAGAGGAGAGATGGTGAGTATATTGGCAGAAGGTTGCTGAGTTTCCAAATGCCAGGCAGAAGGTCTAGAGGAAGACCAAAGAGGAGGTTTATGGATGTAGTTAAAGAGGACATAAAGGTAGTTGGTGTGAGAGCAGAGGATGCACAGGACAGGGTTAGATGGCGGCAACTGATTCGCTGTGGCGACCCCAGAAGGGAAAAGCCGAAAGGAAAAGAAGAAGACAGTTAATGGTCGCCGATGCTCTGCCACGAGTGTATGATGGTAAAAAGAGGAAAGTCGCAATGATGACTGAGTGGTAGTAGATGAACTGGAGCTACTTTTGCCTAAACCCACCGACCTCATTCACACCTAAATGACTTACGCTCTTTTACAAGCAATTTTTTTTTAAGCCCAAACAGACTTATGAGCGCTACCATTTAAGGCATGAGGAGGTCATCTATAAAAATGCCCATGAGGGAGAAGCTAAACTGTGTAAATTCAAAATAATACAAGCTTTGCAAGTTGGAATTGATGCCTCTTGAATAAGCAAGCAGATATTTGCATTTTAAAACAGCCACACATTATATGCGTTGGCGGCTTTGTGGAAATCATTACTTACACACTTCCTTGCAATTATTTTTGCTAGTTAAAGCCACACGTGGACTATGATAGGAAGGCAGCGAGAGCGAGGCCACAGTTTTTACGAGAATCAATCAGCCAGAGCGCAAGATAAAGCATTGCAATAACTTATTAAAAAAATATATATTAAAAAAAACCAGCCAGCTAATTAACATTGTGAATTCAAGCAGAAAGCCTCTATTCCTCTGATGGGTTTAATTGCGCTGATGTGTGGGCCACAATTTAACAGCTCATACACAGAGCTCCCATAAATGGCAATATTTCCACCCCCCAAAGACTAACATGATTTTGTAGCATAATCGACTTTAGCTTTACCTGAGCTTATTTGATGATTTAATATACTTAAATTAGTTTCTTCACTCCCTAGGTTGATTATAAAGAACGGAATTAAATTGACCAATATGCTGATTACATTATGAAAATATTCTCAGCCCTGTTCAGGGGTAACGCGGTTGCTTCAGACTGTATAGCGGATGGATGAACATCCTCACAAACAACCGGCCCGTCCTCAACAATAAATTGCGGCATCAAGCTTGTATTCAATCACAATCAGCTAAAGTTCTCTGACAAAAGTGAAGAGTAGAGCATCGTTTGCAAGGCTTATTTTCTAAGTTGTCGTTGCATGTTTTGATTCATTTAAAGTCAAACAATATAACAAGTCATTGAAAGCGTGTTGTTTTGCATGTAAACAACCTGAGGGAC
The DNA here is from genome assembly GCF_054856555.1 of Leptonotus elevatus. Lineage (NCBI taxonomy): Eukaryota > Metazoa > Chordata > Actinopteri > Syngnathiformes > Syngnathidae > Leptonotus > Leptonotus elevatus. The sequence goes on along the minus strand of NC_141241.1, from coordinate 22,972,638 downwards.
AGTTGTTATGGTGAAATGCTTTAGAAGGCTGCAGGTAATTAACAAATAAGCAACAAAATAAGAGTTGAAGAGCTTTATTTTGGTGACTAGTGTAAATCCTGCGCAGTGGTGTTTTCAACCTGATGTTGGTAATTTTGGAGGTTAAAGCAGGCCAGCCGGCTGTGTCGCAGTGATAGTGATCGCAGCAACTATCAGTCAGGGCCAATTAAATTAACTCCCTTTAAATGCTGATGTTTAAAAAAAAATGTTTAAATAACATGGCGAAAGAACATCTGTGGGTACTTGGAGACCAAACCCCACACCACACAACCCAACAGTTTCTGTGCCCCCAATAGCTGTGTCGCCCAGTGGGATGATTTAAAAATATAATGTTGCAGAGGGTTTGACAGCCACTGTTTACATATTTAGATATCAATAAATAATATGAATTAAATAGGCAAGCTGTCTACCCTGTGCCGGTTTTAGACGTGGTCTGAGTAGGCGTAAGGTCAGCGGTGTCAAATGTACCGCCCACGGGCCGGATCAGGCTCGCAAAGAGGTTAAATCCGGCCTGCGAGATGCGTTTGTGGAGTATTAAAACGAATAAGACCCGATTCATTAATCGCCGTTCAAAATCATGACACTAAAATTTGTCAAGGAATGTCCAGATGAACAATTCGACTGCTACATGAAATTAACCTGGGTGTCATTATTTAACACACACTCTAAAGTCGCGGTTTGTTTAAAAAAAAAAAAAAAAAATCATTGAGCTACATAAATTGACACAATTTGGGCAGGAACTCTCAGCAGTTGCCGCGTTTTTGTAACGAGATAATAAATAGCTTGCTGATCGCTGAAGTGACAGAAAGTGGGTCACTACGCTAGCGTTCACATTTGCATTAGCGTCTAGCTTCGTCGCACTACCGCTCAGCACAGGAAAAATCCTTCGATCGCTTCATAGAGATTCACAGTGGGCGAGGGTCGCTGTCTGGGCTTGTACCAGGCATTCGGCCTTGTATTTCTCTTTAAATGTACTTTATTTTAAGATCAGCAGTTATCACACAGCGGTTTAGTGTTCAACATTATGTCATGATTTCTTCTTCTTGAGTTCTCTCCTTCTGGCATGTATGTCATTACATGTTTGTGCCACCCAGTGTCCAAACTGAGACACTACAGTTGAATTGACTCTAATGACTTGAAGTGCTTTTGTATTCACTTGGAGTCTTTGAACTTAATGAACATAATTCCTTTAAAAGAAGTTGGACAACCACATATTTTGATTGGGACTTTTGCCACTGGAAATTCCTGTTTTAGTTAGTTAGTTAGTTCATTTTATTGTGTTCTATACAAATATGTATTTTATGAACAAATGGAAATAAAAGATCATGCATTTCATATATAACACATAACATCACAACCAGGCACTTTTCTATGTCGCGATGAATTAAATAAACCCAGACCATTTCTGTGAGAGGGACCAGTACTAACCAATCTTCCACTGCGCTGCCAATGGTTGACCCAAATTTGAAAAAGACTGCAGTGTTAAAAGCATCCCAATCTGTGCTAGACATGAAGCCACACGGAACGAGCGCGTTTTATTGCGTTGTAGCTCATCAAGCACTTGATATGGCAGACAAGTGACTTTAATTGCTGCCAGTGCTTGACCTTCTCTGCAGACCTTCGTGTTAGTCACCCCCCACTTATTTCAAATTACAACATAGCAAGCCGAGAGAGACATAAGGAGAAATGTATAATATAATAGGCGGATGTAGTAGATTTCCTTCTTTAAATCTCTTACCAGTATTGAATAGTTGTTAGTCGGTTAACAAGGAAGAAGGTTTCCCAAAGGTTTGCCCTTCCATGCTATGCTGTTAGCTGTGTGAGGGCTAGCAGACCTCCCCTCTCTGTAAAGGGTGTTTCTAAAGACTCCATCAAGCGTAGTAAGCCCAGACACAGGGGCTTTTTGCTATCAGGAGCTCAGCTACTGCTGGAGATGGGGATTTCATGTTCACTGTGACAGCCGATCACAGCAAAGCAGGTAAAAATAATCTTCCACTGTGTGGATGTAATTCCTCGGCTTTCACAACAACCACATCCTTGCTGCAATCACACCAAACAGGACAAGGATTGGGCCATGTGATCTCTGCAGACTGCAGGAAGCGTGATTGTGGATAGTCTGGTGAACCTGTGCACTCGCATGATATGCAGATGTGATAGGGAACCTTCGCTGAATGTAACCCTTTCAGATGATCAAAGGCGTCATCTCATCAGAGGTGCCGAACCATTAACACTAAAGCAGCATTCCCCTCTCATTATCACAATTACCCTCCAACCCGCTTTGAATGACCTGCGATTCCCCTCGGCAGTGTTACGGCCACCCGGATGTTAATGAGTGAATCTGGTGACAATTACAATTACGGAGAGTGTTTCACCTTCCTTCCGGATTTTTCAAATATCCAGAAGCTTTCGCAAATGGAACAATTAAGATAATCGACTGCACAAGACCCATTAGCAAAGCCTGCTTGCAGGTAGAGCAGCATTGGGATTCATTTTGGAAATGGACGAGCCCTTGTTTCTCCATTGTTCTCCGTTTTCTATTTCCATTACCTTCACCTGCCAGGAGCCTGTCGTGGCTGTTGACCAGGATTCACATTTAACAAATGACAACACAGTATCAGCGCACAATACTCAGCAATACACAATTTGATATTTGCAGGACTCAACAATAGTATGAGGATGATTTGTCGCTAGGGTAAAAATTGTCTTGGATTTTTTTTTTTTTATAGTTAGTTCTTAATTCGTTTTGACTTTGTTTTTGAAATTCATCCATCCATTCATTGCGGTTGCAGTTAGTTTTAATTAGTTTTTAGAGCAGGTTAGTCCTTTTGAATTGATTTTGGTATTGGTTGTAGTTTTTTTGTTTTTGTTTAAATATACGAGGCATTTATCCAGTGCAAGATGACAAAAATTTATTATTTTGTATTGTGTAATAAACTACAAGTCTCAAAAGTCTGTTTGTCATTCCTTCTGCTGTACAGATGTGCAACAATACTGAAATAAATACATTTAAAATGAAGCCCCAAATCTCATGTATGATATTAATTGACAAAGATGAAAACAAATTAAATTGTCCCTTTAATCATAGTTTTAACTTCATAAGTAAAATTATAGTTGTCTTTTTTTTAAACATAATTTTCTTTTTTAGAGATGTGTTTTCAATTTCAGTTTTAGTTTATTGTTAGTTTTCATTGATTGAACCTTGCTCGTCACCAGAACTAAAGTATTGAAAAATATCTTAGCTTATTGTTGTAGGAACTAGGGAGGCACCGAAATGAAATTTTTTGGGCTGAAACCGAAAATGAGAAATGCTTGGCCGAAAAACGAAACGGCAAAAAAAATTCTACCAATTTTTTATTATCATTGCATTTATTATAATTAATTAACTTTAAAATACTATTATAAAATATTTAGGCCTATTTAGCACAGGCATTTTAACAAAGCACGATATAAATTGAAATGCGTCCACATCACAGACATGTTGGCGAATGGTAAACACAGAACGCGGGGTGAGCAATTGAGCATTTTCTGGCGGTGCAATTGCACTTTATAGTCAATGTACAGTACTTCGCACCGGCGGGCACGGATGCGTGCGGTGCGGTGCGGATGACGCATTTGTAGGCTATTTGGAGCGAGACACATTCACCAACGTTTAAAAATAAATATATTTATTCGCACCAGCAAATTGACTTTGGGAACGGACTGCAAAGTCACACACGGCGTCCTGTACAGATCTGTAGTCACCCGGACATAGTGGTAAGTGTTTACTTGTTTAAAACTGTTGATAGCAATAGTGCTAACATTAGCTAAAGTATTTAGCACGGCCACCAGAATGCAAGTGAAGAAGTGGAAGCGCTCAAGGGGCTCTCGTCAAAGAAAAAAAGGAAGGCGCTGCAGGAGATGGAGGTTTTTTTTTGTAAAAGAACAATAATATTGTCTGTTGTTACCGTTACAGTGATTTCACATTATTTTACATTTGACATGTAAAATCAGAGTTTATTTTTGTAAATTAAATAATATTTTTAAATACATAAAAACTCTAAGATAAAAAGTAAAATTCTGCTATATTACAGTTTTTTTTCCATTTATTTTTTTTCTTGCTTGACCAAGTTACGGCAGCAATCTTCAGTTTTTATGTCACTGAAACAGCCTTATAATTGAATAACAATGAGGTTCAACTCTCTTCTCAGCTTGTAAAACATATTATAATTGTAGAGCAAATGTGGCAGTTCATTGTTTGCACATTTCTGATATTATGTATCCACACAGCATGTTCAATAATGAAGTGTAAAATTGAATTTGGCCTCAGGGGATTATTGTTGTTTTCTTCTTTTATAATTTCATGGTGTCTTGGAGCTTTTCAAGATTAGTAATAAGCAATTCCTCATATGGGATTTAGCTTTGTTGGAAGAATAACCAGAGTGATGTTATGACATAAAACAGCAAACATAATTGGCTATTATGTTTTAGTTGAAAGTACAGCGGTGAAAGGTTAATCACTGTTAAATTGAAGACAAGTAGAAGATAGATATAGCATACAAAAGTTTCATTCACATGATGCTTTAATATTGTGCCACATCATGTACATCGCCAGATTACAGTCTGAGCAGCCAGATGACCTCCTACTCAATCAAAAGTTTCACCTTAACAAAGACCGATTTTCCACTTTTGATTGACACTATCAGATATGATTTCTTTTGCTCTCTCTTGCATTTATTTATAACATTTTAAATTGCAACCCCAGAAAATGATTGCAATATCTTATTTCAAATTTTCCTGCAGTTTCTTTTCATAGTATTAAATAAATAATTGTATATGTATAGCTGAGGGTCAATGCTTAGAATCAGTTTTTCATACAAAACTATTTATACTAGCAGCTAGTGCCTGGACTCATACACCAAATGCACATTTGCATATTCGTTTACCATTTAACCACCAAATCCCAAAACTATTCGAAAAGGTAAGTAGTTGTACTTTTGCCAAAAACATGTAATAGTCCAAAAAAATTAAAAAAGAATCAAATTTGATCATAATGGCAATTGGAGTGTTTCCTAAAAAGCGCTTCATCTACACAAAACCTCATATATTCATCCATCCATCAATCCAGGGAAGCCCAGACTTCCTTCTCCCCAGCCGCTTCATCTGCACCAAAACGTTTTGCCAAATCTCATGTTCATCCATCCATCTATCCATCATCCATCCATTTAGAGAAGCCCAGACTTCCTTCTCCCCCGCCGCTTCATCTACACCAAAACGTTTTGCCAAATCTCATGTTCATCCATCCATCCATCCATCACTCATCCATTTAGGGAAGCCCAGACTTCCTTCTCCCCCGCCGCTTCATCTACACCAAAACGTTTTGCCAAATCTCCTGTTCATCCATCTATTCATCTATCCATCCATGCATCCATCCATCCAGGGAAGCCCAGACTTCCTTTTCCTCAGCCACTTCATCTACACTAAAACGCTTTGCCAAATCTGTGTTCATCCATCCATCCATCAATCCATGCATCCATCCATCCATCCATCCAGGGAAGCCCAGACTTCCTTCTCCCCAGCCACTTCATAACTCCTCCAGCAGGATTCCGAAGCTTTCCCATTTCCACCAAAAAAAGAGGACACTTGCTTGAAATTGTGGTACCAGTCGCAGTTACACAGTGTAGGCTAGTCGCGCAATGCTAACTGAACTGCCAATGAACTTATAAAAAACCCAGGCGCCCGAACAGGAAAATGGTCTGTTCTCCCAAATGTCTTTTCAAAAGAGGATGTTTGGTCTTCCAAACCAGATGCCTGAACCACCTCAGTTGGCTTATGTCTCATAAAATCTTTTCAAATGCATTTCATAGTTTACAGATGTGGCCGACACACAAAGACAGCCGCATCAACCTAGCCAATGGCAGAACCCAGGGTGTTTTTTCGCTTTGATAAATCCGTCTGTGTCAGTCTGTCGTAGCAGCTAGCTAGCGCTAAGCTAACCCCGTGAGGTATCATCTCTCCAGCCCAAAATTCAAGTTTGCAAGCTCACTTTGTGTTAGGACGTAGTCAGAGGCCAAAAGCAAAGTAATGACAAAGGTGTTAATACACTGCCTAGATTAGCTTTATTGACTGATTTTAGTTTAATATAATGCTCATAGCTGGCTAAACATTCCGATACAACACTTCAGGGCGTCGGTTCTCGATGAGCACACGTCACACTACGCTGTGGACTTCCTGCATACGTCACGTGTCACTACAAACAACGATATGTTATGATACATTCTCGCTAAAATTCCCAAATTCTGACCGGACATTAGTTTTTAACTTTTGAATCATCACCAATTTGTACACATCCCTACTAGTGGTGTACTCAACATGAAACCCAGAAAGCTGTCTAGAGGTGAAAGATAAAGAGGAGACATGAGAGCCACTGCACACACTATGACAGGAAAACTACTTGGAATGTTCTTGCTCAAAATGGTTGTTGTTGATCTCCTCACTGTAGTTTGATCAATATGAACAGTTGTGTTCGTATGTTTCCTGTACTAACTACTTTTCATTTTGTTCACTGATTAGGAGGAAGTGTTACGTTACCAACACTGCACCCACTCACAGCATGTCTGTTTATTTTCTGCCCTGCCACCTTGAAATCACTTCTGTGGGCCTGGCATGAGTTCATTATATGCTCGTCAAGGCTCGGACTGAAGGTAATGCTTTCAAGTTGGATTTTTTTTTCCCCCCACATGCTTCTCTCTCAAGCAGCTGGTTCTCATTTCATCGCTCTGATTGGTTGAAGAACGACCTGTATCCCTCAGCTGTATTATTTTAGCAGCACTACAACAGCTTGAGGCCAAAGGCTGGAATGTTGGCCGCACTTATGAAACACAGGTTTACAGATCTAAAAATCTATAAGACATAATGCCACGGTAGCAAATACTCAAACATATTAGTTGGCAAAGAAGCAAGACTTTTCGTCTGGGAGAAGAGACGAGTACACAGCTGCTTGAGGTCTCGTCTATTCCGGGCCATCTGCACTAAGAAGCCCTCCATAATGTGAACAGAAGACAAAGCAAAGGCCTTCTGTGTCAACACAACCTCCACCCTCCCTGCAATCTGAAAACAAATAAACACGGACTTACTCCGGGCAGCCCAGGCCAATCATTTCAGGAATTTCAAATACGGCTGAATTTATTTTCCAGGAGGTCTTTGGAGCAACCTATGCAATCAGAGAGGTCAGTTTTGCTTAGAAAGAAAAACAACAACAAATATTAGGTTTAAAATATTTTCTTAGTCAAATTTGAAATTTAGCATCTTTTTTTCTATTCAAAGGTTGCCCTCCTTTTCCCGCACATACTGTACAGACATGCAAATATCTTTTCACTCCTTTTCATTTTGGACTGACGGCTGTTGGTCCCCTGCCATGGGGCCAACAGAAACACTTGTTTATTTTTCCCATACCCACTTTAAATTACAGTTTTCCAGCCTTCGCGAAAAGTCCTGTTTGTTCGTGGCCAGGAGGACACAAAGGTAGGAAAAACACAAACATGTCATCATTTACATCAGAGCAAAAACAAACGAGGCGGTCCGAGCACCACAAGTCCTTCTCACGTGGCTTGAGGGAGCCTGCCAGACAAATTTAACAGGGATTTATGGAGAGAAAAAAGCCCCTATTTAGCATAATGAATATTTAATCTAGCATAGAACCAGTAAAGCAATTCTGTGGAAATAATTGAGAGCAGACTGTTTCAAAGCTTGAAAAAAGAAAAGGGGGGAAAAAAACCACACCTACTAAACCGTTGACTCAGAGGAGCCCCAAAAAAATCTCACACAAATTAAATTTTAACTGCTGGCATACACATTGTAAAACGAGGTTAAGCACCTTCGATTGGTGCTAAATTTGCTGATTGAGTTATGTATAGAGAACACACGTGCACTCATTAAGCAGTGTCATCCTCATTTTCTCTGTTTGACACCCTCAATGTTGGCATGATAAGCCGCAAGCTCTTAGAAAACAGGTGCTGAAGAACACTAAAACGTCACACCTTGTTTCAAGTGGACCTTTTTCAGCGAGGGTGTGAATGTAAGAAGGTCATCGGAATGTAATTATATGAGGTCTGGTTTGGCTAATTCACCTTTTTTTCAAAGTAGAAGTTCTTTGATTGGTGTGAGCAAAAAAATAAATAAATAATGGCCATAATATGATAATTTAATCACAGGCTGAGGCAGGGAATGGAGTTTCATGGTGCTGACTGGCCCACTTTAATTCACAACACGGTGAATATACACAATTTTACACGTATTAGTGTATCAATCTATAATTGTATAAAAACCAAAAAAAGTGTTACCATTCCCTCCGATGATACAAATCTCTGCTAAAGCAATTACTATCTCCTTATTTGAAAACCCAACCAAAATGTATAATTTAACCACCATAGGCATTTTGCACACTTGGGAATCCGAATAGGCTGTATTTCTCACAAGTTTCAGAATTTTTTTGAATATTATAAATAATATAATGGTCAATGCTTTAATATGTGTTATTAGGGGTGTCAACATTAGTAAATTTATTTTGAGTTCATTTAAAATTCTTTTAACGCCACTAATTGTGACATAGTTCTTAAAATGAAAAGAAAAATGCACCAATGTCTTACAAATGCAATTATGTCATCTAGTGGCAGAAAAATGACCTAAACACAAATCGATGTCACACTCATTTTTTACAGTACAGTACATCTTTTAAATATGAACTCAATTTTATGAATTATGAAATTACTATATCAATGACTAAAAGATGCAGCCATATTTCTATTAGTTTAATATTCTTTCCCACTTTTATGTTAAGAATATGAAACTTAGGGAAAAAATACTATTTTATTGTACATTTAGAACACAATTTGTGATTAATCGTGAATTAACTATTGAAGTCATGCGATTAATAACGATAAAAAAATTGAATGACCCCTATTTGTTATACATTTGTACCACAACAAGATCGTTAGATTCAGGTGGTTTGAGAGCACCGTTTTTACTGATTTCAAAATGGAAGGCACTGATGGGCGGGGCCAAATTGTGTATATTGCACTCTGGCCTAGCAGGAATTAGTCAGACAGGGCTCAGGGCACAGACAACACCAAGAAGCAGTTTATCCATTATCTCTCCAACTTGCACAAAAGGAGGGAAATAGGAGCGACCTAAGCGGGTTGGAGTGAAAGTGTTCACTTATGCAAAATAAACCAGGTTATCTATTTGGTGAATCCCTGCTACCCTTAATAAATCAGCTTACGATGCAGCCTAATGGCTCCACTCGCTTCACAAATCTCTGCAATGCAATAACATGCGCCAACGCGCGCAGATTAATTTAATAAGTCTTTAATATTCTTCATGAAAAAGAACCAGCGACCAGAGAAGCCAGGGCATATGGGGTGGGGGTGGGGGGGGGGGGGGGGGTGTAGGCGCTATCTGTGGAATAGGATATTGCAGCAGCAACAGATTGAATATTACATAATGATGTCATTTATATTCCATTCCGAGTGCTGGCCTCCCAGACCTTGCCTCAAATAGGACTGGGGATTTGTCGGAGAGATGACTGGGGAGAAGACGTTTGTGCGGTGGGTCTTCAAAAGGACAGCTCACAGGGCACATTTATCGCAAAACGCCCCAAAGACAGCAGCTCGTGCTTGCAATATGTTGGAATGATCATCGTGTTAAAGGTGAACATTTCATTACTGTAAATGAGTGGCGCTGTTCTGTGCCAAATGTTTTGATAGGCCACATTTTGATGTTGTTTTTCAAAAGGCTTATGTTTAATAATACCGTCTTATAAGGAAGTGTATAATCACTGTACATTTAGTTGCTTCATCATCATTATATGAAGAACAATTCATCACGTGAAAAATGATGTCAGATATATTGGGCAATATAAATGAAGAACATAAAAAGCTATTTCACAGTGATCACTAGCGCTGAAAGCAAACAAGTGTTTAACAAATAATGACACAGACCAAACAGCTTCTGCAGACATAACAATGAGAACGTGCTCCATGTATCAGCCTGTCGTGTCGGGTCCACTCCCTTATGTCTTGTTTGCAGGATGAAGGGACGAGACGAGCAGTCCACAGCGAACTCCTGTGGCAGCAGGTGGTACTGCAGTGACTTGTATTGTATGGCACAGTTACTTTTTACTTTATTTTAGTCTATTTCAGCTTCTTCCAATACTTTTTCTCAACAACAACAACAACAACAAAAAAGTGCTGTTCAATTAAAAAACTAATGTTATCTTAACTGTTTAGCTAATCCAGATGTAAATAATGTTGATATTTTGTCGACTCGTACAATACACTCATCTTTTGATGTCAACTGCCAAAATAATGCAATTTGCTTCAATACGTTTGAAGGAGCGCGTAGATGAGTTGTTCTTGTGTTCAGCTTTTCTTAAAGCATCATGGGAAGTGCCTGCCTGTCAATAAAGATTTGTTTGCATATTAGGTGACGGTTGTTTGTGGAGGAAGTTTAAACGTTAAAAGGTCAGTGTGAACCTGTTAAAAGCACTCAACAGAGAATGACATTACAGTTGTTATTAATGTGTGTATTTAAGCTATGTACACTCATGCCTTGTGTGTGTGTGTGTGTGTGTGTGTGTGTGTGTATGAAGGGAGTGTGAGAGGCTTTTAGTTAGATCAACATGCAAAGTAAGCAAACAAGCTCAACAGTGGCTCTTAAGATGTTATAGCTTCACTTGTCTTCAGCTGGAGGAGAAACGCAGCACAAACTTCGTTTCAACGGCTTTCACAAGCAAACGTGAATTTCCTCACTGGACACAACATTGGTCACCTTGTAAATTTGACGATATCCAAACTAATATTCTACCTTCTACTTAAAATAATGCTCATTCTGGTGTTCTTTTATTCATGTTGACGTGCTTTATAGCCAGTTTATCATTTAGAATGGGAATCATTTTCCTGTTTATTTTTTTGTTTTGTTTTTAAATACGACTTAAGGGACTTTCGACTTTAGAGGTTCTACTTTATTACGGTACGTCTGATTAATGATTTTTTTTGGTACTTTCATATCTGCAGTTTGTGTATTAGGGCCATGTATACTTTTTTTTCCCCAGAGGGGGGTAATATTCCAAGAAAAAACTTGCGAGAAAAAACCCCTCAGAAACTTATGACAAATACACATAGCGTAGTTATAGTCTAATGTGAGGATTTGCTGGTGGTTAATGGGACACTGTTTATATACGGTGGCCCTGAAGTGCAAAACGCAAAAACAAAAAAGTGAACACGACTTCAAACCAAAAAACACAAACTGAATAAAAAACAACACGAAAACAGAAACGAAACATGACAGCAAATTTTTTTTAAATCACAAAAACAAAAAGGTAATTGCAAACACAAAAATGTAGTCGCAAACACAAATAAAAAAACACAAATACAAAAAGAAACAAACACAAAAAAATGTATCGCTAACACAAACAAAAAACACAAACACAAAAAATTTAACTAAACGAAAAGGTCATCACAAATGAAAAAACAAAAACAAAATATGAACTAAACAAAAAGTTGTAGGCAGGATTTGGAGACGGATTAATTCTTAATTTAGACTTTACTCAACGTACACGACAGCTAAAGTGACAACACTTCCTGATCCCCTATCCGCTGATTAACACGAACCAATCAGAAGCTAGCATACTTTAGGTAAATGCAAGTGAATGACGAAGAGCAGCAGATTCGACACATCAACAAAAAAATACCAAAATGTTTGAATGTGTAAACAATAATTCTGGACACATAAATGTACAAGTAAATACTGTATACATTTTAACAAATTAACTTAAATGATTGATCCTCAGGGCGTGGACATTCGCAAAGCGGGGCGTCTTCGTTGCTGGCCGTACCCAATGCTTCAAACAGCGAATGCTTATGGTAATCTCTGCTAAAGCAATTAATATCTCCTTATTTGAAAACCCGACCGAAAAGTATTGGCATAACATCCGAGTCGTACGCCATGTGTATTTCTCGTTAGTTTCTGAGTTTTTTTATTTATTAAAAAGTCACAAATTTGCCTTTTTTCTCTCTGAATATTGCCCCCACCCTCTAAATATAAAATATATATATAAATAAAATAATATATATATATATTATATAAAGAAATATATAATATATATACACACATGGCCCTAATACACCGCCGTAGCAGTTAAACTATTTTTGTGCAATAACGAAAAAAAAAGTGACAGTGCAACCTTTTCAGTCTGTTGTGTTTTTTCATGCAATATATATGTGGTGACACCCACTTCAAGCATGATCTAGGTTTAAAACTATGTTGACCAAGGTGAGACCGGAAAATTGATAAGGGGGCTCTCCAATAGTGTAAGACACTCCTATTGACTGTGAACGCACACAAATACATACAAACAGACCCACGCACACACTGCTGTCCAAACAGTGTTTTGTTGACTGGAGGTTGAAATAAGTGAAGGTTCACGGGGAAAAGGGTTGCCACACATCTTTCGAGACAACGGGGTAGTCATTTAGAGGAAATGGATTAAATCAATATACTTAAATGAAGACTCAGAAATAACCTACACAAAAGAATGTTATGGCCTAATACCAAGTTTGAAAGCAAACACTGGGCGACAGGTTGTGTTGAGGCCTGTTTAAAAGTCATTAGTGTGTGTTTGACTTAAAGGAGGCCTTTAATGAAGTGGGCCCGTCATGTGCTATTTGCTCGTGCACTACGTGAAGGTTTGTTAGTTAAACAGGCAGGAAGGAAGGGTCAATATTTTCACAAGCAGCCAAGGGTTGACAAGGCCTGATGAAGCCATTTCCCACATCCTTATCACTTGCAAAAGTCTACAACACAGGATGGAAAGCACGCTGGACAAAACCAACAAGAAAGACAGAATGACTTTTTCAGACCAATTAAGATTTCAATTATGAAGCAAAGTTATGAGTTGTGCAATAAATCTAATATAAGTTATGCTTTTATGTGTAACTGTCAAAAAAATGTGTGACAGAATTAGCAGTTGGCCAACAGTTCACATCTGATAAGTTCATGCATTATTCAATGCGTATAAACTGCATATTAACATAAGATATCATCTTAATTTCCTGGGAAGCAAAAAAGGCTGCAATTTATGCAAATCTAGAAGACAGTAATAATGAGTCAGCGTCCATATAGGGGGCTTTTAGTGAATTTTTTTTTTAAATATTAACAAAACATTTTCTTTGGGATGCAAAACTGCAGCGTACAACGCAAGCTTGAGTGCTAACTGATGTAAAACGTACTCAGCGAAAAGCATTGTATAATTGATGACCATTGAAATGCATAGGAAGTTATATTAAGCGCAATTATTTACTTTTGTATACTGTAGTCAAATATAACAAGTGTGCAAGAAGAGCAAAACTCCATATTATTTTTCCCTGGGCATGTTTTGTGATGTATTTATTTTCACCATGAAAGTAGCCTAAAGATGATAGTCTTACTTTATTTTCAATAAATCACATTTTGACAAAATATTCCACATCCAAATTATTCACACGCTCTAAATAAAGACATAGCCATTAGAGCAAACATTTCAAGTCATCAAGTATTTAAAGCATGGATTCGGTATGCCCGATTATGAACTGCCTGCACTTTATGTTTCTGTTGATAATTTTGACAGCAGTATATAGACTTGAAACGACGGTCCTCTAATTAATCACACAGGTCACTTTAGCTAAATACATTTAATGTCACTGAAGTGAAGTGTGTCTTATAATGCATTTGTTTCTAAACAGGAGAAGATATGGGCGGGGGGGGGGGGGGGGGGGGGGGGGCGTCATCATTGCACTTATTTACAGGACATCGATTTCAACAAAATCTACTTCACATCTCTATACAGTATACAGTTTATGACCACAATATTCAGCAAGTCCTGATGCCCCCCTCCACAAAAAGACAAGAAAAAAGTATATCAATTTGTGTGGGAGTAAATACTTCTGGTCTAGTCTTTTAAAGTTCATATATACTTGGTGCACAAAAAAACAAGGCAAGAAAACTAACAGTAATAAATCCAGCACATTGTGATTATGTTTCTTAATGCAATTTTTAATGCAGTGTATTGCACTCTAAAAAGGTCACAATAGGTGTATGTAGTTTTAAAAAATTTAAAAATGTGCATTGTTCCTTCATGTTCCAGTAGGCCAACAAGCAGTGTGCCATGTTGCTACTCAGAGAAAAAAATAAATCATTACTGCTTCCTGCGTCTACACGGATGAGAGAAATGAGACATAAATGAGAAATTAAGCAAACATAACTGAAGATACAGATGAACAACTACAGTAAAAGGCAGAAAAAGCTGTACACTTACTTTTGATGTACATTGGCAGCGCTTGTGCTTGGAACAAAAGGCTGTCAAGAACAAAATAGAAAGGACATAGATAAACCACCTGAAGTAAATGGGGCAAAACACGAATAAGACAAATATATCATTGCAAAAGACAAGCATCTGATGTTCAAATCTCACCGATTCGAGTAAAATCAACAAATCTGACGCTTGTAACATGTCACATGCTGCAAAATTGCAGTATGTAACTGTTGTGAATTTAATTACATGTGTGTTAAGAACATAAAAAAAAACAACAACCTACCTTTCTATGTACTGAGCAATTTAACATTTGGTTTAGAGTGCCCCCTGCTGTTCTAATTGAGTGTTGCAAAAAGAGTTCATGTGATTAAAAAAAAAAAAAAGCCTGCATACAAAGCACAATATACCGCAAGATGTACACTTTCTTCTAAGAAATTTGTTTTCAGAAGGCCAAATGACCATGGTTATTGTATGTTATTGATGTGTATTTGTTTTCAAAATTAACATGATGTTGAGAGCTATCGAGTCTGGTTTACAGAGCCAGCTAAATATGAGAGGAAGTCGTCTAAACTCAAAGAAACCTATGAGGAGCCGTTCTAGTTGCTGAGCCACATTCAAGTGGGCGTTTGAGAGTCTGCACTAAAGCACACGATCTAGGAACGAATACATTAAATCTCCACATAGTTCTTTATTTCACTATTTGTTCCATTCTGCACATCTCCTACTGAGTGGTACCTGAAGAAAATTCTAGTAGTAACTAACTATAGTTTTAAAATCCAAATACATTTAAAAAGGAGGAACATTGACTTCTCTCAACAATTGGCGTTCTCTGGTTGAAAAAGAAAATTGACCGTACCCAGTTCTCTCGGTCCTCCACGTTATCTGCAGACTTTGATCTCCTCTTGCGGCTGTAACAAGACAACACTTGGGTCAAATAAAGACGGCTTTCACTGCTAAAATTGTTGGGATCTTTAGTGACTGAGCGCCTCCAAGTGGTTGTATTGCTATATGAACAGCAGTGCACCGAAAAGACCTGAAGCAACAACTACTAAAGAAACAGCTTTTTATTATTACTATTATACTATAATTATTATTAGAACATGGGAGTATTATATGTTGCGAGTACCGATACCTTAAAGTAAGACTGGTATTGGCAACAAGACCAATACTTGGTATTGGAAGTCGCCCATAGTCAGGATGGTTCACCTCTGGCCTCAATTTGAGCCAGGAAAAACCCAGACTTAGTATATATGGCCTAACGTTTTTAGTCTACAAGTGGGGGATTTAATAACATTATTAAATAATAACATTATGTGGTTGTAAATAAAGTGGTAGTAGGAGTGACAAATACTTTTTTTTCATAGGGTGTGTGCAAAATGAAACAAGAGGAGAAAATATGACTTGTTCCTGAAACGAAAAAAGTGAGTGCGTGCATATTTCATTCATGTTAAACACTGATGACTTTAATTGTTCATAGACTATGTATGTTTTTTTGTACATTTTGTACATTGTTAATAAACAGCACATTATGGGCAAAAATCTCCTCTGTGCTTAATATATTTCAACATTCAGAGACTCCGATTGAAATTGTTTATGAAATTAATTATTTGGCATCATCTTTGGATACCCTTAACTAACTCCGCCAGTGTTTAGCAAGAAACAGAATTGAAGTTATCAAATGAATCATAGACAAAAGATGATATTTTTATTGCTGAAATGGCTAAATAAGTAAAACCTTAAAAACATTCCCTAAATTGTCAGAAAATGTCAATTTGGGGTGTGAATTAAGTCTCAATTGAAATGTGATCAGATTTGAATGACAGCATCGGGGAACAAACTATGTTTTACTTTGGGAGTTCAACTGAAAGACGAGGGTACCTTGGTGCACCCGCGCACTCCTGCCGGAGTGTCTCAACATCTGTGAACTCGACAGCCTGGCCACCACTTCTGGTTTTAAAAACATTGCCCTGTGGGAATAAAACAGAGAGGAATAGCAGGATAATATGCGCGGGGCAAGGGCAGGGAATTGGTGTGTGTGTGTGTGTGTGTGTGTGTGTGTGTGAGTGGGGGGGGATGAATGATGTGACTTTAATACCTGAAATAACCAATGACTGAAATCAAATACGTAGAATCATCGCTCATCTTTTTTACCTTGATCAACTTGGTGGCAATCTCCCCATCCGAGGCAAGCTCTTGATGTCTAAGCACATACTTGTGGCATTTAGACAGAGCTTTCTCGCTGGGGGAAGTCACTTGGATTGCATTGGGTATTACTGGCTGCATGACAGTGCCGAGGTCCACATTAGAAGCTGGTTTGTGGTCTACCCATTTCTCCCCACCTGCAGAGTGTGAACGTCTGTGCACTGGATTAATTTCCCCAGCCGCCTGATGTGCCCAGTGTGAAAGAGGAAAAAACCAGGAAATGATTCAGATCTGTGACAATTCAACTTTGAATTTACTCATCAAGAGAGTGGGTTTGTCCAGGTGCTGTGAGAATAACTGTACTACTGGAAGTCATGGGTCACAGGGTCAAGTTTCTTTTCACACTTTAGGGCTGCCACAAACGAATATTTTGCTAGTCAATTCGGCACCTGTAGCGATTAGCAGCATATTGCACTAGTATAAGCAACAACAAAACTGCAAAAATAATGACGACGTCAACGGATTTGGTCATCAACATAGTCGCGGCCAGGCGTCTAATTTTGGCAGCCCTGCTGTAAACAGAGCTGGACTGGCCATCTGGCATACAGGGAAGATGCCTGGTGGGTCGGCAACTTTTGGGGCCGTTCTGGTGCAATTAAATTTTTTCCTCCATTTTACCCCAAGAGACCAGCCCGTTAAATCTATGTATTTACAATTGTACAGCAAACTGAACCAATCAACAGAGCTGTGCTGTAACCACCAGGGGTGGTCAGGAGCTGAGAGGGGGCGAGGCCAAGTCAAAATGCCAGGGGCGTTTATTTGTGCCTGTCCAGCCCTGACTCTCTGTAAATGTTTACTTCTGCAAGAACCAAACCTGGAATGATATTAAGAGTAGAAATATGACATTGCAAAATATTTGGTGACTCTTCCAGCAATACTCTTATTCAACACTACATCTGAAATAACCCAGTGTGAGGAAAACATCCCAGTAGTTTGTGAGTTCTCATGCAAAAACAAAGGGAAGTGAAACTGCATGCATATTTAAAACAGAAGTGTTTGATTAGAATTAGGGATGCTCCGATTCGATACTTGTTATGTATCGGATATCAGCCCCGATATTGGAAAATGGTATTATGTCCCGATCCACAGACATCTTATTTGCACTGGCAAGTCCTTTATTAACTTATTTGCTCCCCAAAACGTAGCAAAACATTAATTTTAAATATTGCCGTGGGCCCAAAAACGTATGTGTATATATATATATATATATATATATATATATATATATATATATATATATATATATATATATATATATATATATATATATATATATATATATATATATATATATATATATATATATATATATATATATATATATATATATATATATATATATATATGTATATATATATCTATATCTATATCTATATCTATATCTATATCTATATATATATATATATATATATACACACATATATGTTTTTTTAATGTTTTTTTTATGCTAGAGCATACAGAAGGCTTTGATGCAGCCTCTGAACTGAAGAAGTCGCTTAAAGTAATGATAGTTATTACAAAAATGGCCAGCAGGTGACATCAGAGTATAAGAGATCAACCAGGGCCATGTTGGAAAAAAAGAAGCAGGTTTGTGAATAATGATGGTTAAACGTAGCTATATTCTAATGATAATTGCTGAAAAACGGAAACCGATACAAATATACTTTTTTTCCTATTGAATGAAGAGACTCTAATCTTTCTTTTGGTAGGTTCTGCGGGCCTTGCAAAATCTGTCAAAATCCAGTAAAACAGCCGGGAGTGAAAGGGGCTGTTGCAGTGAAAATGACTGGGAATGAATGAGTTAAAAGGTTTTGTTCCCGATTATATTTTGTGTTGCCAAGCTAGGAGAGTTATTGGTTCATTAACAACTGTTCTACTGTTGCTTAGTTATTTAATAAACAATTCGTATGATTTATATACCCCCCCCCCCTGTATACAAAGTTGGAATAGGGTGTTTCTGTATTGGTATACTGAACCCAAAGTATCAGTATCGAAAAAGGTGAATCGGAGCATCCCCAATCAGAATTTAAACATGCATAACGTGAACAGATTTCAAAAGTCCAAAGAGCCCACTGAGGAAAAAGTCTGAGTAAGATAAACGCAACGCAACTACTCATACATGTTACTACTTGGGAAAAGCTCAGGATAGGAGTCGACATTATGACGACCATTTGAAGCGCATGTCACAACTGATACTAAAAGATGCAAATGTAAACTAGTGGATGCTCATACATGCCACAAACACATCTAGGTGACTGGCACACACTAACCCTTATGCCCGCCTCTAGGTCTAGCCCATGGACCAGACGCGTTGCAGGGGCCTCGGTTTCGGAGGCAAAGCGTTGGCCTCTCCTGCGATTGGCTCTGTCGGCATCATGGCTGCATTGAGGGGTCCCAGCTTCTCTATACTGAGAGTCTACAGGGCACCTCTGCTCCCACTCGGAGATGAAGGTTGCTACTGAAGGATAAGATGAGGTGGGGGAATTGTCCTGAACTGCCCTAATCTTAGCTTGACTTTGATGGGAAGGTGTTTGTCGCAGATCCTGAAAAGTGATGAGGGAATGATGCCAAAGCATTGTGGGCGTTAAGCAGTCAGAAATACACCGTGTCACATACAGTATAAAAGCAGCATTTGCTACAAGTATGCAAAATGGATCAACTACACTAAAAAAAAAAAAACCTGGAGGGTCTGATGGAGGGACATTCAATGAACCGCCCTTGCTCAATATATCACGCGATTTTTGTTGATATGAATAAACGGTCGTCACTTACTGGAAGCGGTGACGGCTCTCCATGGTTGCGATCTCGGTCTCTTGAGGGCCTTTCTGGTCTGCCTGTGCTGCTGCTGCTCTCGGAAACGATCGCTTTGAGCTGCTTCAGCTTTTCATCCTTGACCCACAACTTGTTCTGCATTTCCAGCTGTTTGGCATTCACCCGTCTCTCCTGGACACACAAAGAGTGAAAGCTCTCAGAGCACGGTGGCATTAGGCAAGGCTGACAAGAACTCATTTGCTCCCAAAAGACGTATAAATACGTTTCATTTTAAATGTTTTAAGTGTCCCAAAGACGTATCTATACGATTTTTTATGCTAGAGCATACAGAAGGCTTTGATGCAGCTTCTCAACTGCAAAGAAAGGTTGAAAAAAATGGTAGTTATAACACAAACGGCAAGCGAAGCAAAAAATGAACCTGGATCATGTTGAAAAAAAAAACTAAATTACTCAGAATTCAAAATAGATAGCTATATTCTAATACTAATTGCAGCAAAATTGAAACAGATACAAATATACTTTTTTTTCTTGATGAAAGAAAAGACTTTAATCTTTCTTTTGGTAGGTTTCAAGTTTTTATAGCTATAGAACACAATAATCAGAATCCAGTAAAACAGCCGGGAGTGAAGGGGATTGCTTCAGTGAAAATGGCTGGGAGTGAATGAGGTAAAGGGGAAATCAAACAAAATTGTTTTGACAATAATATGTTCTTTGCAGCCCCACTAGTCTAAACATGGTATTCTGGTTAATACTGTGTTAAGTTAAGTATGATTTGAGGATCAAAATCCAGCCGTTTTTATCCATCTCAGGGGGCGGCCATTTTGTCACTTGCTGTCAACTGAAGATGACATTAATGTTGCTCAGGTCTCAGCAGGTAACAACCAATCACAGCTCAACTTCAGAAAACAGGTGAGCTGTGATTGGTCGTTGCCTGAGTAACATTGACGTCATATTCAGTCTACAGCAAGTGGCAAAATGGCCGCCCCTGAGATGAATAAAAACGGCTGGATTTTGCTTCATAACTCATATTCCACAAATGTAATACTAATCAGAATGTCATGTTTAGACTAGTGAGGTCACATATAACATATTATTGTCAAGAAATGTTTAAGCTTGACTTCCACTTTAAGGTTTATGTATGATCATGTCACATCTTGTCAACAAAAGATTCACCGTTCTCCTTATTTCCATCCACAAGAAACTTCAAAGAATTTTTGAAAATAGGGCTTCTAACGCGTGATTTCACTCACACACTCCTTCTCCCACTTGTATTTGGCGTCTGTGACCATGCCCTGCATGCGCTGCTCCATTTGCCTCCTCTCCGACAGTTCCTGCTGGAGCTTATGAGCACGAGTATCCAGCTCCTGCTCGAGTGAGCGTTTGTCGTTGGCGTACAAGTCGGTCGTCTTCTGCAGGATATCAATCTAGACAGCAGAGACGCAAGAACAAATGTGCTGTCACTGAAGGAGATCCACTGAAATTCACAACAGGTGTTTGGATCGATGCATTTCCAAGCAAGTCCATGTCTATGCCTTTCTGTTACTCTTCCAGTCTCTTTGCATCTCCGTTGCAATCTGCTGATGTACAGTTGATCAATTGTTAGGTGGCATCTTGGTCTCATGATGACAAAAATGTGAACAGCGTGATGAAGACGACCGTTTCAATAAATGGGCAGGTCGATTCACAGATTAAACATTTGTTAGGAATTTTGTTGATCAAGTCTCTGTTAGAGAACAGCAAGACGCACAATGCGTCGAAACACTGACAGATGTGTGTTCAAGTTCAATTAACCTAGCAGTAGTAGTTTTAAGTTCATCTTGAAATTGCACCCAAGAGCCCAATATCCTTCACTTGTTGCGAGTACTATAAGTTTATTTCTTATCCGAAAACAGTGAAGAAATTTGGTTAATGTAAACAAATGTGTTTGGTGTCATGGAAGAACACATTTTCTGATGACTTTTAAAAACATGGAGGGGGTCAAATGAACATAATGGAGCAAATATTGGAGACCAAAATTTGCCAGCCGCCACTTGTTACAGAAAATAATGAGCCGTTCTGCTTAAAAAGTTATTTTGTTCGGCATTTTGCGCTGCACTACCATATTTCAGGCTCCGCGGCCAATCGGGTGCCTGCATTCCCTATACAAACTAGGGATGTGGCAAAAAAAAAAAAAAAAAAAAATTGATTCTCATTTAGTACGATTCAGAATAATTTTTAAATGTCCCAAAATCGATTTTATTTAATTTATTTTATACTGTCTTGCCTTTGTCTGTGTGTGCCTTTATTTGGAGCGTTGTTCAAGTTGTACTCGGTTTGGCCACTGAGAGGCAGTAAGGTTCCATGTGGTCTAATACACTGTTAAGTTGTAGCCACATTAGAGAGTAGAAAGAAAAAGTCACGATCAAGGTATTCTAATAAAAGTTTGAGGTTTTTTTCAGCATGAAGCCCTTCTTTTGAGCGATAAAAGTGCCGCAAGTAGCGCGCTAATTAGCATTAGCGAGTCAGACTGGAGTAGATCATGACAATTCCTTGAACATCTATTGATGGAAGCAAAAATCATTGTCAATCTAATTATTCTGAATCGAAAATCGATTCTGAATCGAATGGCAGACCCAAAAATCGGAATCTAATCCAATTTTGAGACATTCAAAGATTCCCACCTTTTTTTTTTTTATATATAAATAAAATAAATAAAATAAAATAAATTAAAATCAAATCAAAAAAATAATAATAATTAAGATTCCCACCCCTAATACAAACACCCGATTGGCTGCCCCGCCCAAATCATCATGTTACCACATACTAGATACGCTGAACGAAAGTGTGGCTTAACTTTGTTCAAATAAATGATCAGTTGCAACTCTTGCAAATACACCTTGGGATGGGCGTGTGGTGTAGGAGGACGTGCTACTTCCGATGAAGTCAGCATGAACACTTGGCCTCGCATTTAACAGGCAAGTAAATGTGCTATGACAATAATGAGCCAGACAAAAAGATGAAGTAGTTCTAAAATGGTTGGTCAACTGTAATGCATGCCCTCCTGGTACCAGAGTCCAAGTTGTGTGTGAAGGCGAGTCTGACTAGATCTCGACCTCGCACACCAACTAGTCTGAGCTCTGAAGAAAATCAAATAGAACCATATCGGGGGAGAAAAAATGACCGGGGCCAAACTATGGTTGCCAACCCATGCTGTAAAGAGATACCTTGTATTCCAAGGTCCTGGACTTTTTTTCTAGTCGTTCGATCTCTGTCTTTTGGTCGCTGATAACTTTGTTCCTCTCGCTGACTTTGCTTTGATGTTCTTGGATTAAGCTCTCCTTTACGCCAAGCTGATCATCAAACTGCTGTGCCATGGAAATCAGATGATTGGCTGCACAAGAAAACACAGTGTGAGCTATGAACAAACAAAGATGACGTGACTATGTTTGCAAAGAAGTCAAATGCTGACAATGCCACAGGTGGAATAATAAACCATAATTAATCAGAATGTAAATAAGTTCCGTGACTGTCCATCATCTACCAACGCTGTGTAAATGTTTTACCATTTTTTTGGAACTGCTCTGCCATCAGCTGGCGGATACGATGTCTCCTCTCCAGAACCTCAATCAGGCGTGGCAGCGTCTGATCATCTGCTGGGTCCACCAGCTCACAGGGAGGCAGAGGTGGAAAGCTTTCAATGAGTTGATCTAGCAGAGCTCCATCATCTACCATAGGAAAGGTGTGACAATGGAAAATTAGAACATTGGTCAAGAAATACACGCAAAGTCTCCTATACATTGAACAAGACGACAGTGATAGTCAGATACACTTAATTAGATCAGATTTGACAATAATATGTTCTATGCAGCTCCACTAGCCTAAATATGGTACTCTTGATAATATTGCATTAGTGGGATGTTACTTAAGCAGCAAAATGTATCCATCTCAAGGGGCGACCATTTTGCCACTTGCTGTCGACTGAAGATGACATCACAGTTGCTCAGGTAACAACCAATCACAGTTCAGCTTCAGAAAACAGGGGACTGGAATGTGGAAATACCCAGTTGGCGGCCATTTTAACGGACAATTCGCTACTCAATTCCAGTCAGCACCGATTTGTGCTAAGCCCTACTACACATGGAAATACAATCTACATAAAAATAAAGCCTACTACTGACCGACCAAAATGAAGCTGAGGTTTTTTGAGGGGGTCACCCCACACCCATCCCTAAATTGCAGCCTTTGAAATTTGAAAATTGTATACAACTACATTGTGATATACAAGTAATCGATTATCAAATTAATCGACAACTGTTTTAATAATCGAGTAATCGTTTGTAGCCATTTTTTAATTTAAGATTGTTCAAATCCTCTGGGTTCAGAATATCAACAGTTAATTGATTTCTGTAGTCCTTCATGAAAGAAGTTTGATTATTTTGTATGTTTAATCAAAATAAGACATTTGCAAAAGTCCGTTTTTACTTTGGAAAACAATGACCGAACCGGTAACATAGCACAACATCAATCCCCCTTTTCTTTAATCACTATGCGATACAAAGTATGAAATAAACAGCAATCACTGGTTAATAAACAGTAATCAGAGGGGGTGGAAATTATTTTTTTAGAACACTTAATCAAAATGAATAATCGATTCTAAAACTAGTCGCTAGTGAGAGCACTACCTACTTACCAGCGTTACAGGGACTTCGTCGATCATCCAGCCGAAGTGACAGCTCTTCCCTGAATGCCTGATTTCTTTGCCTGCGTCCAGCAGCAAGACCACAGATTGGCCTGTCAACCGGCCGCGCAACTTCCACCTCCTGCGTCATCTCTGCAAACCGCATTACGAGCTGCAGCACCAAAAACAATTGTTACAAACTTAAAACGCAACTATCAAAGTTGAACGGATCTTATGTACTGTATATCATAGACACACAATTTTTGAGGCAGATGCAGATAATTTGAGGGACAGATGGGGAAAAGCCAAGTTGAGACAGTTGGCTTTTCATTAAAAGACATATCAGTGGAAAGTCTATCAAATCTCCAGTTAAATTAAGTCATTCCAAGTGGCCTCAGTGGCTATTTGCTGTAAGATACCTGACAACAATGGGAATATGTATTACCATGGTTTCCTCATAATCATCAGCTTTTGGGTTGACACAAACAATCATCTTAACTTTCCCTTCTCCGTCAAAGTAGTTCTTAAAAAGATGAGTCACTTTAGAGTCCCTGTATGGCACCATCTGGAAAAGAAGGACAACGTGAAAGTGAAAGAAA
Organism: Leptonotus elevatus; assembly: GCF_054856555.1. NCBI lineage: Eukaryota > Metazoa > Chordata > Actinopteri > Syngnathiformes > Syngnathidae > Leptonotus > Leptonotus elevatus. Next base: position 22,948,046 of record NC_141241.1, on the reverse strand, counting down.
AAAAATCCTGACTGTTACTCTCATAAGCAGCAAAACTTCAGGTGAAACAATGTCACACACAAATATTAGAGCTCATTCACCTTATTTGTCCCGCACAACTGGTTCTCGCGCAGGACTTCCATACATGTGCGCAGAGTCATCAAAGACTGATTTATATTCCCTGGCGGGGAGAGACATAAACAACATATGAACATGAATGAGCTTTTACTGTCAATTCTTGACAATAAAAGAGACTAACCTGCTTCACGCAGACGGCTCCCCTCTGCTCTTGTTCTACTGGTGCGCTCGCTTCCTGCTAGGTCAACCAAACACAGCTGGCTCACATTCACCTGGGTTTTGTCCTAAAATTCAACAACAGATTGAAGAGAAACATGATGGGCAGGCATGGCTGCTTTTGTGTCACACAAATTGATGACAAATATAACGGCCATCTCGTCGAAGGAAAAGCCTGTTTTCAAGTAACTTTTGGAGTAACACGTTACCTGCAGAATGTGATCGCCATCGGCATCGAGAGGTGCCTGAACCAGCTTTAAAGTGAAGACACTGTGGGAACGACTGGATTCGCGGTTCAGTTGAGTGTTGGCGATCCTCCTTTTCTTTTGCCCTACAAGAAGCACTCATTTTAACGTTTCGCAAAAGCTCCACATATTTACATCTACTGATTTGAATGATCAAATTTATGCAACACGCTGAAATAAGTTAAAACAATAAAAGGTAAAAGGACCAGAGAAATACACAGTACAGTACAGGCCAAAAGTTTGGACACACCTCAAGTTTATATCAAGGGTGTCAGGCAATTAAAATTTGTAATCGTAATTAAAATGTGCAATTAAATATGTATCATTAATAGTTTTCATACTCGTGTTAAGATAAAAGTGGAAAAAAAATGAAACTAATAAAATTAAGTTAAATTTAAAAAGCTGTACTGTAATGAAAAAAACGTGTGATATTGATTTGTGTTGGTCATTTTTCTGCCACTAGATGGCGTAATTGCATTAGTAAGAGGATGAAAGGTCAGTGCATTTTTTTATTTTCCAATTAAGAGCTATCTAATCTTTAACATGAAGTAACATGTGAAATTCTGCTAATTTTTACAATTCCAAAATACAATTTGACCCCGGTCCCCACAAATATATGCATTATTATTACTGCTAAATTTTGACGTGGACATGTCTGCTGCGTTGCGACTAGAATTCCCCCAGTACAGGCTTTCCAAGTAAGGGGCGGTCATTAATCACGCGTTAAATTTTATTTTTATTTTTTTTGGACACCTTTAGTTTTTATATACCAAACAGGCAATCTCTTGATGACTTTTGAAAGTTTAATAAAAATATTTGTTTCCAATATATTGCGATTTGTTGTTGTTGACACTCAACTAAGATCAAGGCAACCATGTGACAAAAGATACTGAATTTGCAAGTTTATCATTCTGAATTACCATCACTGTCTTTATGTGCAATATTCCTACCCTGAAAAATGCAATACAGCAAAATTAAGCATCTCAAAATCCATGGCCAAAGCCAACTCTTCATGTTTTTCAATTATTTCTTTAATATTTATCGCGGAGAAGTGTATTTCATTAAACAATTTACCACGGTCTTTACTATGGCATGAACACAAGTTAGTGGTGGACAACTGTGATTTCTGACGCCATACAAATTCAGGTACGTTGCCGTACTGCACTGTCTTAAAAATTGGCGATCAGATCTCAAGGAGTATTGCAGGGCTTAAAGTAAAAAAAAATCTTGAGCCTGAACTTTTACCAGGGAGCGGTAGTGCAGTGCCCAACATCCCGATTCGTTGTTCGACCAACATTAAGCCATTAATTACTATTCCTTTCGTCGCCGTGCATGGACTGGGCATTTGGGAAACTCGTGAAATTCCCGATGGTCAGTCCTCACCAAGTGTCAGGTTATCTCTTTCATGAGCCATTTATATAATATGTATAGTACAGTATAGCACAATCCCCTCTCGTGCTGCAGCTATCGAATATTTTGGTATTCAAATATCCTACGGAAAATTCTATTGAATAATCAGGTAATTGGATAAAAATCATATTTTCGCAAGGTGAAAGAACAATTATGAATACAGAAGACGTTAAAAATATATTTCCACTTACTAATGATCAACCATTTTTTTTTGTTTTTACTGAAATTGAAATTGTGCTTAACAGCACATTATATTCCTCTTTAGAAAGCTAGGGAGATTTTAGACAAATCTCTCCCCATGGATTTTGGAATGACGTTCCGTTAAATATTAGGAAACCTCCCTCTCGACCCACTCTTAAAACACATCTTTGTTCTTTGGCGTTTGACTCGGCATGAGACTCATCATTGTTTTAATGTTTTATGGTGCCTGCTGTATTTTGTTACTAATTTATTTATTTTTACTTACTTGTGTAATTTTATTGACTTATTTATTTACCCACTTAAGATAATTATTCATTTATTTGGTATTATTTTTGTTCTACCTGTCTTTGACTGATTTTGACTCCATGTAAAGCACTTTGTATGAAATAAAACTCAAGAGTTGAGTAGTTTTTGGTCTGTGAGACAAAGTGACGTCAAAACCACAGTTGTGATTTTGCCGACCGTCAAGTGCACAAATGAGTGAGCTTGGTTTATTTATTAGGAACGGCAACTGTGTTCGGCTGTCAGGTGTGCAAATCATCACGTCGATTAAACTGCCTTTGAAAAGTAGTCTGATTACTCTGGCTGCAGGAGCTAGCACTGTTAGCACGCTAACACTGTAGACGCCCTAAATACTGGCAACAGGCACCGTGCAATACAATGTCAGCGTAATTAAGTCTTCTTGTAGTGCCCTTAATTGGTGATCGAACGTGATTTCTGTACTAAGTTGTTTTGTTGACTTTGGTCGCAATTGTTTACGCCGGCAATAAGAACGGCAAACACACGTACCGCTGGACGAGTCAAGTCATCCGTTGCGCCGCGGCCCGCGACTGGCGAAACGCTTCCGGGAACAACTTCAAAATAAAAGCATTCATTGGCATCGCGCTCCACATATTATTTGGTATGGGGAGGTTTATTTTGAAGTTGGCCTTTTTTTTGCCAGACATGTCAAATATGTCAAATGTTTACTTCTCTGGATTGCGCTAATAGCGCTTACTCCGGAAATCCGGCACCATGCCGGAGTATTTTAAACCCTGTATTGGAACCAAACTGAGCGTGGTTATAAATGATGTGAGTTTCTCGGGGGCGCAATTAACCCAATTTTCACTCACCCTTCCAGAAGACTTGAAATGCCTCCTTTGTAGATTTGACCTCAACTTCTGTGCATCCAGCAACATACATGTTATGATTCTGATCTTCGCGTAGAATTTTGGATTGAGGGGCTCTGAAAGACCCAAAAGCAGCAATTGTAAAATGACAGATATTTGACAGTAAAAAGTGACAACATGATAACGTGTCACATATGCAGACACAACAGTGGTGCAGCCTCATGCATACAGTAAAGCTGAAGCCATTCAGTGAGGACTAATCTAGTGATAGCTCAAAGCCACACGAGAAAGCCAGAATGAGACAAAGCGAGTAAACCATGTTAATAGTGCTAAATCACAAGCCGTATCTACTGCATGAATAACCGCTTCTGACAGATGACAAATAATTGCTACACAGCGAAGCTAAGGCTACAAATAAATACTTTGGGGGCACATACACAAAGTCAGAGTTCTTTACAGGTGTGCCAGTACCAAGCCACCTAACAAAAGACAATGCTTTTTTAAGTGACTCCAAATTACAGCATAAAAGGGCTTCAATATACTTCATCTATTGCAAATCATGTACATGAAATATTTTTGGAACATTTGCATGACATAACAGGAATTGGAGACCAGATGCTGCTCTCGTAAGAGGAATCAGGTGCCTGTAGTGATTCAAAGGAAAATCATTTCCAAAAATGTGACAAAGAAAGAAAATGCTGCCTCTTACTTCGGTCTGATGGGATCAAAGGGGACATCTTCGAGAAGATCGTAGATGTAGTTGTTATAGACCTCAACGTAGGACACCAAGATGCTGTAACAACAGTCTTCATCCACATTTTCAGCTTTACATGCCTCGTCTGGACTGATCATGTCTGCAAATTCTGGGTCCGCCTTCTGCCTAAACAGAACAGAAAATAAGGAGCAGAGCGTTTAATGAATTTTTAGCAAAGTCCCTGGCAGTGTCGGAAAAAGGGTTAGTGAACACGACACTTTAGATTAATACCTGGAAGTGGGTGTTTTGGGCACTAAAGGTTGAGAGTCTCTTCTCTGTCTCTCCAGTAGAGCATCAACATCATTCTGGATGTCAATCCCATTTTTGTCATCTGGCTTGAACACCTAAAACAACAAGCATTTTGTTTCTTTCACACAAAAACAGCCATAAATACTTTTTCATAATATTTGAACATAAAATAAGTTTGTCAAGTTTCTCAGATAATATTACATCTCTCTCCATCTTGTCTTAATTTGAAAAATGCCAGACTACATTGTGCATGATTGTATTATATTATTATTATGATAAACAAAGTCTTACAAATCGTTTGGCCTGGAAGGGGCCGATACTGTTGAAGAGCATGTCAAGTGACCGAGGGAGAAGTCCACCCTCTCCAGGAGACCCCGTCATAGTGAAGGTCTTACCACTTCCTGTGACTCCATATGTAAACAGCAGACCTTGGCGGAATAGAAAAAAAAAATACAAGGCCTCTTTCAAAACATGGAGAAAACAAGTAAGGGATAAAATAGTCCTGAAGCGGCTAAAGCGCTCACCATTTTTGCATTGGATAAGGTCCTCAACTAGCGGCTTGGCGACCTCCTCAAACAACTCCATTTGAGTGGTATTAATACCAAAGACTTTTTTGAAGGAGTACTGCGTCTAAAACAGCATCATTCAGCAAACAATGCATGTCAGTTTTATACAATTTGTTGCCCATGGCGTGACCTGATGTTTTGAACTGTAAATTCAAATAACTGCTGAGTGATACTGAACAAAGCAAAACAGTTGACTTTACACTATTAATGCTGGAAAACTATAGGCCGGTTGTGGCAAGTGATGCCTCCCTGATTACACACATTTTGCAAAGTAGAGACACTGCAGATAATCTTGGCCTGGTTAAATGAGATACTACCTCTTTGAATTCTCCATTGCGGTTGGCTTTGAGGCCATCGGGAGCATGCAGCTGAATGGTGGAGTTGCTGATCATTTCGACACAACATTCCTCATTCTCTGCTCCAAGTGGACGTATACGACAGTACACCTACAAATAAAACAACAGCACACATATTGAGAGCATTGTATGTCAATCACCAAAGTTGTTTTGTTTGTGTTTTTTTTGATGGCACTCACCTAAATTGTAGCGTATTGACTCACTCTATTTGACTTTCCCATAATTGGTTTAATGAGATATGAACCATAAATGTGTGGCTAACATCATTGTGTTATGCTAAAGACCAATCAGTGCATTTGCTCAACATGTAAAAATAGCCTGTGTCTCTGTTTAGTACATTTCAAATACATAAACTTAAATAATAGTTCATTTTCATTGAGTTGCGTGCAACCTATCGCATTATTGTGATTTTTTTCCCCTTCTTCCCGATGATTACATCAAAACAACAGCGCTTGAGCTTCGCTGAAATAATGCTTAGCCAATAGTCAGTATTATTGGTAGAATTATTAAAAAAGTGACAATCAACCACGGTTATGAGTTGTGTTCACTTACGCCAACAGGATCTTTCTCTGTATTTGAAGTCTTTTTTAGGCCAGGCCTGCGAGGAGTCTTGTATTTCCTGAAGATTCAAAAATTCAAATAATCTTAGTGTTAGATGAATCTGACCAACACACGTTTTTATATATATATATATATATATATATATATATATATATATATATATATATATATATATCTGAACACAATGATTGACAATGTAATTTCAAACGGACAAGGTGCCACTTGTACGAAGAATGACTGACAAAAAGCAGCTAAAATAATTCTCGACCAGCAAACAAGTTCGGGCCACATGCGCAGCCAGTTTACATAAAACCAATTGACGTTGGTTTGTGTTGCACGATCCCGTCTTTGTGCAGTTGGCCCTTTAGCTCGGTTAGCTTAACTGTCAAAATGAGAAATTAGCTAGTCTTCGCTGTTTTGGACGGGCATTGATAATCTTCCGCATTATGTCAAATAACCAGGACCAAACAACACGAGGTTTCGTAAAACAGAAGGTGATACATACGGCCTATACATTTTTTATGCTGTTTAACGCCTGGACACAGTGATCAGGAAACTTCACGCAAAAGCGCCTCGTCTCTGTTTTTGAAATTTCCACCTTGTCAAACGGTTTCCAACGATCTGGTACATTTAACCAATCACAGTGCAGGACGAAACGCTAGGGGACGGAAGTTCCGCCTTCAAATAGAATGACGCATTCAAATGCAATGCGTTTTTTCAATAACCAATTCGTTTTGAGATCTACTCCAAAGAAACCGGCCGCAGTACGGTATTTAATTTCAATTCTTAATAATTAAGAGGCTTTTGGAGAGATGTTTTTTATATGTCTGACGTGAGACTTCCATGTCAACTTCTCGTCGATTATAACTCCTAAAAATGTCGTCTCATTAAATTTTTCAATCTGAACACCATCAATTGTTATATGCAATTCATAATTATTCTTACCAAACATCATAACTTTTTTCAATGTTCAATTAATGCTCTAGTAATTTTACAGAAACGGTCAATGTGGATTGTTCATAAAGTTGTTGTTTTTGGTCACACTCATGGTCTATTTATTCAGTCAAAGTTGTTTAAATTACACGACCTTATAAAGTATAATACTTTAAAAGTTTTTGTGTGTCTGTGCGTGGGGTCAAACTTTGGAACAGCTTAGAGGTACAACACAAGCAATGCCAAAACATCCACAGATTCAAACTGTTGTATAAACATATGGTTTGGTTTCAGTATTTGGAAAGTGTTTACATCTTACCTACATCAATCTTCCATCTTATTGTGATAGTATATGCTTGCTGTTTTTTTATCATTGCAGGCATATTATCCATTTCCATTGTTTGTCTTAGAATCATTGATATGTGCTGTTTGTGCTTTTGTTTTGGTATTGTTAGTTTTCATTACCATTGCCGGTATGCGCTTTTGATGCAGTAGTTTTTAACTTCCTCCTACTCCTTTTGAACATATAAACTCTTTTCTTTCTTCCTATTTTTGTTTTTCTTTTTTACTTAAACTTTTGTTGTGTGTTGTCCAAGTGCGTAACACAGTTGAGGGGGAGGAAAAGGCGCAGCTATCTTATACATACGCAAAAGCATGCGCGGCCAATCCCAGCTGACTCGCGTGAGCGGCAGGCTCCACCCTGGAGTGGTCGCCAGCCACGCAAACAAACAAACAAAACATTGGAAGGGGAAAATGGGTTTGGAATGCTTCCATTGGAATGTTGCCTCGTCTTGGAATTTCGCCTCGTGTGTCTTTTAGATGCACACCAGGTTTGATTGGCTACAAATTGCTTTGACATTGACGATCAATTTTCAATTGAATCAACATTTTGGGCTTTATCGAAGGAGAGTTCTTACATGTTGCATATTTAGATAAACATGACAAAAGACGTGTTACCTTTGAAAATCCTAAATTGCATCTTTGAATCGAAAGGTGTTGAGTCGTCTTTTGTGGAAGCAAGCAAGCATTCAAGCACATTTTCACAGCAACGCAGGTTTAAAACTATTTTCTCATTCAAGTAAATACAAGTCTTCTTACAGGTGAAGTCAAAATAAAGAAGTACAAAATAAATAAATAAAATTCACTCAAGGGTTGAGGAACAAACTCACGACCTTCAGCTTGGGAGGCTGCCAATCTATGCCCTGAGCCATGCAGCTTCTGCTGTGTGTTACTGTAGCATATCGCTCGAATCTTCTTAACTCCGAGACCCAAAAATTCTTGGAGCTAAGCAAACAGTATAAGTGGCGTATCTCAGGTGGTACTGCGGCCATCCCCCAACCTGAAGGTTCCTCAAACCTTCAGTGACTTTGATACATTTTTTGTCAATTCTTTATTTTACTCTCTTCCAGGTGAAAATATTACTCTAAACTGAGTCTATTTGGTCCCACTCAAAATAGAGTCAAATGGACTCTAAATAGAGTCAAATTTACTCTACAGAATTTACTGTGTAATCACCATCGTCACCTTCCGCCTCTTGGCCATCCATACGCTGCTCTTTGTTTGGCCAAAGGTTTTCATCCATGTCGCAGCTGATATTTTCCCTTGCAATGCTGCGAGGGGAAAAAACGGTCTGAATGTCTCAACCGTCCTCTACACTGATTCCCTGTGATATGCTTGACTAATTTTGACAATTGAACAGATGATTTTGCATAATATGACTTACACACAGAAATCCCGATGACATGTTTTGGAGAGGACAGCCATTAGACTGAAAAACAACTAATCCAGTTAGGTCAGCAAGATCTATCCATTTGGAAAATGTGCTAAAAGTGGGCACATTGTGCTAACTGTAGGCTAAATGTGCACAACCATTTGCACAGATCCACTGAGACAATTGAGACATGTACTAAGACATTGGCAATTTGATGAAAGTCAATGAGAAATGCCATTCAGTTGAGACCAATTGTCGGGTCGTTTTGGAATTTGTCCATGGTATTTTGAAAATGTCATCTTGGTTTCAAGAAATGTGCCAAACCTATAGAGATAAACTGTAATACAGTATTGCGGTAGTGAATGTGGAATATGAGTTAAGCAGCAAAATGCAGCATTTATTTTATCAACATAAGAAGGCGGCCATTTTGCCACTTGAAAATGACATCATTGTTGGTCAGGTCTCAGGCAACAACCAATCAGAACTCAACTTCGGAAAACAGGTGAGCTGTGATTGGTCAATGCCTTCGCCCTGAGCAACTGTGATGTCATCTTCAGTCAACAGCAAATGGCAAAATGGCCACCCCCCTGAGTTGGATCAAAACGTCTGCATTTTGCATTATTAATCAGAATGTCATGTTTAGACTAGTGAGGTCACATAGAGCATATTATAGACATTTTTCACAAAACCCGTAAGTTAAGTGATCGTTGTGTGCTCCAATTTCCGGTGTCGTTCACAGCGATTGTAACAATAGTGGGTTGGGGGATTGTCTGCTGGAATCCAATGCATTTAAAAGGAGAACGCATATTAGAAGACAAACATGCAAATGTTTAGTTATTGGTAATGCACTTCCCCATTTGTCCATGAGGTGGCAGCCCCAAATCAAGATGTGGACTCACCCAATGTGCTCTTGCAGATGTAGTTCAACTGTCTGTCACATTTAAGGCCGTTCAAGAAACCATTGGACAACATTTCAACACAGAATTCCTCATATTGGTTGTTTGGCTACCCAGAATCCCGGAACCTGCAACAAACGAGCTTTCACACAGAGCTGGTGGTACCAAAGAGCCGCAGCAGACAAAAGCCAATTGGCCGCCAGTGTTCACCCACAATTCATCCACGCGGGCGCCAGTGGCAAACACTTGCAAGTGACAACTCAGTACTAAATCAACTTTTATTTGCTGATATGGTGTCTACTAATGCTGTCTACATGACCTGGTCATTACGTTGACATTTTTGTGCATATTTGCTGAAAGCTTGAATTTGGGACAAAAAAACATGTGTTTGGTGCCATCTTAAGGTTAAACACTGAGATAAACACAATTTGGCTGTTTGTGTCCTCTTATTACAAGTTATAAACTACGTCACTTGTGGTCGTGATGTCGTCGCCCCCGCCACCCACCGGCTCAGTCTCGTACACGCCTCCTTAAACGCCTTCTTAGTGAGTTGCTGCTGTCAATCACAGTAAGACCAACCCTCTTCACATTCGCAACCCAATGGTCATCCAGGCAACACTGAGCGCAGATTTCAAATCTTAGTGACCAAGATTGCTGTGTTGCATAGCAACGGTTGCTAAGCAAAGCAAACCTTGGCAACCGGCAGCAAAGAAGCAATTACCACGAGTTGTTATGACTTTATACTTTTATTTATATTCACTCCTAAAATGGTACAAAAGATTATGATAAAGCACTAAATTGGTAATTTCCATGTTTGATGTTAATTAAATACCTTTTTTACTTTTTTTCTTTTACAATTATCTGAAAATATCCTGTTCAAGTCATCACCTGCCTTTTGTGAAAATACTATGGTTCATATAAAGTAACAATGGCATAGATATGTTAACACAATAGAAGTAAAAAAAATAAAAAATAAAAAAATAAAAATAAACAAGCAGTATGTATACAACAAAGTGAACTGTGTGTTCGCTACTCTGCCCGGGAGACCATGTTAGTATGTGTGAGTGAATGTAGCGGGGGAAAATGACACACACATAGTGTATTTTGATTAAAAGCTACAGTTTATGACAGCAAATAACCACATAAAGTTTTACTTATTAAAAAAATATATCAAAAAACGTTACACAAATAAGCTTTAATTTCGAATAAATAAACATAGCCTACATTTTAAAAATGTTCAGGCAAAAAAAAAAATCAGTGTAAAATTCCATAGGTTGTTTACAAGCACAATACAGATGAAAGCGTCGAGATTAAAAGCAGTAAACAAAACACTGTATGACAGTGATATTTTCACTTTTTGCTCACTTAATCGTTTCAAGCTCTTCAATAACTATCCCCATGTGTGGATCATCATCAGAGAATGCAGAAAATCTAATTTAGTTCACTAACTCGACATACTTTGGCACTTTGCCGTTATGGGTTTTAAGAAATAAATATTGTTATGTATTTGGATGTAGCACGTATTTTCATTGTGTTTATGTAACATACACAGATCATCAATTTGCATCACATCCAACAGCAGTCATCACAGTAATTAAAGGCTAACTATCACTATCTTTTCAGTGCGAATGGAATCTTGTGAATCACATGGACAGCTCATCAGTTTCCCAAAAAACAACAACAACAAAAAACACGTTACGTAGCCTACTCTACATAACAATAGACGTTGGTTTATCCAAATACCAGCTTGGAGTTCTGTGCCATACCACAAGCCAAAAGTCAGTGTGGCTTTTCTTGTCTCTTATGTTTCTTTTGCTGACCGATTGGTGCGGAAAGGAGAGGTAGGCTGAAGATGAGGATGATGATCAGGTTGGCCGGTAGACAAAGTAGTGTTACACCCAACGAGTTGGCAAAGGTGATAGGTAGGGAGTGGTCGAGAAGCCAGGAACGTCGCAATACCATGTCTTGCTCAACGGCCATCATTTGGAAGTGGGTGCCAAGGATGCCAAAGACATGGAAAAGTTGATGACTGTGACCTGCAGAGGGAGGCATAACACAGTTACAGTTTTTAGCAGTTGTTTACACACTGAAATGAACATTTTCACACTGTAGCTGTGTATGGTAAGAAATCAATACGTTCCGTCTGCAGCATCACTTGCTTGCTTGGTAAGTTTATAATATTTGTGTATTTTCTTTGTATAATAAATGTTGTAGGTTTGTCATTATCTTTTTTTTTTTAATCTAATTGATCCCATAGGCCTACATAAAAATGCTCAGCAAAAAAAGTCTAGCACATGCTATTTCCTGAAATAGGGGTTTTTACAAATGTGTTTTGTATTGATCACAGTCGTGTGTGACTGGTTTCTGATCATTTAAAGACTGTTAGTGAGATGACAACAAACAGCATTTTATTTTTATTTTTTTATAAATGTGTGTATAAGTGAATGTGGGGATTGTCCACTACCACTTGTGGCTACTGACTGTTGTTTAATTTTGACTTTTTGTTAAAAAACAAACAAAAAAGAAGGCGAAGAAAGAAAGACACACACACACATTCCATACAGTTCAGTAGTTCACCGTATAATTTTATGCTGTCACGTACGTTGTGTTACGTGAAGTTATGCCGAATATTTATGAATGAAGAAAGCTATCTAGTTTTATACTCGAGTAAATTGTGTTTTACCATTCACGACCTGTGCTTCCAAAGGGTTTGCCATCGTAGAGTGACGTCTTATTGTAGTCTGTCGGTGAAGTCGGGGTACTTTTTTTTCCCGACTTCGCAAGTGGAATTTCCGAGTTCAAGGGGGCGTTCCCTTACACACTTCCTGGTTTGAACTCGGAAAATTCCGACTTCCGACCCTCCTCGAATGCAGCATTAGTACATGGCTCAGGTGTAATAAACACATTGCCCCCTAGAGTTTAGAGGTAAAAACTAAACAAACATGGGGCTCCTACAGTGCTTATATTTTGACTGAAGTGTGTCATTTGTGAAACAATGTAGGAGTTACACAATTTTAGTGTGGTGTTTTGATAGTTGTGAAAATAAAATAAAAAAAGTATCCCTGTTTTCCAAATTGTGGGTAAATACATTGCAAACAGTTGAAAAATATACATATTGTTAACCTTTTCATCAAAAATCATTGTATTTTATAGGAGTGTCAAAATTAATTGATTAATCAAGAACTAACTAGTTGATCATCAAATTAACCAACAACTATTTTAAATGGAGAGTAAAGAGCCTCTGATTGCAGCCTCTCAACAGTAATTATTCTCAGATTTCTGTAGTCTTTCATGAAAGCAGGCTGATTGGGAAAATGTTTAAAAGTAAAATACAATTTTATCTGACTATCTAATTAATTTATTGAATAATCGCTAGAATACTAAATTTTCTGAACCCCTGATCCTTACTGTTTTAAATGTCAATCAGTTGTTACTTATATTGACTGAGCAGTTTCTGTTTGTTATAGTTAATGTTGAATAATTCAACCCAAGGATTACATTTGCTTGAACTTGGTTTTCATGCATGAGACAAAAGGCAATTCTCAACTTAGTCTGCCCCAAGAATGAAACAATTGTCATCTCAGATTGGACTCACCAAAATAGTCGAAGCTGCCAGGCGCCAGGCGCTCAGGTAAATGCGTTGCAAACAGGAAGCCAGTGAGAAGAGCCAATGCAATGTGGGTGTAGTGGAAGACATTGGCGTCGTTATCTGTGCAGCCTTCCCCTTCACATAGGAACAGCTGGGAAAGAGTGCACTATGGTAAATATAATCAACTTGTTTGAAGGTGTATCACTGCAGCAGCTGGAAATATTTATTTTAGTCTTAGTAATACTATACTTTGTTACATGTAGTTTAATATGGGGTTCCATGAGTGCCAAAAATATGTCTTTGCGCCTTTGTCTTATATATGGGTATCATATGTCTGTGTCTATCGGCGTGGGACGGAACATATGTCTGTGTCTATTGAACGTTGAACTGTCCTTGTGTCCATGCTAGGTGTATATGTACGTGCCTATGATAGGCGTATATGCTAGTGCATATGCTAGGTGAATATGCTACGTGTATATGCTACGTGTCTATACTAGGTTAGGGTGACCAAATATGTCCTCTTTAGGGAGGACAGACCATTTTCTTACGTCCTGTTCGGGCGTTCGGGATTTTTATAAATTCATGAAAATGTCCGGGTGCATTGCTTCACTAATAGGAGGTGAAGTACACTATGTAACTGCGACTGGTACCGCAATTTCAAGGCCTGGGCAAGTGCCCTCTTTTTTGGGAAATGGGAATATGATCACCGTATGCTAGGTGTATATGCTATGCGCATATGCTACGTGTCTATGCTAAGTATAGAGGATTCGAGGACGGCATGCTACACCAGCTCCATTAATCTGGAAGCTACAGTACCAGTATGGGCGTCGCTGCCGGTGCCACCGCGGTACCAATAAAGCATAACCACGTTGTCGAAACGGCACACCCAGAGGACACAAGGTAACAAGTAGCAATGACATTGTCCAACAACAGGTAGCATATACAACTAGCATAGACACGTAGCATATACAACTAGCATATAAACCTATTATGAACATATAGCATATGCACTAGCATATACGCCTATCATAGGCATGTACATATACACCTAGCATGGACACAAGGACATCAACATTCGATAGACACAGACACATGTCACGTCACACACCCATAGACATAAGACACAGGCGCAAAGACATCTTTTTGGTACTCATGGAACCTTGTTGTTTTACACCACTTATTCAATAAAACTAACCCGCCCCCCTCTTTATGTGCGTGCTGAAAGACTGTGCTGCGGAGCTGGCAGACGTCTTCACCTCTATCTACAACACCTCGCTGTCCAGCTCACTGGTCCCTGCCTGCTCTAAATCAGCTACAATTGTTCCTCTTCCAAAGCAGTCCAAGGTCACATGTCTGAATGACTACAGACCTGTTTTTCTCACCTCCATCCCTGCCAAATGCCTGGAGAGACTGGTTATCAAACACATTAAAGCTGCCCTACCACCATCATTGGACCCGCACCAATTTGCATACAGAACGAACCGGTCAACTGAGGACGGCATTGCCACGGTGCTGCATGTACTTTTAGAGCACCTGGAGCTTAAAAACAACTATGCATGGCTCCTCTTTGTGGACTATAGCTCTGCCTTTAACACCGTCCGGCCATTCAAACTACGGTCCAAGCTCCACCAAATGGGACTCAACACCCCCCTGTGCAATTGGACTGTGGACTTTTTAACCAATCGCACGCAGAGTGACAGAGCGGGCAAAAATACCTCCTCCACCCTTGTCATCAACACTGGGGCCCCTCAAGGGTGTGTTCTGAGCCCTCTGCGTTACACCCTGTACACTCATGACTGCTCTGCCTCCTCTCCGTCCAACCTCATCATCAAGTTTGCCGATGACACCACCGTGCTCGGACTCATCTTCAATGACAATGAGGCAAACTATAGGAGAGAGGTGCAAGATCTGTAGTCATGGTGCCACAACAACAACTTGGCTCTAAACACCAAAAAGACCAAGGAGATTACGGTGGATTTCCATAGGAAAAAATAAATCAACCATCAACCTCTCTCTATAGGCAACGATGTGGTGGAGAGGAGAAGAAGCTTCCATTTCCTGGGGTTAACAATGACTGAGGACCTGTCCTGGGGTGATCACATTTCCACAGCGGTGGGCAAGGCACAACTATTTGAGGAAGCTGAGAAGCGCTCACATTCCCAGATCTCTGATGGTGAACTTTTACAACTGTGCCATCAGAAGCATTCTAACATATGGATTCTTAGTGTGGTTCTCTAGCTGCACTCAGGCTGACCAGCAGGCTCTACAGCGGGTGGTGAAAGCTGCTGGGAGAATCATTGGAACGACCCCGTGAGAGTGCGCAACATCATACGGGACCAGCACCATCCGGCTCACCACCTTTTCCACCTGCTGCCCTCAGGGAGAAGGTACAGGTCCATACGGGCCAGAACATCAAGACTGCCCAACAGTTTGTATCCACAGGCTGTGAGATTACTGAACTCTGCTCCTCTTCCCTCTCTGCCTCCCCTTTATGGACAATAAAATCATCCAACAACAACAATAACTTTGAACCGGTTTGCATTGTTGCAGAATGTCACTACTCCCTTTTCCCATCCCTTCTTACTCAACGTTTGACGACCATAATATTTGATTAAATGATCCGGTTTTGCACTGATACACAATGTCCTTTTCAGCTATGTGAATATTTGCTCTGCACTTTATTCATGACAAGACCTTAAGTTGCGCTTAGTCTTTGTTGTACTATGTCCTATGTCGAATGTTTACTCTGGGTTATTTTATGGGGTTTTATTTTGTGGGATTTTGCACTTTACCAACTCTGCTGTATGGATGCTCCAAATGAAGTTTGGTTGTTCCTTTGTGACAATGACAATAAATATTCTGAATACTGAAACTCCGCACAGGATGGGCTGGCACTGTTTTACAGTGCCAACCAATGGACTACTGTGCTGAGCATGGCAAAGTCCCATGTTAGCCATACATGTATCATTTTATGAATGGCGCATTGAGTAGAAATTGAAGAACTAGATGTGCAAGGGAACCACTAAATTTAATTCAGTTTATTATTATTATTTTTAATTATTTTGCTATTTTGGACCCGCACGTGAGCAATACAAGTGTGGCCCTACCCTGTAAAAGAGAGGAATGCTGTCAAACAAGCAAGGGTAGGCAAATGCAAGAAGACGGAGCGCTTTGCTGAACCGTGGACTCTGACACTCAGGGAATCTGAAATAAATGAAAATAAATCATGTTCAAATAGTCTAGCTTTTTGCATGGCCTTACAGTTTATAAATGCATAAATTTACAACAGTGAAATACATGTGGAGTACATGAGTATGCTTGGGGGCTGAATTTTTAAAAAGATATTGTCGCCATAACAGTTTACATTATATAATATTCACCCTCCGATACAAGCTTTTTCTGTCACACTTTTTGTTACTTTCAAATGGGACAATGCAAAAAGTTTTGACTTAATTCAAGTCAGGAGGTTTCTGTAAAACAAGTTTTGCCTCTGTTTATTGTTCCAACCACTTTCAGCTGAAACTACAAATGCAGTTAATCGCTGTTTGGGGTTGCTCTTGCTCTACTTATAACAAGAAAAGATTGTCTAAAGGTGAAAGACAATGACACAATCCCAGAGGTGGAAAACTGACATCTTTTTGGACACAATGCAATAAAGGGAAGTGTAAAATTTTTACCTCTTTACAACGTCATGATTATTATGAAGAAATGGTGATCCAAGCCTGGCAAAATACATCAACAGATGGGAGGAGTGGAAAAAAAATCATCTGATAACAGGATCTACTATCCACAACTCAAGTGTGCTTAGTACTTTAATGTGATGATTTACATACACAATATAACAGCCTGAATTTAGATGTTGCCTTTGCAGCTCGCCGGTATGAACGACTTCCCTAAATCCTGTATTTTCTTCACTCAATAGAATAATTATGCGTACTGCGTAATTGCCACTAACAGTTAACAGATACTGTAGCTGCCATCCCAATTCACAAGGTAATAGCTGGTGTGTTGCCAAGCATGTCATGCCCCTCCCAAAGAGATAACAGTAAGATTTGCAATGCATTTCTTACCATACCTGGAGTAGCAGGACAAGCCGGTGCATATGATGGAGTTAAGCAGAGCAACAGGAATAAAGCAATGGTGGAAGATGCTGTTTATCCACTTGTCTGGGAACACGTAAGCTGAATACGTAACCGCAGTACCTGAAATGCAGCACATTTGTTTTGGAAACTTCACTTTCAACGGTTTGAGTCACAACTGTAAATTATTCTCTGATGTTTTATTCATCAGTATCTGGGTACGGTAGATCAAGTAGTGTACATAATAAGAAAATTAAAAAAATGCACCCATTAACATGGTTTGGTTACTTTTAGGGATGGGCGTGTGCTAATACGAGGTATCAGTACTGGACTGATACCCAGCCTTATTTCAAGCTATCGGTACTCGCGACTGCCATTTTACAATGAGGAACTATAAATTAGAAAAATAGAAAATTGCCATGATTTCATGCAATTTTAAGAAAAATGCTGGATATCATTCGGCTTCATCTATCCTTCCGTCCTTCCTTTAGTCTTTCCTCTGGTCTCTTGAGGTCTCCCTAATTTGTTGAAATTGAGATGTTTCTGGGGTTGGTGAAAGATTCTGGTTTTGTAATTCTAGCTGGTAGGTGGTGTCTGGTTGGTGTTGGATTTAACTTTGTTTCATCTTTCTTTTCTTTGATCCTTCCTCTGGTCTCCTGACAACTTCACGACTCTGGCGGGTCTCTGTATTATCCAGTTAAGGTGTAGGGTATGGGATTTTTATAAGGTTTCAGGTGAATTAATGAGCACAAACTCAGACTTATGCACGCACGTGCACGAAAAAATTAATAAATATCAGAGAGTGATGAAGATGACATGTTGATTCGGGCAGACTGCCAAATGAATAATACTAAGCTTTCAAAAAACGAAACCGAAAAAAAACATGGCTTGGTTACTTTTAGGGATGGGCAAATGTACCACATATCGTGCAATTTTAAGGAAAATGAAAAATTGGGATATTATATGTAGGGCTTTCTTGAAAATTTTCTGTCATTGTTTTTTTGGGGGGGAAATTTCACGTATCAAAAATACCAGTGGTATCGGCACTAGGTATCGATATTGGTGACTAATCAATAGTTCAGTACTGGTATCTGCCTGGAAAAAAAAGTAGTATCGAAACATCCGTATTTACTTAAAACCATAAAACAATTCTAATAATGTTTGTGTATACACAGTGAACAACCGAAACAGAATAATCATCTGAAAAGGTCAAATGCAGAGCAAAAATTCAGTTTTGATTGAGACTTGAGAAAAGTTAATCTAACAACATGTTTAACATAATACATGACTCCAGACTACCCCCCGAATCATAGTGACCCCAAACCTGAATTTGTAGGGGTGCATGATGAAAATAGATCTGTCTAAAACCTCTCCTTGTTCCATACATCCATTTTCTTAACCGCTTGTCCTCACAAGGGTCGCAGGCACCCTGAACTAGTTGCCAGCAATTTGCATATTACTGATAAATGGGCTGAAGTATGGAGCAGGAAATTGTCAAAAAAAAAAAAACTTCAATACTAATAATTTAAAAAAACAAACAGCAAATGTGTTAATGGTTGCACATGTGCGAGTAGATGAAAAATGTACTTCCACTGTCTCAAATTTTAAGGGCAAAATGCCTCCATATAGGGGCAGTTTGGAACCCTGTCATAAATACAATAAGGTTGGCAGTGGTGTCCAACCATATTGCATCATAGCAAAAGCTAGATTGTTATTGACCTATGAGTGTATTGCAATGATGTGCACACAACACTCACCCAGGCTGTAGAGACTTAAGGCTCCATAATCAAAATAAAAGCACATGTGTCGCACCCGCGCTGACATGCTGTTGAAGGTGTGAGCGCAGCTCGATGCCAGTGGATATATGCAGGTGGAAATGCTTAAAACCACCAGAGGCCAGGTGAACTGGTGCTGCCATGCAGTTTGGATCAGCACCATGCTTACAAGTTTCCATAGGAAATACCTGCAGGGAAGAACAATTGGATTCAGTCATTCAAACACATTTTCATCCTTTTGGCTCCAGCAGAATCAAATTCAGACCATTGCATAATTATGATCATAAGTAATGCAAAGAAAAAAAAACTACATTAAAAATAATAGGAAGTGACAGGTTTTTTTAAACTACTATATGGACAAATATATGCAATGCTACAAAAAGTAAAATAATAATAATAATAATAATAATAATAATAATAATGCTTGTAGAATGATAATGAAATCATTCTATTCTATTCTCCTGTCTATTGTTAAACTCAAGGCTGCAGGTAATGTGTTGCCAGGGAACATTTGTGAGTCTGTTGTAGGCCTGGCACACACTTTGTAGGAGGCATAACAAAAAAATAAAATAAAAATAATTGTTTTTATGTTACCTAAAAAAAAGAAAAAAAGAAAGTCTATTTTATTTATTTATTTGTAGTAGTAATAGATTACAAAATATGACAGAATACATAATACATTATAACGTCAATATACCCACTAGTGAGTGAGTTGGAAAAACAACCTTTTTTTTGTGTGTAATAAAGCTTTATTGGTCTAAATTTAGCACTCAATGCAGCTGACATTCCAACAGGCTTTTAAATAGTTTAGTATCATATTAGGCAAAAGAAAAAAGTTTCAGCTGCCAAATACAAAACACAGTAATTTATTGTATTTTGATGTTAAAATAGAGCATGAAAGCATGTAAGAGTAAAAATGTCAAACACACAATGAGCGCAGGCACATGTCAAAAAGATGTTGCAGGTGCTTACCAGGTGGGCAAAAAGTGAGTCCAAATGTTAAGGGTCTCATTGGTCAGCTGAAAGAGACTCAAAATGCAGTCTGTGGCTGAGCTGTGCGGGTTACGGTAGCCGGAGATAATGCTGTGCTCATGGAAATCCTCAGCAAGGCAAAAGAAAAATCAATTAGTATGTGGTGGGAAAATATTTACAAAAACAAGATTTTCAAGTCACTCCTAAAACTTACAGAAGCTACCAGGGAGCTACTGTTTGTGGGGGGCTCCTAAAAACTGCTCCAATAGGCCAAAAGGACCATCTAATGATGATTTGATGATGACCTATTAATTAAAAAGAAAAATACCAACTAATAATAATAATAGCCATCAATTTTTAAAGCAACCTGTCCTCATCATGGTTGCGACTGAGCTGGAGCATGTCTCAGTTGACTTTGGGTGAGAGGCTGGATACACCCTGGACTTGTTGCCATACCAAAGAAAAATAAATTGATACATTAAAAAAAAAACATCCACAGATGATGTGGCGCTGTTGGCTTCTTCAAGCCGTGACCTCCAAAGCCGTGACCTCCAAATCCGAGACCATGGTCCTCAGTCGGAAAAGGGTGGAGTGCCCTCTGCGGGTCGGGGATGAGGTCCTGCCCCAAGTGGAGGAGTTCAAGTATCTTGGGGTCTTGTTCACGAGTGAGGGTAGGTTAGAGCGGGAGATCGACAGACGGATCGGTGCAGCGTCTGCAGTGATGCGGACGCTGTATCGGTCCGTTGTGGTGAAGAAGGAGCTGAGCCGAAAGGCGAAGCTCTCGATTTACCGGTCGATCTACGTTCCTGCCCTCACCTATGGTCACGAGCTGTGGGTCGTGACCGAAAGAACAAGATCCCGGATACAAGCGGCCGAAATGAGTTTCCTCCGCAGGGTAGCCGGGCTCTCCCTTAGAGATAGGGTAAGAAGCTCGGTCATTCGGGAGGGACTCAGCGTCGAGCCGCTACTCCTCCACGTTGAGAGGAACCAGTTGAGGTGGCTGGGGCATCTGGTTCGGATGCCTCCTGGGCGCCTCCCTGGGGAGGTGTTCCGGGCATGTCCTACCGGCAGGAGGCCCCGGGGACGACCCAGGACACGCTGGAGAGACTACGTCTCACGGCTGGCCTGGGAACGCCTTGGGATCCCATCGGAGGAGCTGGCTGAAGTGGCTGGGGAGAGGGAAGTCTGGGCTTCCCTGCTAAAGCTGCTGCCCCCGCGACCCGACCCCGGATAAGCGGAATTGAAGACGGAACGGAACGGAACATCCACAGAAGCTTTTTGCAAGAAAATATTTGTTGAGGAAAACTTTGCACTTTCACTTAAAGTGCAATAAATCACGGTTGCACAGCCTTCAGCCCAGTTAGAATTTTTTCTAGTCTTGGTACATTCGGTTTCTACTGAGCCATTAACTTGAAATAAAACCATATTTGAAATACAGATATACCTCAAATGAAACCATTGTTGCTTTTTAGTTACTTTGAAGTGATGACAGAGCACTGTCGATTTCCCAACCATCTATGTTGCAATGAAAGATACAGCAAACTTACTTTGGGCACTTGATTGATGGTGACGAGCCTTGGTAATTTCATGAGGCTGAGCATGCTTACTGCAAAGTGTCTGCATGCGAGTGAGCTGACTTGAGACTGCCGGCGGGGTGTGCCTCGTATCTTTATAAGCGTTGTGTTGCCATGCCGTCCCATCGGAATCCTCCCTTCACCACCCCAGCCCACACCCTTTCAAACCCAGCGAGAATATCCAGTATACCTGTGGCACTCCCTCCTCTAGTTTCTCCTCCTCCTATCTTCATACTACTCACAGAGAGACAAACAGAAAGTCAAAACAGATCACAACATTGTGACACACATCGACAAGAGGTGTTCAACAGTTGACATTAAAAGTTTGATCGTGTTGAAAGATGCGCCAACAAGGCATAAATGACTTTAATACAAAGTAAGTTTCAGGTCGTGTGAGAGGCCATGGGAAGGTAAACACAGCGACTTCCTTGCTGACATGCCACCATCTGTCTTCTTCAGACAAGACAAGGAGAGATGGACTATCCTGACCAGAACTCCCGGGCCTGTCACCTGCTTTTTACTAATGAGAATGCTCACTGTTGCCCCCCCCCCCCAAAAAAGCAACACTTCTTGTTTGAAATTTCTCTGAAAGAAGACATTGCATGACATTTCTGTTTTAATTGATTTGATGTATTGCCATTCTGGTATTTTACTTTTTTATTTATTGATAACGTGTGACCTGCTGAAGTCAGAAGCTATTATGAAACAAACTGGCTTGGTTCAAACCCAATAATCAAGTTAATGTTTTATCCCAAAAGTTGATGGAAAACCTACTTATTAATACCTTACTACTTTAGTATTTGTCTTATGCTACGTGACTAGCAACACAATATCAAGTCCACAAGCATGTATGCAAAAAAATTGCCTGTTGTAATATTGAGAACTAAAGTCTTGGAAGTTGGACTGCTGTGTTTTTGTTTGAAACTACAAACAAACACAACGTTAACAACTAATTTGAGCGCATCTAAGGGATCTCGTTCTGCTCTCTCTCAGGGGCTACAGTAACACAGCAGCTTTGTGTCACGGTACGGAGTTGGGGACCCAAATGCGATTAGGCAGGAGAACCACGGCAGGGATGCATGTTGTACTGAAAACAATTTATTTAACAAAAACACTACCAGGGGTACTGTGTGAACAAAACCAACAAAGATCTGAAGACCAAAAATCAAAGTAACAACAAAACACCAGTGGTGACAGCAACAATGATCCAACACCAGACAGAGGGAAGACAGGAGACTATATGCACTCACACACTAACGAAACAACAGAGTGTAGAACTGAGGGCACCGATTGGTTGACACGAGGAAGGGCAGGATTACACTCAACAAGACCAAGGGAGACACATGACCAAAAACAGAAACCAAACATGACACTTTGAGGGGGAGGTATAAGAATTACTAAGAGATGCATTAGGCTTCCTGTACACCTGGAGGAGAGTGTCTCATTAGGATGAGTTGTAAAATAATAAATGCAAATACATAAACAAAGTAAAGCGCAGACACACACGCACGCACACACAACAAAACAGAGAGACGAGCAGCGAGTTGCAGTTGCAGTCAGAAGGTATCGCCTCGAGCAGGCACTTTTTCTTTTTTTTAACATCAACACGTATCTGATAACTTTCCCTGGCAAAATTAGCCTTTTTTTCCCTTTTTACTTTTTTTTGTATGAATTTAGTTGTGTTGACTCAGTGACGTCTTCGCTGCGCTCAGTCAGATTTGTGTCCCATAACCCCATATGACCACAAGGTGTCAGTGTTTTCAAGAGAAACGTTAAAGGAGTAAACGTGTTCTTCTCAAATCTTAACTTTGCCCAGAGGTTGACGTTACTTGTCATGATAATTTCATTAATAAAACATTTTTTGTTATCATTCAAAGAGCATCAAATCACTAAGTGTTAGAATGCTGCCGGAGGGCATAATGGTGGCCTAATGGTTAGCACATCTGTCTAAAATTTGTTTTATTTTTAATTTTTTATACGGTCTAACGGTTTGAGCCTTCCTGTGAGGGGTTTGCATGTTCACGTCGCGTTTGCGTATTTTCTACGACTTACTTTAATGCTCCAAAACGTTTTTAAGTTAACTCTACATTTTCCATAGGCATAAATTTGAATATGAATGGCGCTTTGGCTGTAGGCTATGTGGCCTAAGATTGACTGGTGCATGGTTAACAGCGCCTCTTGCCGGATGTAAGCTCGACAGACTCCAGGTCACTCATGACCCTAATGAGGACAAGTGCCAGAAATGGATGGCTCGATGCTAATGAGAAAAAAAAGTCAAAAGCTACAGGCTTGCATCTCTTGACCATATGCCACATAGAACTTCCTGTGGCAAGCCTGCAAAACCACCCTTTCTTACAGTTACCAACAAATCGTCTTTTCAGAGCAACAGTTACCGGACATATTTACTGGCAGCTTTAAGGTGTTTGCAGGTAAATTTGGGATGGATGATAATGAAGAAAACAGCAAATGGGGTCCACTCACCAAGATGTGTTTGTGCAGGAGAATTATTGTCATTCAAAGATTATGTGAAGTGGTACTTAAAGTAGGCCTACAGTTTTACTGCCAACAGTTCTTATGAATGCAAATTTTAGAATACATTAGAATACAAAGACTATATCTGGGGCAACGCTGTCAATAGTGGTTAGCGTGTCTGTCTCACAGTTCTGAAGTTCTGCGGTTTGAATTTCAGCTCATGTCCTCCTGCATGAAGCTTGAATCAGACAGATAATTACACGTTTTGCATAAATAGATGAATATGATCACACGCATGCCCCTGTGCACTACATTGTACATTAATTAATGAAAAATAAATGTTTACAAGTGTTTACGGTTTCTTCCTTTTCAATTACTTCACTAAACAATAATTAACTGTTTATGTCTACACATTTCCCACTTGTAATGATGGCATAATATGTGTGACAAAAAGAAACAGATGTCTATTCGAACGCTGCTGTTGCTCAGTGTCCCTTGAGTTTCTGTTGCCAACATTTGTATCCAAATGAGTAGTATGCACAGAAGGCGTTCTTCTGATGCATTATTAATATAGTTGCTCACTCCAGGAACTTCTTGCTCTCTTTTGAATTTCCACCGTCTTACTTTTTGACTGTAGAGAGTGGACTTTTCTAAATTAAATCTACATTTTTACTCAATAAATTTGATTTTTTTTTTATCCAGGAAAAAAACATCAGTGATTTTTTTTTCTTCAAGCACTGGTGCAAGTGTGATTTCATCCTGAGTTGCGGAAATCAAAGATAGATCAATAGGCCCCTCACTCTCCGTGCTCAGGACCTAATAACTTGGATTTATAGAGGACCATTTAAGGGCCCCATTGATGATACAGCTGACGTTGCTCCCTTTATTTCAACAGTGAATCAGAGTAGAGACTTGAGTCCAGCTGATAATTAGGTTGGAGTGAGACCATGATGTCACGGGTCTGGAGAAAATTGTATATTGCGCAGTGATTGTAAGCATACGGGTTGACAAATAAATGACATACATTTTTTTTCTACAAAAACAAACAAAGCATGTACTTTATAGTTAGTACATACAGTGTGTATTGTACCTGTGCAAGTCAAAGAACTGTACTATAATGTGCATTTTGCCAGATACTGAATATATTCATTGAACATATGAATATACAGAAAGTGTCTCAAAAGGTTGTTTTCAGTATGTTCCATATGCTGTTGCTGGCTAAAACCACACAGACTGTAGCTAGTTCACAATAAGCCTCCAATAGTGTTCCTGCAAGATGTTGGGTAGGGACCCAAAGGTGGTTTGAGAGCTTAAAAACAATAAATAAATAAAATTACATACATTATAATTGTTACTATGAATTTTCAGCTACACCACAGTGAACCAAGTTCCCACATGGAACATAATTAGATAAGCGCCAGGAAGTGTAGCTGCCACTATCTACTCTCTCTATATATGTGTGTGTGTATATATATATATATATATATATATATATATATATATTAGGAGGGTTCAACAGAGAGTTAATTTCATCAAGTGGTTGAATTTATGAAGACCATAAAGCCAGAGGCCGTCTCAAAGGCATCTGAATGGCAGCCGAGGCGACGGGAAGGCCCATACAGGAGCCATGAAGAGACTGAGCTTATTGGCTTTATGATAGGCTAATCACAGGACGGGGAGACTGCACTCAAAAGTCAGGAGGGATGCTAATATCATTAGAGCTGAACAAAGCATGGGGATGGAGGAACGTCTTGCTGTGCTACACAAATTGCGGCTAGACTGCAAACATTCCAGAAGGGATTGAAAAATGCAAGCAGGTGTCTGCATTCCTCACTACAAGAGAAAAGCATAATTATTCATCCATCCACAGGATCAAATATTAATATGGATACGGGCTTATCTATCTTCATAAAGGCTTAGGTATTAATGTTTGTCTACTGTAAAATTTGAGTAGTTCAAAATTAATGAACGAGTGAGGCAAAACAGTCAAACCAGAAACAAAAATGAAGTGGCAAAAGATCACTGAGCTCTGACGGCCAAATAGTTTCTAAATACTTTTAACTAGCTTCAAGGAAGATAAATTAATCGTGTGACAGGATGCCATGCTTGAGTGCAAGTGCAATTGAACTTAATTATAACAAATATTATAGCAGTGGATGACCATCAGGGTTGGCTAGACCTTCTATCGAAGCTTTGAACCACATTTACAACTTAAATTCTAGTATTTGTTCTATGAAATCTTTATTTTCCAACAGTTTTTCTTCATTTTGAAACATTTGTTTTAATTGTGTGCCATTTGTTACCCTGAAATGTCATGTCGTAAATCGAGCACCCACATTTACAGTTGATTTTGTGGAACGGCTCATTACATGTCTGTAACCAGCTCTCGATTACATCTCAAACAGTTTGAGGCCTAACGAAGAATTTAAGGGGATCTAAATTACACCCATGTCCTCCACTACGGTACAACTCCACAAGACAGCAATATTTAATTCATCTAGGATGGAAACAAGCACGCCGAATATTTAGAGGATAAAACATTTTCCTCAAATTATATTCAGCCTGATTATAGGGACAGTGTGTAAGATTTAGTGCCATCTAGTGGTGAACTAGCAAGCTAGCAGACTGACAAGCAGGAGCTGGCGGGAACAGCGAGCTAGTTTGGCGAGTAAGAATTTGCTGGAGGGGCTAACAAGAGCGGCTCGCGTGAACTAGCTGGAGAAGCTAACAAGAGCGGCTAGCGGGAGACGCTAGCAAAAGGTAGCGAGAGCAAAGCCGAGGGAGACAAGTGGCGAGAGTCCGAATCATGGGACTGAGAGGGCCACTTGCAAGGCCCAGCTTTGGAAGGTAAGCTGTCCCATTGGGTACAACACCTCCAGATGAACATGAACGAAACATGTCAGCCTCGTGTAAGGCGCAGTGCGACCTATGTTATATAATGAGGGATTACTAGACCCACAATTATATATGTGTGTGTGTGTGTGTGTGTGTATATATATATATATATATATATATATATATATATATATATATATAAAAGTACATTGAAATGATATAACTTTTTTTCTGTTGCATATTGTGAAATTAAGTTTTTCAAAATGATTAGTTCGCCACTAGATGGTGCCTAATACTACAAGAAAATTTAGTTAGAGCCATCCCTCGTCTTAAACATATACCGGGAAACATTTCAGAAAACACACAGGGAAATTAAGAAAATGCATTTATTTCTTTTTTCTCCTTTTACATTTTTGAAAAAAGCTAGTTTTAAAGCACAAAGTTTTACTTTGTGTATAAACACATCTATTTTTGCGACTAAAAAAAATGGTAGCATTTGCACATTGTGCTTCAACTGGGAAATCTGTAGTACAACCACTCTGGGTCTCCTGTGGTGACACAATCAAAGTAAACATTTTATTGCATAAATTAAGCAGACTCAGTGGCAATTATGTGAGCGGATAGTGAGGGAAAAATACAAGGGAAAAAATAGGAAAAAGAAAGTTGTATAGTTATTAGACATTGAATAATAATAGCGTTTTTTTTATGTAATGTGTTGCACCTCATATCACGGAAAGAAACAGGGAAGCCAAATTAGACACACAAGCATATATTTTAAAGTATCTTAAATACATCTTGTGCTTTTGTCTGAATAACAAAACATTGAATTATTCCACAAATTAGTCTCAACAAAAGAGACAAACAGACCCAACCTGCACCCTCTTTTAAATGAAACTATCAAACAAAAGTACAGCTTTTTGTCCATTTCTGTTTAAAAAGAACCCCGACTGTAATGACAAGTTTGCTCTATATTATTAATTGGTTGTTATTAAAATAACTATGAGATTCATTTTTCAAAAATCATTTCCAGCCTAATGCTTTTTGTAGAAACTTTATTTGGACGAATACCGCCATTATTATTAACGTCGCAACGCATTCCGTGCGTAGTGACGTAGAATGGCAGCTGTCTCTCTGCCGAGCAATGTAAAACATCAATAAAGAAAGGAAGGTAAGTAAGCCTCGTAACGTTCCTAAAGAAACAACATGCTTTCGGGAGAGTCCCTCCCCCACGCCGTGCTCTCGTCATTCACCAGACGCATTCAAGAGTTTTGATCGTCCCTTTGTGAACACTACGAGGCTTAACTTGCTTTCGGCGTTTCACATTGCTCAGCAGCATTCTACGTCACTATGCACTGAATGCGTTGCGACGTAAATAACAATGGCGGCGTACGTCCAAATTGTTTCTACAAAATGTATTAAACTGGAAATTGTTTTTGGAAAATGAAACTCATAGTTATTTTAGTAACAACCAAATAAATAATATAGAGCAAACATGTCATTACAGTCTGGGTTCCTTTTAAAATAATCGGTACAAGCATTTGTAGATAAAAGGCAGTCACATGGACAAGATGACTTAAGTTCATGAAATGCTTTAAGTTTTGGACACAAATATATACACATTTAAGTATTCTTACTATGCAACTTTGGTATAAACAAAACAGAGTTGCTACTGTGATAATGACATGAAATGAGTTCCTGGGAAGAAATACTTTAATATTAAAAAAATGAATAAATAAAAAGAAGTAGCATTCATAGAAAAAAAAAACCTATTAGATTTAGTTTCATGTTGAAAACCCTGTAGACTAGCATAACACAATAATCACAGGAAACCGGAACGGATTTAACCTCAGTCCAGACGGCTATGTATAACTCACAAGATCAATTCCGAACCATGCCGAGTAGAACCTAATGATGGCGAACTAGAGTCACACCACCTCTAATATGAAAATATCAGGACAAAATATCATTAAAATATACTTAAACCAACATGTCACATTATATCTCTCACACATGAACTGAATCTTCATAACACTGTTTACATTTACTGTCAACGCATCAAAACATATTTGAATCAAAAGCACTGTCAAGAATGGAGCCAATCATCAACTACTACATTTTGACGTCCTTGAATCAAGTTGATTAACCCGACAATATGAGTTCTTACGTGACAAAGGAGTCATTTTGGTGAACACAATCCGATGTGCAAAAGGTCAAAATCAGGGAGTAAATTTGCCAACTTTGAATTATGCCGTCTTCAATATAAAATGTCGAGGCAACGCTTTGATAAAATCATTTCCTTTGTGCAAGCACGTAGTTTTACTTTGGCATCTGTTGTGAAGGGAGAAAAAAAAGAGAAAAAGGTAAAGGAGATTTGAGGCCTACTCTAAAATAGGACCTTCAGCCTCCAGGAATTTATTTGAATTCAATTTTGCATAAAAAAGAAAGAAAGAACAAAAACAAAAAAACCTTAAGAGTGGCTGTTGAAAGCAGAGCGCTTGATTACTGGCTAGTGTGCTTCCACTGTATGCTAGGTCAATAGTGTCTTTCAGAAAGTCTCTTGGTTTTGCTGACTCATCCCACTGTGTGCAGGCGTTCCAGTCCTAGTTTAGATGACTGAATTGTAGGTTTCTTGGCATGACTCAGTCTCATCGCACAGTGAACTTGGCAACACTGAAAATTCTGAGTTGTTTGATGTATGATGCACTGAAGGAAAAATGAGAACCCACTGGGGAGGGGAAACCATTGAAGTCTGTCAACAAGTCCCTTTCAGGTTTCTTGAATAGTTGATCTAAATTTTTCAAAAATCTAGATTTTGAAAATGTCTGACCTGGCAACTACACTTGTCCGCTCAATTCATAAATTGGAATTATGAGTTGTGATGAGAGAACAACTTCTAGAACTGGGCAATACAAATGGCATATTTAAAACAACAACATTTCATAGAAGTGGCTGTGCAAAGTAATGAACAAAATATTGACAGCAACTTCACCAATGATTAGCTCAACAGCTTCTTTTCATCCACTTTTGCATATGTGGGGAAAAGAAAGCTGTCCATGTTCAGAGGTTGCCCGATTCCAAATCATGCAAAAATAGGCTTACTCGACAATTATTGCCCATCTTAACGGTTTAAGACAGTTTGCATCCGTTTAGCCAAGAGCGCAAATGCTAGTGTTTTCATTTACCTTATCTCCCATGTACAGTAAAAGATTGGATTGTTTTCTGTGAACCTTAAAACGGAAGTCAAGCCAAAATTCTTCTTCTTTACAATAATTTGTTGCGGCCCCCACTAGTCTTAAAATGGTATTCAGATTAATACTCTGTTTGTGGAATATGATCTAAGTAGCAAAATAGCCCCCCCCCCCACCCCCACCCCACCATCCCCCCCTTCTTTCTATCTATGTTGATTCAAGTTGTTCTAACACACACTTGCCAATATGTTTCATGATGATGTCTAACCTTTGGATTGTGATGCAAACTATGTGATAAGATTATTTATTGGCAATTTCCTCTTCCAAACGTTATAATATATACTTCCACATATATCTATGATGAAATGTAAAAAAATACATCTGAGGAGAATGATGAATGATTGTTGAAATGGGCTCACAATTGAAGTTATTTAAAATCAGTTCCTGAAGACAAAAACCCGTGAACAAGACAGTCTGTGCATAATTACAAACACTAGGCTCTTGAAAAAAAGGGCGTGCTACAATTGGTGCTGCAGAGAACACAACACCCGTAACAGAGCGCACATTCTAATGTTGAAAGCTGCAGCTACTTAAACATCCTTGGGATTAAAAAACACACACTCTACACTGCAATGCATTCAGAATGACGCACACTATAAGCTTACTCTTCACATTCATTCAATTTGAAGTCTGCCTAGTTGTGCTTTGCGCGATTCCCTTTCAGGTAGCTCTTCCAGCGCTTCACTACATCCTTGAAGAGGGGCGAGTTATCTATTGATGCCAGCAGCTGGAGCTGGTTAATGTGCGTGGTGTGATAGTCCCAGCGTGCCAAGTTGGGCGCAGTGCCCAACATGAAGTGGCGCAGGTCGTAGATGCTCCCCGAGCCGGTGTCAAAGAGCGGCAGCATGGCCTTCAGCGACTCCATGCCGCGGCTAAACAGCTGGCCGGCCTCCTTGCCCAGCTTCTCACCCGCTGTCTCGCTCAAATCGTAGAGTCCCAGCAGGGAGTAGATGAAGCCGTTAAGGACAAAGGAACTAGGTGAGGTGGGATACTCTTCATACCAGTCATATTTGTTCATAAATACCGCCTTGACCCCGTGCTGCGCTGATGGCACCCTATAGGGTCCGACTGCCTTCAGCGCAGCGTTGAGGTAAGCGTGGTCCTTGGTGAGGAGGTATGCTCTTACAAGGGTGGACATGGCCTGGCCTTGGGCCATTGCAGAGTACCAGCCAGGGTCTAGTGGCCGGAAGCCCTCGCCCAACTTACGCGTCACCATGATGGGCCAGCCGCCATGTTCGTCTTGGTTGCGCCTCAGCCAGTCGCTGGCCGCAAAGAAGGCGGCCATGTGGGCAGTGGTGGAGATGGTGATGTTGTCAACAAATCCACGCCCTTGCAAGAGTAATCGCACAACTCGCTTGGGCATGATCTAAGGGGAGAAAGCAGTTGAAGTTTCACTTAAGATCACTACTCTTAAAAAATTAATAGTCCAAACTTTGCATTTCAGTTGACACATGTTAATGTATCATTTGATTAAAAATGTATGTGGAAGAGCAGCTGAAGCAGTTTCCAGGGAACCGCAACAGTCAAATTGATGATTTTGTTTTGGAAAAACTTTGCCTACTACAAGATGGTGTCACACATGTCACAACAGAAGGCAAATTTGTTGTGCTTGTAAGAACAGGACATATAATTTTTTGCGACATAGGAAAGTACACACATATATGGCAAAGTAGACAATAAAATTGACTGCAATTTTTAAGTGAACTGCATTTAGTATTTATGTGGAGCATCTCCCAAAGCAGAGGCATGATTCTCCTTCATCACATTACATTAGTCACTCATCATCAAAGTACGCAAGTTGTACTGCTCACAGAAGTGAATACATAGTTACTTATGCTTGTGTGATAGTTAAAATTGTTTAAAAAAAGTCAAATATATGAAAATTTTATTAATGATGTTCAATACCACTTTTTTTCCCCAGACCGAAACCAGTACGAATACTCAACGCTTGAGTAGTCACAGAGACCGATGCCAAATACTGATACCAGTAGTACATAAAATTCCCCAAAACTAAAATGACACAATTTTAAAGAAAGATCAATATATCCAATTTTTCCTTATTAAAATTGCATGAAATTTATAGCAAATTTATATTCTTCTAATTTCTAGTTAATGATCATAAAACGGCTCCAAGAGGGTGGCCAATCACGAGTACCGATACCTAAAGCTATTGAACGCAGAAAATTCAATTTTGAATCGCCACTGCAACTTGTCGCTGAAAAATTGAACTGCACAACCGCAGACAGAGGCCGGGAAATTCAAACCCGTATCCAGTCTGTGCAGGAGTACCCGTTGTGAAAGGTAAGGTTTTAATCTACTAGTTAGAAGATGTTCCAGCCGTAAATGGTCAAATAAAAAGGCTGTTGTAAATATATTTTGAGGCAAATTGTTACATCGAGCAGCTTTAAAATAAAGCTGGTATCGAAGCTGACTTGCCTTTTAAGAATTAATTTCCCCTTTTTACGCTCATGGGTCCCGTCATCGGTCAACAAAATTAAAGTTGATAAGAGAACACATTTAATTGTCCCAAATCACCCGGTGGATTTAACCAAGCAGATTTAAGTTGTGATGAAAACTGGTGTACTTTTTGATAGCGGTGGCACAACACTAAAGCCCAAATTTTAGGTCAGTGGAAGATGGGGTTTGGCAGCTACAGCACGCCGAATTTTGACATTTTAGGCAAAAAGGGTCAAGGCCGCCTTCCTTCGAACCCTTACATCTTAGTAACTACTGGGTCAATCTTCACAAAACAAGAATTTGTTGGAAAGGGAATTCAACAAAAACTCAAATTCAGGAAACATTTAGAAGATTGGTGCATATTTTTGTACATTGACCTTGTTGATTACGTGACATTAACAAAACGTTCCATTAAATGTAATCAGAGATGTCAATTTTTTGTTCAGCAGCAAAAATTGGTCTTTATTTTTTTTTGAATGTTGCTTGAAACATCGGCAATGGACTTAATGGAGATAATATAACAGCAACAGCTTGACTCTAAAATAGGTGAATTATTTTACCACAATTTCCTATGGGATGATTTAACTCTACTGTAAATCTGAACAAAAAACAGCAGCCCACCAACCTTTGTGGCTTTGACAGCCTTGGTGTTTGACAAACCAACACCTTTCCTCAGGTCTGTGAGAAGGTCACGCGTCAGGGTGCTCCACGTGGTCCGTGGTCCTATGCCGTAGGTGATTTCACGATCTTTGAAAGCGATGAGTTGCGTATTGGTGACATAGCGGATGGCGAAGGGCGAGCCTTTCTCTGTAGTGTCGAGGATCACAGACAAGCTGCCGTTGGAGGTGAACTTGATGTCCAAGCTTAGGATGAAGTCTTTGGTGTTATCTAGAGGGAGCGATACTGCCTCCGAAGACTCTGTGTAGAGATAGAGTAGTCGCTACTGGGTTAAAATGCAGGGTAGGAAACAAAGCTCACAAAAATGCTCAAATCATTTTTTGCTGGTCCAATAAGTCTGGCCCCAAAAAATCTGCATGATCAAATATGACAACAGACTATTTTTAACCGTCTGTTTGTATTCTCAAGATAAGCAAGATAAAAAAAAAAAAAAAAATCACACATCATTACAATAAAGCATGAAAAACATGACGTTTCCAATAAAGGCATGCTTCACCATTGGTGTACCTTGCACACACGCACACACACAGTGGAAAGCTATTTCAGGACACACAAG
The DNA here is from genome assembly GCF_054856555.1 of Leptonotus elevatus. Lineage (NCBI taxonomy): Eukaryota > Metazoa > Chordata > Actinopteri > Syngnathiformes > Syngnathidae > Leptonotus > Leptonotus elevatus. The sequence continues at coordinate 22,914,547 of NC_141241.1, read as the reverse complement.
ACAGATGTGTCATCGCATGCTGTGCTTAATTAAAAGTAACAGAAGGGAAAGAAGAAGAAGAGACAGAAATCAGGTAAAGTACAACACCAGGTGTCATTGCAGTAACTTCATTTTCATCAGAACTTGCAGCCTGATGTTGGTCTGCCACAAAAGGCCCTTTCACTCAATTATGTCTGTCCAAGCTCAGCACAATTTTTTTCAGTAAATTTTGGGAATTCACTTCAATCCCCTGAAGTGCCAGCAGTTCTCAGAATAATCCTCTCTTTGGCCATGTCACTTCTGCACAGCCAAAAGAGCTCAAATTACTCAAACGTCAAGACCCCTTCAAAGTTGGTGAGAGGTGAAAGGGAAAAAAAGGATCCCAAGAGAAGTAATGGAATGATGGGTCATAAGAGAAATTGAAGGCAGCCAGACAGCACAAGAAGTGAAAATGAGCCAACAGAGAAGGCAATTGGCAACCAGAGAGATATTTCTGACAAAACATACGGCAAGATAGTAGAACAAGGAGAGGACACCAGACACAAAGGCGGTCATCAGAAGGAAATGAAGGCGAGCGCCAGTCTGGCAGGGGCCTCTGAATGACTACGGCTCTTTAATGCACTCATAAATCCATTACTTAAGGCAATGCAAAGAGTAAGTGGATTTGTACTCAGGCTCTGTGATTACCCTGCCATCAATAAAGGATGGCTAAAGAATATAGACAAGATTCCACCTCTTCTGTTCTTCACTTGACTCTGGCGGTTTAGCAGCAGGTGACAGGGACGTCGCAGTTAAACTACTAGAGTGACTGATCCTGTTCACACAAGGCACAAAGGCAGACAAAAGGATCCGATTGTCAACAGTTAATACACGCTTTATTTATGCATGACTGTGCACAAGAAAGATGTAGAGTAGTGTGACTCAAATAAGTTATTATAAAATAATTACTATGTTACAAAAGATGCAATGCCAAAGTGAAAACAGAATACCAAGAAGCGTATCCCAACAATCTCTATTGACTAAAAGAATAATTTACCCTGTCTAATTCAGAACTTAGTAGGTGTACCTTTGACAGTACTGACAGCTTTGTAGCTTGATTTCACACACTTTATATAGATACAAAATGAACTGGTCACATTCAGCTCGGTCACGTCGATGTCACAGCAGAGCGCAACTTGACCGGTTAACAACAATGTTGTCACAGACGTCCCACTTCAGGATTTTCTCAACTGTCATCACGCAGACGACTTTAAATCTCGTTGTGACAACTTCAAATCTCATCTTGTCTTTTCTAGCTAGGTAACTCTCATACTCTTCTATTAGTGTTCCAACTCATGCTTTCAATGCAGCTTGAAGCATAGTTTCCCTGCTCTCTGCATGCTAATCACTAGAGCCTCGTTTCCACTGACGTTATCTGCTCTGCTCTGCTCGTCTCCCACTCCCATCCATGAGATTGTGGGTTCGATCCTCACCCCTGCTGACCACGTCAAAGTGTCCTTGAGCAAGACATTGAACACTGATTTGCTCCTAGCTATAGCTAAAAAAGCGCTATATAAATAGCAGTCTATTACATCAAAATGGGTGAACAGGGTTTAAACTAGACTTGTATGACAATTGCTAAACTGTTACTTGCAGTACAGTACAGTTAATGTTTTTTTTTTATGAGACAGGTTTTCCACAGAAACAAAACAAATTTATTTCTTTGGAACAATTTCAATTTGTTTTGAAATTAAGTAAAACTGGCCATTTACCTATTAGCGAATATTTTTCAATATTTTTTTTTTATATAAAAAAATGCATTTTTGAGGAGTTACTCCTGTTTTCATGTAAAATGCACACTGTAGGTTTGTCAACGATTGTTTGAAGAATTTTTTTTGTTAAAACCCCCCCCCAAAAAAACTATTGTCGATGCATATCAATGAGCGTCACAAGCAATTTTCGCTATTCGCAGGCCGGCCCGGTCCCTATCCCCGCAAATAGGGGGGAAGGGGGGTGCACTGCATAGCTATTAAATGGAGCTGTCCTTTATATACTTTTTTAATCACAATTAATTCCAATAGCTCTACTCAACTATAAGGGTCATTTTTTTAAAAACTAATTGTGGTGTTAAAATGATTTTGTATGAATGCATTAATAATGCGCTACTTTTGTAAGCCCTACTACTGAAATGATTTGTGATGCACTAAACTGAAAATGCTTGGCCATAATTGAAAACTAAAATTGCTCTTAACCTGGACTGCTGTGGCAGGAGAATTTTGGGGTCATATCCACACCACCGTCCTCAGCTCAGTCAGTTCAGCAGGCAGTTGGCATGGCGTACTGCGAACACCAGCTCGATCTTTTTTTAACCCTGTTTTTCTCTTACACGCTTTTTTCTTTTAAGACTTATTTTACCACAAACTCCTAAGCAGAGTCACGCGATGTCATGGTGCCAGCAACTTCCTACTAGAGAAAGCAGGGTTTCTCGTTGGTTGACACTTGCTTTTGCATGCGTCATCATAAATAACATCATGTAGACGGCCGTGTCTCTCTGTATCTTCTTTCGCCGAAAACCAAAAATGCACTTTTGGGCCATTGTCAGCCAAACATTTATTGTGATAGGATTTTTAAGTGCATCCCTAAAATTGATTAATGTCATTTATACTACAACGTTTCTTAAAAGTAGAGCTGCAAGCGCACAATGTTTGGCTCTGCAAAATCAATATTAAAAAGAAACAAAGTTTATCAAGGATGAGCTGGAAATATGTCAATTTGTTTAAAAGGCTAAATCTGATTCATTCAAATAAATTAGCATAATGGTGGTGGTTTATTTTATTGCACACTTGTCTCTTTTACTGCAGTGACAGAAAATGGCGCAGTGGATTTTGGACCCTTCGACGAACCGTGTGGCAATAAAGGTGCTCAAGTAGTGGGCAGTGCAGGAATGTGCAGATCCCAGACAGTAGGTTATTATCAGCGGACTGACAGATTGATCCACTTGTCAGAGGATTTGAGATGGTGCTCAACACTTGCGCCCTAGATACAGTAAGAACAAAAAATGTGAGGAGGAGATAGTGGAAGGAAGCAGGAGTAGACTAAGAGAGAAACAATACATCAGTGGAAGAAAACGATAATGTATGTAAAGATGGACTTTCTGATGAAAGAGCAGAATACAGACTCCCAACAGATGGAGTAAGTATGACTGCAAATTGCAATGGTGGGTGGAAAACGGAAAACAGTGGTAGACGACAGCGTGAAATCTGCAGCGAGACAAGAGAGATAAATGGAGGATTAAGAGCGCTGAGAAGAGACTAAAGAGTAATGACGAAAACGCCAAAGCAAGAGAGCGATGATTGCGAGTTGAGCCGTAAAGCAAGGTGAGCAAGGACAGGAGAGGGAGGGAAAAAAAGTGTTGAGCCTGGCACTGCAAAGAAGTTGTTGATGATGAGAGGCTGAAAAGGGGAGGGGGATAAGAGGAAAATTACAGTACAGACAGCAGCTCAGTGGAGGACAACTAGAGAGAAAACAGCAGGTGCTCTGGACAATCATGACAGCTCACACACTAAGCTTTGGTTGGATAATTTTCATTTCTGTTACACGTACAGTCACATGTTCCCTATACGATACCTTAAATATTCACACATTACACTAAGTACTGAACAAATAAACCACATGCACGCACATACACCCACTATTAAAGTATTTGCACATAATCTGCACACTGCACTCACTTCTTTAGCCAGCTGCTGCCACAGATTGTTCTTCTCCTTTGCTTGTTTTATTGACAGATTGACTGACTGACTGACTGGCAAAATGTTGGATGATGGAAATAGTCGATTCCAGCATCACATATCAAGTCACTTTAAAACAGGGGTGGGCAATTAATTTGATAAAGGGACCATGTGAAAACCTGGAACGGTTGTCAAGGGCCACATCAACAACACAGTACTGTATTATTTTTATGGTAATCCACTGTAGAATTAAGAGTATGATACTGGCGATTCTAGCTGCCAGTAGTTTACCGTAAATTAACGGTAATTTTGTTAGTGTGTAAAAAAACAGTAAAATGCAAACGAAGGGTTGACAGAATACTGTACTTAAAATTTTTGGAACAGCACAGTAAGTACTGTATTATTTTTTATGGTAATCAACTGTTGTTTTAGATCACAGTAGTACACTGTAAAATAACACCATGCTGCGGCACTCCTCGCTGCCAGTAGTTTACTGTAAATTGACACTTTTTTTTCCTTTTTTTTTTACAGTGTGTATTTGAAATTCTTAATTGAGTTACAGTTTCAATTCACAATCAAAATTGTTCCACAAGTTAACTCCTTTCACTGACATACAGTAAATCTCTGTTTCACATTTGTTCTGGACCGGTTTTTGTTTTCCTAAACATCGATGTTCCTCTCAGCTCATAATTGCTAATCCTGTGTTGGAAGAGCTTCTGGACACAGCAAGGGAGCATATTATTTTTTATTTTAAACATAAATTAGGCGGTTTTAAAGTCCATCAGATCGTTACACTTAAGTATATGTGATTTTATAAAAAAAATATTAGTAGGTACACGATAATGAGCAAGGTTAATTATTCTAATTGCTCTCCTGTAAAATCAAGACTGTTTGTTATTGATTTATATGTATGTCTCCAGACCTCCACACAATAACTCATGTGTGGAACTAAGAAATAATTAAACAACAAGTGTAGAGAATTTTGGAAGATATACTTTACTTTATGTAGTATTCCTAATAGCTTTGGATAATTTGGTTTGAATATATGGAACATATGCGACTTCCAGCACAGTTTATGATCAACAACGCTTAAAATTTTTTTTGCGGATACTCTGTTTAACTCAATATTGTTGATCGTAATTTGTAATGGATTATTGGTCTGACGATATCCAAATAATATATATAATATATATATATATATATATATATATATATATTATTATTTTTTAAATTTATATTTTATATTTAATGATAGCTTAATGATGTCAAACCATCGTTTCAAAGTATATAATTCCACTTGCACCGTGTTGAGAAGTTCTGTTAAGTCTTTCCTGAAGCAAAGCATCATCCGAAAAGAGTACATATTTAAATAATTCTGATACTATACATATATCATTTATATATATAAAATAAATAATATAGGACCAAGGATTGACCCCTGGGGAACATATTACTTTCATTAATTCAGATTTGACTTCATGTAACTGCACATATTGTTTTCTATTTGCAAGATAATCAGTAAGCCATGACAAGGCTTTTCCTCTAATTCCATATCTTTCCAAATTTCTTATAAGCAGATTTAGACTATAAAACAGGCCATTATAATCACTATTAGGGGAGAGTCAAATATAACAGGACGTCGTCGAAATGTGACCGACGCCTACACCGTGGCGTCGGCCCAGACGTCGGCACGTCGCGTAGAAAAATGACGTAAATACACACTGTACCGACACAGACTATTACGTACCTTCAGCGCATGCGCAAGAAGAAATTCCCCTCCGTACCATCGGCGGCGGCAGTCATTATTCCTAAAGGCAACCGCCAACCTCTTTACGGGGGCGGGATATAAAAACGTAAACAACTCATACCCGTGTTGAAAGCGCTGCCGGGGTAAAAGCTGCGGCCAGCTGGTGAAGCAAAAACGGGCGCTGGAACAAGCCCCTGCTGCTCCCACAAAGATCGCGCTGTTAAATGTGCGGTCATTGACAAACAAAACGTTTATTTTGAGGGAAATTTTCTTTTCCAACAACTTTGATTTCCTCTGCCTGACGGAGACCTGGACTGTCGCTGGTGAGTCCACCGCTATGATTGAATTACTACCGCCTGGCTGTACTTTACTTGGACGCTCCGAGGACGTCGGGCCGAGGTGGAGGAACGGTGACTATTTAAAAAACAAAAAAACAAATTTAAATGTAAATGTAAATTTAAACTATGTCTATTTACCACATTGATCACAGCTTTGAAATCGGCCAAACTGTCACTGTGTTGTGCTGTGCTGTGCTGTGTCATTTACTGACCTCCAATATACAATAAGGACTTTTTAAACGACTTTGCAAATCTTTTTGCTGAAATATGATCATATAATATTTATGGGGGACTTTAATATTCACATGTGCTGTCCTGAAAAACCATAAAGTTGAGTTGAGTACTGTTTATTCGCTGTGCGCTGATTTGCTAGCCAACAGCCAATCACAGTGATCAAATGCCCCCAACGCCAATTCAACATGTCGAATTTGCTGGAAACGCGCCCTCGACGCATTCCAACTCGATACGACTTCACGACAGTAATTTGTACACTGATTAGACGGCGCATGCCGTCGGCCCAACGCTGTCCAACTTCCGACGTCGGATTGGTGTATCTAGGCCTTAACCCCAATTAACGAATAGCTGGACCCAAGAGTATACAATTCAATGTTGGCCAACTATAGTCAGTATGTACTTTATTGTCTCTAAAACACAGAAGGTGACTGAAAACATTCTAGCTCTCTTGTCAATTTCAGGTGAATCAAATGCTTTGTTCCAGGTACAGAGAAAGACAGGAGAACACTGAAAACATTCTTGCGCATAAGAAATGGCTGCAGGGATCCTTTTCTACTAATGAAGAAATGTTGTACAGTTCTGCTAAAATCATTAAGGCAGCATTCACGCTAATTTCTCATTACCATTATTTTCGTGTCATTGTGTCAAGATTGTAGTCTCGTTTTACTATTATTGCATGTATACCAGTTGCTGCAGCCTCTATCTATCCAGCCTGAAGAATGTTTAGTCTGCTCATTGAACTAGCCTCAATCTTATAATAGTCTGAAACCTGTCATGTTTGATTTGAGTTCTTCTGTGTTTTTGCTTATTTTTAGTCTGTCTTTGGCATTATTAGTGTCAAATAAAGACAGAAAGACGAGCACAGGCTACCTGGTACAGAGCCATAAAGAGATGGCTATCAACGTTGTGATGTCACGGCTTCGCTCATCGCCGGCAAATATGACTGCGAGAAATAGCTGTCATGGCGTCTCAACAAATACATTCTGGAAGCTATTACAAGCTTACTTTAATACAACTAGTGTAACACAAAACGCGTTTGGATGCACTTTATCTTGATATTTCTCCTTCAGACCACCACAGGTACACTTTTAACATTATGAGAAGCTTTTCCCCATCTTACCTTAATAGAAGTGAATGTCATTGTCATCATCGCATTGTCAGATCCTTTTCTTTAATCAATTTATTCCTCGTATTAACTTAATGCTTTCATGCAGTGCTGTATCCTGGGCAGAGTCACACTTGTAATCATGAACTAAACATCACTGGGAAATCTGTAGTCATGTCAAACTCACATTGAGTTTGGATGACAATGTGCATATTGGAACACGACGAGGTTTATGGTATTGTTTGTATTGCTTTTGGAATGATAAAACCCAATCGTAAGGCTTATACTCTGCTTCTCATTCCAGATTATGAATTCATGGCTGTAGTTCACCAAATTGGAAGATGGTAAACAGTATTATCTGCAACAGATTATGATGTCATGGCCGTTATGTGAAAATTGTTGCCTACTTGGCATCCATTTCAGCCGAGGCATTCTTGAAGGGGATCCCTACTTTTGTGGATTTCAAGCATTCTTCCTTTATCTACAAATAGGTTTTGAGTTTTTCCTTCCCTGGTTTGGGGGTTGAGGTCAGGGGATATCTTGACTACGAACAAAAAGCCAACTGGACAGATCCTGAAACTAATCAAGGGTGAACCTAAATGCTATGTTTCCGAGGTGAACCAGTCACAGGCAGCTGTTTATGGCACTGCATGACTGAGTCGCACACATACAAAGCATACTGTGTAAATTATATCGAACCTCCTCCTACAGCTGTAGTTAACAAGCGCTAAACCTCTTGCCTCAAGGCCATCTGGACTTATAGAATGCTTACATACCTGGAGCACTGAACTGGCGAACTGAAGAAGCACGGCTCTTGTCCTGGAGACGGCTGAGACTGCAGCCCTTTGGCACATTCCAAGTTGCTGCGCTTGCTCGGTTATCTCTCTCCTCGGCTGTATCATAGACCACCAGGTGGGGTGGGCGCTCTGTTAGGTTTTTGCTGTAATGACTCAAGCCATACTGGGCAATCTGGATGGCATAGAAGTAGCCCTGAGGACCCCACTGAGTGGACAGCGGCACACCTGTGGAAGAGAAAGGAGAAAATGTTCACAAGCTGCATGGACATTTTGTTAAGTTCTGCATAGTAACACAAGCCTGACAATGTTGTAATAACCACACCTAAATAATACCACTTCAAATCGCAACAAATCTAATAGAACTAATGGTTGGGCCCACATGAAGAACAGTTACAGAACCTTGCAAAGCGCAACAGTTCAGTGGCGTTTGGTCTCCAGGCTTAGTCTGCAGAGGCCGAAGTAGTCAACCTGGACACCACATGAACATATGCGGAATTAACTCATAAGCTTCCATGGCTTTTTTTCATCTTCAAACTTAGCGCTGCATAGAATCATGTGGTGACAACTGTTAAGTTTTTTTTCTCCAATTTATTTTCCTCTTCTATAACTCTAGTTTTGAACAGATGCCAAATATATGGAGTCTGGGTAAATAACTGTCCGCAGGCAACGTATATTTTCATGTACTAACAATCAAGCAAATGAAGACAAAGTGAATCATGAGTCGTCTCTGACAAACCCACGACTGAACTCCTAATAGTCTTCTTTTGCAAATGGTTTTAGTAGATGACAGTATTCATGCAGCTGAGAAGCAGTCTTTCAAGAGGTGCAGAAGCACAAATGTGTCAAAAGACAACAGTTTGCGAAAGCAATATGGAAGCTTAATAGACTTAGAACACTCAATGTCCTGCACATAAAAATTGCACAGTGTGCAGATTTCTTGACTGTGTGCTCGCAGGCCTTTTCGGTTGAGCCATAATTATTTACATTTTTCACATTAATTAATTAAAAATAAGATCTAAATCCTGTATAGATCACAATGATCACCATTTGAAATGAAGAGCATGTTTTTTTTCTGCTTCACCAAAACGCAAAAGAGTTACAGTTGAATGCTCTGAAAATGAGGGTGTAAATACAAAAAAATAAACATTAGGCAGACTGAGGAGCCCCAGAAATAATGGACAACAGAAGGAAATTATATTTTTACTCAACCTCAATTTTTTGGTAATGATTCATGTATATACGTTTGTCCATAAAGTACTTGGACAACTCTTGTGCTCCAATTTAATAATAAACAACTGAAGACATGCAAAGTCTTGTAAAAGCAGATCAAATAAAAGTATATCTATGCAAACAGCCTTACCTTCCACTCCACTTATGCATTTCACTCGGTCACGGACCTCCACATTGTATCCCTCAAATGACATAAAGACCCCATTTGGGTGGTAGGGCTCCCGTTGAGCATAAACCTTTGAGTAACTATGTTGAAACTCAAAGCGATCATAGCCATCATATTGCACTACTTTGCCATACACCTCAAAGTATTTTTCCATCCAACTGAAGGGCATATAGATCTCTCCACCTTCACGTCTGCCTTTGACTGTGGATTCATCATTAATCAGGCAGTCAATTTCCTCATGCTTGTTTCCACCAACAACAGGTGGGGGTTCTGGAGGTTGTGGAGGATGTTGCTGGCTGCTGAAGCTAGCATGCCCATCCTTGGGACTTGGGGCCACCAAAGCAGGTCGAGGCAAAAATCGTAGGGTGGTGTTGCTAGAGCATCGATTCCACAGCAACACAGTGATGAGTGTGAAAAGGGCGCAGATGACAATGAGGGTCTTATAGTTGACCCGAGCAGCTAGGCAACGCATGGTCACAAGTCCCCTAAAAGAAGAACAAAAAACACTGCATCAAAATTGGAATGCAATTGTTGGGTCCACAAAACAAATCTTTTTTACTAACAGTCAGCAATTTAGTCTGTTACAATATATGAAATATGAGTAGTACCAGTATTTGTCAAAATACATTAAACTGAATCCTTCTAATTTGAGACCAAGGATCAAAAGGACAGTGTTCAGTCGAATGGACCAATAGTCAGATTCAGCATTGTAATTAAAACGGCTTGACTTGGCCTCTGAGAGGACTAATCAATCAATCTGGATACGTGGTTATATGCTTTTCTCCAGCATACTACAGAGGCAATAAAAAAAAATCGATCGCAAAATCCATTCATCCATCCATCTATCTATCTATCTTCTCTCCCGCATATTCTCACTACATTCGCAAGTATGCAGGAGCCTATCACAGCTGACGTTTTTGGAACGCTAGTTTATTTTTCACTGACCACACCAAGCCTGATTACATCTAGACCTGGTCAATCAAGAAATCACGTAAATAGAATCTGTCTAACAAAATTAAGTTGGCCAAAAGATCTAAAAAAGATGCAACAAAATGCCACGATCCAGCATTTACATATTGTCCCACTCACTAGACCTTTCTTAAGAAGTTGACACCACCCATATAAAATTTATATACAAAATTATATATCGCACATTAAAACTAGAGCTGCTACCAATGATTATTGTACTTGTCGATTAATCTCTGGTTACTTTTGTGATTAGTCGTCTATAATCAGATATGTCGTGAATCATGATGGGCTCTTTAAGCAGTGACGGAACAAACAAAATAAATAAGTCAAGAGGACATTGTTAAGGTGCAGCAAAAGCAAAAGGATGATAAAGTCAGTAAGATTGAGAACATGTGTGAGTAAATATTCACGCAAGTCAAGTGTCAGTGGCACTCTCACTTATGATTGTCGAGGAAGCTTGTAACTTTGGGACTAGTACAAAACAATATACATCATTTGACAGGTTCCTACATTAAGCCTTTTTGGTGATAGCCTTGTGGAGCTACTATGAGCCATGTTGTGGTGGCCCTGCCAGAACCGACACTGACTCTGCATGCAGTCATTATATAAATAGCATGATAATTTTCAATGAGAGTACAGTATTTCAAATTTACCAGCATCTTTATAGTGCATCATTTAACCTCTTAAAAAGCTTTTTCTGTCTAGCTTCTTCTTTTTTTTGTATGTTACAGGGCTTTTTGACATATAAAATCTAAAAATAATTGTTTTGTACGGATTTAACCTGACTTGCAGAAAATGTGTGCAGCGTGGTAAAAAGATCAACGATTATTGAAAAATGTCAATGTCAATATACCATAAAATATTGAGTATTGAATATTTAAAAAGTAAAAATATTTGATTTCATCCTATTCTTTTAAATCACATTTGTATTGGGCCAGCGTCAGTGTTCCGAGTCACAAAACCATTTTACTGTAGAAAGTTAAAACTAGTTTGATTCCATCAAATACTCAAAAAAATAAGCATACAATAGTTGAATCAGACTGGATTACAATACATAATCATATAAGGCTCCAAAATATGAATTTGACCTCTGTGTCTGTCACAAGATGCTCTGAATGTGTGCATTGCATTTTGGTGGAAAATAGAGGGCTGTACTCCAGCTGACTTTCACTCAAAGACAAGACTTGCATCTTCAGAACGTTGTTAGTTCACTGAAAAGGCCACTGACTACTTTGGAATATTAAGCAGCTCATGCTGTTGGTAGTCAAAAAGGATTTTGACGGAGAGCAAGAAGCTTCAAAGACTCTTTGAAGGTATATAATGCTCGGTCTGGGGCAGATATTACAGAATGGAAATATGAAAACAAGGGAACAAAGGGTTTGTGATGGGGGGAGGGTCGAAGAGGTGATTATTTTCTTTCTGCATAAGCAAATATCCCAATTCATCTGAAAAAGTTGCTCTTAAAATGTCAACAAGTAAGACTAATGATTGTGAGTAACTGGAGTGGGTTTTTTTTTAAAGAAGAAAAAAAAAGTGGTGCAGAAGGTCATCACAACTCTTACATTCAAGTAAACAAAAATTTTGCACTTAGGAAAATGTAGGAAGTGAACATTGTCACTCCTACATAGGTGATGTAAGCACGCTGTGCCACTTAAACTCGTTTTTGTTTTGTTTTTTACTTTTGACTGAAATTGCAATGAGAATCTGCTTAGTTTGAGCCTAGGCTAACTCTTTCCTAACAACAAACATTGATTCACAGTTAAATGCCTGGTAATGATAATAATGTGTCGTCACTGAGCAAGTTAAGAAATGTGTTACGTTCTTTACTTGATGTGACTGAATAATGTGCACGCCCGCATTTGGCTTGTGGCTCAGTCGAGAAGAGGAGGGAGGGATTGGATGGATCAAACCATTTATGAGGCAAAAGGATGGGAACTCAGTGTTTCCCACATATTTGAAATCTACTTGGGTGGGTGGACTCGGGGTGTGTGTGTGTGTGGGGGGGGGGGGGGGTGGGGGGTTGTTAGTCTTGCTACTCTAACCTCATGATCCACAAGTGAGTGACGGCGAACTAATGTTACATGCAATACATTTGTTTTATTCAATTTTCTTAAAAACTACTTGGGTGGTGGCCAGTTTACTTGGGTGGCCCGCCCAAGTATTAAGATGGTGTGGGGAAACACTGGAATTGTATTTCGGTGAAAAAATATTATGTTTTTATCGAGTACTGTATGGTTTGAACCTATTTCTAGCTTGTTAAAAAGGACATATAGTAAATACATTTTGGGTGTGCTTGGATTTATTTAGGGGTGTTTTAGCACACCCAAAATCATGGCCAGGAACTTCCAGCTTTGCACAGAGAGGCATGATACACTAAGTGTACTGGTGGCAGTAAAGCATACCATAGTCTAAATTGGAACGCCCAGTCAATTCAATAAAGGCTTAATGAGTCTCCTGGGCCAAGGTCATGATTCCCTTCGCAAACGAGGGGAAACTTGATTTGCAATCCAAATGAAGCATGAATGTCAGAGACGTGTAGAAAGGGTGTCACAGAGAAGTCTAATTTTCTGCATGCAGGGAGCTTCAGAGCTTTTAATCTCAGCACTCTTTGTCAGCTTCCTGACGTGACGGACATCCAGCGTGATTCGAGTATTGAATTGAGACCAACTTCAAGTCTTTAGTGGTGAGAAGGCCAACTTCAAATAAAATCTTCCCAAATGCAACGTCTGTGCCTTGGTACTTTATTTCTAAATTTTCGTGGCAGCACGGTGGCTGACTTGACTTGTCTTCCTGACTGGAAGTTGGAGCCCAGTTTAGATAAATTGCCATCATATATATATGTATATATATTTAGTGCATGACTGTCCTCTATTGGTTTAGTGATGAACATGTGAAACCAATTGGCAGGTTATATTTTGGAATAATTACAGCCCAAGTGCTTTTTAGGAAGTTCAGATCTTCCTTTCCTGTGATTCCACTAAAGTCAGGAAGTGTTTTTAAGCACACAAATAACATCCACCATTCGCCACTAGATGCACTAAAAGAATAAACAAAGATCAGATCACAGTCAGCATCGCAATACTGTGTGGAAGAAGAAAAAATATCAGTGTATAAAATAGTGATGCACCGAATATTCGGCCACCGAAAACTTTCGGCCGATAATGGCTATTTCTATTATATTTATGCCCTGCTTCCCTGCGTTCGGGTCCGCAACCACCACTACCCCCTGACAATTTTCTTTCTTTGCGGAGCAGTTATGCTAATCAATGACTTAATTTGAGAAGCGACTTCTAATTTTGAGGACCATGTTTTTGCAGGTTAATCCCAGAGACATTAAGAACGTTTATAAAGTTTGGAAGAAAAAAAAAACTGGCTAATCAACGGTTTTATTTCTTAAATTCACATTGTGCATAGCTGCACACTGTATTTTCCTGTCGAAACATTTGCAGTGGGGCAATTTAAATAACAAATGTAAATTTCGGTTTAAACTTAGTAGTTCTGAACGGGTTGTATGGTCTTTTAGCACAGCTAAATTGAGTAAAAACCAATTACAGTGAACTAGAAAATGGAGCCAAGCCACACAATTGTCATTTAATAATGCAGAGACAAGCGAAATGTCACACTCCACCCACCACCACAAGTCAAACCTGTGAGAAATGCCATATACCACATTACATTATCACTGCGCAAGAATCCACTTCAACAAGCATGGACACAAAAGGATGAAGGCATGTGATGCGAAAATGTTAAGACATGTTTTAGATTCCTTCGCCTTACTCAGCTCAACTCAACCTTATTTATAGAGCACTTAAAAAAAATGCTCTATACAAAGTGATGTACTACATAAAGTAAAAATCTGAAATATAAAAACACAAAACACCTCTGTGCTACTCAATGTTTTTACTTTTCTACTGTTCATGCATCATCAAGTCAGAGAACAAAAACATATATTTATGTGCTGCTGCATCAATATCTACGCATTTAACAAAAACTATATTTTTTATAAGTGTAATTAATAAATATACAAATAACTTGAAGTTCCGTTTTAACCGTCTTTGTATTGACATTGTATCGTTTCAATATCGCTATCGAGGTATTCTAAAAAGGTAAAAAGAAAGAAAGAACTTGTCAATGTCAGTGAAGTAGATCGCATACCTTGACCGACGCGTGATTGACTGTCTTACCTCAGTTTACAATAACTGGACAGCGGCAGATAAAGCGAACTCTTTGTATTGTCACTTCATTCCGTGTATTTTGCAAAGGGACGGAATCAGGATGATTACAGTGAGAACAGATTAAAAGGCAACAGCTAAGCCCGTGTAAAATGTGTGTGTTCTGTCGGGGAATAAACAAGGGTAGATAAGTTCACACAACTGCTGGCAGGGATCCGAAACTACCAGCTCGCGCTGAGCCTCCTTGTGTAGCCACCTCACAAGTCACAACAATGGCAATAACAAAAATGACGATTTGACCACTGAACAATAGTTGAGCACAGTCCCCCAGCAAGTGGACCAATTTATTTTAAGCAGACATGTCGTTAGCATACAAGCTAAAGGGTGGTTTCAGATGCCAGTGAGGACGCCGAGCTTTGAAGTTACTGCATTCTTTTTCTAGTTCGGTTATCAAGAGCCGATGTTCTCGATGCTGTCACACACACGGGACGGGAAAGTAATTTAAAGCGCACATATGTTTTGGGAGAGGAATGTGAAGGTGATAGGGTTTCTCTCTCTCTCTTTTTGGAGTGGCTCGTTATGAATATAAGTGTGGTCCAGCTAGCTGTGCATTTGAGTGTGTAAAAAAGGAAGCCAAAATACGTGCTGTTAGCGAGCGTACCTGCAGCCAGTGGTGATGAACCGAGCTGAATCTTGTTTGCCACGCCGACAGTAGTTTTTTCCTGTAGGTTAGTTGAAAAGAATCCTACTTCACCCTAGGCAGAATCAACCAGGGAGAACAGACAGCAGGCATCGCCTCCCAAGCACAACAGCAACTGAGCACTGGCAGTGAGCACGGTCGGGTAGAGACAGCGAAGGGGTTGCAAGGATTTCTGATATCGCGAGATAAAGCGACAACTCCACGAACCAATCAAAACTACGCATTTCTTTGCCAACTCTCCAACACAAGGAGAACGAGAACCATCTGTAGTCTTACAAATATCTTTGTCAATAAAATCATGACCATTTAATTGAACGACTTGGTGTTTTTTACGCCTCTTAAATAGAAACAAACTTGCCAATATCAAAGTAATTTAAATATTCCCATGATTACTGAAATATCCAGAATATAGCAGAATTTCACACGTTGGGACTTGTCTCGTTCTTTCCCCTTGGTTACATGCAACATGATTGACATTAAATTCTCAGATATATTTAATATAAAATATAATTATTAATATATACATATATATTTTTTTTTTTTTACTGCTCCCTTAAGGCATGTAATTTGAGTTATAATGCTTTACCATGCCAGTAGGGTGAAATTGTGGTTGCTCACATATCTGAGATTCTGGGTTAAATTTCAGATCCAATCTTCCTGTATGCAGTTTGTATGTTCTCCCCAAGCTTGTGTAGCAAATTTCTCCCACATTTCTAAAACACATTTTCTAGGTTAATTGAAGACTCTAAATTGCCCATTGATGTTAACTGGACTAGGTAGGCTCCAGATCTATAAAGGACCAAAACTGCCCAAATTAAAAATAAGTAGGCTAAATGAATAAATAAATAAATAAATGAAAACAAAAGTGGATGTAAAATATAGTTCAAAAATTACATTTAAAAAATGAATAGAAATGGAAACAAAAACAAAAAATATCTATCCAAAAACAAATAAATAAACATAAAAAATGAATAATGCTCTCAAATTTATTTATTTCATGCTGCAGATGCCATGTCAGCATGGAGAGCTCCAGCAATGGATGACTATCTTGACCACTGTCACCACAATTTGCTCAAGTCGCAAGTTCTATCTTGTCCACTGTCACAACTTGCTCAAGTCGCTTTGGAAAACAAAATTTCATTTTAGCCTATTTTCTGAGCTACGAACTCGTAACCGAATCACAATTATTTTGTAGAGAAAAATAATAGTTATTTTAATGTATTACAAAAAAAGAATCATTATTCTCAGTCACAGCATGAATAACACGTAATTGATATTAAGTTCAACCTAAAGTAGCTTCAGAAGTGTTTGTCAAACTAGCTGTTCACATTCATCAGCATCCAAGCTCTCATTAGCTCTCAGTTTTCAAAAGCATTTATTAGCATTAATTATTTGGTGAGTACAGCATTGCTCCCTATCATATGATGTTGCTTAATTGTTGTTTATTTATTTATCAAACCACACCAAATTAACAACTACAATCGGTTCATAAACAGTCAAATATTTTGCAATATATTTTAACGCAAAATAACTTTTATCCAATTATTTGATTAATCAATGAATGTAGCCGCAAGGGGGCACAAGCCATTGTCTTCTTGTGCCGGTCCCAAGCCCGGATAAATACAGAGGGTTGTGTCAGGAAGGGCATCCGACTTAGACTTTGGCCAGATCAAACATGCAAATCAAATATATGACTTCCATACCGGATCGGTCGAGGCCCGGGTTAACAATGACCGCCATCGGTGCTGTTGACCTACAGGGTGCTGGAGGAAGGTGTGTTCGTAGGAAGAAAGAGAAGAGGAACACAAAGAGTCTAAGACTGAGAGTAGGGACTTTGAATGTTGCAACAATGACAGGAAAAGGTAGAGAGCTGGTTGACATGATGCAGGAGACCAAGAGGAAAGGGAGCAAAGCTAGAAGTTTAGGAGCAGGGTTCAAGTTGTTCTATTATAGTGTAGATAGGAAGAGAAATTGAGTAGGAGTTGTAGTGAAGGAGGAATTTGTTAGGTGTTCCTAAAACAAACTGATCTAAACAGGTTGGCAAGGCAGAGAGACAGAGACGGGAAGGACGTGCAGCAGGTTAGGGTAAAAAAGGATAGTGATGGAAGTGTGTTGACAGATGCCAGTAGTGTGAAGGGAAGATGGAAATAGTACTTTGAAGAGTTGATGAATGAGGAAAATGAGAGAGAACGAAGAGTAGAAGTAGCAAAGATTAGTGAGAGGTGAGGATGAAGTGTGGAAAGGCACTTGGTCCTGATGATCTACCTGTAGAGGTATGGAAGTGTCTAGGAGAGGTAGCAGTATAATTTCTGACTGGGTTGTTCAACAGGGTCTTAGATAGTGAGAAGATACCTGAGGAATGAAGGAGAAGTGTGCTGGTGCCCATTTTTAAAAACAAGGGAGATGTGCAGAGTTGGAATAAAGCTGATGAGCCACACAATGAAGCTATGGGAAAGAGTAGTTGAAGCTAGACTGAGGGCAGAGGGGAACATTTGTGAGAAGCAGTATGGTTTCATACCAAAAAGAGTACCACAGATGCAGTATTTGCTCTGAGGATGTTGATAGAGAAGTACAGAGAAGGTCAGAAGGAGCTACATTGTGTCTTTATAGATCTGGAGAAAGCTTATGACAGGGTACCCAGAGAGGAACTGTGGTTTTGTATGAGGAAGTCTGGAGTGGCAGAGAAGTATGTTCAAGTGCAGGACATGTATGAGGACTGTACGACAGTGGTGAGGTGTGTTGTAGGTGTGGCGGAGGAGTTCAAGGTGGAGGTGGCACTACATCAGGGATCAGCTCTGAGCCCCTTGTTGTTTGCTATGGTAATTGCCAGAATGACAGATGAGGTTAGACAGGAATCTCCATGGACTACGATGTTTGCTGATGACATTGTGATCTGTAGTGAGATCAGGGAACAGGTGGAGGAGACGCTAGAGGTGTGGAGGTTTGCCCTGGAAAGGAGGGGAATGAAGGTTAGCCGTAGCAAGACGGAGTATCTGTGTGTGAATGGGAGGGACCCAAGTGGAAGAGTGAGGTTACAGAGAAACCAAGAAGGTGGAGGAGTTTAAGTATTTAGGGTCTACAGTCCAGAGCAATGGAGAGTGTGGAAAAGAAGTGAAGAAGCGTGTGCAGGCATGCTGGAACAGGTGGAGAAAAGTGTCAGGTGTGATGTGTGATAGAAGAGTTTCAGCTAAAATGAAAGGAAAGATTCATAAAACTGTGGTGGGACCAGCGATGTTGTTTGGTCTGGAGACCGTGCTACTGAGGAAAAGACAGGCAGAGCTGGAGGTGGCATGGATGAAAATGCTGAGGTTCTCTTTGGGAGTGACCAGGATGGATAGAATCAGGAATGAGTACATTAGTACTTACAACACATGTTAGAAGCTTTGGAGATAAAGTCAGAGAGGCCAGACTGAGATGGTTTGGACATGTCCAGAGGAGAGATAGTCATTATATTGGCAGAAGGTTGCTGAGTTTCCAAATGCCAAGCAGGAGGTTTAGAGGAAGACCAAAGAGGAGCTTTATGGATGTAGTTAAAGAGGACATGAAGGTAGCTGGTGTGAGAGCAGAGGATGCAGAGGACAGTGTTAGATGGAGGCAACTGATTCGCTGTGGCGACCCCTGAAGAGAAAAGCCGAAAGGAAAAGAAGAAGATTTGATTAATCAGTGGAATAACAGATAGAAAAATATGTATTCGAAAAATATTTGATAGTACAGCCCTAGCTGACTGCTAAACTATAATTTGGAGTATTAGACAATAAAGGTGTTTCTTGCTTAAGTAATAATGGTACTCAACCTCAACAGGAAATGCTCTTCTTTAATACTACACAGAGTTATGTAGCGTTTTTGTACTTTTTTTTTTTTTTTTTGCAAAGTGATGCTGTTAATAAAAGGTATAGATTAGGTTACTTAGGTCACCAGTGACGGCCCAGGTCAGAAACTCCCCGCCCGCCACTGCAATTGAGCAGGCGGCACAAGCACACAAACATACAAGGATCAAAAGACTAGACACACGTAAATGGTGGCACTTGCAAGTGGGCATTCTCCTGCACTTAAGAGCCTAGCTCTCATGGAGATGAGGCCTCTGCAGGAGGCTCCGCCCATCCACACTACCAAGGTGACTGAAGGATGCAAAAAAACACAACATAGCAAACAGATAACTGGATCATGACAGAATTTCTGTAAAGAATGTACAAGTTGTGCATATGTTTTGTAAAGAGCAAGGAGGAAACTGTGTTGCTTTTTTGGTGCCCTAATGTATTTTGCATGAGACAGTGCAAGGCCACTTTACCAAAGGCTTAAATAATTAAAGCCTTCTTAATGCTGATGCCAAATCTTGTGAAATAATCTGTGAGATGGAATAAACAAAAAGTGTCAGGTCACAGAGCACAAGACATGCATGATGCAAGATCTTGGAAAAGAATGTCGAGTCGAGACGATATAAATTGTCCCACATTCCCATAGCTGACTAGTTATGATGCTGTACTTCTAAAAATAACACTAATTCTGTTCTTAAATAAAATAAAAACAATATTTTCAGTGGATATAAACGGCAATGTTCAAATGTTTTGTGGAAAACAAAAAAGTAAACCAAGCTCATTTAAACTTTTTTTCTACCATTAATCTGTACAATCTGGGGGGTCACTACCGTCATACATTAGCTGTGTTTTGTTGGGATTCTATATAAACTCATGATTTAAATGTATAGAGACAACATCAGGACCATTTATAATATTTTGAATTGAATATCGATAACATTCATTGTTACCTGTAGGGGTGGCCACTGAGGTAGCAAGGCTATTTGGCAAAGGTGGCAGCTGCTACCCATTGCCACCCTGTAAAACCGCCTATGCTCCGGAGTATGGAACGGAACGTTTACAGTATGTGGTTTGAAGAGTCCAGACTCTTACTGTCTCCATTTCAATGTAATCAGATTTCTTGGGGCCCTCAGTCTACTTACCATGGTCAACAGCTACACGGCAGAAGTAAATGCAAGAAAACCTCTTTATCTCCATGGTTCTTGTTAATTTCCATTTCATTTCTCATTTTGAGAGATGCTTCCTTGATTTTTGCAGTTTCCTACGAGTACCCTCCTTTAAAAAGCCATTTGCTGTGCAAAAACCTGCTTTTACTTTTTTCCAAGACTGATTAAACACAGCCCATCTGCAGAACTGTGATTTTGATCTTTCTTTCGGTGACTTGAATTAAACAAGATCTCTTAGCTCATGTATAAAAATGTGGGCTCACTGAAGCAATTTTAAAGGAGCTTCAAACAGCAATCCCCACATCTGATTCCTGTCAGAAATAGTTCTTGAGCGACACTATCAGATAATGGGGATTTGCAGATTTAAGGCACCGGTTGAAACATAAAATGTTACCCAGACTTCAGAATTAAGAAATAGGTTAGTAATCTGAATACTGTATGATATTTGAGGAAGGATTCAAAGTGTTCACTTGTCTAGCTGGGGAGGCCACTTTACTGTTCACGGATCTTTGTAGCAGGCACTAACTCTAAACTGACTGACTGGGAGAGATAAGACATTGATTTGATCTATGGCTCATTTGTATTCTAAGCCCATCTTTCATTTTGAATTTGGGAAAGAGAGGAGGCCCACACTTTAATATGACATTCCCCCTATATGACATCAAATTCAGGCACAGGGGAGCAAAATAAATTGATGGACAGAGCTGTGTGGACAGAGATTGTGCCTGTGGGTGCTTATAGTGAATGTAGACATTAATTTGAAACTCCTGTCACAACTCTATCACTATGATGTCTTTGTCAGCAGTTATTTGGCCAAGCCCTCGATTACCATGCACCGATTTCTGTGCCTGCACTAGATAGGCTCATCTTATCATCTTCATTTTCCACTCATATGTCTTTAGGGTGGCAGAATATTTTTACGGATGAAAAGGGGTTCACACACATAAAGGTTATTTTGCTTTACTTCCATGCAAACAGCGTGGATTCTGTTCCCACTCAGTAACAGTGTGAATGTGAGCATGAACTGCTGACTTTGAAAACATTGGAATTGTTTTGATGATGCAACATTGAGAGCTGGGAAAATAATCACATGTTAATTATATTAGCCATACAGGGTTAGCGTACCAATGGCGGTAACGTTATAGGCAAGTATATTTAGGATCAATTCATATTATGTTGAAATATTATTTGGTATGTTTTGCCAATTCCCCACTTGTGTGACTAATAAAGGTTATCTTATAACATAATACAGTATAATGAGATCCACTACAGAATCTCATATTTTGCTTTAACAGTTGGAAGTTCAGTTCATTTTTGTGGTTGTAGAGAATGAACAAGTGCACCTCATCAGAGTGAGAGCTGTGTGTAATATTTTAGTGACCTTATGTAGGCAGCTATACACGACAAAAGCTATCACTTCACTTGGCCTCAGCTTTTTAACTCACAATCCACCACTGTTAAAAGCGGTGGCAAATTTGACGCTGAGTACCTTTTAGTGGTCTCATTTGCTGAAAAGCAAAATTGTACCAATTAATGTCTGTTTTAGGAGTTCATTTTTGACTCAGTGAGCCTTACTTGCTTTCATCTTACCTAAAAGGCAGCTTTTGCATATTCCTTTTTCAGATTTTACTAGCAGTTGTTAACTGTTAGCCAGTGCAACCTGGAATCTACTGTCTCAAGTGAAGTAGGCTATTCTTGATGAGTCACCTTATTTAACTCACATTTAGTTTTCAAGTTGTGGTGATAAATTGCTTGTGACTATATTTTGGTTTTGAAAAATAAATGTAATTGTATCCATAGCCTCTTAAAAGAGTATAAACTGATATGTAAATACCAGATTCATAATAATTATAGAATCCTGATGGTAAAAAATGGTATCTGATTTATATAGTGCTTTCCCACTTACAAGGCCCTCAAAGCACTTTACATTTTGACTACTCATTCAAATACTGATGATGCAACATGAGGAGCAACTGAAGGTTCAGTAGGATACTCCCACATGGTCACAATGGCCTGGGATCGAATCTACAACTTCAGAGTTGGCAAGAATGGCCACTACTGTGTCACATCATGAGCGCTTTGCGTTCACATTAGACTCTCCCCATTAGAAGTCACATTTGTTTTTGTAATTTGAATGAGTACATTAAAATATCATATTCAACAAAAATCTGAGTTGGGGGGAACGATTTATTTAATGTTTCTTAAAAAATGTGTACACACCAATTAAAGTCTGACAAAGCAAATATTGCTGACAGGTGAGTTATCGTACCAATCTTGTTTTTGCTTAATTATAGATTTTGCGTTAAATGAGTAAAATAAGAGAAGCATCAGCATCACATGTTATTATGTTGCCTGTTATTATAAATAATACTAATAATAATAGGACCTGATTTGCCTCGACTTGACTTGACTTGCTGTAGAATGGCTATGACTTGGCTTGTGACGGGGACAATTTGGATGTGACGGGGACGACTTGGCTGTGATGAAGACAACTTGGCTGTGATGAAGACGACTTGGCTGTGGCAATGGCGACTTGGCTGTTGCGAGGACTTGACACATTCATTTCTATACAAAACATAGACAATGAACCCACAACGACTGGACAAACATAACAGACTAGGGCCCCGTCCACACGAAAGCCAGTTTCAATGTATCCTAACAAGTTTCTTACCGTTTACCGATTTCGGAGCTTGAAAGCTCCTCCAGCGATGACGTAATTGTCGCAGCTCAATGACGACGCATTGTCGCAGATTGATAACGTAGGCACCAATTCACACATGAATGTGCGCAAATCATTAGTCTGTCAACAACAATGGCGGATAGCCGTGTCGTAGTCGTTTTGCGTAGCCTCTTTAGCTTGCTTATGCTTTTGCAGCAAAATATGTTGCTTCTTTATTCCCACGTTCAACAAGCGGTGTTGTGCTTGAATCACCCGCCTTTGTCACTTCTCTTGTGTTCGTCTTTTTGATGTTGTTTTGATACATGCAAAGCCATGTTTGTTCTGTAGATTGCAATAAAGTTAGAAAAAAAATGAAGCATTTTAATTTGGGGCAGGCTTCACTTTTGTTGGCAGCATTGCGTGAAGCGTCACAGCTAAATGCTGCTTCACCATGTTTGCTTTAAAACCTGGGCTCTACTAATTGACCGAAGACTGCAGACCAAAGAGCCGTACTAGGTTAGGTTAGGTTACTAGGTACATTTACTCACTTCAGGACCCAAACCAACAGTGATTTATTAATCAGCAGCATCATTTCAAAAACTATTCTACAGCTGACTGGGAGACAATGTAAAGTCTTTAGACACTGGACTTGCGCTGGGCTCAAGTTTTTGCTAACAACAAACCCTCCGTTTTTATTTTTATTGCCAAAAACAATTAGCTGAGCAAAACCAATATCCTTAAGACAGGTCTTCATAATGTGAGCTACTCCTGTTTAGTTTATTTTTCTCCATCTGTATTGGAATGATCTATTACTGCGCTGTTTTCGATTGTATCCTGCGTGACTTACCACCTTATTGCCTATTTACTGTTGTTTACTGTGCTATATGGCAAGGCACAAGCAAATAATTGCAGACAGTGAATTTGAGACTTTATTCTGAGGAAGTAGCAAGTGGTGTCATTATACTTTAAATATGTAGTCAGATGCATAAAAAAATGCACAAAAAATGCACAGATAACAAAAACGAGTCACCATTAATATATGAAGATGATGGTTGAGATGCGTAGTGCTGTTACGAGTGAATATGGTCAAGTGTTTTCAGTTGATTTATCAAGTACTAACTACAACACTTGCAGAAATGAACACACAGAAAAAGAGAAAAAAAACACACACACAAGTGACGGCACTGGGCTTCGTAAACAGCCCCAAGCTGAGCTGCTTAAGTTATGCAAAGTTAAATCCAGTGGGCAAAGCTTGTTTTTAGATGCTTGTGAACCTCAGATAGGGTACTCTATGTAGGTTTTTGGCTCCATTCTAGATCTTTGGCAGTGTGTGCTGCATTTTCCTGCGAAAAGGACAGGATGAAAAAAAAAAACTAGAACCAAAATAAAGACAGAGCAGTACGAATTAAAATTTTGTTAGCACTGTGACCGTGTTAAGACTCTTGCTGCCGTAGTATAAAAATGACATGATAAATAGGAATGTTAACGAAAATGTTCTGGAAAATTCCACTTGTAAATAGTCTCATCTCATCTGCTGCAGTTGTGCGTGTACTTGAGATAATGAGATCTGTGTCAAATGCTCTGTTAGCTTGTAATTAACACGAGGACACTGCTGCAGAGTAACACACTGTGAATATGTAATTATGTATCCTAATATACAGTCTATCAAGCACTCACAGTGGTGTGTGGGTGTGGGTGTGTATGTCCCTTTCTATCTATCTATCTATCTATCTATCTATCTATCTATCTATCTATCTATCTATCTATCTATCTATCTATCTATCTATCTATCTATCTATCTATCTATCTATCTATCTATCTATCTATCTATCTATCTATCTATCTATCTATCTATCTATCTATCTCTCTATCTATCTATCTGTCTATCTATCTATCTCTCTATCTATCTATCTGTCTATCTATCTATCTATCTATCTATCTATCTATCTATCTATCTATCTATCTATCTATCTATCTATCTATCTATCTATCTATCTATCTATCATCTATCTATCTATCTATCTATCTATCTATCTATCTATCTATCTATCTATCTATCTATCTATCTATCTATCTATCTCTCTCTCTCTCTCTCTCTATCTATCTATCTATCTATCTATCTATCTATCTATCTATCTATCTATCTATCTATCTATCTATCTATCTATCTATCTATCTATCTATCTATCTATCTATCTATCTATCTTATGCAGTGGCACATGTAAGCATCAGATCGGAATGGATCACATCACATGTAAACAGTTGACCAGAGATCTTCAATCGGAATTATTTCAAACAGAATGACAACAAAAATCTGTATAGCTAACTATCACTAAATCTTTACTTCTCTATGAATACACTGATGAATTTAAGAAGTTTCATCTTTCTTTCCAAGCAGAACCATTTTCCAAAAGTTCAGCAACAAAATCAGGAATCTTACTTTTCCATGCACAAGCCCTTCTATTAGACCATATTGTGTGGTATGCTTAGTGTTGCATGGCAGTGGAAAAAAAACGCTAGGTAGTGAGCAAGAGAGTGTCTGCACATTACTGTTACATCCGACTGCTCCAGTTGTGCTGAATGAAGAGGCCTCGTTAAAATTTAATTGCCTCACAGAGCTGAGTGCTTCACCATCTACATAAGATGCATGCAATCTTTTTTGTTTCCTCACTTGCTTCTAGCAAATGACTGTGTACGTTTCATTTGTCCTCTTGTTAACTTAGGAATTGCGTGATTAAATAAAAAGGCGCATGGAGGAATCATGGGAACATTTAATCTTCAACACTTTAATTGTGAAAACAAAACACAACTGCATTAAAAAGGACTCGATCTTTTTGTGTATCAAAGGTTTTATGCTGAAATTATCAGTCTGGGGAGATACAATACAAGAGCTTCTTCAATACAGTCTATAAAGGCCTTTTATTAGTACATTGTACATATTAGTACACAATGCAGCCCTTTCAATGACTTGTGTTGCGATGGGAATTTACTGTAATCTGCAACTGACAAAATTATCACATTCTTTTATTCTTGATTCTAGCATGCTGTAGTACAGTACAATTAGCAGTTAAATTAATTGGATTGTGAGTGTTTTGACAAGATTATGCTGATTAATGTCAATTTCTGAAAATGTGTTTCTGAGTCAGCCATTCTGAACTACCTAATTTACCACTCTCATCATGGTTCCCCATTGTCTTCTTCTAAATCCTTAGTGCATCTCTCAAAAGTAAATATATGTTCCACTGAACATGTCAGTACCACCAGTTCTTGAGTCATTAGTGTGCGGATAACATTTAGTCATGACAATAAACCCACAGACTGTTTTGATGTGGACATGATTTTGGTTAAAACAGTTATCTTGAATATTGCAGAACGTCTTAATCTTACTTATTTGCAATCTATCAATTCAGTCTGGTTGTTTCCCAAACTAAATGAAAATTGCTAAAATAATATGAGTTTAGCTGCAGTGCTTCTCAATTATTGTTTTGCTACACCGGTACGCCCCTACCACCCCCTAACTCTACGCCGTGACTATAAATAGTATCCTTTCCTTTGTCTTTAAAATGTTTGTAAGTACGCTTCTGCACATGAGCTAATACTCCTCTCTGACAATAAGAGCACCACTGCCACCCGCTGTAGTGGATGTGCCAATACACTTTATGCTAATACAAGGAAAAACATGTTCCCTGGGGTCACACACGTCCTCCTTGGCATCGCATCACTTCAGCAAAATGGCCGCCCCTTAGAATGGATAAAAACAACAACAAAAGGTCATGCTGTTTAACTCCATCGGTATACCGTACAAAGAACATATTATTGTAAAGACATGTTTTGGGTTGACTTCCCCTTTAAATACCAAACATAAAGTCAATATGGTTTTAGAGACAAAAGAACAACTTCAGGGTGGCGTGTTTGCCAACTGGTTAGCTGGCACATCCGCCTCACAGTGCAGACATCACGGGTTTGAATCCGGGCTCTTGGCTTACTGTATGGAGTTTGCATGTTCTCCACATGCCTACAGTGGACTTTCTCAGGGTGCTCTGGTTTCCCCCTACTGGTGAGGCACTACTCTTTTTGAGTCAGATATGAAATTCTGAACCCAAAATAGATTAGTTAATCTTTCAAACTTGACCTTCATCAAAACATGTTTAAAATAAAAAGCCATTTTCATTTTATTTTACTTTCATTATTTATTTTTTGTTCCTATCAATGAGACTACTTCTACACTGCTGTTTTAAATTGAGTGGGGAAAAACTCAACGAATGTGCATCCGAAACTCAACTAAAGTTAAGTATTTAAAAAATGAACATTGCCTGATCATTAAGTGTACAGTCTGTTCTAGCACTGTAAACAATGTCAGCACCAACCAAAAATGGACCATATAGCACTACGTGTACCAATTGACCGCTCAAGTAGCTGGAGCAGGGTTGCTGTTCTCCTTGCACACACAAGCAAGTGCACAATAATGGCAATGCTAATGTTTCAACTTGACATTTGTACCCAGCACTCAAAATTAGACAACCCCCCCCCCCCCCCCCCTCTTAGCATTCCAAGCTTCAGGTTGATGTAAAGAGAAGCTAAGCGATGAGGAAACAGCTTGTTGGTGATGCACAATGGAGGAGATTGCCGTATGTGTTTATCGTCCTCCTGTCCTGGATGGGTGTTGCATTACAAAGAACTGTCTCCAACCTGACAAAATCAATTACTATGAATAATGAATGTCTTCAGATGCTGATAGTTCACTGCTTATTTTGTCAGAGCTGCCATTGTCCTTGCAAAAGCGTATCGGTTAAATTTTTCAGGAGGTATAGATACTAAATTATTTGTTGCATCATCATTTACAAGAGGGACTCTTTCCCTCATTGTGACCTTAATTATAGGTCTGTTCTGTACACTGTCTACAGTCTCATCACTAGTACAACCCATAGCATAGAGGATTTGTCTTCTTGATTCATATCACCATCTCGTGGTAGCCTCTATTATCTCTTCTGCAAATGCAAAATATTGATTCAAAGGAGTTTTGCTAGCGAACACTTGGAATTGATACAGTAATTGTTCACTGGTGTAGCAGCATAAGTTAGTTGACTTCAGTCACATTTGAAAATTAAAGTCAAGCCTATTTGTTTATTAGACTCTATTTAGAGTGGAACCAAATAGACTCGGTTTTAGAGTAGGCTAAAACAGTATTTATACTATATAAGAGAAAAATAAAGAATTGAAAAGAAAAAGAAAAGTAATTTAAAACTTGAGGAACAAACTCACAACCTTCAGCCTGGGAGAGGAGAGGAGACCAAAAACATAATTTTTGGTCTGATTCCAGCTGACACAACAGGAGCTGAGCCTCTGTGGCTCAGGGTGTAGCTCGGCTGTCTCCCAAGCTGAAGGTTGTGAGTTTATTCCTCAACCCTTGAGCGACTCCGCCCAATTCTTTATTTTACTCTGTTCCAAGTGTAATTATTACTCTAAAACTGAGTCTATTTGGTCCCACTCTAAATAGAGTCAAATTTACTCTTCAGAATTTACTGTGTAGTCTTGTCCTCTGCATCTCAAATCTCTTCTAAAAGCATGGATGTTACATTAATTTAATATGCTAAATTGCCATAGGTGTGAATGTGAGTGTGTATGATTGTCTTTTGGGTGGTCAGAACATGGGTGTACTCCACCTCTCACCAGGCTCCAACACACCCACGACCCTAATGGGGACAAGCGGTGTAAGAAAGACACAAAGAAAACACGATTGATGGATATGCAAGTTAAATCTGCATTAAAACATTTTACTGCCAGTCATCCACATTTCATAGAACTTGTACCGTTAAATTCACATCTGTGTATCTTATTGTAGGCGGAAAGAAAGAACATTAACTTTGTACCTCTTTTTTTTCTTTCTCTCTTTTTGTTCAAGAGTAAACACAAGAATGACTTCCTTGCTTCCTCTATCATCCATCCATTTTCTACACCGCTTGTCCTCATGAGGGCCATGGGTGAGCTGGAGCCTATTTCAGCTGACTATGGGCGAGAGGCAAGGTGCACCCTGGACTGCTCACTTATGAACAGTTCAAAGTCTATCATGCATGTTTTTGGAATGTGGGTTGGAAGGAAGCTCAAATATCCATAAGAAAACTCGGGCAAGCACGATGAGAACATGCAAACTCCACACACAAGGGCCTGAGTCAAAATTCAAACCTGGGACCACTTGATTGTGAGGCAATGTGCTAGCCACTGCCAATGTATTCATACATTAAAAATCAACACATTGTGGTATGTGGTTATTTTTGCTGCTAAATATCCTCTGGGATGTCACATGTAGGTCTTCTGAGAATAACCATACTCGTATACTGATTCTACTAATCAAGTTACATGGACAATTATCGTGTGGAAGACGTGCGCAGATAATGGGTGTATGTCAGACTCAATACATGTATTAACACAAAGAAAAACAGAAGCTCATGATCAGCGTCCTGCTTTGTTTATCCAAAACTCGTATTCAAGATGCTAAAATATAAAGCTCAATTTAAGGGAACTTAAGGGCTGGAGTCACTAATAATTTAATAATAATAATAATAATAATAATAATAATAATAATAATAATAATAATAATAATAATAATAATAATAATAATAATAATAATAATAATAACTTCATTAAATTCACTTAGCTCAAGCAGTCTGAAAATGCCTATCCAGAACAGCTATAAATAAAAAATATATGCTTAAAAAAAGAAAAAGAGAAAAGAAAAAGTCACAGTTCACTATTGGATTGGCCTATCTATGATGTAAGCATTAAAGTACATTTTCATTTTAGCTTTAACAATTGTCATTTTAGCATTTATTTAGGTGCATTTTTTTAAATAAAAAATGCAAAAAAAATTAAAATAAAAAATGCAATGCTTCATTATTTTATCCATTGCTGCGGTGACGAACTAACACACTGCAATAAAAAAAACTGCGACCTCTGGTGTTTTCATCAAGAAACAACATTTTGAGCATTATAATTTCTTGAACCACACAACACAGCTGCACGTAAAGGAAGAAGCGGGTTGCTCTGACAGCTGCAGCTATACTATAATAATACAAAGAGAGAAAATGGGCAAGGAATAAAGGAAAATAAAGGAGTGTGTTGATGTTTGAGAGGCTTTTGGAAATTGCCCCATTCATTGATTGCACTCATGTATGTGTGTATGTTACTCACCAACAGTAGGCTACTGTTGTCTACTTCAGATTTAGCTAATGGCAGACGTGCGTTTGAGTTTGTTTGAACATGAAAAAGAATAAAAACAAAACGATTATATATTCCTGTTATTGTTTACGTTTAGTTTTTTATTTCATCATTATAAATCCGCAGAAAAGATAGTAAAGTACAACCTACATCCAAAAAGGCAACATTAACAAAACACAAGATATGAACAATAGTAAACAGAAATATGTAATCAGCAAATCAGCAATACTCCTCATCACTTAGTCTTAGCGGTTGTTTACCCCCTTCCATTCCCTCTGTATCCCGTTAACACATTACTTTTATATTTAGTTTTAAATTGATTTATATTTGTTCACTGTTTTAAGTTCTCACATATAGTCTGCGTGACGTCATGCATGCTGTGATCGTGACATTTGGATTCACTTGGGGAAAGGATCCGAGACTGAATAGCTCTATAACTGCTTCAAACTGAGAACAAACGGCGAAAAAGATTTTGTTGGTTTGTTATGATTGTAGCCTATTTTTATTTTATTTATTTTATGTCGTGTTCTGTAAAGTGCTGTTACAGTTGCAGCAGATGTGCAAGGAAGCACTATATAAATACAATTGAGTTGAGTTGATATACAGTACATTTATTTATATACATATCTATCCCACTAAATTATTAGTACAATTGCATTCATGGCTGTGACTGTGTATTAAGATAACTAAAATCAAGCCGTTTAAATTGCACCACTGTCTGGATAGCCGATAGGGCAAGACTTTTGAAGTCGCGAGGCTGCCATAATACTCCTCCCAAGAAACGTTTCTCGGCATACGATCCTATACATTTACAGTATCGAAATTGGAGAACATTTGAGACAGTACTTAGTAGAAACAGCATGATTTATGATGTTTTTAATTTGTTAAATATAAACAAGAGGACTTAAGACATTTTACAACTTGCCTTAAATACATGTATAAATTATATGCTTAAAGATGTTTACAGGCGGAAACTTGTATTTTATTAAATTAAAGAATTATACCTGTAATTCAACAAAAGATGCCTCTGCCAAATCTAATATTGGGGTCTTACTGAGCGATAAAAGAAAAAAGGGGTCTTCAAAGCAGCACATACCGTCCACTTGTTAAAAAAAATAGTGACCATCTCCCGCAATACACCCCCGCCTACCGGCTCTTTACTAAGTGCCTACGAGCTGTACGTGTCTCATCTGTACGTATACGTAGTTTAACATTAGTCTGCTCGCGAGATGGGAGGAGTAAGATGGCCGCCCTGTGGCTTCAACGGCTTGCACGGGCGTGTATGGACAGAGATGGGAAAACCAGGTCAAGAAAGTAAAAACCCTGCTAGAGTTTGGCTTTAGCCACAGGTGCTTTTCGTTGAGTACAAGTACCTGTATCTGCTAGCTTTCACCACACGTGTGCACAACTTCACTGGAGCTAACCACCAGCCGTGTTGGAAATTAGCATTTTATCGAATTTATAGCAAATAACCAGGCTACTTGTAAGGGGAACAAGATTGACGAGTCAAGAGCTGGAACATAACTTTTTATTTTGCACACATATCATTCTTTTATATAAGCAGACATTTAAAAAAAAACAATCATAAAAGAGTAAAAAAATATTAATTTTTCAAAATTTGACGCAGTCCAACAAACAGCAATATGTGCCTTGCAACTTGGCTAGAATCAAGTCCAGGG
This sequence comes from Leptonotus elevatus, assembly GCF_054856555.1. Classification (NCBI taxonomy): domain Eukaryota; kingdom Metazoa; phylum Chordata; class Actinopteri; order Syngnathiformes; family Syngnathidae; genus Leptonotus; species Leptonotus elevatus. The sequence goes on along the minus strand of NC_141241.1, from coordinate 22,882,866 downwards.
TGTACCTCGCTTCTCGCTGAAGTCACCTGTGACCCTAATGAGAACATTATAGACGGTTCTGGAATGTGGGCCTAAGACAGTCTACCCAGAAAAAAAACCTCACAAGTGTGGGAAGAAAATGCAAACGCCACAAAGAAGGCAAGACTTAAACCGAGAACCACACAACTGTGAGGCACCTTTTGACATTTTACTTCTAAAAAAGTAATTTGTACTTTGCATCTTTGTCACTATGTGATTTGAATGGAATTATAGTCCTAAATAAACAAAGGACAATACGTTGTGCCTGTTGTCAGCTAATCTGCCTCACAGTTGAGATAATCTGGGTTCAAATTTTAGGCCCTCCTGTGTGTTTGCATGTTCTCCCCATGATTGTATGGGTTTAGAACATGCATGTTAGATTAATTAAAAACGAAATTGCCCATAACTATGTGCGTGAAAGGTTGTCTATGTATAACCTGCAAATGTCTGGCAGCCAGTACTCCATTTCCATTCCATTCATCTAGGATAAGGTCATCATACCCACCTGACACCTATGACCCTAATGAGGGCAAGTGACAAGAAAAAATTTAACAATTGATGTTTGTTTTTTAAACATACAAAATGTTTATTATTAGTTAGTGTAGTATCAGTTGGGTGCATTTCATTGCCATAGCTGTTCCATTTCCGTTTCACGTGTAGGTTCATTGTCTTTTTCGGGGGGTGCAGTACTGTCACTTAGGGGCGGGGCGGGGTCATTTATTCACAGTGTAACTGGAGTAAAAGAACAGCAAGCCGTCGACAACAAAACCCCACCCAGTTCGATCGGGGGGCAATTTCATTGGTGGATACGTATGTAAATCAGATCGCTCTAAATTCGGCGCACCTCATTGGTTGACAGTGACGACAATCCCAAACCCGCGCCCCCACCCACCTTAGCGGATCAAGTTTGAATGAACTGCAACAGCCTTGCTCTGGAGGCACCGGGAGCATTTGTGGTAATTATTAAAAGTGTGTATCAAAGGGCGAACTGAACCAGGATGGAGATGAAAAAGAGAATTCACTTGGAACTGCGGAACTGTACTCCGTCTGAGGTAAGTTAACACGCGGACCATCGCTTCGCGTCTCACCGGACGGTGAACGCTGTCGTGTACGTGCGTTCTTGCCGTGGTGGAGAAAGAGAGATACAAAGTTTTTCAAGTCTGGGAAAGATGCGGACGTCATGCTGCGCTGTTGCGAACATGTTGAGAAGAGACAGGTGCTGACAGCGAGTCAATTCCATCTCCGGTGTGCGGCCGTATAAACAAGGCAAGCGGCGAGAGGAGCCATATTAGTAACTTTTACAGATCTGCTCGGCGCTCGTATTTGTTCGTCCCCGTATATTGACACAACTTGCATCTGCGCCTCCATTTATCGAATAACAAATTTTGAGTCATTGGGTACGCAAGTAATGACAAATTAATGATAAACCTCGAGGTGCCGCTAAAAGCTCCACCCACCCAGCACCCCCCAGTTAGCGCAGCTCCACACTTACTGTACTATTGCAATGGTGGGGCCAGACAATACTGTAGTGCAGTGCCAACGTTGGCGGACAGCGCTACTCGTCTCCACCTAGAGGCAAAATACACTGACATTCTCATGACATTACATTGCTATAAATTAGGTTCTTGTTTGAAGCTGTCGTGTCATTATTACTGCGTCGTAGCCATCTATCGAAAACACCTCGCTCGAACGCGCGTCGTTGTTTCTAGAAGTAGGACACACGCCGCCATTTTACTACCATACAAAGGTCCTATTTTGAAGCACTTGAACGCCGCGTTTATTCGACGCAAACAACGCGCGATTTTACAATACATTGTTACAAATAACAACCCATAAGCGATCCTCGATCCTATCTGCGTTTGTTTGTCGTAAACAACAGGGAGAAACGTTCACCTGGCAGTGGCAGCTGCGTAATCCGCTTTAGTTGCCCCTCCTACTTACAAATGAGTTTGTGGACTAGGATCTTTGGCACCGATTTGTTTGTTCGAATAAACGTCCCTCTACGTCGTTTGCACGCTGCTGCTCGGTACAAAAAATAAATTAACCGGTTTTCATAATGATACGTACATAAATGTATTATTTACGTAATGTAAATGAGCCAATTCATCGCGAGAATAATAGCTGTAGCGGAATAATATTATGCATATGTTCCGGTTCTCTATGCTGATTGGTGTCACATTGAAGGTCGCAGCACACGTGAATATCCATCCGCTCAATTCACTCACTGTTATGTACTAATACAGCTAGTACAGTAATGTACAGTTCTTTTTCTGCTGTACTGAGGTAATAACTTTAATAGAATAACACCTATTAATGTACAGAAGTATACATACGTTTTTACTAATACCAAGAGTCCTGCGACATTTGTTACATCAAATTAGGTATTTTTGTGGTTAAAATTGGTTAATTATATGCATTTGCCATGTTCTAACATTTCATCTCATTTAATATTTCATATTATTGTAAATCATAAAATGCATTTTACATATTTCAGCTTCCACAAACAATTGTGTTTCATACAAGCACACTTCATTCACAATTTACATGGCAATTAATTGTGTTTGTATGAAAACAAACCATTTTATACACACATTTGTACTTAAAAAAACAACAACCTCATCTGTTAGTTTAAAAAAAGAAGAAGAAGCAAAGCAGAAAGGTTTGTCCACCCCTGCATTACAGTTTCGAGTAGGCTTATGCATTTCCTTGAATATTGTCATAAAAATATTATTGAGGTATTTTTAAATTAAATATCTCTTGTCTCTAAACGACTGCCTTGAGTTTAGAATGATGTCATTAAAGTATGACTTCCCATTTCAATAATGGTTAAAATTGCATATTCAGACAGATTTAGAGCAATGGTTCTTAAACTTTTTATTTTTTTACACCTAATACCATGTTAAAAAAAATATATATGTATGTAGGTGTCTAAGTACCTCCAATATGACCAACATTTAAGATGTTTTATAACTGCTATGATGGTTTGAATGTAGCATTCAAATTGAAACTGATATTTAATATTGTAAGCCACGGTAACATTATGCAATTTGGAAAATAAATAGGACGAAGTGTTAACTTAAATAACAATTAAATTAAAATATATTTTAACTAAACTTGAGAGAAAAATTATATTTATTCAAGTAAAAAGAGAATCACTTGATTAGAACAGTTGAAATATGCTATGTGTGCTATTAATTGACACTTAATTCAGCGTAGTGTCCTCCCAAAAATCATTTGTGAGGAGGATTCTGCCTTCTTGCCGTGTGTTGTTTTTCTGGTTATTTTTTAAAATCCCTTTTATCATTGATCATTTGGGGTTTGCCAATAACCAGACTTGAATGTGTTTCTACTGTAGGTCAAAGAGCTTGTCCTTGACAACTGCCGCTCCAATGACGGCAAGCTCGATGGTCTAACGGATGAATTTGAGGAGCTGGAATTCCTGAGCACAATGAGGGTTGGACTGACCACGGTCGCCCAGTTGCCAAAGCTAAAAAAGCTCAAGAAGGTTGGTTTTGATACATAAATAAACTGTTAAAAGTGTGCAGCTTTCTAATAGTTTGAATTATTCACAGCTTGAACTCAGCGATAACAAGATCTCAGGAGGCTTGGAAGTGTTGGTAGAGAAATGCCCTAACCTCACACATCTCAATTTAGGCGGAAATCGAATTAAAGACCTCAGCACCATTGAACCACTGGTGAGTTAAACATGTCTGAAAAAGCCAAATGTAGTGGAAGTCAAAGTATAGCCACATTCTTAATAATACAGTTGGACCCAAAATATTTGGACAGTGACACAAGTTTTGTTATTTTAGCTGTTGATGAAAACATATTCACGATACAATCATACAAACTCTCAGCTGTAATTTGAGAGTATTCGCATCCAAATTGGAGCAAGGGTTTAAGAATGACAGCTCTTTAATATGAAGCAGTCTCTTTTTCAAGGGACCAAAAGTAATTGGACGATTGACTAAGAAGACTGAAGAAAAAAAAACCAAGGATGCATGGGCTTTTCCCTCGTTAACCTATCACAGATTATGCAGTTATAAGGTCTGGAGTTGATTCCAGGTGTGTCGTTTGCATTTGGAAGCTGTTCCTGTGAACACAAAACATGCGGTCAAAGGAGCTTTCAAATAGGGGTGAAACAGACCATCCCGAGGCTGAAAAAAAGAAGAAATCCATCAGAGATTTAGCAGAAATGCTAGGAGTGGCCAAATCAACAGTTTGGTGTTCCTCTTTAAAGTAAAGAAAGTAATAAAGTAAACTACAATTGTTACACCCTTTTTCTTCTGTACGGTCATTTAAGTAATACAGAAATAAATACATTTAAAAAGAACCCCGAAAGCTCATGTATGAAATTAATTGACAAAGACTATTTTGTCAATAATAGTAATTCATTTTAGTTTTTAAATGTAAAATGTTTCAGTTACTGTTTTTTTTAAGCACATTCATTATTGTTATATTTTGTTAAAAATTCTTCTTTTTTTCCCATTTTAGTTAATTCTTTAGTTTTTGTCAACTATAATAATATTGGTGGGCATGCATTTCAAAGGCCCAGCTAATTGTTTACAAACAAAAAGTCAATATTCCGTAATATATGCCCCTTTAAACATAAATGACACATTTGAGCTGTTCTAAGTTGCTGCTTTGTTCACAAGACTGGTCTTTCTGACAGAAAGACCTGGGGACCCTGAGAAGCCTCGAGCTGTTCACGTGTGAGGTGACAAACCTGAGCGAGTACAGAGAAAGTGTTTTCAAGCTACTACCGCAGCTCACTTATCTGGACGGATACGACAAAGATGACAAAGAGGCGTCGGATTCGGATGCCGAGCTTTACACAGAAGGCTGGGAATACGGCGACGAGGATGAGGAAGGTACAGTACATTTACATTTAAAAGATGATACAGTACTGATAGATCCATGTACATTTTGCTGATAGCCCTTGGTTTTACGCAGATGTAGATAAAGAGGATTATGACGATGATGCACCATCAGGAGGAGAAGAGGAGGATGAGGGAGATGACGATGAAGAGGAGAATGAGAAGGGGGATCTCAGTGGAGAAGTCAGACTTGAATTAGTATTGAAATATAAATCAAAATATTTTAATTTATTGAATAGTTGTTGTTTTTTTTGCTCTGCATGCTAGAATAAAATCTTGAATTATGTGTCATCGAGAGTTTTATCTATTTATCCTTGTGTGTATGAAAACGGGGGTTCTTTTGAAGTAATGAGACAATCTGATCCTCAGGAGGAAGATGAGGAGGACCTGAATGACAAAGATGTAGATGACAATGAGGAGGCAAAGGAGGAAGAGGGTGAGTATATAGGCTTGGCCCCGACCCCCAAAAAACAGATTTAATAAAAAAAATTTTTGGGGAAAACCTGTAACGCTTCTTCTGGCATCCTAAATATTTTGACTGTTGCTCCAATAGAACAAGATCGGGGTCAGAAGCGAAAACGAGAACTGAATGAAGAAGGAGAAGACGACGACGACGACGATGACGACGACGATGATGACGATTGAGGGTCATTTTGAGGTTAAATGTGAACTGTTTGAACTTATGTCCCAAGTCTCTTCCCGATAACCAAGTGTTTTTCCCTTCAGTTGGCAAGCTCTGGTTCTTTGCCCTTTGTCACAGGCTCTGCACCTTTTGTGTACCTTTGAAGGTCTTTGCAGTCCATTTTTAACTACTTTGCAGACACATTTTATAAGCTAGGCAAGGACATTTGAAGAGATATTTGGGGTGTTTTCTGACTCTTTGTATGAGACCAGTTTGTGAATAAATCTGTAATTTAAAAGGAACCCCGACTGTAATGACATTTTTGCTCTCTAGTATGGTTTATTCGGTTGTTAGTATAAGTAAAATATCAAAAATAATTTCCAGTGTAATACATTTTGTAGAAACTTTATATGCATATACGTCGCCATTGTTGTTTGTCGCAAATGCTCTGGGTAGTGACGTAACATGGATGCACGCTATTGTTTTTAGCAGTCACGGTGATCTGTTTATTTACACTAATCAAAAATATAAAGGCTACACTTTTTTGTTTTTGCTCCCATTTTTCGTGAGGCGGACTCAAAGATTTACAACTTTTTCTACATGCACAAAAGACCATTTCCCTCAATCATTGTTCACAAATCTTTGATAAACTGTTAGTGAGCATTTCTCCTTTGTCGGCATAATCTATCCCACCTCACAGGTGTGACATATCATATCACAATAAAAGGCAACTGTGAAATGTGCAGTTTTATTACACACCACAGTGCCACAGATGTCGCAAGTTTTCAGGGAGCATGTAACTGGCATGCTGACGGCAGGAATGTCCACCAGAGCTGTGTTGCCTGTGAAGTGAAAGTTCATTTCTCTACCATAAACCGTCTCCAAAGGCGTTTCGGACAAATGGGCAGTACATCCGACCGGCCCTTACAACCGCAGACCACGTGCAACCACACCAGCCCAGGACCTCCACATCCAGTATGTTTACCTCCAAGATTGTCTGTGTGTCTTATCTTGACAAAGCAGAAATGCTAACTACAAATTTAGACAGATTTGTGAGCAATATCTGAGGGAAATGGCCTTAGAGTAGGTACTGCATTGAATGATGTGAAATGACAAGAGCACAACTGCGGGTCTTTGGGCAGGTGGACGCTTCCAAACGCATCTTTCCACAGTTTTCTTAACTTTCTATAGGAAAGCTTATGGAGGCGTACCTCGCTTTCTTTATTCCCCTTTGATGGAAAATTGCGTCCAAAAGCCGCGTAATAGTTTTGCTTTGCTCGACAGAGGGCAGCAACCATATCACGTCGTCATCCAAGAATGCATTACGCAAACAAAAACATGGCAACCGGTGTGTATCAAATTATGTCGTCAACAAGATTTTTTTAATTTACAAGAAATGATTATATATATATTTTTTACATGTGTTTTAACTCATTCACTGCCATTGACGACTATAGACGTCAAAAATTCATTTTAACTATTTCTATTAGTTTCACATTTTTCTCTCCACTTTTGTTAACAAGAGTATGAAAACCTAATTAAAAAATATTGTACATTTAGAACATATACAATTTGTGATTAATCTTGAGTTAACTAGTGAAGTCATGTGATTAATTACAATCAAAAAATTATATTGCCTGATGCTCCTAATTAAAAAAAAGAAAGAAAAAAATTATAAAAAATTAGGGGTGTCAGATGATTACATGACCTCAATGTTTATCTGTTCTAAATGTAATTTTTTTTAAGGTTTTCATACTCTTGTTAACAAAAGTGGAAAAAATGTGAAACTAATAGAAATAGTTCAAATAAATGTTTGACGTCTATAGCCGTCAATGGCAGTGAATGAGTTAATGGTAAAGGTCAGTTGAGACAGTTTGTTGTTAAGGTTGGGGTTCCTTTCAAGTCCCTCACTTTAAAAAGTAACTTAAACCAACATAATAATGCATGCCTACTTCTAAATCTAAAGCCAGTAGTAGTTCAGATATGTGAGTTGTGGTCCAGTCATGCCAGAAATGTTATTTTTGCATTCTACTTTATTTCCTAGAAATAAACCATGTGTACTATGCTATCCTGATGTGAAACGTGTGCTGAGGGTGACCCTCTGAGGCATTTAACCCATAGCAGAAGTCAACCCTTGTCAAAACCTAAGCTTTGATAGTTCGGATATTACGTGTTATTGTAAATATTGACCAAATCTATTTTTTTGTATTCTCTTTGATGGCAGCAGACATTAAGCATATAACTGATGTGAAACTATACATTGTAATAATAAGATATGAATGATGTATTCTATTTTACCCGGAATGTGCAGTGTGAAGCTTCTTGGATTTGGACAGAACTTTTTAAGCATAATCTCTCCATAAAGATGATTAATTCAGCATCAGAATTCTCTTTGTGTCTGTCCACTGTTCTTTTCTATGACAAATAATTGCAGCTATCTGGAAATGTCCTGGGAGTAGAGGTCTTGTTGGTCCATGAATAGTAAAACTGCATATTGTCGCTGCTATGTGAAAAACACTTGTGTCCATTTTTGTCATTTTTTTACATTTGTATGTTTTTGGGATGAAACTAACTGCAGACCCCCCAAAAGATAACAATTTAAAAAATGGGGAAAAAATGGACATAAGTGTTTTTCACATAGCAGCGACGATATGTGAGCTGCTAACTAACTACTACACTTACTATTGAATTTTCACATTAAGCAACATGGTCAAACTGGCCTTCATAAAACCTCATTCAAACAGTTTTTTCCTCTTTCCATTTATATTTGGAGAGTTGTGATTTTTGCAACCTGATAAATTTCTTCCTCATTTATGAATCTAGGATGATCATGCCTCCTGGATGTTACTTACTGTAATTGTCAATCATTTGCCATCATGTCACACGAAGAGGCCCTGTTACGGCTCTTATACCACACTTCAAAAAGTGAGTACTAGTATTCTGTTCAGATTTTTTTTTTTTGCTACTTAAGCATGCTCACAGGTCAACTTGACATGACACACCTAAATGTTCCCCTCACTATATCTTATATTCCGTTATTCAGTTTTGAGTCACACCGACTGAGACTTATTCATTTAGACTTAAAAATAGTGTAGTATTTAGTCCTTGTGTTGAATCTCATTGTATTATGCAATACTTCTGATTAGTGTTACACTAAAAGATGTGCTTAAATTTGGCTATTTTACATGAATGTTTAGGTTTATACTGAAGCCTAAAATGATGCGGTTTGCAACAATCATTGACACAAAAAGTGCTCAAAGGGTGTAGAAGAATCCACCTTTACTAAAACTTATTGGAAGTCCACATTTCATTTGTGTTGCACGTATTCTGTAACCAACATGTCTTTCACTCTTGCTACATCCATTAAAGACGAGGATGTTTCAAAATTGCCAAGAAAAAAATAAACATCAGTTTTATGGCTATTATTACGTCAAAAAGGGAGAACATATAGGCTTTTAAAACATGTGGTTTAAAGTTAGCATACATGTCTTTCTACTATTAGAGGCAAAGCAAAATTAGAGATTCGCTAGTAGTAAACATGGCTTATAGTTACAGTGATATAGTTAACCAAAGGGATTAGCTATTGAGAATGTAATACCTATACAATATATCTACCTTGTCTGTAGTTATGATGTCATTGTCAAAAACCATTAAAGAGCCACTTCCACAACAATCTTGCATCATCTACATGTAAACATTCAGCGAAATCCATCAATCGTCACAATCATTACTTGCCCAGCCGCATAGTCATAAACAATATGAGGAAAACAAATAAATAGTAGCAAATGTATAATACAACCCCCATCCCTGTAATTAGCCCTAAAACCAAATAAGTGCCAACAAAAGTTCCCTTAAATGCTGAGCAAGTGTAGACCCAAGGGTGCACACCTGCTTATTACACATGGATTCTCCTCAAAAGAAGACAGTGCTTGAGCAGTTGGGAAGACGTAATAGACAACGTACACAAGTACATGCCGACCATTTTGAGCTGATGCTGTAGCTCCCTGCAAACAAGCTGCAGTATCGTTTAAGGCCTTGAGAGAAAATGTTTCAATTGAACTTTATCCACTAATTTGGCTTGGAAAAAAACCTGTTGCTTGTCAGTACTTAGGGTGAACATATAAGATTTGGAGGCATTTTAGATAAAGTGTAGTGGCTGAAAGTGAGACAAGATGCAGTAATACATCAGCTTTCACAATCCAATGTTCAGTGACCATCCAATGTGTGAGGCAGGGCAGCTGGAAGTAGGCTATAGTATAAGGTCAAACATGGTGGAAGGCTCCAAAGTTTTTTGGAGGTCCAAACTAGAGACAAAGCAGGCGGCTTTGTCAGAGGTCAAATGTTGTTGGGACTCAAATTCTTCATGTTCTTGAGTTCCAGCTCCAGTTGGCGTATTCGCACGTCCTTGGTGCTCAACTCCTCCCTCAGCCTCCGCAACTCGTCCTGCTGCCGGAAGAACATCTGCAGGAGCTGCATTGAGAAAAGAAAAAAGACCGAGGATGATTGGAAGGTGCAATACATTGATATTACAGTCCCGTGAACTTAAATGTTTAATATGGGCAACGTGACAGTGACCTAGTAGTCAACCTACTAGTCACCCTTGAAATAGGCCGACTGACTGGTTACAAGTTTGAGGACAGCTGTGATGCTATTTCGGAGGACACACCTTAGTTGAACATGTCCCTATGGTCAAATTAGGATTTACCATCATTTTTATCCATGCCTGTTTCATGATTTTTTTTCAAGCCCCACTTATTAACTTTGCAATTCATATTTTCATAAATCTGCTGATGAAACATTGATTCACAGTTAGATTAATGGAACCTTTGTCATGGTCTGAGGGGGTATGTATCGTCTTTACTGGCACTAAGTAACTTTGAGGACGCTGGTGGGAACTGGTGAATTTTGCTCCAATCTATAGATGTGCAAGGAATTGTAATGATCTACTCCAGTCTGACTCGCTAATGCTAATTAGCGCGCTACTTGCGGCACTTTTTTCACTCAAAAGAAGGGCTTCATGCTGAAAAAAACAAACTTTAATTGGAATAACTTGATCGTGACTTTTTCTTTCTACTCTCTAATGTGGCTCCACGCTGACCCCCCCCCCCCCCCCACTTTGATTGAAATAACTTGATCGTGACTTTTTCCTTTTACTCTCTAATGTGGCTACAACATAATAGTGTATTAGACCGCGTGGAACCACACTGCCCCTCAGTGGCCAAACCGGGTACAACATGAACAGCGCTCCAAATAAAGGCACACACAGACAAAGGCAAGACAGTATAAAATAATTTAAATAAAATCGATTTTGGGACATTCAAAATCGATTCTGAATCGTACTAAATGAGAATCGCGATTCTTATGAGAATCTATTTTTGGCACACCCCTAGTATTTTTGGGGGTGCTTCAGGAAGGGAGGGAGGGGGAGCGCAGTGTGGGGTGGGAGCCTTGTGAATGGAGTTGAGTGTCAGAGGCCAACGAAGAAGAGTCATGCCTCTATACCTTTTTCTCACTGTTCTTTCCTTTTTGATTTTGTTTTTTTCTGGCGTCAGCGATGGCCAACACTGTAGCCCTTTGCGTGTTAACAATTAAGAAGGTAAGATCCCCAACCCAACCAACATGTGCTGTTAACGTACTTGAGAAACGTTACAGTAGTGTATAAAGAAAAAATAGACAATAAAATAATTACCTGATCGCTATTTATCATTATCACAGCCACTGCAAACTGAAATGTAGCCTTTTTCAATCCAACTCCAGGCTACCCGGAGATGAGAATGGGAAACGTGGTCTTCCTTTAGGCAAAACACTACCGCTTTTGTCCATATGGTGCCGCCATAATCAACGAAAACTGAAAGTTAATAAGTCGGGCTTTAAATGATAATGTTGCTCCACAATTAAAAAACCTGATCAACCTTGCTTAGTTTTCATACATTTTAATTTACATTACTCTTATTATTTATAATAATGTACATCATGTGTTTTAATATTAAGACAAAAACAGGGTTAAATCTGTTTTACATGCACATTTTGGGGTCTTGGAATTGCTATCTTCTACCTCATTTTCCGTCCTGGGTGGTATGTTCTCAAGCAAGTCGATACCATTCACGACCACATTTTTCTTCTCCTTCACTGGGGCCTTGAACACTAACTTGTTTGGTCGGTGGAAGCCATCCTTCAGGGACATTAAGACGGGATCTGTTTGCACAAAACAAGCCACACAGTGATACCAGAGATCATAAACATGATGTACACAAACTGAGTTTTGAATCCGTTTTCACAAGTGTATCATACCTCTGTTGATACCACTGAGCCACTCGGTGGCTGAGAGTGCAGGTTCTGCTCCCGCAGTCATTGGGTAAATGTCATCTTGGTATGTGTCTGACTGTAGAACAGATATACATCAAATCCACTGTCAGCATCGCTATTGTTGTGGAGGACTTTCCATTAAGATTCAGGGAAAAAAAGATATTATGAGCCTTGAGCATCTATCTCACTGACCCTTCTTGGTACGATCATTGAAATGGGTTCTATCAAGCCCTTCAGGGTGACCAGCTTGTAGAATCGGAAGACCTCGCAAGATCCCACATCCAGACCACGCTTTGGCATCACACCTGTAAAGGAGAGTGAATAATGTGACACATAGACCACATAAAAGGTGAAATTGAACTAACTTGGAACAGCACAGGACAAAGTGAAGGTTAGGGAGTTTTCAGTTGACCTGACTCTAGCTTTCATTACTTCCTGCTCAAATCCTATTTCCTTTACAAGACCACTTTAGTACAAAATTCATTTCCATTGTGACCCGCTCGCTCGCCTTCTACTGTCACAATGGACTAATAATGAAGTAGGTTACGGAAGCGCATTGCATTCACTTGAAGAAAAAAAAAAATCCTGTTTTTCTGACAAATTTTTGGGGGGAGCTTTGTTTTTTTGAGTATTTTTTTTTCTGTTTTATTGAATATTTTTTCCCCGTTTTATAAAATTATTATTTTCCTGTTTTTCAGATTTTTTTTTCCAGTTTTCCTGAGTATTTTTTCCCCGTTTTATAAAATTATTATTTTCCTGTTTTTCAGATTTTTTTTTTTCTGTTTTTCAGAAAAAAAATTTTAAGGTTTTTTTCCCCCCTCAGAGATTAGAGAACAAACCACAATACAGTATACACATTCATTCCTTTATTGAGAGCCACTAAGTAAACATGACCATCTTATTGCATATGGAGGTATGCGGGAAAGTGTCCGCTTCTGCTAATAGCGAGTCTGCAACAAGTCACGAAAAACAGAACACCAGCTCTGTTTTCCGGAATCATTTTCTTTTCTGTTTATTTGAATAATCCCCCCCCCCCCCCCCTGTTTTTCTGACACTTATTAGCTGTTCATAATGGTAACTTGCAAGCCTTTCGCCGATAGTTCGAATTTCCCGCACTTGAATGTGACGTCATCTTTAAAATGAACAGAGATTTTGTCAGGAATTTATGTAAGAAATGTTCTTGAGTGTAATTATGTTCTGATTGTCTAAATAAAAGTGGGGGTTTTTTTATTAAAATTTTCGGCCACAGGTGGCAGTAGCGATTCGAAATTCTATTTTCTGCGTTCAGTAGTTTTAAAGGACTTACCTAATCCTTTCTGAGGAACCTGGGACCGGAACTCCATTAGGTACTGGATGAATGGTTTCTCTGTAGTAATCTCAAAGTAACGAATGTTGCCATCTCCCTAGGAAAACATAAGAACATGTTTAAATGTGTGAGCGTGGATCACCATAGTGGACATTTTGAGTCTGACTCCAAGAACACAACAGAGACATGTAACCACTCTGAACACTGGTGACCATTTGACACATTTCTTTTGTCAAAGGTTTTGAAGAGAACATTAAAAGTGAAGCAACTGAGACAACCAATGTTATGAAAGTGCCTGGTGTAGTTCTGAAAATTACATATTGTCTATATTAATAACCACTTTTTATTTTTCCAGTATGATCTAGTAGTAGTAGAAGTAGGTAGCTAATTATTTTTTTTAATATTACAAAATAAATACATATTTTTGTATTATTATTTCTATTGCACTACCCGTTATTTGGGCAAGCAAAATACAGATTTCTTACAGAAAATATTATAGGACTAGAAAATTATTTGTCAAGTGTCAGCACTGCTAACCTTGCCTGCTAGGTACAACATGTGAGTGTCAGAGTCATAGAAGGGAAACAACAATCCTGAGAGACCGTCTATGTCCTCCTCCATCAGCGGCATGGATAAATCCTCCTGGGAAGAGCAACATACGTAATTATTGATGCAAACACAAGCACACACTTGCTCCTCCCATTCCCAAACTGCCATACGGAGGTTTACCACACCTGATCCCAAAGGGCAATCTGACGCGTGTTCCAACGAGAGACACCTGTGGTGAGCAGCCGCTTGAGGTTGCCCAGGAAAACCACTCGGTTTACCCGGTGGTTCTTGTAGCTTGCTTGCTGGAGGAGAAGCACAAAAAAAAGAGTGGAGTGTCCAAGATGCTCAAAAGAAAGAGCTTGACCTTCAAACTAGGGCCCGACTGATACTGAGTATTGGCAGAAAAAATTTACTGATTACCGATTAATCTGCCAATTATTTAAAAATATATGCTTAATCCATAAAATTGTGTCCCCACAGCATTTGTGTGTGAATATTCGTTATTTGAAGTAAAACAGTCAATGCTAACTTCCTGTTAGCATTTGAATGGGATCTTCCCTTCACTTTTAGCATTAGCGCTAGGATAGCGATGTTTTAAAAACGAAGCACGTTTTGTATTTAAAATATATAGTGGATGTAATTCTTATCGTCGTGTGTTTAGTTTTGCAGTTAACTCCAACTGGGGTGTCATTAATCAACTTAAAGGATGCTTAGTGATAGCAGAATAATATACGCTACACACTTGCTAGTTGCTAATGCTACGCAAGCAAAATGGTACATTCAGGGTACTTTCACAGCGTCGGAAACTTTGGTTTTCTTTGATGATGACGTTATAAGGAGAAAATAATCGAACCCAATTGACCTATTGTTTAGGCGGTTGATTAATCGGTCGGGCCCTATTAACAAACTGGAATTAAAAACTAAATTAGTAAGATTTGGGCATAATCAGCATGATAACTTACATACGCAACCAACAACAGGGGATTGTTTTAAAACTGGAATTCCAATACATCTATTAAAGACTACTCTCCTTCTATCGAACCAACCTGAAGGACTCTTCCAGAGCGCGGCTCAATGACTCGCAGCTTCTTGTCTTTACAGCTGGTGGCCAGCAGGCTGCCGTCTGTGTTGAAGGACATGCTAAGGATGACATCTGTATGGCAGTCAATCATTTTTACTGGCTCTCCAATCTCCAAGTTCCAGATCAGGATCTGATGAAAAGGGATGTGTGAGTGAAGTTGATAGGCTTGTTTTATTGTGTTTGAAGTGGCATCTTGCAAAGGAGTCAAATGCTGATTTGCTAAAGTAAAGGTTTGAGTGTGGGGAAACGGACACAAACATGATTGTACACGCAAACAGATGTGGAAGCGGATCAACTAATTGGGCTCAACTAGGATTGTGTCAGCCAAGTGTGGAAACATTGTACATGTTAACTGCTGGATTTAGCATTTGCAATGTGATTTACCAAACCTTAGATGAACTGCACTGGCATTTTTAAAAAATGCCAACAAAAATTATTGCGCTATATCATCTACTCAGGAATGCCATTTTTAGATCTTCTGAACGATCTTATTGCTGACTTGGAGCCAATCACAAGAAGGAGTCATGCATTATGACAAAATTACTTTTGTCTTTAGTGTCTAGTTAGTAACGTAATCCAAGTACCATCATATTAAAGTACTGGATTACTTTTGGATTACTCCAATATTGAGTATGCTCATGAAGATATTATATATATATATATATATATATATATATACGTGGCCCTAATAGATGCATGTTCATCAGATAAATACCATCCATACATTTTCATCTACTGCACCTAGTCTGGTAGGCTATAATATTGCTGCACCATATGGTAAACTGCTTACCATACCATTTATTTTATAACCTAGATATCTATCTTAAGACCCATTTACTATACTACACTAGTAGAACCATGTGCCCTGGTAAAACGACAGTATCTTTCTAGTACTGTTTTCCCCACTATTGCATGATTTCCTGCACACTAGCAGAAAACGTTGGCATACTAGTTGCACAAGTATTATTTGAGGCTTAACTGCGCACTAGTTGACATATACGCACTACTAGTAGTACTACTGAAGTGTTTGATGTTATCTAGTTAAATTTAATATAGAGTACTGTTGTTAGCAGCCCATAAATTGTCAGCTAATGCACAGTAATGTCTCACTACCATGTCCTACCTATTTACCAAGAATGTCATGCTAAATGGGGACAAAGAGCGTACTAGTCCATAGACCAGAAGCCAGGTTTCAAGGATCTTGAATAAATACTCAAATGACTTTACATAAAACCAGCTTTCACCATTAGTGATGGTGTTTAATGACTGATCAGCTGTGTCAGTTGCTTATAAATCTCGGCATACTGGATACTAAAATGAACAGTCACAGGCTGGGCAGTTATGTGTTAGGGAGACTTTGATTGTTTTAAACTTGCTAGAGTTCATCTTGTTTGTGAAGAAACAAGGAAAACAATTGACCGTGCGTGTGGTTTGTTTTGTTTCCCATATGAATAGTCTACATTACTGTATAGTTGCTACATGTGAGGCTCAGATGTTTCGCATGTTACGATCTTATCATGTCAACGGTGGTGCTGATGCCATACCTTATAATCGTAGCCGGCGCTGAATAGGATGCCACTGCTGGTGGGATGCCACTCAATCAGTCCCACCCGTCTGCTGTGACCGTAAAGCTCCAGCACTGCCTCCGTCATGTTACGCCTCAGGCCGCCGTCTGGGATCTCCCACACCCGCACCTGTCATATTCACAAGTCCAACTGCATTATGAGACAGGCCAACGGAAACAGAAACCTACAAGTCTATGTGAATTATTATTATTTTTTTTTTAGGGAAGGCCCCATTTTGTTCAGTGGGCTTTATTATGATCTAACCAGAGATCCCCTGATCAGTGTCGTCCTTTGCTTTTAGATTAGACTGGATTACAGTTATGGCTGGAAGCACTATGATGACCCAGAGGGGATTATTCATCAACTGTGAAACTACTCTACAGCACATTCTTCATTATATGTCATTGTTGAAGTTATGCAATTTATGTAAATCCGTACTGCATCATAGGTGGGACCAACCAGTGTCTAAAGATGCCTGCTAGTACTTTCAGGTATAATACTGAAAAGCGAATTGTAAAAGTATCAGTCAATCTAAATAGGTATACTGTAATACAATTTAATAACACAGGCATATGAACGTTTGTGTTCCACATACAGAATTTGCATGCCCTTAACTCATTCACTGCCATTGACGGCTATAGATGCCAAAAATTCATTTGAACTATTTCTATTAGTTTTCCACTTTTTCCACTTTTGTTAATAAGAGTATGAAAACCTAAAAAAAAAAAGAAGTACATTTAGAACAGATGTAAAATTTGTGATTAATCGTGAGTTAATTATTGAAGTCATGTGATTAATTACAATGAACATTTTTATTCACCTGACGTGATTTAAAAAAAATAAAAATTAGGGGCATCAGGCGATTAAAACTTCACAAATTTTATATGTGTTCTAAATGTACAATAAAAAAATTCTAGGTTTTCACACTCTTGTTAACAAAAGTGGGAATTTTTTTTAAACTAATATAAATAGTTCAAATGAATTTTTGACGTCTATAGCCGTCAATAGCAGTGAATGAGTTCAAATCTGGGACTAATTTCACCCTGAGACAAAAAGGAAGTCTTCATTCAACTGAGTTCAAATTAAGCGTGCTTAATAGCAATCTACTGAAGTGGCGAGGGTCACTTGCCGAGCTGTCCTCAGAGCATGACGCTATGATGTTTTCAAAGAAGGGGTTCCACTTGATGTCGAGTACATTGCCTTGGTGCCCGCATACCTTTGGGTAGTGAGTGTCTAGACGGCCTGTCTGCAAGACAGGGGGAGAGGCATGTTTGCTTTACTCATGTTTAAGCATGTACAGTACAATATAACATATCTCACAATGTAATCTCATGATGGATGGATGGATGAATGAATGAATTAATATATTCCATCTTTGGGCAAGAGATGGGCTCCTCCCTGGACTGGTTGCCAGCCAAACATCCATTCCCACGTACGTTCCCGTAGGTGTGAAAACCAACACAAGCACAGAGAGGAACATGCAAATTCCACATGGGAAGGCCAGAGCCAAGATTTGAACCTGAACCACAGAACTAGGAGAAAGATGTGCCAACCACCGTTTCATCGTGCATGCTAGCCAAATTATTTTGTAATAGAAGAAAATATAATAGAAGAAACACAAGGTTTTCCAAGTAATATTTTGGGTGCTGTATTTATTTATGTTAAGCAATCTAAGTCGCGAATATCCATTATACAATAAAATACAAAATGTAATATTGTTAAAGAATTGTTGCAGTAACCCCTTGTCTCCACTGTGGGGCACTGTCTCATAATCGCACGATACTAGTAAGTTGAAGGGAGTGATGTCATAAATGTTTGATGTCACTTTAGTCCACTGACCTCCTTTTTTAATTCCCAAGAGATTTGTGTTACGTCACGTTTGGTCAAATCAGGTTTCTGAGCTCTCCGTTTGTTCATGTGTGCATCACTTTCCTCACTTAACTCTGAGGATGAACAAGACACATTTTTTGACACTGTGTAGTACACTCACGTCATTTAAAAATGGATTAGAAGCAAAGAGGGCCGCCCTAACTGCTATAAAAGGGAAGCATATTGGAAAGTTGACAGCAGGGAAAATGTGCAATCATGATTTTCATTGCGAAATATTCAAATAAAGCTTCAACAGAAAAGTATTTAGTAGAGAGGACATTGTCCATTAATACAAGGACTAATGATGAATCTACATTAATATTATGTATAATTGTTGCATAGTCTCTAAAAGTATTGGAAGGGCAAGGTCAATTCCTTTGTTTTTGTTGTATACTGAAAAAATTGGGCTTTCAGATCCAAAGATGAGGCAAAAGTTCAGAATTCCATCTTTTTATTCCATGGTGTTTACACCTAGATGACGTAAAACAACTCAGGACAGAGCATCTTTTGTTTGAAACCACCTACTTTCACACGAGCAAAACGATTGAATATTTGACTGATTGGTGTTTCGAGCAGCCCAGGTGTTGTCTTTTAGATTGATTGCTTAAACATTAGTTAGATAGTGCCGGTTTTTGACTTTGGGTTTGGCCTGTGAAAACGGCTTTTACTGTTCAGCAAACATGAAGGCCAAAGAGTTGTCTTTGGGAGATAACAAACCATTTTGAATCTGAGAGAAGAGGGAAAATCGATGTGAGCTATTGCGCAAACATTGGGCACAATTTGGAATCTCTTGAAAAACAAAGAAACTAAGCAACACAAGGGGACTGTAACAGTTCATAAACCTATTCTGAATTAAGAATTCCTCAATCATCATCCTCATTAAAAGACACTATTTACTAGGGGTGCTAAAAAAAATCGATTCGGCAATATATCGCGATATTACAGCGCGCAATTCTCTAATCGATTCGCTATGTGGCCGAATCGATTTTTAAACATACATTTCTTTCACGTCTTATTTAGGGTTAGGATTTACACATTAAGCATGGAAGAATGTTATATTAATGAAAAATTAAGTCTTAATATCTTATTTCAGTGCTGTTCAAACATGAAACAGACTGCAACCTGAATTTTCAGATAAATAAATACATTTTCATACAAATCTTACAGTGTACGTGTACAATTTTACTGATGAGTATTTTCTAAATTTGAGTTTAAAAAATCGCAATAATCAATTTATAGATTCGTATCGGAATTAATCGGTATCGAATCGAATCGGGACCTAAGAATCGTGATACGAATCGAATCGCCAGGTACTAGGCAATTCACACCCCTACTATTAACAAAGAAAAAGCAGTTCAGATAATTGATGGATGGATAATCTTTACTGATGAGAACCTCCAGGCACTCTGTAACAAAAAAAAAAGGTTTAATGATTGTATTTATTTCATATTCTTTCCACTATTGCATAACTAGTGTTTCATTTGATAGTATTACTATAGAACAAGCTGTATTGTATTGTATTGTATTGTATTGTATTGTTTTGTATTGTACAGCACTTTCATATTTTTACATTCTAATTAAAAAGCCTGCAAATCTTTTCAGAACAGGTTATAAATATTCTGTGGCATATTCCCCCACATGGCCAGCCACTTCTCATTAGACTAAAATGAATATGCAGAGTCATGCGTTTGGAGGTTAATTGCTATTATGCTGCTGTAGTTTATCAGATGGACAAATGCTGCTGCTGCTTAGTGTGGATTGGCATCAGAGCTGCTTGCTTCGGAATCAAGACAATAGATGACTATGAATGGGTATTAAATGCTGCCACCTTGTTTAGGGCTACTAGCATTGTGGGTGAAATGGTCTTTTTTGTGTCCCTGTCATAGATATGGGGAAGGAGAGCAGTATCTACAAATCACAGATTTCATGTCTGAGGTGTTGGTGAGTGACCCTATGTGGCACATTCTGTGTGCCAGGTGGTGTCAGCAGTAGCCATTCGTCCTGCTGGTGGCTTTGTGTGAGGGGCAGCTGTGTGGTCGTTACGGTGGCTGTCAGCATAATATGTCAGCCTCGATGAAGGACATAACCTTGGTGTCGACATCGGGGGAGGAAGGGGTGTGTGTCACTAAAAGCCATCTTGTGTACCAACACATTTTGGAGATTTAAATCATTTATCACTTTTTCCCCCCCACTCTGGTTCTATGTAGTATTATGAGCTGCATATTTGACTTATACCGTACTGCCTTCCTCTCTGTCATCATTCTCACGACTGTATCAAGCGCCATCTCAGGGACAGCTAACGGATGAGACTGTTAAATGGATGCGGTGCACTTTTGTCTATGGCAATGGCATCACTTATTCAGCATTGATGGCTTTATTTTCAGATGCAGTTGAGCTCCAGAACCTTTTTTGTATGCGTGAAGTTTAATGCGAATAGAATGCACGCACGCACACAATGATAATATCAAGATAATAACAGCCGATCATGGCTCAGTTTCAGAAAACAGGTGCGCCGTGATTGGTCGATACCTGAGCCCTGAGCCACTGTGAAGTCAGTTGACAGCAAGTGGCAAAATGGCTGACCCCTGAGATGGATTGCTGAGCAAGGTCTTCATTTACATGTATCTATGTTGATGAATGGTATTGAATAGGTAGTTTTATGGAAGACAACAAACAACCAGTACTTTAAAAAAATTTTTTTTATTTTTTTTAAAGAGCTCAGTATTGTTCATTCGGTAATGTCATCATCATTGCTCTCTTTTTTTATTTTTTATTTTATTTTGTATGTGGGTGAGTACTGAACTGGCATGTGCAGTGTATTATCAGTTGTTTTCCATGGAATTGTTGTTGTTGACTGTATGTGATTTAAAAAAAAAGAAATCAGCAACAGCCCAAAACAATTTTTTTTTACTAGATTGTTGCTCTGAAGGTATACATGTTTTTTTTTGTTTTTTTTACAGTAAGATGGAGATAGAGAGAGAGAGAGAGAGAGAGAGAAAGAGAGAGAGAGAGAGAGAGAGAGAGCGAAAGAGTACTAAACTTTGTTTAGATTAGCTGACTTTATCTAACAGTGATTATCTGCTAAATTGTTGTTTATGCCTGCGCAAAAATCTGCCATTTCCAGACAGAGTTTCTTGTCTGTGTTTTGCGCAGTAACAGGATTAATGTCAACTCTGAGCTCATCAATGAAGGCAGAAGAAAGGGCCAATAAATGCTCAAGATCCACTTTGGTAAAGGATGGTAAAGGATCGTCCAGAAGAGAGTGAATTAGTAGTCAATGTTACAAGAAGTTAGAAACAGCATGGCATAAGTATGAAGAATGAATGGCATATGGGATCCAAAAAAAAGGAGGTCTGATCTAAATGTCATTGCCAATGAAATCCAAGTGAGGGTTTGATATAATATCCAACAAGTCAACACAACCTCAAAATGCATGTATAACAGATGTTTCTTAAGTGGCCGCAAATGAGCAATCATAGCAACCATATGCATGAAAATAAGAAATAATTATTAAATGACCCCGACTAAGAAAAAAAAAATCAAGACTGACAACAAGGCGCAAACCCTCTGAATCATTGTAGAAATCAATTCATGCATTATTATTATTATTTTTTTTTTTATTATTATTTTTATTATTTTTATTATTTTTATTATTTTTTATTATTTTTATTATTATTTTTTATTATTATTATTTTTATTATTATTATTATTATTATTATTATTATTATTATTATTATTATTATCTTTTATATATTTAAAAAAAAAACACTTATTAAACAATTATTTTATTTATTTATTTATTTATTTATTTGTTGTATTTAATTTTTTTTTAAACACCCCTTTGACTGCCGCATCACACATAGAAGCAAGATCGGGGGTGGAAGGCCAACTTTAAATCATCCGCAAGTAAAGATCTTGCAGTTCCTCATAAATGTATTAACGGCGCACCGATCTCTGCCATGTAAACAGCGTCCCTCACCTGCGCTGAATTTAAAGGTAATGAGGGGAAGCCGCCTCTATCGGCCTGGAATCAAGTCGGCTGTGTTCACTCCCACAACGGCACAATCACGTATTTCTACCCGCACCCGTCTACGAAAATGCCCAAAGAAAGACAATTCCACCCATCTGAACAGTTAGACTGGTCTTTGCGTTAGATTTGCCCTGGGTACGAAAATCGAGCCCTTATGAATGTATTTAACAGACATCATACTGTATGGATTAACACAGTGTGATACTGTGTCTGAGTGAAAGTCGGGTGGACTTGGCTAAAGAATTTAGTTGAGTTGAGATAAATTGGGAGCTGTTGCGAAAAAGGACCATCTGGTTTTCTCCATTCAAAGAAAAACTTTTATACACATTCCATGCAGGGGCCCCCCTTCACTATGCATTTCAGAGTGTTACTGTACAATTTAGTTTTTAATATAGATGATATAAGGCCTGATATTTCATACAGAAACTAAAAACGAGACTGTTAAATGCTGATGATGTTATTCTTTAAATTTCTCCTCATGATCAAACAGCATTTTTTAAAGTTTTTTTTTTTCATTTCCAAACTAAGCATGATTCTATATAGTTTTGCAATGCCTGGATTCGGCACCGAGAGAGACTGCGAGATGATGATGCATTTGACATGTGGCGTCCGACTTTAACGAGTGTTACCTGTGAAACAGGAATGATGATGAATGAGCCCCCGCCAGCGCTCTCAGTGACCACGGCCAGGAACTTGGAGTTGACTGCACAGAAGTGGTTGTCGTGGACGTTCTTGGTGATGGGGATGCCATCGTAGCAGTGCTCCCGACTGCCCACCTTCCCGTAGACGTTTCGAAATTTGGAGCTTCGGTAGGTCGGGCGCCATGACATCTGACGTCACAAGGAAGTAGAGAAAATGAAACACTTATATTGTATAATATATGGCAGAAGCGAAATGTTCTCAATACTAACAAAAGAAGCTTACAGTTGAGCAGCCCCGCTCATTTATGTTACCGAGGAAGCATGTAAATCTGCAGATATATTTTCTCCCATCTCCCCAACGCTCGATTGGAAAAATGTCAATAACTTAACTTCCAAAGCACACTTACAGAAAGTTTCACTAATTTCCGAGATTAATTTTTTGGAGTGGACATGATGGGCTCAGGGAATAATTTGTCACGTCTCCATCGAACAAAGCCACAGTTGCAGGGTGGGCTGTCCCATCTGTGAATATCTGATAAAAGTCACACATGAAGTGGTGAAAAATACTCAATAACTAGATGGATGATATCTCAGATAGGGACTGATAGAATCATTTGGTTAGGATGAAAAACTGAGGAAGCGACTGAAAATACCATTGGTAAGATTTGTGAGCCATGCAAATTCAGTATTGTTATGATTTTTGAACGGCTCAGATCAAAGCAGCTTCAGTTGACAATCAGAAATGGCTTGCTCATCACTTTGCACTCACTGCATGGCCAAACTTCATTTGACATTATCTGATGAGCACAAATAAATAAATAAATAACATGAAAGGTTTAAAACCATACAACGGAAGCGTATTGCATTCATGTTTTTATGCATATTTTCTTCTGTCATAAAAAAGAAATCTGCGAACCGGGGGGGGGGGGGGGGGGGCTGTGACAGGAGGAAAAATTACTCAGAAAAACTTTTAAAAATTATTCACAAAAAACAGGAAAAAAAAATTTAAACTGGAAAAAAAATCCCAAAAAACAGCATTAGCTTCTGTTTTTCGGAGTATTTTTATTTATTTATTATTTTAATTTTACCTTTTAACACCAAGTGACTTGTTGGAGACTCGCTACTTTCCAGCATGCAATACGCTTCCGTAGAAAGTAGAAACTTAACTGTTAGCTTACTAAAATCATGCCAATCGATTGACATGTTTATAATGAGCTAGTAATTGATATAGTTGAAAGTATGTTGGAGGCATATGGTAAAGTGTCCGCTATCAGCGAGTCTGCAAAAAGTCACTTGGAGTTCAGAGAGGGGGGGCGGGGCGGGGGGGGGGGGATACTCAGAAAATCAGAGCACCAGCTTCAGTTTTTCTGAGTAACTTTTTTTCTTTTTCTTTTTTTTTTAAATAATTTTTTTCTCTTGTTTTTCTGAATATTTTCTGTTTTTTGGAGTACCTTTCACTCCTGTTTTTTCTGAATACCGCAGCCCCCGTTTTTCTGAATATTTTTTTTATGACAGAAAAAAAATATCCCGAAAACCAGAAATGAAAAACCTCTTCATATCAAACATATTGATGATCGGGTTACCTATAGTGTTCCTCTAGTAGTCACAAAGCTGCTGTGACATTTTCCTCTAAGTCAACCACTGAGATCTTTACTTCCACATTTTTCCTTTTACATCCAATCAGACAGCTTGTGCTCTCCTGTTTTTTTTTACCATGCCTTGCTTTTAAACTCACACTTCCCACCCTCTACCCCTCTCACTGGCACTAATAGCTGGAGGATAGCTCACCATTAACACCCCTTCCGCCTCTCCATCCATCACTAATCTTCCCCCGAAGATTCGCGTTAAACTATGTCAACAGTGCACCACTACAAGGGTGCAGCGCCTTCATTCAATTGCATGTTCCTTGCTCCTGGGATCTTGTCGCATTCCCTCCCTAAAGAGGCCTTCATAATTTGTGGTGCTTAGTTAAATCCTGTGTGAAATGATTGGAAGACATCTTGGACCTGTCACTGGGTAAACAGAGGAAGTCTAGCAAAGCAAATTAACCCCCACCTTCAAACTGAAAATAACTAAAACCACACATTTTTTTAAGGTATGTTTCAATGCATTTATTCATGAAATTGTCAAAAAGAAGTTAAAGTTTCTTTGTGACATGATCTCACCCCTATTTATAAATGCATTCCTTACTATCGTGTGAACAACAACAAATCAAATCAAGGACAAAAGAGATTCAGGGTGCAAACCCTGTCTGGAGGTTGGACGTATTTGTATGATTGACGCCAGATGTAAAAGGACTGCCTGTTTTGCATTCTTTTCACTGATCCGGAAATATTTATTCTTCTTTTTTTTGAAAAAGAAATAACCACAACAGCCCCAGGTCAGATGGGCCTATGGAAGCAATGAATGTCCAACAAAACAAAAGAAAACAAAAACCCATCTCCCCTGATTATTGTCTACAATGTGTTTGAAATGTGTCCAGACCCCTGCAGCCTCACTGCATGCTTTTGGCCTCGAAAGTGAGAGAACCTACATGTGATTTTGATATAACATTCGATAGCTGTAAGGTG
Source organism: Leptonotus elevatus (assembly GCF_054856555.1). NCBI lineage: Eukaryota > Metazoa > Chordata > Actinopteri > Syngnathiformes > Syngnathidae > Leptonotus > Leptonotus elevatus. The sequence continues at coordinate 22,857,432 of NC_141241.1, read as the reverse complement.
GACAATTGCAGAGAACAGAGTTGTTTTCATTTTGTTTCTACCTTGCCAGAGCATACTGCTTCTTCTCTTTTGGCCAATCCTTCTCTTTCTGCCTCCCTTTCTTTTAAATGTCTCATTCAAAATGCATCTGCTGGTCTTACACGCACACACAGGTTTGTTTTACTATCTTTGTGGGGCCATCTCATCTTTGATAAATTATAAAATATAAAAAGTTCAAAATGTAGACTCTAAGGCTACGTTCACACTGAAGGGCGTGATGCCCAATTCGGATGTTTTGTTACAGCCGATCTTTTTATATACCGTTCACATTACAAAAACAAATGCGACATCTATTGTGAACGTAACGCGCCCGTTATGCGACTAGCATGCGCAAAGCACACGTCAAGTGTCTTACGTCACGTGGCAGTGTTTACGGAAGTAACCCCGGCTCGCGTCGTTTCATCGCCCGCCTGGGCAAGCGACTTTTATTAGTGTCATATGCAAATTTAGCTGTGCCAACGCACGCTACAGATTGGTGGACTGGTATGGAGGTAAATTTGGTGCAAAACTAACTTGTGCAAAAAATTTGTACCTGTAGAAAAAAGTCTAAATTTGTATCTGTAAAAGTCGTGATTTGTATCTGTAAAAAAAATGTGTGCCTGTAAAAAAAAAATTTGTGTCTGTAAAAGAAATTTGTACCTGTAAAAAAAAAATGTGTATGTGTAAAACAAATTTGTATCTGTAAAAACAAATTTGTACCTGTAAAAGTCATGATTTGTATCTGTACAAAAAAAAATTTGTACCTGTACAAAAAGTATAAATTTGTATCTGTAAAAGTTGCGATTTGTACCTGTAGAAATGACAACTTGTAGTCAAAGAAGTCGCCACTAGGAGTCACAAGTGGTTTTTCTGCTGCTGTTCAGTGACGTGAGTTCTGCCCCATTTGTCGCGCTACGAATGGAGCAAAACTAATTTGTACTTGTAGAGCGCCTGATTTGTACTTGTAAAGAAGGGGGCGGGCTCTGGTGTAATGAAGGGTTGTTTTGACCAATCAAGTGAGAAGGATTTGAGCGGATTGGAGCGCAACCTCATTGGTTTAGCGAACGACGGTGGCGGGACTCGCGGAAGGATACAAGCAGGACACATCGTCGCCAACCAACATACATATTAAGAATACTTCTTAATATGTATGTTGAGGAAGAATACGTCAGTATTCTTAATATGTATGTTGAGGAAGAATACTTCCGTCGACTGAAGTATTCTTAATATGTATGTTGGTTGGCGACGATGTGTCCTGCTTGTATCCTTCCGCGAGTCCCGCCACCGTCGTTCGCTAAACCAATGAGGTTGCGCTCCAATCCGCTCAAATCCTTCTCACTTGATTGGTCAAAACAACCCTTCATTACACCAGAGCCCGCCCCCTTCTTTACAAGTACAAATCAGGCGCTCTACAAGTACAAATTAGTTTTGCTCCATTCGTAGCGCGACAAATGGGGCAGAACTCACGTCACTGAACAGCAGCAGAAAAAACACTTGTGACTCCTAGTGGCGACTTCTTTGACTACAAGTTGTCATTTCTACAGGTACAAATCGCAACTTTTACAGATACAAATTTATAGTTTTTGTACAGGTACAAATTTTTTTTTGTACAGATACAAATCATGACTTTTACAGGTACAAATTTGTTTTTACAGATACAAATTTGTTTTACACATACACATTTTTTTTTTACAGGTACAAATTTCTTTTACAGACACAAATTTTTTTTTTACAGGCACACATTTTTTTTACAGATACAAATCACGACTTTTACAGATACAAATTTAGACTTTTTTCTACAGGTACAAATTTTTTGCACAAGTTAGTTTTGCACCAAATTTACCTCCATAGACTGGTGGACTCTTTTCGCTGACGTGTTAGGAGTTGGGTTCATGTGTCTTGTCTGCATACGTTATGCAAATTAGATGTGCGAACGCCCGCTTCCGATTGGTGGACTGTTTTCACGTTCGCTTTGGCTGCTGTCCTTGGCTTCCTCGTGCATCAGTTTTGAACGTGCTTTTTACAAACAGCAACAGAAATGCGTCTGACTTATTTTTTCATTTCATGTCGCCAGCGTAGCGAGGTTGGAAGAGGTAATTTGGGGGAAATGAGGGGAGACTCCTCGACCTCCTCATTTCATTGAGAAGTCTACCGAAGATGACGTTGCGACATCGCCGTTTGTGATGAACCGTCTGCAGGGCTGAATTTCTACTATCACCACCCGTCAACTTTATGCTTCAAGTGTGATTAAATTAAATACAAATTAAAATTTAACACTGTTACTCAAAACAGCTTTGCATATATTCACAGACATGTCAGTAGTCTCCCTTCCAAGCACTCACGCATACATATCCGATTTATATCCACATACGAAAGAGGCCCAGGTCGGGTGTGAAAAGATCGGAATTGTATCGTTCACATTGCATGAAAAAATCAGATACTTGTGAAAAAATCGGAATTGAGCAGCAGCATGATCGCAGCCTTAGAAATACAGTATATATGCAGCCAGTTGCCCATGAATGTACAATGTGAGGTTGGCTTGTTGTCTACACTCATTTTATTAATTTTATTAGAGTGGGGGTGAATGAGAATTTTCTTATCAGTGAATTATTTAGTTATTTAAACACAGATAAACTGTAAAACAAAAAAACATTGGGATACAGTTATAATGACATAATGGCAGTTTTAGAATAACTCTTTTTGTCAGCATGTTCTTTGGTACATTTTGTTTATGCCAAAATAAACATGAATTTTACAAATTCATATTCCAGATAAGAATATTTAAATATACAGTAAAACAATGTACAACTTGTTCTGTAAAGTTGTTTACGTTTGCACTGTATTTGTTACAGAATTTCCCTGGTAACCACAGTTGACGGGTTCCCCCGTAAAAACAACATTATTGGGTTTTTTTTTATTTAATTTTAATTTTTACAGTTATTGTATTAGAGTCAGGAACGTACTTTAACAGTTGTTTTGACATCGCCCAGAAGTTTGAAGCTATTTCAATTGGAGGGGGGGGGGGCTTTTCAGCTGTCTCCGAATTGAGGCATTTTGACCATCTTATATTCATCTGACACACAAAGAATTCCACAGCATGAGAATAACTCATGTCATTTAAATGTAACAAGGCCCAGCCAATCCACTGTGTCATCTCTTTTGGCTTGCCTCCTCTGCCTCACAGTGACAGTATGCAGTCATTTATCATGACTTCCTTTCTCCGAGAAAAGTAAACCTCACAAAAACAGAGAAATGCTGTCACTGCTTTAGCCAAATCCAAATTTTTGCTCAGCTTGAAATGAGCTTCCTATTCATTCACACAGGAAGTGTTGAAATCTGGCTGGAATCGTTTTCTCTGCCGTGGGAAAATGGGACATTTTTTGACAGTCAAAGCAATGCCTTTGCAGTTCAGTTTGTTGTGGTTAAGTAAAATGTCACTTGACCACGTAGCGTCTTGATTGCAAGTTTCTTTCAGATCAGAGGTTTGATGTGGCTTAAATGTCCAATTTAGTCAATTTCATAATCCAAACAAAAGCAAGACAAGATAAGATGTCAAGAAACGTCAGCAGCAAGTCATCTTTCAAAAAGTTATTACAATACACATTACAGATGAACTAGTTTATCCCTTACAATTGGCGAATCAATGTAACTGCATGTATTAATGTATGCATCCTCAAGTTCTATTTTCTTTTTTTCTTTTCTTTTTGTTTTGTTTCTGTTTCTACTTACTTTTTATCTGTTTAAACTGTTTTTGTTTAGTATTTTTATTCTTACTGCATAGAGTAATTTTAAACTCTGTATGTTTTTGTTGAATTATTTGAGGACCCCAGGAAGACAGCGACCATTTTGTGGCAGCCAATGGGGATCCTAATAAAGAATAAAGAAAAAACTGTAATAATTGTAGGAGACTCAAAAGCAGAGCTAAATGGCATTTCAGGCAGCAAGATGCCCCCAATTGTGACAGGAAATACTGCCGTCCTGCACAACGCACAAAGAATGGCTGTCCTAGAAGCCATCCATCATCACTGAGGGAAAAAGAGGTTTATTGTTCAGTCAAATTAATGTACTATTTTTGCCCCATCCAAAATCCTCACCAACTATAATTTGTTTTACACCCACAAGTCTGTCTCGTTAAACGGTTGCAGACAGGCATTTGTTGGAAGAAAAGATTGAAATGAGTAATCATCCCATCCCCCCACAGGAGTCTGTGCCAATGTACAGTATTAGAGCATATCACAGACAGATGAATTCTTCTTTGTCATACCGCCAGTCAATTAATTTGAAAGGCACAAAGCTCTATCGTAATACCACTAGTGGTGTATTTTTTATTTAGTCACCATACAGCAGTAAATTCCACAAAATACACACTACAGCAAAAACATCTTTTTGGGCGGTCATTGATTTATAGTCCTAAATTTGGCAGAAAAACAGTACAAAAGGTGAAACGAGAGAGCAAAGTAAGCCACAAAGCCGTTACACTGTTTGAATGTCATCATCTGTCCATTGTGTAGCAGAAACAGGACTCCTTTGGGGGGAGAAAATAAGTAGACATAAACGCTTGATTTAGAGTACCACTCCATCCATCCATCCATCCAGAGACTAGCCGCGCCAATAGGAAGTTGAGGTAAAGTCAAAGATATTTGACTTTTTCAAGTCTCCAGCAGGCAGACGTCTCCTCGAGACTAAGGAAACTAGTGAGACACTGCAGAGATGTCTCCACGACAATGCTTCACCCACTAGACCAGGGGTCGACAATGTCTTGCACGCAGGCCAGATGACGATGTGTGTGTGTGTGGGGGGGGGGGGGGGGGGGGGGGGGAATGATAACTAGGGATGTCACAATATTCATGGAAGTGTCTCAATAGTGTCGTGGTCTTGTTTCACTACAAAATAATAATAATAATAAGCCGTACTGTAAGGTGCCTTACTTTTACGTTAAAAAGCGTACATTAATCTTCCAATTAAAAAAATAGAGAGAACTAATGTGAACTGAAGGACATGTGCCTGAGTGTGGCTTCACAATCAATCGGGCGAGACAGGTTCCTCACAATATTTGGGCCCAAAAAGCCGTAGTCTGGTCAGGAATGGCTGCGGATGGACCTCAGCTTTGAGCGACTCCCCCCATCCCCCATTCGGACCTCGCCATAAGTGTAACAATAACCCTTCAAGTTTAAGCATCCAAGGAAGCACAGAAAAAGTGGATGTTGATTTTTCATCAGGGTTCGTTCAAGGTCGCAAATGGTCGCAAAGACATTTGACAATAGTTTTAATGGTCACAAATAGTTTTTCACAACGTAGTTTTGAATATGTTCAAAATTTCTTGCCGACAAGAAAAACTGTTTGCGACCATTAAGAGTTGCCAAGCGTCTTTGCAACCGTTTTGCCATATTTTGACCTCCTGAGTTTCCACAATTGATCACCTGTGGCAGTAACAGCAACATCTTCACCAGACGGGCCCTTTGGGCTGTGAGGAAGCTGGAGCATATCTTGGCTGACTTTGGGTCAGACTTCAGTCATCGGTCAATCACAGAACGAATACATACAAACAACCATTCACACTGACACCTTTGGACAATTGAGTCTTCAACTAACCTAACATGTACAGGTATGCTTTTAGAATGTGTGACAAAGACGGATAACCCAGAGAAAACACACAGATGACAGAAATAGCAATACTATAGAAAATGATTTTAACATAGTACATAGCACTTATCTAACGCTCTCTTTTTATTTATTTATTAAAATCTCTTCCTGGCAGTGTTGCACTGATTAAAGCCAAATAGCACTAAACCAAGGATCAGGAACTGAAGTAGCACTTTGATCAGATTATAAAATATATCACAGCCCAGAGAAATGTTACTGGATAAACAGCTGTGAGTTTTTAAATATGTAAAAAAAAAAAAAAACAAGATGCAAAACAGGAAGCTGATTGCTGATCATCTGTTTCACTTTATCCAGGAAATGCTCCTCGGCCATCTAATTTGGACAGAGTGAAAGGATTTCAATTTTGGAATCACTGGGACTCAGTATGTCCAAAAAAATCACGCTCCATTATTTCAGCAACCAGATGGACTGAACACTCTTTTCTTATCATTAGCTCGTCAATCAACAACTTTTGAGCTCGATCTGTCCTCAGTCCTCTCTTTGGCTCTCACCATCTTATCTTTCACTCGGTTTCTCTTTCCTTGGACGGATGGATTGATAGAATGAAAACACAACCCCAGATGGAGGACATAGCCAAGTCGAGTGCCAGACCATCTGCCCGGACGAGACATCACCATTCTACAGTCTGAGGGATCTGTTTTCATAAACAGCACATCTGCACCTTGGCGCTGAATTGATGCTGCCAGATCCTGATTTTCTTATCAGTGTAACGCTCGCTGCACGTGCTAACCATTTTGACAGACCGGTCTCCGGCACGACCATCAGCAAAACGATTGTCTTGGAGATAGGCCTGGCTAAGGGACAACTTGGTGTCAGAAAGTCAATCTAAACCTTAAGGCTGTTCATACCATGTGTAAATGGCCGACGCAGGGTAAAACAACTGGTTGAACGCGACATATTTTGTTCATAAAATTGTGAACACTGCAGGCATGAATCCCTCTGAATCATTATTGCAGTATATTTTTTATAAATCATTACACAGGCCAGCGTTCCTCTGAAAAACTAGCAAAATCAGGTCTAACCCACACTGCATATTTTTGCGCCAAACGCCGTGCAGGATTTACTTAATAGACTTCTGAATTGCAGCCCTCAAGGATTTAGAATGTTCAAAAATCCGATAAAGTCAGTTTGTTTCTTTTTGAACCATTGTTCAATATCAAGGCGGCACGGTGGCAGACTGATTAGCACGTCCGCCTCCCAGTGCAGAGTACGTGAGATCGAGTCCGGGCTTCGGCCTTCCTGGGTGGAGTTTGAATGTTCTCCCTGTGCTTGCGTGGGTTTTCTCCGGGTATTCCGCTTTCCACATTCCAAAGGCATGCCTGTCAGGTTAATTGAGCACTCCAAATTGTCCATAGGTGTGATTGTGAGTGTGGATGGTTGTTCGTCTCTGTGTGCCCTGCGATTGGCTGGCAACCAGTTCAGGATGTACCCCGTCTACTGCCCGAAGCCAGCCGGGATAGGCTCCAGCAACCCAGCGACCCTTTTGAGGACAAGCGGTTAAGAAAATGGACGGATGGATGTTCAATGTCATTGTATCCACACGGCTCGACGGATGGTCATTAGAAGACAGAATAATCTGTACATTCCCTGCAAATTAGGTATCTTCGACACATTGTTTTTCAATTTTCAATCTGCTGTTGTATTGTAAGCACCACCCATGGTAGGAAAGTGCTTGACTAGTATGTTATCTATTAAAAGGTCACTCATGCACATCTTTCCAGTCTGTTGCATTGATCTGTTTATTGCCAGCCTGTCAACTGGACTTCCGCAGTGCAGTAAGCCTGTAGCAAAAGTAGCCTCTTTTCACAATACCCTTTGGACAAATATGACATTTGATAATTTATTACATATGTTTTCTCATTTTGGGTGGTATCATCAAACACTTTACACATTCATGATCCTGATCATTTGACAATAAATACTCCATATATGTGAATGTTAACACCTTTTATAGTGTTTTGGGTATTGTTTAACATCAGGGTGGGATATCATAGCCACAACAACTGTAAATGGTCTAAGTATTATATTATCCCACTTAAGAGTACTTTCCTTTGCTAATATTGAGGTCCACACGCAAGAGCTACACCCTATCAACTCTCAGAAAGTGAAAAATCACAAGCACCCCCTATGAGCCTTTCAAGCTTCTCCTTAACTCCTGATGATTGTGTCTGTCGGAGACGCATTAAGTATTGCTGACACACTCCTTGACTACTGGTCGTGATCTCATCAACTGTCAGTTAACCTCAAACTAGCCTTGCCTTAAGAGGATCTGCTTTGACAAAATGCATCCAACAAACTGCTGACTTGTGATGCTGATGCAACTGTGCGCCACAACTAAGCTTCTACAAAATGAGTTAATAGGTTTGTGTAATATCTTCTGTTTGGATAATAAAACATCAACCAACACAAAGAAAAAGAGGGAGCAGAGCAAAGTAAAAGAAAGAAACTGTGCTGTATTATGTGCTGCTTAGAAAATAATATCTATATTTACGCTGCTATCAGAGCCCATGGGCATAATACATGGCTGCGTTTGACCTGAATGAACTTCAGCGTGTGTGTGCTCGCTAGTGTGCGTGTATGTGTGGGCGGTTGGATCATTCACCATTGATGTGCTCTTCTTGCCCCACTCAACGCTCACTAATGTTCACTCAGCTCTTTGCTGGCAGCTCAGACCAAATTGTGTATTTCATTTGAAATCTCGCTGCGGTAAAACAAGAAAAGAAATCACGACCAACAACCAAGCCATACGTTGAGAAAAAGCGGCTGAGGACGAGGACACAAGTTGATGTTACATCAGCATGTGCAAAATGACAACGCATTACAGTATACAGTACTGCTATTGTCAGTCTCATGCATGAGCATGTGATGTGGGATCAAATTATGTATTCGGATTCCGCAAGACTTATGAGCCAACTACTGTTTGAGGGTGAGAATCATCATGGTTGTCCATCAGTAGCACAACAGCTTCCATACGGTCGCCAAAAATACACTGTCAAATTTGGTCTCTTTCACACACGCTGGAACCTCAAAGGGTAATAGTATGCAGAGAAGAAGCAAGACGACAAGAAAATATTTTTTTGTTCATTTACTGTACATACAAGTAGACTAGGGATGCAACGCTAACGGCAATATCCTGATATCGCAATATTAATATCGTCTGAGTCATGTCCCGATTTTAAAAGCAGCACGTCCGTTAAAAAGGTGAGGGTGTATCCCATTTGCGAAGTTCTAGCACCCTCTGGTGGTTAGTTTATTAGTACAGTTTAATTTTAATTAGGAATGTTTTGGCTACTGCAGCTGTTATCATACCAGCAAATATTTTTCAACATCTCCGTCAAAAAAGGACAACAAAACATTGTGAACTACATAGACCATGATGCTTTGCACTGCTAAGCCAATAGGGGCACAGGACCATGACATGGCCAAGCCTTTTTCGCCGTCACTGCTGTTATTATGTACAAAAACACAATATTGTGTTTTTTTCCCCCCAAATATGAGCTTTTTTAAATGGTATTTTATTTATTTATGTATTTATTTTACAATACAGCCCTTATTTCCCAGCACATAAACACTTTCTAATCTGCTAAAAATGGTGACCTAAATGTATTTGGACAAAGAAGGGTATGATGGTATTACATTAACAATTGTTTTATTTTATTTATTTATTTTTTAAACATGCCCTCTACTAAATGCAAATATGAACACTTTATTCAAAAAGGAAATGTAACAAACCAATCCATTCAGTGCTTTTCAAATTAGTTCCAGTCTATCACTGTCATAATGTGAATGCTTTCAGCATGTGGTGAATAATATTGTATACACATAAGACATAAGAAGTGGAGACTTTCGCCATCTCATATGGAAATGCACTTGAGCCCTTTCAGACCGATTTAAAATGTACAGTTTCACAGAGCCACAGACTGAGCAGATCGGACGTTTTCTGACAGGCAATGAGCTCATGAGATCCGAATTTCTTCCAATGCAGAAAGCGTTTTCTGTGTCTTTCTCACAACTATTTACCCTTTCTCCCTCTTTTGTCTCATGCTTTTTGTCTACCCCTTTGCACAACTTGCTCTTTCTGTTTATCTCCCTTGCGTGTGACCGTTATCTGCTTTTTTTCAGGCTGGCAACAAAAACACAAAAGATTAACTCTGGATTTAATATTCTTAATCTCCTACACTCGTGAGTTCTTTAAACTTCAAGAAAAGATATTTAGTTTGCTAGATTGCCGATTTAGCTTGCAGATTATTTCCGAGTGTGTGAATGAATGTGTGCGAGTAAACAGGCTGTGAATTATCCAAAAGCCTAAATCAAACTACAGTTTAGATGCACGGTGGGCGTTGAGAGTTTCCACAGGAATGTTTTCAGACATGCATAGATTCAAAGATATAAATAGAATTTATGAGCCTCTCAAGAGCGACATATAAAAAGAACTTGTATCATTTTAATTAAGATACTCAACTAGCAGAGGCTATACCATAAACGCATTTCTAAAGTCTTTCAAACCACATATGAGCGAATGACGTCAGAACGGCATCGGCCTCCCGCATAATTGGGGTGTTTGCAGATATGTAATTACAAACACACAACACAGCTGGAAGCCCGTTTACTCACATCACTGGGATGGATATGACGCTTTGAAAGTAAACAAATGTGTTTATGCTCGTGAGGGAGGACTTCATGCCCCTCCTTCAATCACTGTTCAAGGATTCTGCGACTAATTTGCGGAATAAAGCTAAGGCACTTTGTTATGTTTTTAATACGGACTTCAAACATCAATAAAGTCCTCAAAAAGTAAATAAATGTAATCATTATGCTTAGGAAGCACAAGAGTGAGACTAAAGGCCGTATTTTCGTAGACAGACGGATGGACGCTCGGCCTAAAAATGGCCGCATCTTTATTTCCGTACCAGGGCAAGTTTTAGTTTAGTGTGTTTGTGAATTTGGTAGCATCTTGTAATTTGACGATAAAAAGTAGGCCTGATTTTAACCGCACAATAACCACATCAATCTAGTGGTGCAGTTGTAGCAAGATTTTGGTGGATTTGAATAAGGCACAGACAGATTGATTCGAAGTCCTGCAGACGTGTGTGGTGGATGTAATTTATTATTATTATTATTATTATTATTATTATTATTATTATTATTATTATTATTATTATTATTATTAATTTCATTCATCAATATGACAACTGCGTAGGAGAAGCCTCTGAAATCATTATAGAAATCAATTAATTTAATGAATTATTATCATTATTATCTTAAAAATATTGTAATAGCTCCACATGACCGCACATCAAATAGATAATGAAGTAGATGATATCTACCACACACTTCTGCGGAGCGCCAAATTAGTTTGCCTGCACCTCGATCAAATCCACCAACATCGCGTTATGCCACCTTCGCCACTAGTTAGAACTGGTTTTACTGAGTTTAGAATATCGTCAGCTCGGTGAGCTGGAACATCCAGCGAGATGTAGCATGTCCACCAAATTCACACGCACACTAAACCGAAAATTAGGATGCTCCTGTTTTTAGGCCGAGCAAAGTTGACTTTCTATTACCAAATTGCCAGCTGTGGCAGGGGTGCGGCAGCTGTGACTGCGTCTACGGTTTACACAAAAATACACTATCAATTTCCACAAAACTCAGGAAAGGGCGTTGTCATTGACAATGCTTTCATCCAAACACTCTTTAGCTTTAACTAGTTTTTATTGGTTTCTGGTGATTAAAGTAGTAAAAAAAAAATGCTGAAAGTCGAGGTCCCTTACTACTGTCTGTCATGTTCCTCTTACTTTAGAATCCTCTTGTCCATCTCCCACAACTCACTGTCAGTCATAATACACTGCTTTCTCTGTAGTGCCCCTCACAATACAACGGGACCATTTAAGGACCTCGTGTACAAATCACAGCCTTCAAATGGGGGCCTATGTGCAACCTTTCATGCCAGTGGCTTTGCTATGAATCTTCTGAATAGCTGCAAAATGACCAGAAATGAGTTTGAACTTAAGGCACAATTCAGCTCCTTTGTTTCTTCATTACCCAAATTCTCTCACAAAAGACTTGCAGTCAGACTGCAGTCAGACAGCCTTCTGGAAATACTTTTGCATTCAGAAAAGTGTCGTAGTGGTCATTATGCCTCTCCACTTCAAGAAAGACCGACAAGGAGAACAACTATCAGCACGAAAGCGAGCCTTTGTTGATGGAGGTAACTATCATGAGTTCTGACTAAAATAATTTGAGAACACCATATGGGGTTCCTTCTTCCCACTTCGATCTTACGTAAGGTAGCGGATGCAAGCTCCAGGGTTTTATTTAGAAGCCTTGAGGATGTCCACACACACTTGCACACATTCAGGTCATAAACCAGGAGAATGGTTATTTCGAATCACAGGAACTCTAATAGACTACACCGGTAGAAATCTGCCCACCTACAGATTATTTGTCCGCCAACCCAAAGTTCTGCCCTCTCTTGCTCTCTCTTTCTCACACACATGCACACACACCAACACAAGCAGTCTACTGTTGTAAAACAATATTCTCACGCTGAGCCATGAGATTTAAGCTGTGAAGCTCATGGCACCACATGCTAAGGTATGCAGCAGGAAACATCGTATTCAAGGAAAAACATTACAGTGGTCACTCACTACTTCGCAGTTCACGCTATCGCAGATTTTTATTGTATAGTCTATTTGGTAAATTAACTCATTCAGTGCCGTTAACGCCTATAAACGTCCAAAATTCATTTGAACAATTTCTATTAGTTTAACATTTTTTTCCCACTTTTGTTAACAAGGTTATGAAAACCTAGACATTTTTTTAACAATCTTTTTAATTGTAAATTATTTTTTTTAATTGTAATTAATCGTATGATTTTTAATAGTTAACTCACGATTAATCACAAATTTTATATCTGTTCTAAATGTACAATAATTTTTTTCCTAGGTTTTCATACTCTTGTTAACAAAAGTGGAAACAAATGTTAAGCTAATAGAAATAGTTCAAATGAATTTTTGACGTCTATAGCTGTCAATGGCAGTGAATGAGTTAAGAAACATGTACCATGATAAGTTTAAAAAAAACAATTTATCACCCGCGAAAAGTGAGGGAACACAATTTTTATTTCTGCTTCAGTCAGAATTTTTTTTTAACATTGGACATAGTGCTAGATTTGCTAGATAGTGCTATTTCTTGTGTATTATTATTATTATTATTATTATTATTATTATTATTATTATTATCATTATTATCATTATTATTATTATTTAAAAAAAACTAATACAAATAGTAATGGTAACAAAATCTGTCATTATTCATTTAAATATTCATTTTAATATCTGTAGGTAATGTTTACTAGTATATCTATTTAGTATGTACGGTAACTTCATTTTACACATCAGTAATTGAATAGCAACAACAAGCTTGCTAGAGTCAAACAAATCAAAATGTGATTTTCCATACAATAATTGGTATTGGCTCAAGCTCCAGGCTCAAAGAAAATGGACCAAAGTGTCAGTCCTATATATAAAATTGAGTTGAGTTGAGTTGAGTTGAGTCTTAAAAAGGTTAAAGAGCTTACGTTCATGTCTGTCTCACATTCGACTCAACCAAGTGAGGCCTTGTTTGAAGTCAAAGGTCAAGGAATTAAACAAGCTGTGACCTATTTTCATGGCACTACCAATGTTGCCACTGCAACACAAGACGGTTCAGTATTATACTAGCTGAGTTCAGAGCCTCATTTTCAAGTGTGAACAAATGACCCCCCCCCCCTTCAAATTAAACGTAATTTCATTAATTCAGGAAAACTGCTTTGAAAACGAAAATATTCTTGATATGAATAATTTATTCCATTTTGATACATAATATTGTGATATGTTTCAACATAAAAGACCATCATTATAATCAAAGAGAACTCCATTTTGATTAAATTATGAATATTGAAGAACATTGAAATACTAACATGTCAACTTATTGAAACAAGTTACTATTATCATTTTTAAACAAGTTTCTTTAAATCAACCCACTGGCATAGTTAGGGTTGAGTCACACGACCACTTTATCGAGTTGTCTTGCAAATGGAATGTGTGCCATCCTGTGTGGTATGGTATGCTCCAAGTTCTAGTACCCAAGTTATCATCTCTAAAAGAAAATCATCATGAATAATAAATCTGATGTTAATGATAACAGAGCAATTAAAAAAAAAGCCTTTCTACAATATTGTTGCTATATGCTGAGGCATGGAGGGCCATTCAGCACAGTCAGCATGGTAGCTAGCACTTGTCCTGCATCCTGCCCCAAGGTGACTTTTCTGCTGTTGGCAGGCAGAGCTTTGAAAACGGCTGCTTTTCATCTCTGCCTGCTCCTCCCACTCATCAAAATTTAGTCAACAAGAAAAAAAAAAAAAAAAAAAAAAAAAAAATTTAGTCAACAATAACATCTCCCTGCATTGCCTCTTTCTCCCTCCCCTCTAAATTTTAGCCAACTGCGTGATTGGTTTGCAAAACGGATGAGAAAAAATGTATTGCTCGTCCTGTCTGGAGACAGATTTTGGCATTGACTCCTGTTTAACAAAGGAGCACATGGCCTTTTCCTATTTCAGTTGTCGGAGTGGAGAACCTACGCAGCAGCAGCAGCAGCTCTTACACCTCCCACGTAATCACACGCAGGGAGATAATTTGTAGTTTGAGAGTTTGTGTCTGTATGCTTATATGCACTGTACAAGATGAAGAAAAGACACCATTTTATATTAATTTAAAGGCAACATATTTTTTATACAATTTCAGGTATGGAACACAAATGAGGCCATTGTCCTGTGTCTCCACTAGGTCATCTATTTAAGTCCAGGTTAATTCTCCTCCTGGGCATAGGTGTGCTCATTTCCTTTATCTGTCTTCCTGCCACTCTTCCTCTCTCATTCTGTGCTATTCCCTCACTTGGTTAATTGATTAAGAGGATTCAACCCGCTGCTGCTGTCTTAAATACAAACCACAATCTTGGCTCCACATAAACACTCAGATATACACACACGTGCTGCCCAGAGATGTTGCAACAACACAAACAATTGCTTATAGGACCTAAGACCTTGAGAAATGGCTGACACTGGCCTGTATCCATGATGACAAATCAAAGTCACAGCTTTAAACACTGCAAAACTTTTGATATGGGGCCTTTGTTTGTTATTTCTAGCTGGTGACTAGTAGGAGGCCCAGAGAAACACCTGGTAGTAGTCGGTATCAGGGGGGTTGGTGGGGTCCATCCTTCAACTTCCTTCAGCCTAACCCTTGTTTGGGTTGCTTGACATGGGTGGGAAACCTTCAGCCCAAGCTCCACATGCAAGAGCATTTGAATCAGCCATTCAATTCGAATTGAAATGTTTTGAAAAGCCCAAACTAACAGCTAATCCAAATGGGCTTTTGAAACCCCCTAAAATATTACTAATAATTCTTACATTTAAAGAAAAAAAATCCACTGGCGGAAACAGCTTCTGACACCACAAAATAAATAAATAAATACCCACTGGTGGACAGTGAAGATACATAAATAAATAAATAAATAAATACATAAATAAATACATAAATATCCACTGGCAGAAACTAATACTAATTAAATAATACTTAAACATTGATATCATTTATATTTTCAGATAATTAGTATGGGACTTGGAATGTTCCATAAAAACACAAATAACCTTTTATGGGGGGTAAGATTCTTGCCTCTGCCTCCCACTTACTAATCATCCTCAATTAGGTAGTTAGTCCCTGTAATGCAACGGAATTATTATAATTAAATCTGGTAATTGCTTCCTCAGCTAGTTTGTATTAGAAAAGCGGATGCTAGCATGCAAAATAGATAAGGTTGCTTCTCTGTTATTTTTTTAAAAATATATATAAAAAGGATTTTGCACATTTGAACGGGTAATTTATCCGATTTTAACGGAAAAACAGTTTAGAGATGAAAACTTGCAATAAAGTGATATATTGCAGATGAGAAACTGCCACCCTTCAGTTGATCATAACCAGTGTTTGCTATGTAAACAAAAGCATGTTAGCAACTAATCAGCACACACTTCACTTAAATCAACCAATCATATCACAGGAGTCATCCTGAAACAGTATTAAGCCGTGCAGCATCTCTTACCTTTGTGACAGTCATGCAGAATCAGTGGGTGAGCTGCAGGCCAGTGTCCCGTTCAAACAGAGATCAATGCTGCAGGAGTGGCAGAGTGATGAGGAGGAGAGGAGGGCAGCAGCTCCGGTTGCTGGATATGCAGAGAGAGAGAGAGAGAGAGAGAGAGGAAGGGAGGGAGGGAGGGAGAGAGAGAGAGAGAGAGAGAGAGAGAGAGAGAGAGAGAGAGAGAGAGAGAGAGAGAGAGAGAGAGAGAGAGAGAGAGAGAGAGAAGACGAGTGGACAGACAGGTAGCGTGTCCAGCCCACTAAGTACCCCGAGAGGCTGATTGCTGCTGCAGTGAAGTCACGGCTGGTGCTCTGAGCGCGGTTGCTTGCTCCCAGAGGGAAAAGCTTCCCCGCACTCTGCAGGACACACCCCTCCTGCCTCACCACACGCACGGACGGAAACAACACACGCGCTGGGTTGGTGCACACAAAGTCTGCCTGCCCTGCTTTCTCTCACTATCACAGTATGTTTAGTGGTGCGTTAATACAGCTTATTGATGAGTAGTCAGGCAGAGCTCGGCAGGAAGAGTGACTCTGCAAAAGTACAATGATTGGTCGGAAGGAGAGGAATGTTGGTCACAGTGTGCCGCACTTTGCTACCCTGCCTGCTGCACTGCTGAAAGAATTAATTATTTTTTTCTACACGAGCACCTGTTATCTGCACACAAATGAGAATTATTCTATATCAGCTTGAGTTTGTGCCTTGATGTGTCTATGACTAAGGCAACCTTCACACTTCAGAGCAGAAAACAGGAGTTGATATTTTGTTATCTTCATAAATCCCAAGTTGTGTTGTTTACTGCATTAAGATGTTTCCAGGGAGTACCCCACCTTTCCCCGAAAGTTAGCTCATATTCCGAAGTGTTTGGGCAATATTATATGCTCATATTAAGCCAAATGCTTCAGAACTCATTGGGCGGTCGGTTCACAGTGCAGATGGACAATGCCCTGAACCATACTGCAAAATAAGCCAAAGAGTTTTTTAAGGCAAAGAAGTGGAATGTTATGCAATGGCCAAATCAATCATCTGACCTGAAATTAACTGAGCATGCATTTCACTTGAAGACAAAATTTCCCAAGAACAAGCAGGAACTGAAGAGGCCTGGCAGAGCATCACGATGGATGATTCTAGCATCCGATGATGTCTATGCGTTCCAGACTTCAGGCTGTAATTGACAGCAACATTTCACAAGCATTCCACATGCATTCAAATATTAGCATTCAGCTTTCGGCATTCACACGCAATTTCGCCAGAAATTTCACATTGTCTAGTTAAAAAGGGCAAGCTTGATTTATGATTGTTAATTTGCCCCATTATTTTTGGTCCCTTAAAAAGTAGGATGTACTGTACACCTGATTTGGATGTACAAGCCCAATGCCAATGAAGGTTTGACATTGTGTTAAATGTAGTAAATAAGAGCACAATACAATGATTTGCAAAACCTATATTAAATTGAATGAATGAAAAAAAAATGTCAGACTAACAAACTTTATTCTTTTTTTTGCAAGTATTCACTCATGTTAAGTTTCATACCTGCAAAACATTCCTAAAAAGCTGGGACCTGTGCACGTTTATCTCTGTGGTACATCACCTTTGCTTTTAACAGTCAATAAGCATTTGAGAAATCCATCCATCCATCCATTTTCCTAACCGCCTATTCCACACAAGGGTCGTTGGGATGCTGGAACCTATCCCAGCTGTCTTTGGGCATTAGGCGGGGTACACCCTGAACTGGTTGCCAGCCAATCCAGGACAGCAATTGATGAAGCTTTGTAGGTGTCATTTTTCCATTCTTGCTTCAGTTGCTCAACAGTCCTGGGTCTCCATTGTCTCCATATTTTGCACTTCATAAGGCGTCACACATTTTCAATGGGGAACAGGTCTGGACTGCTGGCAGACAAAAAAAAAAAGCCTGGCATTTTCCAAATTGCAGCTATTGTTGCTCCAAACACCTTTTAGCATGGCTGGTTCCTTCACAGATACAAGTTATCCATAACATGGGCACTCACACACAACATACCATCACAGATTCTGGATTGTGAACTTGCTCTGTTAACAATCCGGATGGTCCTTTTTCTCTTTGAGTCCAGAGAAGCTTTTTTAAGAGTTTTAACTTGCATTTGTAGATGTGACGAACTGTGCCAATTCACAGCGGTTTTCTGAATTGTTCCTGAGCCCACATGGCAATATATTTTACTCAATGATGCTGGATTTTAATGTAGGGCCACTTGAAGAATCAAAAGTCACATGCATGCCACATACAGTAAATGCGGAGATTTCTCATTATTCTCTGAATCTTTTGATGATATCATGGACCGTCGATGATTAATAAAACCCCTAAATTCCTTGCAATTGTAGATTGAGAAACATTGTTTTAAACTGCTGACTATTTGCCCCAAAGAGCTGGTGAACCTCACCTTGACCTTTCTTTTGAACACCTGTGCCTTCTGGGATCCTATTTTTATACCCAATCATGTTTTTTAGCATTCCTCAACTTTCCAATCTTTTGTTGCCCCTCGAACATCTAACAACTTTTTGAGAATGTATTTGCAAGCATACAATTCAAAATAGAACAATGTCTTTCAGTTTGAATATTGAAGTGTAGGTTGAATAGGTTGAAAAGGGTTTGTAAATGATTGTATTCTGTATTTATTTACATTTTACACAACGTGCCAACTTCTTTAAAATTGGGGTTTGTAAATACCCTCAAATTAAAGCTGAAAGTCTGCAGTGAAAATATATCCTCTTCATTTGATTTCAAATCCATTGTGGTGGTGTCTACAGCCAAATAGGTAAGAAATTGTGTCGATGTCCCAATATTTATGGCCCTGACTGTTAATAGTGTTTTGTGGCTTGCAAATAAAAGCTGATCATTCTTTGGTGAGGACATGGTGTTGCACAAAAGCGGTCTTTGGGCCAGTCTCCCAGTCACGTTTGTCATACTAATCTGTTTTCATGGAGAGATGATAGAGACAGGCCAAGATTCCAACTCTGTCTCCATGGTGTAACTTTATTCTGCAGTGAGACTTGTTTTTCTTGGTTATACAACAAACAACACTGACTTTGTTTTTTGACATGTTCAGATGAGTATTCAAGGCTTGTTTGTGTGGCTTTTATTTTACTTACTGTAGTTCAATTGTCAAAGACATGATCAATTCCATCTTTCTGTTGCGGGGCACCATTCCTAAGCATTTCCTGTGTAGAACAATAGTTTTCCTGAGGGGAGACATAGTCTTTGAATTGTTATTTGGAAAACAAATGACTGAAACAAGGCTGAGCTTTACTTGGGAAACGTGGTACACCCTGGACTGGTTGCTGGCTTTACATTATAATGTAGACCAGCTATTTCCTTCTTGGTGAACTTCAGTAATTCATGCTGATGTTTTTCTTTAATCCATCCATTTGACTGCTTGTCAAGGCCATTTACCATGAGGAATCCCCCTCATAACTAACCGTTTGCTGTCCTCTTGTGGTAAAGTTGCGTTATTACCATAAACCGTATGCACAATAAAATCATCCACCTCCCTTTCAGGCATCTTTGCCGTTTTGATTCTCTAGGCATGCACGGCAAACGGTCCCCATTCCTGCCAAATTTTCGATATACCGACACCGTCCTTGACCGTATGGGACAGCTTTTGTGACACTGACATAAAACATAAAATGGCAATTTAGAACGTGAAAGTGGTATGGCACGAAAACACGCCAACTTTCACAATCATACATAACAATAAAAAAAAGAAGGAAAAAAAAGCACCGGACTTCAAAATGACGTTTAAAGTAAATGTTCAGCCCGTACTGTCATTGTTTTTGTCATTACACTTACTAACGTGACGCAAGAGCGCCCTACATCCTTCTGCCCATCGAAAAAAAAGGTATCATAGGCATAAGTTGATCATAACACAACAAGCCATTTGACAACCCTTATTAACAGTAAACAGCAAATTAAATAAAATATATTCAATACAAATAACCCGAAACTCCTAAATAATTAAGGAAGCAAATAAATAAATAAATAAATAAATAATCTAAAGTGTCTTTTACAGAGAAACATACCTGCATTTTCTGAATGCAAAGTCATTATGTCAGGTGACAACTGCTGCCTGTGCAGTGTCCTAATTGATTGTCAAGCCACAAGTGCTTAATGAGATTAAATTTGGAACCATTAACAGGAAAGGTTAATGAGTACAATCCAGAGATTTGGATGATGTTAATGGGGGGGGGGGGGGGGGGGGGGCTCAGTGGTAAAGTGGTCATCGTGCAACTCTGAGGTTGTGGTTTCGATTCCAGGCTATTGTGACCATGTCGAAGTAGCAAGATACTGAACTCCCAGTTGCTCCTGATGCTGCATCATCGGTACGTAATTATTGTAATAAATCATTAAATGATCAGTATCTCCACATTATTTTGTATAATTAATGAGTAAAAACAACTCAATAATATTCAAGTTAATTTGAGAAATTATGTTATTCAAGTAAGCTATATATTATTTTCTTCTATCATTATCTATCGGTTATGTTATACTTCTTTGTAAAAATATAAATTAAAAGGTTCCTAAATAAATTAGAAGGTTCTTATAAGGTCAGCAACAGTTGAGTGACTGAGTTGCCTTTTAAAAATGTGGCCATTATGAAATCTCACCACACCATAAATTTTAAAACAATCATCCAAAAAAAATCGTGAACCCTCTTCCACAACATCACATTTCTCCGGTTGTGAGCAGACTATGAATCAAAGGTTTCCCTGGTGGTATAGCTACACATGTGGGTCCAAAATGCATTAAAAGATATGTTATGCCTGCCAACATCAAAAAGAGATCTGGAATGCTGAAGGCCTCTAGTCTTAATCCCTAACCGAGTTTTCCTCAGCTATTTGAAGTATGCTTTTTAACCAAGTTTATGATATGCCGGAGTCACTGTGTTTAATACCTTATTTGACGCCTACTCAAATAATACTTGTATTTTTCATCATCTTTATTACTTAATTACTGTGGTTTAAATTTTCAGGGACGGCGTGATACAAAGGTATGTTCTCTGATTTGACAGCACAATGACATATTCGAGGAGCATACTGCAGTTTGCACCCAGACCACCAGAGGGCATGGTTGTAATAATCAGCAGCGCTCCTATTAAAAAATAAAAAATAAAAAAGCCTCCTCTCACTCTTCTTCCAACCTTAACCCCCCCCCAAACCCCCCCCCCCCCGAAGCCCCCCTTCACAACCGCCCCCACTGTTTCCCTTCAGAGAAACTGTTGCTCGATTGGAACATTTAATGTACAGCTCCTCAAATTTCAGCTTCTGGAACTGATGGCACAGAAATCCAGTCAGCCGCAGTCTGCGCACAAAAACACTTCCTCTATCCTCAGCAAAATGAAGAAAAAGAGGGGAGTGGAATGAGTAGGACTGTGAAAAGAACAGCGAGAGGACAGTACATAGGTTGACAGAAGTAGGAAGTATGAGAGACAGTAGTAGTGAGCGCCATTTGGATTCATGTCATTTTGTCTTACAGCTGTCTTGACCGTTCCATCATTTATGGGTTTATTGCATCACTGAACTCACACCATCTCTTAAGTTATTTTCCACTATTGGATAGATGTCTCTTTTCTCAACTTTCCCCTTCCCAGATCCACTTGTTATTGCCTCGCCTCTTGTTTTTTCACCTGGCGGCCCTTTTTTGTTTTTTTTCTCCTGTAAATTGCCATACTGATTAGGTGAAACACTGTAACTGTAAACTGAGGGAGCATGTTTTGATGTTTTGTTTTTGTTCTCATTTTGAGGTTCTGTCGTACAAGAACTATATATAACCAAATAGTGGCAAACAAAGGGTATAAGTTCTCTGAACTTATACCTGCTCCCTTTGAGTACCACCTTTGTATAACTTTTGTTATAATAGTTTTTTGTTTCTTTTAACTTGATGTTACTCAAATAAATGAGGGGTTCTGACACCATTTAATTTTACACACATTGATTACTTTGTGCTGGTAACCAGTGAAGGATGTACCCCACCTCACGCCCCAACACAACTGTAATAGGCTCCAGATCATCTGTGACCCTGAGAGGACAAGTGTTGGCAGAAATTGGATGGACGGATGGATACACTTTTGCATAGTTTCCCCACTTTAATGTTTAAGATCTTCTAACATTATGTAAATATCAGAAAAAGACAACCCAAGAAAACATAAAGCGAACCACGGTGAGAGCCATTATCCACAAATGGAGAATAGTGAACCTTGCCCGGAGTGGCTGGCCAACAAAACTTAGCCCAAGAGCACAGTGCCGACTTATCCAGGAGGTCACAAAAGAACCCAGGACAACATCTAAAGAACTGCAACCCTACCTTGCTTCTGTTAAGTGTTCATGACTCAACAAAAAGGAAGAGACTGGGCAAAAATGACATCCATATAGCAGGATTCCAAGGCCAAATTCATTGCTGACCTAAATGAACATGGATACTTGTAGGAAAGAAAGAAAGAAAGAAAGAAAGAAAAAAAGAAAGAAAGAAAGAAAGAAAGAAAGAAAGAAAGAAAGAAAGAAAGAAAGAAAGAAAGAAAGAAAGAAAGAAAGAAAGAAAGAAAGAAAAACATCTGAATGATTTCCAAAATTTGTAATATTCTGTGTCTCATTATGGTACTTTAGGACCTGGACAACTCGCTGTGATTGATGGAACCATGAATTTTGCTCTTCACCAGAAAATCCAGAAGGAGAATGTTTGGCCATCAATTTGTGACTTTCAGTACAAATAAATTCTCTAGCTGGATCCAAAACACACCAACAAATCAGCGTCTGAATGGCTTGAGAAGAAAGACGACAAAATGAAGGTTTTGGAGTGGCTTAGTCAAAGTCCGGACTTGAATCTGACTGAAATGCTGTGGCAAAACCTTCAAAAGGCTGTTTGTGCTTGAAAACACTTCAGTAATAGTAAAACAATTCTGCAAAGAAGTGTGAGCCGACATAAAGTATGTCCCCAAAAACGTTATTATTATTATTTTCTATTTTCTCTGAAATCCACAAGCTGAATTATGCTTTCTGTTTGTACAACACTGAATTTACAACAACTTTTGTTTGCTGTCCTTCATTTTTTTGTAATCCAAGGAAGTTGTGTTGGCCCTCTGTTGAGATAGTGTCACAAAAAACAGCCGCGCTGTGTATGTTGTTGTGTGGTCCTCTTCTCTTTTGTTTTCTCCAGAGTGCAGAGAAAAGACAGGCTAGCTTCTGGTTCGATATTCAATCCAAGACTCTTTCTTCAATCAGTGAAGCTGCTGCCATTGCTTACACAGCTTGTTGGCAAGTCTGACGTTTTCACTCTCTCGCTGAACACTCACAGACTTGGGATTATGAAAAAAGCAAAGGAATGCTCTTGAACCTTTAGATCCAGAATTGTAAATATGTGAAAGTAAACGCAAAGGGATCCAACATTTGAATTGTGTTTAAATTCACCTTGGAGTGACATGATATAAAGAACCTCATCTGGGTACTTGATAAGTCAATTTTCCCAGCCATTTTAAAGAATATTATTATTATTAATCCGAATTGTCTATATGTGTCTCTTTGACCTCACTTTCTGCTTTACATAATTGTTGGAATCAGGCCAACTATCTGAATCTAAACTGCGTGGATTTGGATTGCATTGCAACTTCCCATCTTGATTGTGCCTGCTAATCAAAGCGGGACTGGCAGCCCATCAGCACATGATTACTGCCAGCCGCCTGAAAGCAGTGACATATTTCCACCACATGGAACAAGTGACAACAGAATGGTCGGAACTTTCTTCATGGCTTTTGTATGTTCCCCCCGCCTCTGATGACTCTGCATCCTTCCATAATCCAAAAGCATGCATGTATAGGTTTGTTGAAGACGCTTACTAGTGAATGGTTGTTTGTCTATATGTGCCCTGTGATTGGCTGGCACCCAGTTACATATTTTCCAGATTGAATACAAATTCGCCTGAAACCTGATATAGCAACTGAAATGATCGTTCACAGTTACATAAGTGTGGCAAAAGCTGCAATATATAAAGCTGTTGGATCAACATTATTCATCATTAGGACTTTTGTTGGGTGCACACTTGTGGGCACTCTGAGCTCTGCTTCTGTTGTTAGAAGCAAGGCAGAAGAGGAGACAGCCAAACAAGATCTGGCCTACTCGTTCGCAATCAAATGAAAGGCGGGCTCGCCGTTGGCCCGGCAGTTTATGGGTTCAGATGATGATGGCTAGCGCACTGCCTGAATTAATGTCTACCCCCAAAACGAGCCAACGTCATTTTCAGTGCGCCATCAAGCGGGCCAGCATGGGAATGTCTTGCAGTATTTTTCACTATTTGTTTGACTTTCATTTTAGAGAAGCTGATAAGCTTTAATCAGGATTTGACTGAAAATTACTTCTTTTTTTTATTCTTAACAAAAATAAGTTACGTACTGTACCATCAAGTAAAAACAGCTGCCACTCTTGATCTGGCTTGATTAGCTTTTAAAATGAGAAAACGTGGCTACTTAGAGGGACGGTAACGTGAAAAATCCACTTTTTGGAGCTCACCAAAAACATCACCGAAGTGATGTTTTCCTCCATTTTCAATTCTAGGTCATTCTGCTCTCCAGCCCCAACCCGAAAAAAAGAGCGGGTGCTCACTCTATGACGTCATCAGGTGCGGACCCACCCCCGCACCGCCTAAACACACTGCCACTTTCCTTGAGACCGCCATGCCGCAGGATAGTGATAAAAGAAGCCTTTATCATTAAACATTCTGTTCAAATGATTTCAAAGCAATTATCCTTCACATTTTCAATGCCATTGGGGCTGACTACAAGTAAATATTATGCACTGTTGAACCTAACTGAATGAATGGTGTCGTGGTTAAAGCACTCCGAGCCATACAGAGACGGAGATATTGTGAAGGAAACCATCCTCGAAGCAGCGGATAGCTTTTTGATGAGATTTTAAAGGCCATTAATGCAACTTTCCCGCAACACCACTACAAGGCGATGTGAAGAAATGGCCGTGAATATACAGGAGCAGCCGAGGAAGGATATCAACAGGTGTTTGTGCTTTTCCCTCCAATTTGACCAGTCGACTAATATGGCGGATGTGGCACAATTATGTGTTTTCATCAGGATGCTTTTTGAAGACATGAGCATCAGGGAAGAGCTACTCATTGTTTTGCCATTAAAAAGACACACCAGAGGGGAAGATATTTTTAATGCTTTCATGGGATTTGTTGGTGAGACAAAATGGCCTCTCTTCAATGACCACCTTGTTGCCTGCCTACACCTTTACTCTCGATTCGGAGAAGCGAGCTGCCTCCTTCCAATGTCCGGTCTCCCACTAAGCTAGGAAGTTATTTCCTTCTGTTTTTCCCCCTCCAGTTTGTTTCATATTAAGGTTTGTTATGGTTATTGTTTGCCAAGTGTAAGATGAGAAGGGTGTGATTTGATGTCGAGTGGTTTGTAAAAACATGGAAAAAGTGTTGTGAGGTTAGTTACAGTCAGGGTTCTGTTACATACCATATAAAATATGACACGGCTTAGCGCCTTGCTATCTGGTCGATTTAATAGTACCGTACGTTCCGACAAAACCTTCATTCGCAACACGCTGGTCTTTTGGTGATCCCAAGAGCCAAAAGAAGTCTCTGCTCTGGAATGCCTTACCCTCGGAGGTCAGAGACGCTAACTTGACTTGACTATTTGGTGTACAGAAGGGAGCACTAAGCTAATGTTATTGAACAGGATCTCCAGCTGTACACAGCCACAGGGTAGCATATTGACCTGCAACAGGCAACGGGAAGACACTTAACAGCCTGCTAGCATTAAATTAGTAGCAGTCGGTAGGTAGTGCTGAAAAAGCTGACGTCTGAGTCGCTATTTCCAGCTAAAAATCTCATTCCTGGACACCAGCTGTTTGGCTGAGGAAACTGGGGCACCAGCCAGCTGTTTCAGCGGTTTTGGTATAGGTACAGTCTCTGTGTCCTTTTTTCCATAGACTTCTTTCTGATGTTCTTTTGCTGGTTGTGTGTTCAAGTCTAGCGTGTCTGTGCTGAAGGGCTCGGCCTTTCTCACGACAACTCCAGGATGTCTGATGAAATCGAATCCACTGTAATTTATCAGTTTGAGGGTTTATTGGAAATCAGCTTTGAAAGTTTGCTTTGACCACATCAGCATTATGATTGATTGACATAAACAATAAGTCAAGTCAAGATATAGAGTTAAAAAGAAAACATTGTGTCATGAAATATCTTTGAGCTAAGGGTGGTTGGTGGCACGTTTTCCCATCACCTAACTATTTGTCCAATATTCAACTAAATTCCAATGAATCCGTTTTTGCTATTGTGGTGCTTTCTCTGTCCCTAAGCCCAATAACACGATGATAATAATACTAATAAGAATAATTATGACATGGTTTGATATCCTTTGTTTAAAACGAACCACTGAAAGCGAGCCCTCTTCTGACAACAATAACTTATTCCTAGTCAAACAAGCTACCAAATACAACTTCTGTTTGTTGGCCATTTTACACTTAGGGACTGTTTTTGTAAACACACATTTTTGTTTTGAAATCTCCCCTGTGTCCAGCTGGTAATAAGAGGTCCTGACGTTTTACCCATTCCAGACATACATCTGAAATATACTCATCCCCTTTTACACATTTGCATTTTTCACAGTTCTGTGTCATGGCCAAAATGATATGACTCCAGTAAATTATTATGTCTGCAGTATGTGGTGTCCTTTTCCCTTAAAAAGGACATAAATGTGATTAATATACTTTAATTACATTCATACAAATATATTTTAAAACAGTTTTTGTAATACACTTTAATGCAAAATTAAAATGATTCTATTACCTCTGTTTATTTTATTTATTTTTCAATGACAAAATACTAAACACAACCTGAAGAAATGTGTGATGGACCTGTAAATTCCAAACATCCACTTAGTTATCTCTGTACCTAGCAGGGCGCCTGACTGCACTACCAATGCGTGTAAAAAACAGTGGGCTTCTCGGCGCTACTACGCGTCACGATAAGCGTACACATCCAACGCGTCAAAAACATTGATGGCCAAAACGAAAAAGTGCTTCATATGCACAACAAAAAGAATGAGGCACTACCACAATCCAACCCCCGCCGCCGCCCTCCGGACCCCTTTTCTAGACACTCAAAGACGCTTCACAGAGGAATGTATACATTATTCATGTACTCACACATTCACACTGTGGTGGCAGTAAGCTACTTAAGTAGCCACAGCTGCCCTGGGGCAGGCTGACGGAAGCGTGGCTACCAGTGTGCGCCTACAGCCCCTCCAGCCACCACCACCAAACATTCGCACCTTCCATACACAAGTGTGAGTATCACTGGAGGCAATGTGTGTGATGTGCCTTGCCCAAAGACACAACAACACATGACTTGGGGAGAGCCGGGATCGAACAGCCAACCTTCTGGTTACTGAAGACACACGCACGCACGCACGCACGCACGCACGCACGCACGCACGCACGCACGCACGCACGCACGCACACACACAAAATAAAAAAGAGAGAATGATGATGACATGTTGAATCGGTAAGACTACCGAATGAGCAATACTGAGATCTTTCTCTCTCTCCCCCCCAAAAAAAAAAAAAAAAAAAAAGTAACAATCGTGTGTTTTTGTTGCCCCTGTGGCCAGGTCGCTCTTGGAAAAGAGATTTTTAATCTCAATGAGTTTCTTACCTGGTTAAGTAAAGGAATGAGTGAAAGAAAACATATCTATAAGCACAATACAAGCAGTACATAGAAATTTGATTAGATTACTACTCCCTCTTTTCGCAAAATTGTATAATTATTTAAAAAAATACAGTTTGAAAAGCTGTCTTCGCCATACCAAGCAAGCTGCCAAGCCTCGTATAAAAAAAAAAACGTTAAATCTTAAATTTGGACAGTGCCAGCTGCAAGGGTGTAGTGCTACCGGGAATAATGGCACACATACACATTCCCTTTGCAAAGTGTTGTCATAAGTATTCCATTTAAAAAGTCTAGGATTTGTGCATAATCTTTGTGTGCAGAATATTGTAGACTGTTTGGTTTTCCATTGAACTCCGGAAGGACAAAAATCCCACTCCAATTTTTCCATCTCTCATCAAAATGCAAGTGCAAGGAAAGAAGATAGTGTGATCCCAATGATGAAGGCATAACCAAAGCAAACGTTTATGTTAAACCACATGACGGCATGACCTAAGCATCTGTTATGAGCAGCATAATTGGATAAATGAATGTGGTGAAATTTTTTTCAACGTACTGTATTTGCCCTGGAATGCAAGAAGACAAGGGAAGGGCTTGTATAAGATCATTTTTGACAGATGTTTCATGTTTAATTTTATAGTATGACTGATATAGCAAAGACCAGAAAAATTATCAAAATAAGCCACAATAGGAATTTCTTATATATATATATATATATATATATATATATATATATATATATATATATATATATATATATATATATATATATATATATATATATTAGGGGTGTCAAAATTAGTTCCTAAAAATTTGTCCTTTTACGCGCAATTAATGACCGCCCCTTAACTTGGAAAATGCCTGTACTGGGGGAATTCCAGTTGCAATGCAGCAGACGTCAAAATTTAGCAGTAATAAATTTAATAATAATGCTTATACAGTATTTTTGGTGACTGGTGGTCAAATTGTATTTTACAGTTTTAAAAACGTGCAGAATTTCACAAGTTACTTTATGTTAAAGATTAGATAGCTCATAATATGAAAAGAAAAATGCACTGAGCTGTCACTATCTTACAAATGCAATTATGACATCTAGTAGCAGAAAAATTACCTCAACACAACTCAATAACACACTTGTTTTCTACAATACAGTTTTATTTTAACTCAATTTTATACATTATTATGAAATAACTGTATCAATGACTAAAAGATAAAGCCATTTTTCTATTAGTTTAACATTTTTTCCCACTTTTATGTTACAAGAGTATGAAAACTTAAAATAAGGAAATATTTAATTGT
This sequence comes from Leptonotus elevatus, assembly GCF_054856555.1. Classification (NCBI taxonomy): domain Eukaryota; kingdom Metazoa; phylum Chordata; class Actinopteri; order Syngnathiformes; family Syngnathidae; genus Leptonotus; species Leptonotus elevatus. The sequence continues at coordinate 22,828,574 of NC_141241.1, read as the reverse complement.
ACATTTTTTTGCAGAGACTCCTGATGAATCTCAAATTGTATATCTGTTCTCAATGTGCAGATAAATAAAACAGAGGTGGGCATCGTCATTGACTGGAATTGATGATTGATGGAAGTGCCCACCTTTTGGCATGTGCATCAGCACTGTCAGTGAATGCATGATAATGTGAAGCTTTGAAAAAATGCACAGACTGAGCACCGAGTGAAGCAGGATTACTTCTGTTGATTGCGGTGAGTACACACGGTCCTTCTCAATCCGCGTATTTTTGTGAGGCTGAAGCACACGCCAAAAGGTGGGCACTTCCATCAATCATCAATTCCAGTCAATGCCAATGCCCACCTCTGTTTTATTTATCTGCACATTGAGAACAGATATACAATTTGAGATTCATCAGGAGTTAACTATTTAAGTCATGTGATTAATTATGATTAAAAATGTTAATCGCCTGACACCCCTTTATATATATATATATATATATATATATATATATATATATATATATATAGCTCTGGACTGTGAAGTTTAGTTTTGGGTAGAATATTTATGAGGCACATTTGAGATTTCATTTACATATGTCATATGTAATTATTTTGTGGTATTAGAACTAATCATTACACACGCACGCACGCACAGACACACACAGACACACACACACACACACACACACACACACACACATTCAACAACTTCTTGTCAAAATGTAGTCAATATGATGCAGATTAGAAGAATGCCTACATGGTGACTCAATGAAACCACTGAATTCTTCTCAGCCTGCACCGTGTCAATCATATTACCCTTACCCACTTCTACTCTCCATGCACTGATTTGCATAACCTCAACAGTGTTCAACTACTTCATCCCATTCCTGAAGGATGAGTTCATATTAATTTCCTTATTCTGGCTAGAGCAATGCTAATAATATGTTGTTATTTGAATGTCATCACACAAACTTGCAGTTGACGATATATGATACTTGAAAACTCAACACACTTGAGAATCTTGTATTTATTCTGGTATCACCTTCTACAAAAATACTTCCGTTCAATGAAAAGCATGTCGTTTTTGTACTACCATTGTTTGATTTACTGTACATTACAGTTTAATAGAAGAAGAAAAAACCTAGCTGGAGTAAATGCTTCTTCCTGCAGATGTCCTTACACACCCTCTAACACTTTCTCCAGATGAATATTCTGGGCCACCTGTTGGATCAGTAATCTCTTCCTGCTGTCCTCACAAGCCTTGTTTGGAACTCCATAAAATCATTCTTTGTTTCATCCTGCCTTACTTGGCTGTGATTTGTGGAAAGTAACATCCCTATTGGCTGCAATATGCTCCGGTGTGCAGTTACTGTAAATGTCTGAAGGATGATTTCTAAGTCTCAAACACTGGCAGTACAAATTGAACATAGTGTCACTTCAGACAAACAGGATATGGGCTTGTAGCCATTAAAGGTAACGAATACTGGTGCCAATGTTATTGAGTTAAGTTGGCAGAAGGATGTAACTCTGAGCTGTTCATCTGTGAGGTAAGGTCACATCCTTTTCCTTACTGATTGGTTGAATTAGGTCCCATCTCCTTTAAATGTTATTAGTAATGGTTGTAATGGTATTGTTCATCGGGATACGCAATATGTTTGTAATGTTGGAGGCAGATATTTGTCTTTGTTCTGTGACATTACAGTTCCATTGTCATGGGCGATGTGCAACATCATGGCCCACCATTCAGGATTTCAACAATGGCAAAAAAACAAAAACAACTGAACATTGGTCCTAAACCCACAAATAGCAAAGCTAATAGTGGATGAGTGATTCATGTTGATTGTTTTGTGTGCTCCTTTCTTGCAAGATTAGGCTCACATTAAAAATACTATTTCTGTGCTATTTGTGTAAAAAGATCCAAAAACCCATCCACTCAGACAGCCTTGAATATAGTTCAAGAAGTACTGAATATTGTAAAAACTACAAACAGAAATTCAGGATCTGTATAGCTCAACCCTTTGCCTATTCTTGACTGTTCAACTGATGATTGGGTGATGGCATCACATTAGAAGCATATGAGTCAAAACTACTGACAACAGCAATACAGTGTGTCGGTATCAGACTTGATAACATTGTGATAGGTAATAGATGCTGAGCCTCAACATGAGGCACACATCCAGCCTCGACTCTGACGGGGATTAGCACTTCGCTCCTTTGCGTTTCTTAGTTTTGTGCCTGGATAAAGCTACCGTTCTCAAACTCAAACAGATAATCCAGGGTGATTGAGGTAATTGCTTGCAGTTGTGGTTTGTAGTTGGACGGGGTCTAGATGGGTGAGGTAAGTACCATTGCTTTTCCGCGTTGATTTCAGTTGGGGTGACCGTATTTTGATTTTCAAAAAAGGAGGACACTTGGCCCGATCTCGAGATACTTAATGATACTCAAAAATGTACTCAAAGGCGCCATACATTAATTACAGGGAGTCCTCGAGTTACGGACAAATTCCGTTCCTACGCTGGAGATGTAACCCAAATGAACTGTTATAAATGTTAAAGTTGATATTTACTTTAAAATACTTACAGTACAGTCATTTAAAAAAAAACACATTTGCGTGACCCGGAAGAGCCGGAACCAATATTTTGTGTTTCCGCACGGACAGCCATTGCAAAGCGGAGCTAATGGAGACTTCAACACGGAAATGTGATGCTACTGATGGCGAGCCGACCTGCTCGTTGCTGGAGGTAACAACAACACAACTTAAAATGGTGTGATTGCTGTGGGAAATTAACGAAAAAGAAGGTGACTGACAAGGCACGGGCGCCGTAAAGTCGAAACGACGTAGGTTGTGTACGACGTAACTCGAGGACTCCCTCTATTAAGTGTTTTAACACTCTTTTGAAGTGTTGCTTGACACATAAATAAATGATGTTCTAAAACCTTTTTGCCCCAAGATCTACTTTTCAAGATATTGCTAGTGACGTCGGGCATCGAACGTGAACTCTGAGTGAGCTTAATTTCTTGGCCGTCGCCACAGCTCAGGACTTTATTTTAACGCTCCGGGACAAAACGACTGCAGTTGTACATGGTTCAACAAACGTCAGTCTGGCGACTTCATCAACGGTGATGAAATACAGACGAATAAACGGAATGTCATGCTATTATTATTATTACTGTTTTGGACAGTGTGGGGGGAATTAAAAAATGAAAAACCGGCGGGTAAACAAGCTCGTCTCCACTTCTTTTTTCTGCACTCACTCACACTTACAAACATGGTCTCCCAGGCGGGAAAGCGAATCCACGCCAACCTGCATTGTAGGCAAGTGACGGTACCACTGAAGCCCGGCTAAAGCCAATCCGTTTCAGGGTTTTTTACTTTCTGGACCTGGATCCCCAACCCTAATTTTGCACTATTTATTAAATCCATATTCCACATAAAACATTCTGTTGCTTGTAGCTGTCCTAACTCCCACAACTTGCCTTCTTTTCCAGATTTCCGTCCACCACTCGTGTCCATGTGACACACGTCCTAGGTCCCATATGTTCATGGCGCCTCCCATTTGTCTCGCAAATCGTCAATCAGATTCAACACATGATCATGATAATTGGTCCCATAAACAACATTGAAAACCGGACATTTTCATGAATTTATAACCGTGTGTAAATAAATGGACATATCATTCAAAAGAGGGCGTTTGGTCACCATAATTTCTGTTTACTCTATGTACTGGCACTTTGTCTAGTCTGGGTTGATTGTTGTTGTTATAGCAGTAGCCTAAAAAACTTGGAAATGTTGTTTTTGCAGAAAGACAATGGAGAGAATTGCTTACTATTCTCTCTGATCACTGACAGATCCTTGGCATGTGGCCTTCATTCACAGCACTTGGCTTTCAAAAGTTTTGAACCAATTTATCATCTTTCTTGCAAGCTCTGGGAGACTCATAAGATCGTTTTGGTACCCACAAAAGATGACAAGGATCCTTATTATGAAACATTTGTTGCACATGAAGAATGCTTTTATGTTTTAATTACAAACAACCCATGTAACCTCTTGAACTCGCCTTCAATTTAGGGATTTTTAGTCTACGTGAGTGCTTCTTTATGGACTTCTGAAGACAATTATAATGAATAATGTCAATTTTACATGATAATGAGTTTCAACAGTGGCCATAAGCTAAAGGTGCTTATTACTTAATGTTGACATATTGAACATGAGTCACCGTTTAGTTTCATGCAACCTGATCAGTGATATTTAGCGAATGTCAGCGCAAGCTTAGAATCATAAAAAACCGAGCTTACGGTCTCTAAAGTAAAACTTAAGTCTCAGTTTTGATATTCACATTGCGAATTGTTCATTTTAGCTGTCATATTTGTCTTCTGTGACGTGTAATTTCTGTGTGCCAAAGAAACAGACAAACGCAATTGAAAAAGTTTGATCATCTGGTCACAGTTGTAAAAAAAAGAACTCTAGGGAAGTATTAGTGGCATATTTTTTTAAAGTGTCCAAACAGGAATTGTCTCACAAGTTTACAAGTCATTAAAAATATTCAGTTCCATTAGATAGAGGTCTTTTGGCAGAAGACCTTTGTAAGAAAAGTTGTACATTAAGACGTGACGATATATAAAATGACCACAAATGGATTTCAGAGAAACTAATGTACACATAGTATGCATTATTGCCTAAGTAGGCTCATTATGCATTCTACAGTTAAGACTGGATGGTCTAACTGCAAGGGTATGAGGTAACATACACAGCCCACGTTTGTGTTCCACTCCACTGTTAATACTCTGATTAGGTTGTGGTTGGAAAATGATGAATAGTTAGAATCAGAGAGAGGACTTAACATTTGCGATGAGAGAGAGCTGCAGCAATGCTGATGTTCTGATATTTTCATTTGCATCACTCAAATCTTTGGAAAGTTCAGCGAGCCTGGAAATGTATGAATGTTTACAATCTGTTCTCAATTCTCGAGATCAGTGACCGTCTAACCTTTTTTATACTGGGGACCTAGTTTAACACAGAGCAATTTTTCCATGGAGTGTGTTTAAGGGGCAAGGCAAGGGTGCACTGCATGATTCATTATAATATCAAATTTACCATGATGCAGAATCAGTAATGGCTTATCCTCTTTAATAACTATGCTTACACATCCTCTGCTGGGGTTTTGTATGGTCCAAAAAGTTCACTGAAAATGTACGCAGTAGCAGGAAGAATCAGTTGTTCACCAACACTAAAAGTGTTCAGCTATGTGTTCAGCCACGAAAAACAAAGTCTTTAACGCAGACACGTTTGTTGTATGGTGGCCATCAGTTATTGGTATCCTTTGTTTTCACTTTTGTTGTTGCTGTTTAATTTCATGGCTTGTCTTTTAATGCAAAGATCTTTCTCTCAATTTGGTGACACGGAGCTCTATATTTGTAGACAGGACAGCTGCACTGGAGCGTAAAAACAGCTGGATCTTGATTTTCGTGCCGGTGCATGCCTCTTTTAGGGTTTTTGAGAATTTGCACTTGGCAATTTGGTGGCTAGTTACCTTTACACCGGTTTTCTGAATGGTTCTTTTTGACTGCACTTGACTTGAAACTGTCATGACCTGGGTTTTGTTTGGTTTGATTTAGTTGGATTTTGTCATGTTTTCCTTGTGTCTCCTCTTTGTCAAAGTCTCGTCAAGTTTTATCATGTCAACCTGCTCTTGTCATTCTGGTCCCTTACTGTCATCCAATCAGCTCCCTCGATCCCGTGTGTTTCTTGTCCGGGTGTCTCTCATTGTCTCGTTAGTATGTATATTTAGTTCCCTGCTTTCTTTCCGTCCTTGCCGATTCATTGTCAATAGTGGGGTTTCCATCCAGTCGTTTCAAATTTTTTGAGCGAATTTACTGAAAATGCGCAAAACGGACATGCGACTTATGCCGGTTTCCATCTGTTCTTCCTTTGTGAATATTGAGAGGGGACTCCGCTGCCGTATACACCATAGGGATGGGATCCACTAGTAATTTAAAAGAAGAAGAAGAAGAACAGGAAGCGACTGCGCTGTGCGCTGACGTCGTATAAGTTTGCTTTTGTAATTCTTGATAAACCGTATCGTTTCTTTAGTGTTTTCCATCTAATATTTGCTTCTTTAATTAATTCCAAAAAGATTTCCGTTTCATCATCCCCCCAAATATACCTTACTTTATCGTCCGCCATTGCTTTGGGGCTACAAACGTACGTGTAATGTCCGGTCAAACTGTGTGACGTGTATCTAAACTAACTGACGTGTAACTAAACCTGTTTCCATAGCCAAAATTTGCATTTTACTTTTTTCAATACACATCAAAATCCACCCCCTCCAAGCGTACATTTTTTTTGCAAAATTTGGGCCTTTTTTCGAATTTCGAGCTTTTCCATTCAGTTGTATTTACGCATTTCTTGAAAATTTGAATAAAAATGGGTGGATGGAAACCCCACTAGTGTCATGTCTTTGCAATGTCATGTCCACTGTGAGGTAGTTACCTGAATCTTGATTTGGGCTTGAAGATTTTCTGGTGGTTTTAATGACCTTGTTTGAATTTTTGTTTTTGTTTAATTAAATTGCCTTTTTGAGTTCATGCCTGCCTTGCCTCGCGGCATTTGGGCCCCCCACCACATCAAACATGACAGAAACGGAATGACAGATTTCTGCCACACATATGAAACGTTAACATGTCTTTCCAGAGTTTGCCACATTTTTGTCAGATGTGTGATGCAATCAATCTCTAACATCAAGTAGGACTTTGTTTTTGATGATCTTTCAAGCTCACACTAGTTGGAAATTCACTTGATTTTATTTTTTTTTATAGTAAAATATTGAATGACTATTCCTGCCTGTTGTCTGCAGATGTGGCCCTCCTCCTGCAGCTGTAGTCCCCTCCTACTTTTCTGAGACCTAGGCAGCGCTTTAACTAAGAGTTGCTTTCAATCAGAGTGGGATCTTTAACAGGGCTTTGCACTGGGCTTCTTTGCCTCAGTCCACCTTACACACACTAAACAGCAGTCATGCATGCTTGTACCCGCCAACATATGGAGTACTACTACTTACTTCTGCTCTGGATCTGCAGCCAACTGTTAGGTGAGTGAAAGTTTGGTAGATGTGCATGTCATTGATTCTTATAGATTTAATCTATAGTTGAATTATGGTGCTATTATTCTTTTTTGTTGTTTGTTTTGGTGGACCTCTTCAAACTACATAAGGTTTATATTGATTGGTTTGTGAAGTTGACATGAAAATAAATTTAATACATTTTCAAAGTCACGGCTGATAACTTGAAATACATTTTCCCCAAAATAAAGAACTGTGAATCTTGGTCTGTGTTTTGTGTATTTTAAGAATACTACTTGATACCTTCTGTGAACAAATGGCTGTTAATGTGAATAGCATCCTTTCCTGACATCTTGACCTTGTATCAAGGTTGCAAGAGGGAGGACAGTGCAGAAACTACTGAGTATATCAACTGTTTCACATCGTCAGAGGTGCCCTGCATCTCATTGGAAGCAGACGTCTCTGTTTAAAAAGAAAGTTGATGCTCTTCTTCTCACAGTCAAGTTTCCAGTGACAGTGTAGGTTCTGGTTCTCAGCCAGAACTGCGGTCAATTACCAGTGAAATCACTGGCAGTCACAGCTAGACATAGCAAGAGAGACAGACAGTGTGAAATATATTTAATCACATAGCAGAAAGTCTACACATAATCTACACATTTTCTTATTTTTATTTATTTTTTCTTAAAAAAAACACACAACTAATGTCATACATTCTTCTTTACTTAGTCCCAGTTAAGTGTTATCCAAGGAAATGTTGATTTAGGTTTAGGTCAACAACATTTGTGAAAAGTTGAGAATTTTTACATCCAATAGTATTAAACAATATAATACTTTAAGAGTAGGAAATACATCTCCTCTCCTAATATTTAGCTTGATTTAGGAATTTGCAAGAGCTCGGAACTGGAATTGTGCCATCTGACCTTCTTCAGTATGTGAGGAGGGAGAGGATGCTGGATGTGGTGGGAGGATATCTGTTTTGTCAGAAATATTCATTAAACGAGAAGGATTCCATGTTAGAGTCCACTGTTTGTGTATTCTGGGGTTCAGAGTTTGATGATCCCATGAGATAACATTAAGTGAGAATTTACAGTATCATCTGAGGTAGGCAGGTTCTAAGGCTCAGACGACAGTTTTCCTTCCGGAAGTCACTGACCCTTTACATGTGACATGTCAGATCACTTCTGCTCTCTCTTTTCAAAGGTGTCCTCCCTTCCTTTCCGTTACTCTGGTTAGCATGCACACTCACAGTTAGCAAGCCAGTCGTTTAGCAATGCTTCCTACTCTGTTAGCAATATCATGGCCATTGTGTTTTCCTGCTCTTTTCTGATTTCCTCAGTCTGTCAACCATAACTTTAGTGACAATTAATCACCAATGACAATTTGCCTAATTGTGAGTGGTGGGCAGAGCTATATTTCACCACACACTTGTTTCATTGAGAGAAAAGAAATGCTAATCTTTCTGTCATCAGGACCTGAGAGACTTCAACGTTAACTCTGAAAACAATTTTAATCTCACTGTACCTTCCGAATTTATATAACCTGTGGTCACATACTGTTAGGTCATTATGTTTTTCTGTTACAGTAGTTTTTACAGAGCAATCCCGAATCGTAACTCATAGTGATGTGATGTCCATTGGCTTTGTGTTGTGATGGTGCTAATGGCAAATTTGACCTCTTCTTTCAATTGGGTTTGTTATGGAACCCAGGGCGAACAAGCTTGGAGAGTCTTATTCTGGTTCACAGGGTTAATAGCCTGCTAAGCAGAGCACAGTTGGCTGTTGTGTGTCAGGAACATCTGGTTTCAGATACGCCATTTCTCACAGTATTTACGTTGGCGTAGATTAATAGTAACGTTGCTGTATGTTGCCAAAATGTTTAATACAAAGTGTTGTCTGTTGTGTTTTTTTTTTCCCCAGAGAAAACCATTGAAATAGAAAACCCAGTGGATCAATGGAAAAAACGTGCGCCCGGTAGACTTTGAACTTCGGTTAGAAAGAGAATGTTTTCATTATGTTTCATCCTTATGTTAGTAGCATGCTCACCCACATCGACATCCCAGGGCAGGAAGTAAACATTCACAACAGAAAAAGCTGTGAACCACATGCTTAATGTTCACCCGTAACTGAAACATAATCATGCATGTCTGATGTAAGTGGCTAACACGTTGAACCTAAGCTCCTGCTTTGCCTCGATGGGTCTGCGGTAGAGCTCCTACAGCTTGGTCGTGGGCCAAACGCAGCGTTAAACTCATGTGGGTCACATCGGCAGCCACCGGCTTTAGGTTTATTTGTTTGGGCATGAAAGCAGGTACACAGGAAATCCAGCAAGACCCTGACCTTGCATTTAACACATGCTGACTTTTCGTGGAATATTAAATTGTGCTGCCACTTTAGCAACTTGAAATGGAAACTGGAATCCTCATCCATTCTCATATTTTCACTTGTGCTTACTTTTTCCTGTCCATGTCTAAGCTTTCACTGAGTTCATGGTAGCACATTATTGTTCCTCTGGAAATTCCTGTCTCCAAGCATGAAGTACTCGCTGTACTTCTGGTCTTTCTACCAAAAGAACAAATGAATCAGACAGTGTGGTAATAACATACAAGTGTTGACTGTGTGACTGCATTTGCATGCGCCTCGATCTGTATAAATATGCACCTCGATTTGCATAAACATTTATTGTTCCTCAATAAACATCAACTAAGGTTTGGGAGTGAGATCAAACGCTAGTTTAACATGGAAAGCATTCATACAACAGGAAATGAGCGTGTGGAGAATGTGTCAATATTTACATGAAGAGATCAGTGGTGCCTTTGCGATAATCCTGCCTATTTATTTTAGTGGAGATGCTTTTTTTTCCCGAACCAAGCAAACTAAACCAGCGAAATTTGTGCTGTGTGTGACAGCAATGACCAATTTGATTGACAAACAACACCAATGGTGTATTACCTCAGTTGCTGCCAATCATATACTTCTAAACACTTGCAAAGGTATCAGGGAAATAGATGTTTGGTTTTCTGTTTGTTTATAATCCTAACTCGCGTAAATCTTCTCTATCTAAGGAATGCACATTGTGTCAAACATCTGTTCAGATGTAGCGGTTCTTAAAAACCGTTGCACAGCTGCACAGCTTTCCAGATGACAAACAGCAGAAAGGGAGTCCTTTCACCCATCATGTTAAAAGCAGGATTACAATCTACTGGATGCTCTGTCATTTACAAACAGCTCAATTATGGTATGTTAATATTTCACAATGTGAGCTTCACCTTCATCTAAATAGACTTTCTAATGGTTTCTTTTTAAGACCATGATGGCAAAGACTGGGATGGAAAAAGATACATAGCCTATCTAACAACCCAATCCGTAGTGTGTTTATATTAGGGATATCCGATACCCCTGTTTTTCAAAAGTGATACAGTACTTGAGTAATCAACACCAATACCAAGTATCAATACAACTTAGTACTTTTGATACATAAAATTTACCCCAATATTTTTAAGAAATGCCTATATATCACAATATAGTATTGTTCCTTACAATTGTATGAAAATAACAAAAATTTTGAAATAAAACCGGTTATCAGCCCAGGGTTTTTCCTGGCTTAAAATGACGCAAAGTTGGTATTATCCTTACTATGATGGTTGACTACTGATACCAGGTATCGGTATCTGTGCCAATACCAGTCTTATTTTAAGGTATCGGTACTCGCAGCGGAGACCGATACCATTATCGGCTGCCATTTTTACAATCAGGGACTAGAAATGAGAAATTATATGAATACAAAGTTGCCATTTATTGTTGCCATTGTTTAACTACAATCATTAAAAATTCATCCACTAGTACATTTTAATTTGTAAATATAGTTCAGCGTTGTTGTAAAACACAATTATGTTTATTGTATATACTGTGTTTTTAGAACTTTGGCGATGGCTGGAGCGCGCCACCTCTGTCTCACAACCAGGAAATGGGCTTGTGCTTTGATGATTTGTTTCTTCTTCGGTACATTAACGTTTAAAAAAAGAAAAGAAAAAGAAAGCTGTTTCTTCTTCGGTGTTTGCTTAAGGTCTTTCCGGTGCACTGCTGTTGTTATAGTGCCTCCATAATGGCGCAACACTGCAACTGCAGTTAAAATGCGTTGCTGCTGAGCTCAATCAACACAGCTGGACCGCTGTGTTGAGCGATATCAGTGGCTCAGGCTGGAGGTGGCGAGCAAATTAGGTGGAGGTGGCCGCCTCTGAATTTTGTACACAGAAAAAACCCTGCAGCCTGTTACCCGGTATTGGTACTCGCCCATCCCTATTTTGTATGGACAAAAATGGTGGGACGTCAACCAGTTAGTAGGCTACATACCAGAATAAACATCTGTACTTTCTGGGTCAGCTAATTAATTATTCATAATTAAATCTCACAAATAAATCATAATTGTAACTATCTATTTGGTGCAGCAATATAGATCAAGACATTTACTCAAGATTCTTTTGCTGGTCACATGACAGACCCAAAGCGCAATGCCCAGTGCAGTTCAAATAGCAAACAAGGGTCTGAAAACACAATGTGTCTTTGGACATCAAGCCAACAGAAACAGGAAGTTAGACAAACATGATTACATGCAGTACTTAATGTACTCAAAGGGAGGTGCTGTATATTTACGCATATATATTTCACAATTGCATCATTGATTTGCCGTAAGTAAACATAACATTATACATAAAGGTCACACATTTGGATTTACGGGAGTAGAACAGTTCTCTGATTTCTTCTTGGTCATACGCATTTTTCATTACACCTGTATACAGTTGGAAAACCATCATACAACATTTGTAAATACATGCAATCCACATTTGTGAACTCATGTGTGTTGCTAACAATGTAAAATGTGCCAAATCAAAACATTTGATTTCCTACTAGAAAGTTCCATTTGGTGCTTCACTAATGTAGGCTAACCATTGACCCCTCCCACTCTAGCATACTGACTTGAGAGAAAATTGAAAAATAAAGCTGACAGACAAACAGATATATGTCCATTTGTTTTTAATTGGCTACACTAATAATCAATACAAAATATCCTCGTCTCAAGTGATCCTCTTGCTCTGTAGCCTAACTTGTCTTGCACCTTTTCATTCTTTCCCCTCGTTGTTTGCATTCAACTTAAAGGCCCCCTAGCTGGGAAAAAGGCACACTGGGAAAAAGGCACACTTGACTTGACTTGACCCCTGGACCCTCACATATGGGGAGAGAGATCTGAGAGGATGTTTAGCATGTGGGTGAGTGTTTGAATAAGCCTCACAGTGTGTGGACAAGAACTGCTGAGATGTAACATGGGGGAGTTTGTGGCGGTGAGGCCATATGCCAAACTTTGAGCAACAAAAATCATAGTCATTGTCTCAAGGTTCCCTATTATGATCCATTTTTATTTGTATGTTGTTGTTCCGTAGTTCAATGTGAAGATAACAATGTCAATATGGTCAGTATGGTCTTTGACCTTTTATCGGCACTGTAGACGGAAAGTTTCTGGCAACCAGCGAGCAGACCATTATCAGATTAAGTCGATGACAGATAGAGTGGTGAGCGCTGAACTCGTTGGTTTTCCACTTCTTCACACACCGATGTAAAGTCTCAATTCTTCAAAAAGTGCACAAGTCCCCACATGTAAATGCAAATGTCTACATGTGTGTGTCACGTCAAATCTTTAAAGCGTGTTTTATCCCGTGTCTGGCCTTTTGATGGAAAACAGGCCCTCTGCTCTTTTCTACCACACGCAAAGCTGTCAACTGATATGAGTGACAGTTGAACAGAACACGATGGAGAAAACACATTCGCCGAGATCTGCAATCACACCAAGTGCCTTTGAGGTTTCTATGGTTTCTCTATGGTTGAGTTTTCCAGCATGGCTGACTGCAATTGAGCACATCATTACTGCAGCACTACAAAGAGCATTGTAGGAGAGCATGGAAATGGTTGTGTGAATGTGTACCGAAGAAATGTAATCCGAGGAGGAAGACGAGTTGTTCCGGTTTGCACACCACAATATGTAGTTATAATGTCATTAAGTACAGTATACGCCAGACGGCACTGTATTTAATGCATACTGTAAGTACATTTTTCATCCCATGACTGTCATTTATATAGACCGTAAGGCCTGCTCATTGCTGAACTGTTAAACAGTGATGTCACGGTATTTTGGCCTTCTTTATGAAGAGACTTACTAGACTAAAAGATAACTAGCTTACTTACTAGCTCTTAGCTAAAATGTGAAGTTACATTTTGCATTTCTCTGCATTTATTAAAATAGCTGGCATTTAAGCAAAACTGACAAATGTCTATTTTTTAATATTTGATCTTTCTACTCTTTGCCATGTCTGTTTGGTTTTGGTTCGTGAAATATTGGATGGGGCAAAAATGTTGAGAAATGGAAATACTATAATACAAATTAATGAATTAATCCATCCCAATACCAGACCTTTTGCATCTTTTTTTTTTTTTTGCTCTACAGGAAAATCATTATTCTAACATTCCTAATAGCTATACATACTAATGCAGTATAACAATGGTTGAGGACAGCATAATAAAAGTACTTTGGTGGATGTGGCTAGCTTATTTCATTTATTAAGCATCCTACAGGTGTAAAAGAAAGAAGACATACAGTTGTGCTTGAAAGTTTACATACCCTAGCCTAGCACATGTGTAAACATATGAGCACACTGTATGGTGAGAAAAAGATTTAATGCCCATAAAATCCAAAACACTGTGGCGATTGTTTTGATATTTTCAGAGGTTGAAGTTGACATGAGTAGAGGTGACGACGATTCATAGCATTAATGTGTCATTAAGTGATGTTTAGCTTTCGTACATCTACAGTTGTGCTCATAAGTTCACATACCACAAGGGTATGTAAACTTTCAAGCTTAACTGTTATGTACTTTAAAATATTAGTGTAACAAAATAACTCCGCCCCAACATTAGCAACCATTAAATGTACTTGATCTTCAGCCTACATATCTTTACCTCCTCACTCAGTGAGGTCTTGTGTGACATGCTGACGTCTCACGTAAAGATTTTGTGGCTGCGCAGGCACACACATTTGGAGGGACTGTATATAATGAGGTGTCAGACGAATGAACACACATAAATGACTTGTTTACAGTTGATAACTTTGCATATTGATTCTTTAATTTGTGTAATTTGGTAACTGGAAGTAAGGTATTTTCATTTTGTCTTATTCCAGGATGCCATGACTGCTTTAATATTGACACAACAAAACACAGGATCATCAAAGGTCCGAAGCAAGCACAGTTTGGATACACTGTTCAGCAACATGTGGCGTCTGGGGGAGAAAAATGGTAAGCTACTTAATCATCCTTTTTAAACATGTGCCTTCCTGATCCTTATCAGGTCTATCATTATTATGCAATTATAAAGGTTGCTAAAGTAGAATGAATTTTATGTCTAGTGTTTTGAGTTTGTGTATCACTTTGCTGAACTAATTTCTGCCCTTTCCCCAATGAATTTGTGCTGGAAGTCTCACATTCATATTATTATTACTATTACCTCATGAAGAAAAAAAATACTCCTGAATCAAACGCACAAGCCAATTGGCACAGTTGGATGGCCAAAGTTCGTTTCTGGCGCGCTCAAACTATGCCCGAAAAGCAGTGTGCTATTGATGAGTCGTGGAGCTGTGTGTGTGCGAAACATATTAGTTCTCTTAATAGTTTTTTTATGGATCTGTATCTTTACTATTCCTGTCCCCAATTACTTAATGGCTTTACAAATAAAAGGCTCATTTGTATTTCTGCAGATAAATTTAAAATACCCATTCCTAAATCATGCATCACTGACATCTGGCCAAAACCTTTTATGTGGCAATTTGGTAACCCGTGTGTATTATTTTTTACCATTTTTTTATATAAAGTGTTGAAAATAGTTCTTCGACGGTGCAATGTTAAACTAAAGCCTTGTTTCCACCGACGGTATCTACCCTACTCTACTCTTCTCTGTTCTATGTGGCTCTTCACCAAAAAAGCAGTGCCACGGCCACCACCCGGGAGCCCCTCCTCAACTTGCTAGTGACGTCATGCTAAAGCGACCGCAGCTAACGTGCACTGCACACAGGCAAAAACTATGGAGAATACGGATGGTTTTTTTTGTACCTGGTGCTTGATTTGTGGTTGTTTAGTTCAACCAGAAGATATCGAATGAATATTGCAGCAACCAGAAGACTGCATTAATTCATGTTAAAAAGATTTGCACCTTCTCAATAGTCCAAGCATTAATTAATAGTTTGGAAGTCCATGTTGTCCTCTCTTCGTCGTTCGTCGTTAATGGCGGCTGTTTTCCCGGGGTGGTGGTTTGCGTGATGACGAACCAATCATTGGCCTCCAAAATAATTTTGTCACGTTTTGGAACTGGGCTCTTTTTTTTATAGAACTGCCAGAAAAAGCGAGTAGAGTAGAGTAGAGTAGAGTAGAGTAGAGTAGAGTAGAGTAGAGTAGAGCCGGGTGGATTTGTTGGTGGAGACGGGGCTAAACATAGAGTAGAGTAGAGTAGAGTAGAGTAGAGTAGATACCGGCGGTGTAAACAAGGCTTTTAAAACATGCAATTTTTGGGGGGGTTCCTGAAAAGTGATATTTTTGGAAGTCAAGGGTCCCACCCAACGCCAGCAACATGCTCTTGTAGTTAAGTGAGTAATGGAAGACACTGTGCAATATTACATTAAAAACGGTACTGATGAACTTACAAGTTACAAACTCTGTACATCTAAAAAAAATATAAAAAAAAATTGGGACAACGGGCCTTTACACCAAGAGGTAATAAAGCATAAGGAATTAGTTTGGCATGAAGAATTTGGTCAACATGAACAACATGATGTCCGATATCGAATGTTAAGGGAAACTTCTCAGTACAACATTGGCAGTGAGACATTGAGATTCAAGGGGAACTAAGGTCCAGTTCAACCACTTATTCATTAACTAATTAACCATAAATGGAGGAGAGTCCATTTTTAATCAGCACTTGGATTAAAATGCATATGTGAGTATTACGCATATATTTCCCCCAAAATATAATATGCTATAGTTAAGAACTGTTAAGTGTTCCATCATAGCAGTAGAACCTTTTCGTGTTGCAATATTAAAAATGCATTACACATTCAAAATCTAATTTTATTGCACTGTAGGCCAAATGGTAAAATAATGGGGAAGATATTTGTACAAAAAACATACTTCTTGCACTGTCCTATGCTGATTTATTTAACTGTTTCTCACGTTATTAATCTTCTTTCACCCTTAGGCATCTTGGGCCAGTCATGGCCTATGCTTGTGTGTATATTGAAATGAAAGAGAGTATTGTATGCAAGAGGCTTCAGCTGCCAATAAAATCAACCTCAAACCTCAAAGCTTCACTCAAAAAAAAAACTGAGAGGTTTTTAGAAGCCTAAATGCTCTAAAACAAATGGTAAGATAGCTCGTAAGCCTGTGCTTGTGACTGTGCAATGCTGACAAACTGAAAAGAGGTCATCTTGTCAAGAATCTATCACTACGGATATACAAAATAGCGATGCACCAGAGTGTAGCGGCTTCTCGAGCTCCCAAGCTTAAGCCCCTTTACAAAGACTTCGAAGCCAATTTTATTGCCATTTCAATGCTAATAACGTGCACGAAGTATGACTCAGACAGACGACACCAATTTAAAGAGAGTTCATTGTCAACTATTTCATCTATGTTGAAAAGTGGGAAACTATAGCTTCTACAAACCTAACACAACAACACGAGGAGCCACTGGCAACAGGAAGCATAGCCCGGAGCAACAAAATTGGTGTAAAGGTGCTGGATGGCTAGCTCAGCTAAAGGCTTGCAAGCCACCAATAACATCACTCTTTCTAGCCAACATTTGCTCACTGGACAATAAAATGGACTTCTTCATCCCAGGTTGAGTGGTTCCAGCGAATGGAAGAATTATTCCATGCTTTGTTTGTTGGAAGCGTGGCTACACGTCTCCGACTCAGCCTTCACGATCTAGTATAATGTACTGCAGCTGTTTCAAGTGACGTCCATTCAGGGAACCAACGTTAGTGGGGACTCTATCTGAGGACTCGGTTAGAAAACAGACACACTACTTGCATCGCGAGTTTATGTCAATATACCGTTTATATTGAGTTCATGCTAATACTTAGACTATCGATGGGTCGTGTACTGAGGCACTATGACCACAAGCTGACTGAGGTGCTAACAGACATTTTCAATGCCTCACTTCTACTAACATCTGCCCAGCCTGGCTAAAGACTGCCTCCATCATCCCCGTAGCCAAGACCTCTACAGTGACAAGTCTGAATAACTATTGGCCAGTAATCCCCACTCCATCCAAGTCACAGTGGACCGTCACCAGTACACCAACAAGAATAACTTCTCCACTGATGATGCCATCATGTTTTTGGTCCACACAGCCCTCATCCACGTGGAAAGCAGGAACTCCTAAGTATGCCTGCTCTTCCTGAATTTCTCCCCCTTCTTCGACATCATCATCGCACGGAACATGGTGCAAAACATGAATATTCTTGGGCTGATTCCATCACTGGGAACTGGGTCCTTGACTTCCTGACCAAATGACCACAGACTGTCAGCATCCACAACTTCATCTCCTCCATCATCACCCTTAGTAGTTTGATCTCCTCAGGGCTGTCTGCTGAGCCCCCTTCTGTTTCCACTGCTGGTGGTCGTTGCATGAACAATGATGAATCTGAGAATATAGAGAGGGTAGAACATCTGATGGAAAGGTGTAAAGATAACCTTTTCATCAATATGAAAAAAAAACTAAGTTGATGGTGTTGGACTACAGGAAAAATAGACACACACTTGTTTTCCTTGAATACTCCCTAAGGGCTCCTCCTAGCAAGACATGCACGGAACACCTCACCGGGAAGGTGTCCAAAATGTCATAACAAGATGCCCAAGCCAGCTCATCGAGCTCCCCTTGATTCAGATAAGCAGTGGCTCAACTCTGATCCCTTCACAGATGATCCAGCTTTTCACCCTATCTCTAGGAGAGAGCCCCTACACCTGTAGGAATAAGCATAGCTAGAATGTACGATTCTAGTTCTGGTTTCTCGCTTCGATTCTGGTTCTGGTCCTAAATTTGAGTTTCAACTTTCCCACTGACCAGCCTCTCCAGAAATTCTGAATACAGTAGATCTTGCTATGGAGCTGAGGAGTGCGATTCCCTGTAGTTGGAAGACAACCTTCGGTCTCCTTTCTTAATAAGTTGGACTACGTCCAGGCCTAGCTCCAGAAGGGGGCACTGGTGACCCACGTCTGGGCAGAGTGGTGTCTGACTGAGCTGTGCTCTGTTTGGTCCCTCACCTAGGACCTGTTTGTCATAGTTACTCTTGCCTGGAATGGACTGCTATTTATATGGCGCTTTTTAGCTATAGTGCCCAAAGTGCTTTACAAAGCCTCACATTCACACTGCAGTGGTTGGCTGCTGAGGATCAAACCCACAACCTCATGGATGGGAGACGACCACTCTACCACTGAGCCACGTCGCCCCACGCCTGGGGCATAGTGCTCCTGGCTATTTAGCTCCTCTGAACATTACCACACAAACCCTATCACCACAATACGGTAACAGCTCAGAGGGGAGAGATACTGTCATCATGTTTTCAGATATTTTTTTTTGGAGAGGTTGATGTAAAAACTAGGGGCACCCAAGATGCATGTGACAAGAACATGAACATTTGTGTTAAATGTTCTATTGACCTAGAAGGCGCATAGAAAGTTTGTCATGGTCTGCTTTTGCAATAAAGTCGTGTCAAGTATCATTCCTATGGAGCAATTTGGTGCTACAGTGCTTTGCAGTGGTGAGCAGGGTTTTAAAATGTATTCCCTTAAAGTTACAAGTCACCTGCTAGAAAAATTTAATTTGTAACGTAATCCAAGTACCATAATATTAAAGTAATGTAATTTGATTAATTTGGATTACTTTTGGATTACTGAGTATGCTCATGTGCATGCGCGCTCTCTTGCTCTGTCTCTGTCTCTCTCTCTCTCTCTCTCTCTCTCTCTCTCTCTCTCTCTCTCTCTCTCACTCTGTCTCATCGTAGAAATTGTAATCCCTCGAAGTAATCCCCATTTTTAATAAATGTACCTGTAATCTAATTACATGTTTTTTTCCCCTGTAACTGTAACGGAATACAGTTACATTTGTTTTGTAATCTGATTACGTAACGACAGAACATGTATTCCGTTACTCCCCAAGCCTGGCCTTGTGTAGTTCTCCGCTCGCACAATAAAACTTTGCATCGCAGTTTTTGACAAACAATTAATAAATTGCCTTCTTTGTGTGTTTGTGTATGTGTGTGCGTGGGTGTGCATGCGGGTGTGTGTGTGTGCGGGTGTGCGTTACTTTTTTATGATGCAAACTGCAGCCTTGAAGTTACTACTCCATAAACTACAAGACCAGGTTTTTATTATTTATTTATTTATTCAATGCCTTATAATGACATTTATTAGATGAATCTGACCCCACTCAGGAGACCCAAAGTGAAGTCAAGTGAGAGACTGGCTTTTAAAAAGACGACATCATGGAGAAAGAATGTCTTCCTCTAAAAAGTATTTTAACGAGGAGACCTAAAAGTTCAGTATACCCAGGTGGTCTATGACCAGTAGCAACAACAACATGGAACCATAATGTTAATTCTGGGACACCTTGTGCCTCAATAGGCTTGAGTGCTAAAGCCTGCTCGGCTGAATTGCTAACATTCTTGCAGTTGTTAAGCTATTGCTATCATAGACAATGGTGAGCTATTGTTGATCAATTTTTGGGTGTCATCTTGATTTCATGATGTCAAAATGGGAGCACCATGATGAAGAGGACTTTTTAACTATGAATTCAAATTTCCATGGAAATGTATTGGTCCAATCATAACCCGAACACCTGTTGAGAATTTTGCTATTCATTTCCTTGTTAGACAACAGCAGTTTGTGAAAAGAGTACAGAAACAATAAACAGTTTGGACATGAACATTCTAAAGTTTAGTGACTGTTGAATTTGGTTATTTTAGTATAATTTATAGAATATTCTTTCAAACCAATTAACAACATCTAGTCAAGAGTAAAATAAAAGACAGTCACGTGACAGTAATGTTGTATAACGTATTAATACATCAATAGGCTATGTCCACCAGCAGTCTTGCCTTTGCTGAGGTTCCTTCTCTTATAGGTGACAGGACACACTTAAAGTTAACATTGACTTTTTTTCTATCCTGTGTTTTTGCAGGTTACTAGTCGGCGCACCTTATGAAATGAACGGTGCTTACCAGACAGGGGATGTATATAAATGTTCACTGACCAAACGAACCAATGGAAATGGTTGCACCAAGCTTAACCTAGGTAAAGTAACACATTATTACCAAGATTCAACAAAGTGCACATACAGCAACTTGCATGTATTCCTGCATGTGACCGATTAAACATCACATTAGCATGTGTGAGACAGACATCGGTACCAAACCAGTCATTACGCATTTTACAGTTTTATAGGTTCTTTACATTTCCATGTGTTTTGTACCACTAACGTCACCACATGGCATGCCAATTCACACAAATGTCACATGTTGCGCTTGTGAATTTAGACATACAGTATGCAGTTTTGTCCAGTTAATCTGACTATGGTTAGTCTGCGTGTGGCCAGGGAGACACCCAAGTCCGAGAAAGTGAAAGTAATCTGTGTATGTACATCATGTGTGTCTGTAAATGAGCATTTGAGATCATCTCTTGTTTTCCATCAAGGAAGGATATCTCTGACCAATGTATCTGAGCGGAAAGACAAGATGAGGTTGGGGATGACACTCACAACCAATCCTAAAGACAACAGTTTTGTGGTGAGACCATCTTAATACATTTAGCATATGGAAAAAGGAAGAATTGTCTTAATAATGTTTTCCCTTGCAGAAAGAGAAAAGCCAAATTAACTGATGTTGTTCATGTTTATGTATGGTGTTTTCTTATGCTCAAAATTGCACTCTGACACTTGAGCTCAGATTTACTTTTTCAAGTTCCTGCCTCATCTGGCACAGGATCCAGCTCACCACAATCCTGCTCCGGACACACAGCATAAATAATGAATTAAGAACTGGATCGTTCCTGTTCTTGTTCGCTATGCTCTCACATATATCGGATTTTTTGTTGTTGTTGAGACAATTGAGTCAGAATTAATCAATAAGACTCCAGCAATTGAGTTTGTTTATTTTGGGACAGTCTAAAAGTTTTTGCTGTTTTACTTAAAATTGCGGTACCATCATCATTAGACCTTTTTATTTCTGAGGGTTGATTGTATTAAAGATATCTATTCATTCCAGATTTCCGTTTCTGCAGTCAAAATATTTTTAGGTCAAACTGAAAATATGAATACAAAAAAAAACAACTAACTAAAACCAACATACACTAAATGTATCTGCTCTTGATTAAAGGGGAAATCAACCAAATGTTTTATTTATTTTTGACAATAATATGTTCTTTGCAGCCCCACAAGTCTATATATCTGTTTGATATTGTGTTAGTGAAATATGAGTTAAGCAGCAAAATCTAGCTGATTTTATCCATCTCATGAGTCGGCCATTTTGCCACTTGCTGTCGACTGAAGATGACATCAATGTTGCTCAGGCCTCATGTAACAACCAATCACAGCGCAGCTTCAGAAAACAGGTGAGCTGTGATTGGGCGTTGCCTCATCTTCAGTCGACAGCAAGTGGCAAAATGGCCGCCCCTTGAGATGGATAAAAATGTAAATGTGATATAAATCAGAATGTCATATTTAAACTAGTGAGGTCACATATAACATATTATTGTCAATACATGTTTAAGGTTGACTTCCACTTGAAAATAGGACCGATATAACTATTCTTTGATGTTTCAGGCCTGTGGCCCACTTTGGTCTTATGAGTGTGGCAGCTCTTACTACAGCACGGGCATATGCTCCAGAGTCAATGCTAGCTTCAAGTTCTCCAGAACGATTGCTCCTGCCTTTCAGAGTAAGCTTTAAACCCTTCACTTCCTGTCCCAAAGAGGAGTATAGTATTTATTTGTGTGGATGCATGCTGAAGCAACATTTTTATTATCATTTGTTATCTCTAAATGTTTTTTTTTATTTTATTTTTTATTTTTTAGGATGTGAGACCTACATGGACATAGTAATTGTTCTGGATGGCTCAAACTCCATCTACCCTTGGTATGAAGTGCAGGCTTTTCTCATCAACATTCTTCAGAAGTTCTATATTGGACCAGGTCAAATTCAGGTGTTTCCTTTTTTTTAATTTCCAGAACATGTTGTTTTGCTGGAGCTGTACTAATTGTGGTTTGTTACTGTGTCCCTTTGGCCAGGTTGGAGTTGTTCAGTATGGTGAAAAAGTTGTGCATGAGTTCAAACTCAATGATTTTAAATCTGTTGAGGAAGTGGTAAAGAGAGCACGCAGCATCGACCAGCGGGGCGGAGAGGAGACCAACACGGCTCTTGGCATCAACATTGCACGGTACATGCCGTCATCCTGTATGTCTATTGTTAGAGTAGACAATATTAAGTATTGTACTCTTTGCGTGTTCAATTAACTGAATGGTGAGATTCTGTTGAAGGAGTTCCTTTGCAAAGGTTTTAATTACCAGAAGCTTCTGGTCGCACATTTCAAGTCACCCAAGCAGTGCTTCGTTCAAATGTGGCTCCTTCCTCTTGGCTCACATCGTTATTTATTCCCAAAAAGGGTTCAGAAAAAGGTCAGCCCACAACACACCTGGTTACAACTGGATACAAGAGAATCCGTTCCCATGGGTATAAATCAGATTAAAAGAATACAATCACACATCGGCCCGTCTCCTTCGGAAGAGACAGATACCAGACCCATACACTCCCTTATTTTCTCAGGAGTGTGAGACACATAAAAATGCTATTCATTTAGCCATACTGAGTTAACTAAATCTAAAACGACTAAAATATAATTTAAAACTAAAAAACAATGTTAATAACTTAACAATCCCTCATTTGAGCTCATAAGAGCTCAACACATTAAAACATTTTTTTTTCAATGGTTGTGTGGTAAAAATAATTATCCTTAAAACATCCCTTTAGCAGAAGAGGAGATAGTTTAACAATCATATGACATTAAAAAACAATTTGATACATTTAAAAGATTTTTAGTGAAATAAGCATAGCATATGTGAGGCTTAACATAAAATGTTGTTCATTAAAAAGTGTCGCAATGTATCGGCAGACGAATATGTGTTCTTTGAAGCCATCTTGTGATGAAGTTCTTTGAAGGTCTTTTTTTTTTTTTTTTTAATGAAAAGAGTGTCGCAATAGTTCGTCTCTTCTTTAAGAATTTGGGGTAGACTACCCAAATTCTTCGATTTGTCACCTGGGATTATTCTGCCCAAAATGTGACTGATCAAAGGAATGATTGCCCAAAAAAAGGCACTTGCTCTTGATCCGTTGACTGATGTCCTCAAACGGCAGCTCCGGAACCGGGCACGGATTCAGCTGACGTGGCTCCAGGTCGGAGGTGATAAGATTGATGCTCCAGTTGTGGAATTTCGTCTCTCCTTTCAACCTGAGAGCATCAGTTGATGAGATGGCCGAGCCTGGCACGTCTCCTTTCCAGTTGTGGAATTTCTCCTCATCAACCCCCTGGGGCCGTTCTCCTGAGTGCAGAAACTTTTCATTTTTAGTTTCTCATAAACTCACATAAATTTTATTTGGAGGAAAAAACCCTGATAGTTTTTGTTAGTTGGGATTAATAAATGTTATTTGATTAAGATCCGTAGGTCCTGTGCTGTTGGAACAGGAAAATATCTATTTTTGTGACATTAAAATAGAGCCCAGCCCTTGATTGAGTTGAATGACATTCGCTCATTCATTAATATAAGACAGAGCTTGTAAATATTTATCTTTCAAATAGGTTTTGTTCAATAATAGGTAATTTTTTACCATGACTTAATTTGTTCTAAATTTGCATAACTGTGCCTTTCATATCTCTTATTCTCTTCCCAGAATCCCATGACCGGCCGAATCCTGGCATGCTGGGAAAAACTCACATATATTCATATTATCTATACTCTTTTGCAAACACTGGGCTCCAAACATTACATTTTTCAAATATGATTCTGAGATAAAAGATATAATATAATATAATTACCTTCATTCGGCGAATATACATTATTGTCCTTGCTTGCTTCAGACTTACTTTGCGATCGATTTCCTCTGATAGATTTCTTCATATTCAAACTGTGAATTATCATTTTCAAACTCATCCTGTCAATTGGAGTGTAGGCCGATACCCCACAACCTTTTTAATTTCGTTTTTAAGTTTGATTTTAATTTTCTAACTCGTCTACATTGGTTAAATTCTTAAACATAAACTCCCTCATTTGACAAAGATCCACTGATTTTCTCAAACACGTCAAGATAAAGGGAGGACAAAATAAAAACCTCATGACTCAAAAGACGTCATAAATAACTCAACCCTCTAAATCAGGCTATGAGATAAACAAAAGAGCTACAAAACACTATAAAACTAAACATAAACAGATACAACTTAAGACACTAATATATGATGACTTTGGGGCCATAAAAATAGAGGTAACCATATTACTCTAATTCTCCTAGAGTCCCGAAAATTATTTAAACTGCCAATCAACCTCACCTCTTTTATAGATTAGTGGGGCGGAGGATAAAATCACACAAAATTTACAAATATCTACCATTTCCTAGATTTAATCAAACTAAAAATCATCTTCAAACTGCTAATCTTTCACATATTAGCGGGGCTCATAAAAAACACAGCACACAAAATATTTCTGGGATTTATAAATCACAGTGCTGTTAAAAAAAAAATCAAATTTAGCCATCAAACTCTTAGTTAGTCTTTTACTTGTTACTACTCATTTTATTCTATTATTTATTTTATACTATAGCTGCAGCTGGACGAAGTCCAAAAAAGTTCCTCACGGGGAAAAATAAAAATATATCATATCATAACATATTAATAAAATTCCCATTGTACCAATTCAGAAACTGATTCTCCCAAAAATATAGGCAAAAATTTAGTAGGCTATAGATTGAAATAAATTTTCTCAATCCCTCATTTCAAATTTACATATGTCGTTTTCAATTTTCTGAAATATCTTGCTATAGATCACAGTTCCCCACTCAACACATTAAAAATGCCTTGCATATCACTATGTAGCATTTTACTGAATGGATCACATCTCATTCCGACCACCAACTTTCTTTGTCCAGACCCCCAGCAAAAGGCAGGACGGCAGCTGTTGTCAATGTTCAGTCCTGGCCAGCATGGCGGCTGTTGTGGCAGCAATGTTCAGAGCAGGCATTTAGATTTCCTCTGGATGCAAAACAGCCATAGGGGAGAAGTCACTAGAATGAGGCGTATACACAGTCACTGGGCATTGAGGAATTTGAACATCATGTTTTTCTTAGGCACAGGACGAGAAGACTGTTGCTCTGCGGCTTTAGACCTTTGATCTCTGCCACATCCATTCAGACGCTGTCTGCAATGTGGATCCGATGACACACAGTCTTTCTGAGAGCTCACCTGATCAAAAAATGCACATTCGTTGATACAATGCTTTAAAAATGCCAGACTGAGGATATGGGATCATAGCAAGACAGTTCACTCCCTGCTTTCTCAAAAATGTTTCGTAAAAAACACAGCCTCTTTATTCATTTCTCTTTTTTTTTCAATACCCCTTCAAATAGCTACTAGCCATACAACGTATCAGCAGCTGGGGCGCATCCCGTTCGCAGTTTGTAATCAGTGAAGGCCATCAAACCCTCATCTGCCTTGGAACTCAAACATCAGTTTCTAAAATGACACACTCAGAGAAAAAACAAATATTAAAAATCATTATCAACATGTCAATTTCAAAAACATTCATAACTCCTTACTCAACTATCTTACTTCCAGCCACAGCTATAAAGATATAGGCATAATTATATCAACTCTCAAACAAAATGCCATTATTTTATCATTACTCTTTATTCATTTGTCCCGAAAAGGGAAAGTTAACAAATTAACCATCGTCATCAATCATTAAAGTGTAAAGATTTATTAGCTCAGTCAAATACTATTACTTATTTTATATTGTTTATCATTCCTCTCTTACCATTTTGACAAAAAAAGAGTCCCATTACGAGGACACATTATGCTCACAGCGCACAGCTCAGCCCCCACCTTTTTTTCTAACCTAGAAACGGGGGAAGGGGGGGGGAGGAGGAATCTTAACATTATAAATCGCAAAACCTATTTTATCATATTCCCATTAATAAAACAAACGCCACTATCACAACAGTATCATCTCACACAAAACAACACCAAACTTAGTTAAAATATTAAAGAAAAACAAACAAAATCCCCATATGCACACTTCTCACTTACAAACCCCCACCTTTTTTTTAGAAGCTAGGTCACACACTCAAATGCATACGCACACACTCTTCAGTCATTATTTAAAAAATAAAATAAACGGTGTTATTCCTTCAATTCGTTGTCTACAAATCTTATAGCATTTAAACTGCAGTTTTATACGGTGATTTCAGTAAACTGGTAACTTTGAACAACCCATCCGTAAACTGCTCCACAAATGCTGGAGTCATTTTAGCATCAAATTCAGCCTTTTTCCATTACCAACAAAGAAAATACAAAAGTCTGACATACCATTTTGTCCAGCGAAAGCTTTGTATACAATCGATCCATAGTTCGTTTTTTCATTGTTCATCGACGCTTTTATTTTTCGCTGAACCGGAAGCGCATTCAGGACAAACCATTCTGTATCCGGGTCGAAATCGCCTCCATTTTTGTTTATAGTTTTTGATGTATACATTCGGTTTTAATACAGTGACGTCTCACTTTTAATATTAATAGTTCAATATGTTAACACATATGGCCACACACAGACAGACATAAGAATTACGTGACCTCTCGTTTATACACAGCGGTTACCCAATCCCGCTGAGCTAAACTGTTCTCCATACATTGCAAAATTTCTGCAAGGCGCTCATTTTCAAAATAAAATGTCACGTACCATCGAATTTAACCGTAGAACAAAAGGTATTCATACGGAAATCCTGACCCCAAAACTACAAAAGTAGGAACGCCAAAACTGAAATAAAATCTTTCACGTAATCTCTCGATTGCAAATACAGTGATACAAAAATCCAATCATCGCTGTAATCAACCTGGACCCCTTTCTGTTCAATTTCAAACAGGCGCTTTTTCAAATAAAAGACATATTACGTGTTTAGGACGTTTTCACACCAAGAGCCATGAACAATTATGTTACTTGTCCTCAAATCCGGCCAAAACTGCTTAAAAAACAGAAGCGCGTACCATAATCTTCGCAATCCTTAGTAACAAGAAGGACTTGTTACGTCATCCGGCAAACCCTTTTATATATTATGGTCTAAGGATTCTTCATAGCGTTGACGAAAAACAAAACAAATCAAAAAATTAACCGCTATTTCTTCCTGTACAAAAAAGCTTCATCACTTCGAGTCTGCATTACGTCACCTTCAAATGCACCACTCCACGACGTGTTTAGTTCAATATCGTCGGAATTATCACAACTCACAATAAAACGACATCAAAACTACAACTCGTTCACACAGATCTCTTTTAAAATTTAGATAATTTGGAAGACGAAAAAACCAGCTGCAGCGGACCAGACAGACAAAACTTCTTCTACGTGGATAAAGATCTCCACTTACCGTACTTTATTTATTTAGGCCTAGAAGTTCCGCCCGTCCTTGAACGCCGCAGCTTGTTCCACGTCAGAATAACACCTTCCGTTTGGTTCAACGGAGGAGACCATTCGTTATAATTCAGCGTCGGCGGTCACCATTTGTTAGAGTAGACAATATTAAGTATTGTACTCTTTGCGTGTTCAATTAACTGAATGGTGAGATTCTGTTGAAGGAGTTCCTTTGCAAAGGTTTTAATTACCAGAAGCTTCTGGTCGCACATTTCAAGTCACCCAAGCAGTGCTTCGTTCAAATGTGGCTCCTTCCTCTTGGCTCACATCGTTATTTATTCCCAAAAAGGGTTCAGAAAAAGGTCAGCCCACAACACACCTGGTTACAACTGGATACAAGAGAATCCGTTCCCATGGGTATAAATCAGATTAAAAGAATACAATCACACATCGGCCCGTCTCCTTCGGAAGAGACAGATACCAGACCCATACACTCCCTTATTTTCTCAGGAGTGTGAGACACATAAAAATGCTATTCATTTAGCCATACTGAGTTAACTAAATCTAAAACGACTAAAATATAATTTAAAACTAAAAAACAATGTTAATAACTTAACACTATCAAGGCTCAAAATAACTTTTCTTTAAGGAACAGATTTGCTAACCAATAACTTTATATGAGGCGCACCTTTCTAATATTTAGGGGCTTTCTAATATTTTTGTGTAAGTGTACTCGATCACCCAAGCACTTTACATGTTACATGTCCATTTTAGGTTAGCTTAGCAATTAGCATGGTTTCTATGTCTTTCCTCATCACTCCTACATGAGAACAATATTTGTCAGAAGTGCAGCTTATTCGCCGCTATGGAGGTGATGAGTGCTGACCTTGGAGCAATTCTGCAACATGTTTAGCCACACTAGTAGCCAGCCAAAGCTCTTTGCTAGCTCGGTTGTTGTGGCAGAAGTAGCACTGAGCTTGCCTCGCATAAGTGACATACTGTAAAAGCTTTTTGGGACAGACAACTTTAAAATCTGTGATTCTCAGTTTTGCTATTCAACGTGTTTAAAAGAGGTGCAAAAAGTGACACCTTGACTGTTAGCTCATTTAATGATCTGGTGCAAATATGGTGCATGTTGCTGTCACAGATCTGAAGCTTTCAAACAAGGAGGTCGACGTGGAGCCAAGAAAGTGATGATAGTGATAACTGACGGAGAGTCACATGATAGTGTTGACCTCCAGCCAGCCATAGAGGAGAGTGAGAAGGACGGCATCACCCGTTACGCCATCGCTGTGAGTCTGCTAGACCCATTATTCACCTGAGTTTGAGCTCTTATATTATGAGGGGTTTTTTTCTGGTGGCTACTGAGTTTCAAGTACAGCTTTAAAGCAGTAATGGTATATAAACAGTAATGACCTCATCAGCTAATGTAGGAATGTCATGTTAGCAGTGGAGCCAAAAACAATCAACCCCAACCTCTACTGAGAGGATGTGCAATTAAAGGTGTAAATGATGTTGTCCAGACTACATAATACTGTGGTTTCACCAGTTTGCTCATAACACACTTTATTGCATGTATGCCGTCTTTGAGTTCATGGAATTAGTGGGAATAAAAATCATTATAAGACAACATTCTCTGACACTTTCTCAAGATATATTAAACTGTGATTTGGCTAACAGCGTGGCAAATTACATGAATAGAAGTTTTTATGTCGATTGCTGAACTTTGCTTGCGTCTTCACACAGGTTCTTGGATACTACAATCGGAGAGGAATTAACCCTGAGGCATTCCTCAATGAAATCAAATACATTGCCAGTGACCCCGATGACAAACACTTTTTTAATGTGACAGACGAGTCGGCACTGAAGGACATTGTGGATGCACTTGGTGAACGCATCTTCAGTTTAGAAGGTTAGCATGATAATGCTTTATTATATATATATATGTTAGGAGTGTCAATTAATTCTGTAATTTTGAGTTAATTTAAAGACCTTTAATGCTACCATTTTTTTTTACGCGCAATTAATGACTGCCCCTTACTTGGAAAGCCTGTACTGGGGGAATTCCAGTTGCAACGCAGTAGACACGTCCACGTCAAAATTTAGCAGTAATACATTTACTGATAATGCATATATTTGTGGAGACTGGGGTCAAGTTGTATTTTACAATTTTAAAACTGTGCAGAATTTCACAAGTTACTTCATGTTAAAGATTAAGCTAGCTCTTAACATGAAAATAAAAATATCACCAATGTCTTACAAATGCAATTATGCCATCTAGTGGCAGAAAAATGACCTCAACACAAATCAATATCTCACTCGGTACAGTACATCTTTTTGATTTTAACTCAATTTTATGAATTATTATGACTTTTTTAGCCAAGAGTATGAAATCTTTGGAAACAAAAAATTGTATTGTACATTTAGATTTACAGATATACAATTTTTTGATTAATTGTGAGTCATGTGATTAATTACAATGAAAACAATTTAATCACCTATGCATACATATATATATATATATATATATATATATATATATATATATATATATATATATATATACATTTTCTTAACCTCACAAGGGTCGCTATCCCAGCTGGCTTCGGGCAGTAGGCGGTGTACACCCTGAACTGGTTGCCAGCCAATCGCAGTATATATATATATGTGTGTGTGTCTGTGTGTGTGCGTGGGGGTGTGTGTGTGTGTGTGTCATCACATGCCATCAGTATGGTGTGGGAGATTAATTTTGTGCGCTTCAAAGGCCTTCAAGATTATTTGCTTACGCAGGAACCAGTAAAAATGGAACAGCGTTTGGTCTCCAGATGTCTCAAGCTGGATTCTCCGCTCACAATGTTGAGGTAAGTCGCACTTATGTCTTTCAAATTGTCTCATACCGTCTGTCATCGTATGGAGCAACACATTGTCTCAATTTTTATGGCATCTTATTGCCTCCTCATAACCCACCATTTATCACTTTTCACTCCCCCTCAGAGGTGCCAGAGGGACCCAAAGGTCTAGGTGATCTTGATTTAGGGGCCCCTGGCAGAAAATACTAATTTTCTTTTCCACTTCAGCCATGCAGGGATGGGAAATAAAATACTGCTTCTCTCCAGGGAGACACTTTACTTGGAGTTGAGACACATTTCATCAGTCTTGCTGCAGTATGAGTTGTTATTCCTTTTTTGCTTTGCAACCCTCTATCTGGATGACACAGCAGAAGAGGGGAAGGAAGGCATGTCTCACCTTGGACATTATAGACTACCTAGAGTAATTCGTGAAACTGTATACTAACCCAATGGGTTAATGCTTTGGCTTTTAAGTTTCCCTTCACAGTGTGTCAAGAGACAAATCAGTTCATCCACTTATGCTGAAAATAGTGAACAATTTGCAGACGGGTGACAGAAAATGTCGGAAATTCTGTCCACAAGGCCAGATTCCGTCAATGCTCCACAGCAGTCAACCTGAGAGTTGAAAGTAGGATAACTTATTGGAAGGAATGTTGGGATTTAAAAGAGGAAGAATGTCCTCAAGGCCCAGATGTGTGGTTTTTTTAGACTGCAAGCTGCTTATGTCATATACTACCAGACATTTTATACATCATCATTTATGGTTTATCCAGCTGTTGTTTATTTAGCATGCTGAAATCCAGAGTAAAAAAAAGTGTTGCTTGTTTATATTCTGTAAACATCAGTTCTCCACATGATTCTGGTTGTAGAAAATTGATTTGTAGGGATTAGTTGTGATTTTTTCCTTTTTTCATGGATAACCTTAACATGGCATGTTGAGGTCTGCACATTCCCTGATGGGAAAATCTAAACCAAAAGTAACCAATAGTTTCAATAAAGTCAAGAGAGAATAAAGAGATATTTAATTACCCTTATATGTCCCAATCCATACCAGACAAATTGATCCAAAATGAAATGGTTTTGGTTCTATTGCTATCGCTCTCTTTCCACACTAGACACAAAATAAACCCAGTGCAGTGAATATCGCTGTAAAGTTTTAGAATTCCGTTTTTACAGTGATATGAAATGTCTATCACCTCTAGGATGGAACTCTGGTGGGAGCGGTTGGGGCTTATGATTGGAACGGGGCAGTGCTAAAAGAAACACGGCAAGGGAAGGTGGTGCCTCCAAAAGCTTCTTATGCGCAGGAGTTTCCTGAAGAGCTCAAAAACCATGGCGCCTACTTGGGTGAGTATCCCCCCAAATGTATTAATTAACATGCACCGTATTTTATTTTTTTAATAGAGGAACTCTGCCATTGACATGAATTAATTGAACATGATGTAGTTTGTTCATCTACAACCTATATATGTGTATTTAAGTTGGTCTTTGGATCTTTTGTCTCTCTCATTTACATACGTAAGGTAATTCTCTAAGAGTTTCCACATCAATTTTTTCAACATGAAATACAGTAGAATATTTTTTGGGGGCCAATTTTTGTAGAGATCAATTTGGTTTCACTTTTTACAGACACACCAAATGAGGAGCCTTTTTTTGGTAGGAGGTTTGCAGGGTTGTCTTCATGACGGACCCCAGTGCCCCACCACTCAGTCTTTTCCATCCCATCCAGCACCATCTATCTGCTCCACCACAAAACCTGTGTTTTTACCATCAGTGGTTTGTTTGACTAAGCTTATCCAGCTGGCTGCCAGCTAAAGTAGCTCGAGTCGTAATATGAGGTGGAAGTAAAATTCTAGACAAGGGGTATTATAGAGGTGGAAAAGTACATGTTGATCAAGTGGAATTTTCAGTGGGAATACACAAAATAAAATACTGGAAAAAGAAATGTATGCATTGCGTTTCACCTCAGATTCCTACGAACATCTGTTTAAATTCACCCTCAGAGCTAATATACTCTATGTCCAGGTATATAAATGTATAAACTTTATAGTTTTCAAACAGCAAACTTGCTTCAATAATATCTCATTATTTGCAGACTTTGGAGTGAAAGTGTGGGAGCCTTTGAACTTTCAAAAGGTTATCTAATAGTATAAAAAAAATTTTTGTTTCTTTTCCTAATCAGGTTATACAGTGACATCAGTTGTATCAGCTAAAAGTGGACGTCTGCTTGTTGCCGGAGCGCCTCGCTTTAACCATACTGGAAAAGTGATCATTTTCACTCTGAAGACTCCTGGTAACCTCACCATCCTCCATTCCCTCAAAGGCCAGCAGGTAGTAACATAAACTATTTGTGCTCTCACACGGGATAGTTTAGTATTCCTAAAGTTTCTACTCATTATACACAGGAGCATAGCCAGTAGTTTTTTAGAAACAACACCTCAGTAAGGGGTGTACGTAGGCTGAATTCTTGATCATACCATCCACATTCATGGTTTCATGAATTAAAATGTACCCATTATCAAGAATCTTGCTCAACACACTCATAATACAAGCAGGATCAAGTCTAGTTAAAATGCAACTGACATCTTATCTTACTAGATAATGCCATTTTCTTTGCTGTTGCTTTGCTTTTTGGTACTTTCTCATAGTCTACTTCTATCTCATGCATTTTTTCGCTAGCTAAAAAGCCAGTCCGAGTAAACAATTGTCATGACGGTCAATGCAATTTTGCATACGTAGAACAATTGCTCATTCATTGAAATATCTTAAAAAAAAAAAGTTTTTTTTTTTTTTGCCTTTGATTTCATGAAACATGGCTTCTTCCCAGCCATAATGATTGCTTGCTCAAATATTATTTTCTAAAGATAGATTCTTTTGGAGTTTGCGCTCAGATCAAACAGTTAATATATTTATATTAACTTGCGGCAGTCTATCAAGTGGTCTAAGAATATTGCATCCATGTGAAAATGGCAGCAAAATCAAAAGTTGAAATCTGGTCAATGTTACTGTCACTTTGACACGTCTGCTTGTGTTTGTTCTTTGCGGAGTAAGGCAAGTCAAAATAATTTGAATTTAAAGACAACCTGAATGCAAAGATGCGCCTTGCAACTCTGACACTGGGTATATAATTTAAAGGGGAAGTCAACCCCCCAAAATTTCATGACAATAATATGTTCTATGCAGCTCGTCTAAACACGGTATTCTGGTTAATAAGACTTGAGCAGCAAAATCCAGCAGTTTTTATCAATATCAGAAGGCGGCCATTTTGCCACTTGCTGTCGAGTGAAAATGACATCACAGATACTCAGATCTCAAGTAACAATCAATTACAGCTCAGCTTCTGAAAGTAGGTGAGTTGTGAGTCGACAGCAAGTGGCAAAATGGCCGCCCCCTGGGATGTATAAAAACGGCTGGAGTTTGCTGCATCACTCATATTCCACAAACGTAATATTATTGTCAATAAATGTTTAAGGTTGACTTCCCCTTTAAAGTCAGAATGTCATCCAAACAGTAACTGTGTTAGTCATTCATAGATTCTACTGAGTTTAAATTTAGCGATGGATAAAATGTTGTCTCTTGATGGAAATATTATAATATTTAGTGGCACTCATAGACTATTTTTTTTTTTAATTAAGCAATTAATTTTTTTGTTTGTTTATAGTCGTCTCACATGGTTTAATTTGCATATATTGATATAAACAACAGTATAAAACAAGTATTTGTTGACCATGTTAAGTTAGTTAAGTTAATGTAGAAACTATCCAACTGATGTTTCTTTCTTGGGAAACTGCCTATGAAAACAAAAGAGCCACTGTATGATAGTTTGCCAGAATGCGTACAACAGCGGAAAAATTTAAATGTGTTGCTACTAGTCTGTACATGCAGTATTCCTACAGGAAAATATTATATCAGCGCAAATTATGGAGCCTGTTCTGGTCACCGGATTTATGGAACTAGTATATTCCAGCTGAGAGTGGAACAAACCAGACCAGACAAGATAGAAGAAGGAAACTTGCGAAAATTATGTTTAGAAAATGTCAGGGTGTCTATTGTCTGAAATGCTAAATATTGCCCAACCTTGTCCAGTTGATTGTTGGAAAGGTCCTTGTGTCAGCAAACACATATGTAATGATCAGTAAAACATAATAAAGAGGATGTGGCAATGTCTTCTTGACCACTACACTCGCCATTGGAAACTGGCCTGTGGCCGTGAGTGTGGAGCAGTTGACATTTTACCTTGGCAGCAGCAACTCATCACAAACAGCGGAACATTGTTAATTCCTCATCACTTCTGAAATTTCTTCTTCTTTTTTTTCATTGTCACATGTTTCTAATCAAAAGCCAGATAGATGTGTTCCATGCAGTGACTGATCCAGTAATGCTCCCACAGTCGGAACATTGACAAATATGTCATAACAGTTCAATTCACAAAACACAAACCCACATTTGCTTGGAATATTGACGATGTAGAGCCAATTTCGATGATCAGACGTCAATGTCGCCGGACTGTTAGTTTTACAATATAAAGATACATCAGGAAAAAATTGCTAATACAGCTTGAATTATTTTTCAAACATGTGGTCTGTTTTCAGATTGGCTCCTATTACGGCAGTGAGATTGCACCACTGGATATTGATGGAGACGGTGTAACTGATAACCTTTTGGTGGCAGCACCAATGTTCTTCAGTGGAGGCATGGAGAAGGGAAAAGTATACATCTACAGAGTGACAGAGCTGGTAGGTGGAAACTGCACTGGCATCAGTCTAGTTGAGGCCAAGTAAACTGTTTTAGTAAATGAGGTCAACACCTGTTCAGACTCCAGACTTCCCCAATCATTTCACAACACACCTCAGCAAAGGTCCACAAATGCACAAAGAAACAGATTGTTGCATTCCTGCTCTGCAAGTTAACTGCAGGCAGACTTTTACCAGATCAAATGTGGAGATCAAAAAGGAAAAACTTTGCGACGCCAGTGTAGCGACTTTAATAGATGTTCTATAATGAACTCAACAGGAAAGTATTCTGTCCCATCTAGACCTGTTGCAGGCTAATCATTGCAGGCGAGAACTTTCTGTAATTGAAGGAAATTTCCAGGTCTGTCTTGCTCATTGGAAAAATAAATGGAAAGGGGCACTTTATGGTATGGACCAACCACATGTAACTGAACAGAGAAAATCTATATGCCATCCAATTACTTTATAGTTGTGATAAGTGACGCTGCCGAAACATAGGCCAATCAGATGTTTTGTCAATCTGGTTAATGTGCTTGAATGATTATTAACATTTTTGTTCTCATCCATATACATATAAACCAAAAGATGAATGACATGCGATTTGTAACTATAGTATCTCTGTGAGGTTGAAATCATCAGTCAGCAGGAATTGGCAACCATTCCAAAGCCCGGATTGAATTCTGGTAGCAGGTCAAAAATAACATTCTATTCAGTGGCTTATATCAGATACAATTTTAACTGATTTCTAAACCAAAGTCTCAACCAGCTCAGAATATACTGTTCACTCTCGCTCTGCATACTCATCAGGTAGCTGAGAAAGGAGACCGGCCTTCCTAAATCAATTCCATTCGCATTTATTCAACTGAAAAAATGGTCATCTCATGTTTCGTCTGCTTTAAATTTTATTATGAACTGAAAAGCCAAGTAGAGCAATGACATGCTTGACTACTGGTCGAGTTGCGTTTTTCTCCATTCAGTCAGAATGCTTTCTTTGAAACTTTTTCCAGTCAGTTAATTACTTCCATAAACTTGGATATTTTCCATCTGACCTTCTACTTGGAGTCATTCCGGAATGTTTTTTTTTTTCCTCCGAGGATTTTAAAGCCCCTTAGTTTAGTCAGCAAATTTTATCTAGATTTGATAAAAGGCCATTTGTGACTGTTTAACTCTTCAGCCTCCTACATTCCATCACTATATGGTCACTGAACAGCCAAAAATAATTAACTGGATTCTGCCGATGGTAAAAGCTGTTGACCCATCTTGTTACGGAAAAGTTGAGCAAACAGTGAAGGACAACCTAGACAGATATTATTGTCTTTTGAGGCATTTCATCATTTGAAGTCCCCTGGTGCCTCCACGTAATTTCTCATCCCGTCATGATCAGTAGCTGTAATTCATCAAGTCATCTTTGACATTTAAACCCCAGACGCTGACATAAGTGCTTTTCAAAGTGTAATATGACTTTTTCCATGTGTCTTTTTTTCCTGTTATTCTGTTTTGATGTTTTATGATGTGTTTTGCTGATAAACAAGAGGAACATATTCTATGACTAAGATACTCTAGGTTCACAACACCTCTCTCTCTCTCTCTCCCTTTTTTTTTTTTACGAGCCTGAGATAAAAAAACATCTTTGTTTACTACTCCTTACTTGGTTACAGATGTTAAACATAATTACGTTCAAGATCAAACAGGATTAATGGCATTAACATCAATTACAGCGGCTAACCAATATCTTTTATTATAATCAATATGTAAATTTAGATGGATATGGAAACTCAATTGCTACTTTTCCTGAATTATTGACATAAAGATTATGGGCATAGAGATGTCAAAGAGATGGACTGAGATCAGATGAATACGATCATCAATGTACACATGATGGAAAGCTACATTTGAGACTACATTCCTACAAAAAAGGGCATATGCCTTCCAATGTATGTACGACATGTGGCTCTAAAATGTCGGGCTGTCTCACAAAAGCCGCAAACGTGGATTGTTTCATTAACTCCTGATGTGCAGCTAAAATGAACTTCCTGTTCAAGATCATGTCAGCATTATTTCCTGTCTATAACCAGTAGCCACTCATGCTTGTATGTGTTACTGTTATTTTCTTGCTGATTTCAAAATATACCAAAACATCTAACAAACGTCTTTCATTTTTCACATGTTTCAGAATCGTTTTATTTTTGAGGGTGCATTAGAGATCCATAATGGTGGCCAGAATGCTCGCTTTGGCTCGTCGCTTGCACCTGTCCCTGATTTGAACGGGGATGGCTTCAATGACCTGGTGGTCGGAGCGCCATTAGAAGATGATCACAAAGGGGCCATCTATGTTTTCTTCAGTCAGCAGAGCAGAATACTGCGTAAATACAAGCAGGTACGTTGTAATGTGAAGTGGACTTTTATCATAAGAATCCTTGCATCTTCAAAACGATCATTTTTCATTAAAACGTTTGTTAAGCCCAGAGCTGGACTGGCCATTTGGCATTCAGGGCAGACGCCCGGTGGGCCGGTGTCTTTTGGGGCCGATGTGGTGCTATTTTATTATTATTTCCCTCCATTTTACCCCAAGAGACCGACCCACAATTTAGAGGGAGCAGTCCATTAATCCATTTACAATATAGAGAGCACACTGAACCAATTAACATCAGTGGTAGAGCTTGGTGGTAGCCAAAGGTGGTCAGGAATTGGGCTGGGCCAGCGAGCCTAAAACAAAATGTCAGGGCCGATTATTTGTGCCAGCCCAGCCCTGGTTGAACCATTAACATTGCTTTGTTCCAGAGCAAACCATTCAACACTTTAAATTGGTTATTAATTTATAAAATCAACACAAAAACTTAGGGACTCACCAATGGTAGTGCCCAAATATGGACATAGGAGGCTTCTAGCTACAGTGAAAATAATCTGGTGTGTTTGATGTGTGTGACGTGTCATTTTACTGCTGTGATAATTTTAGAAAAGCCCAAATTATTTTTCTTTTCTTCTTTTTTGAGGGGAAGACAACGCCCCGGCAAAAAAAATTCTTGACAATAATATGTTCTATGCAACCTCACTAGTCTAAATACGGTATTCTGGTTAATATTGCGTTAGTGGAACATGAATTATGCAGTAAAATCCAGCAGTTATTATCAATCTCAGAAGGCGGACATTTTGCTACTTGATGTCGAGTGAAAATGACATCACAGTTGCTCGGGTCTCAGGTAACAACCAATCACAGCTCAGCTTCAGAAAACAGGTGAGCTGTGATTGGTTGTTGCCTGAGCCCTGAGCAACTGTGATGTCATCTTCAGTCGACAGCAAGTGGCAAAATGGCCGCCCCCTGCGATGGATAAAAATGACTGGATTTTTCTACATAACTCATATTCCAAAAACGTAATATTAATAAGAAATTTTAGTGAGTTTAGACTAGAGAGGTCTCATATAACACATTATTATCAAGAAATGTTTAACGTTGACTTCCCCTCTAAATACATTTTGAGTGAAGATATACACTACAATGTGTTGAACAATCATATGCAACAAGTCCTTGAACAATAACGACCATATTGGTCGTTTTACCATGCACCAAAATACGACCAAGTGTTACATATTGTAGTTTAGCGACCTCTATCGGCCATGTTCTATCAGCCATGTTAAACAGCGAGAAAAAAAAAGTAAAAGGAATCAAACCTGGGTCGTCTGGTTGGAAGACGAGCATTATAAAGCATAATAAACACCCGTCCGAATCACACACAAGCATAAGGGCGAGGCAGACGCACTAGTCATATGTGCTACTGTGCCATGCCAGAAAACGTAACAACGCAAAATACAATATTACATTAATATCCATGCTTGGTATTCATACAAATATGTTTCACCTTGCCGATATTCATGTTTTCCTGTTTGAATGAAATTATTGATGTACAGTATCTCATAAAAAGATTTTCTAAGAAAGCTCACTATCATAAGAGTGAGAGTATTCCAGAATTTGAAGAGTTTGACGACAGTTCAAAAGAAGATCTGTAGTGCAGGATGGAAAAGTGGAGGCAAGACATCAAGAAACAGACTCAAGTCAAGCATCCAAGACAAACTAACCGTAGACTAACCTTGTAAAGAAGCTGGAATTGATTGATAGGTAAAGTTCTTATCAAAGCCATCTTTCCATGCTAATAAAAACTTGCTAACAATGGTGCCATAGCAGCCATTTTATCAGAATCCTTCAACCAACCGCACACACACAAAAAAAAAACAACAACTATTGAATGGATGACTTTTCTCCCAATTGACATGTCAAGTATGTGGCTGCTTGGCAACTTAGTGGTTGTTATTTACTATGG
This sequence comes from Leptonotus elevatus, assembly GCF_054856555.1. Taxonomy (NCBI): domain Eukaryota; kingdom Metazoa; phylum Chordata; class Actinopteri; order Syngnathiformes; family Syngnathidae; genus Leptonotus; species Leptonotus elevatus. Next base: position 22,788,900 of record NC_141241.1, on the reverse strand, counting down.
AAGCACATAACAAATGCCATTAGCTTAAATGTATAGCTAATGCTTTTGACAGTTTGCTAATTTTTCTAACAAATGTTTATGAAAGGAAATACCCGGATTGTCAGAAGAGTAATGAGCAGCCTGGCAATAATTAAAGAGGTCGACCGAACAGTTATGGTGTGTGAGTCACAGTGAGAACACTGTCGAGCTACTCACTGAGGTGTGTGACAGGTGTAATTGAAGGAAGGTCTCCGAATGAAAGACAACAGGCGAATAAACACCACCTCTGAAAGGGGTTGAAGAGAAGTTCACGTAAAACACACGCACATGGAATCAAGCATAACTCCCAAAGTGGAAAAAAACAACAATAAATTCAACCATAACCAAAATGCCATTCCAGATGGGATTTTGACAATGGAAGTATTATTTGCGAAAAATATTTGGTAGCGTGGTTGTGTCTGAAAAACCCACAATGCTTACTGAAATTACTTGAAACAGACAGTAGTGGAATTTGCCAAAATGCATACTGACAAGCCGCAAAGCCTCTGGGATGTCCTTTGGAGAAATGGAACAAAACTGGAGCCTTTTAGAAAACTTACATCAGCTCTATGTTTACACAAGAAAAGAGGAAGAATGCATAGAAAACAACACTACCTACTTTAAGGTGTCTGTGTTATGTTATGGAGCTCCTTTGACGCAGCCAGCGCAGTTGGTCTTGAATCTGTGCAGGATGCAATCAAATCTTAAGACAATCAGGCATTGTGGAAATTAAATGTGCTGCCCAGTGTCGGAAATCTTTGTCTCACCTGCAGATTGTATGTCCTCCAACAGGATTATGACACAAAACAGAGCAATGGCAATTCTAAAGTTCATTCTATAGGGAGGATGAAGAGTAACTACACATTCAAAATTGGTATTACAAATGTATTGAAACAAATGATACATGTTTTTTCTAATGGGGAAATGAAAGTTAAGAAATTGTAAGAAGATAAGAAAAAAAGAAGTTGCACATAAATGTTACACATTTTGTCCTTTGTCCTTCTTAGAGGATCGCAGCAGCTGATTTGGCACCTGGCCTGCAGTACTTCGGCCGCAGTATCCATGGAATGATGGACATGAACAACGATGGCTTAGTGGACTTGGCAGTGGGATCGCTTGGTGCGGCTGTTCTCCTCTGGTTAGTATTTTCATTGACATGCCCTGATTCCAAATATTAAAAAAAAAAATAAAATAAAGATATATCTTGACATATTTTATACTCTCACCAGTTAATATTTATTTTGAAGAAGAGGTCATTGTTTCTTTCAGCATTGCCATAGGCACTTAATGTTCATAATCCTGATTGTTCTACTTTTGCTTTCACAAACAAACACTAAAGAAATCATTGCAATGGTAAATTCAATAATTGTTCATTGTTCTAAAGGTGTTCAGTCTTTTCTCCTTCAAAACCCGTAACTTGCAGAACAACTTCCCTTTGTTTTAGTGCTTAAGCCTTAATGCAGTTTAGTTTAGAGATACAATTTTATAAAATATAATGGTTGGATGGATGTTGCTAATTAGCTTGAATAATAAATGTATACCTCGGCTTCAAAGTCCTAGATCAAGATTTTCAAATGAGTTTTTGAGGATTTACGTGTTCATCCATCCATCTTCTTACACTTTTTACACGCTCATCTTTTGGAATAATGGAATAGGGTAATTTCTTTATTATTATTATTATTTTATTTTTTTGTATTTTTTAGAAGATGAAGAAATATTATATTATCCGTGTTATAACCACACAACAGAACAAATCAAGACAACACCCCTCTAATGCCTCTAAATTGTTGTTGGCCTAAATGCTATCAGAACCATCCATCTACACTTAAATTCTAATATTTGGTTCATGAAACTATATCAATGTATCCCCAAAAGTCAAATTTCTTCATTTCATAGTGTTTCTCTTGACTCTTTGCTTCCAGTAGGTCTCTGAGGATGTGGGATTATTTTTAATTTTTTTTTGTCCAATGAGATGTAATCATCTGCCATAAACTATAATAGCAACGACTGTTTCCTTAACCAAGCAGATTTCAAATTCACCAAAGTATATACCACCAGCATTTTCCCATCCTCCCAGAGCAAAATTGCTACAGCCTGATTGGACGAGCAAAATACATCCGTAGACATCTGCACAATATATATTTTATAATCAGCATCTCAAATTAGTGTTTTGGTCAAACTAGGCTATACTATTGATTGTCAACTTCTCCAGATGATGTCAGCTTGATTTTGTATGGTACTGATGATTTCTAAATTTGTGACGTGATGTTCATGGGTGGCATGGCGGCCAACTGCTTAGCACATTTGCCTCACAATGCAGAGTTTGTGGCTTCCCTTCCTGTGTGAAAGAAAAGTTCTCCCTGTGCCCGCGTGAGTTTTGTCTCATTTGCTCCATTTTCCTCCCTTGTTCCAAAAACATTCATGGCAGGTTAATTGAAGACTAATTTGTCTGTAGGTGTGAGTGTGAGTGATTTTTGTATGTGCCCTGTGATTTTTGTATGTGCCCTGTGATTGACTGGCTGAATAAGGCCTGCCAATACAATCAGACATGAACGTTATTGTAGAAATATGTAGAGTGCATTGTGGAGAATCAAAAAGGTCGCATTATGTGTGATATTTATACTGTTGGTTATTGGAAAACGAAAAGATGACATTCAGCAGAAGGTACTTCATTATGTCTTTTTTTTTTTTTTTAAAGAATGACATTTCAAACCTAAAGAATTCTGGAAACATTCGGTCTTGACTACTTAGTGATATTTTCTGTACGTGTTCCCAGGTCAAAGAGTGTTGTCCGCATATATACCAGCGTCAGGTTTGAACCCAGCAAGATCAACATCTTTGTGAAAGACTGTCAGAGGGGTGGTAAAGACGTGACCTGCATGTCAGCCATTGTTTGCTTCAACATCACCGCGAGGACAGCCATTGCTGCCACAGAGGAAATTGGTAAGCCAGCGCAAATAATCAACTGCTGTCCAAGAGCCTGAGTAAAGTTCCCATATTTTTCTTGCAGTGTGTTTATAGTTTGGTTTCATTTAAAACGATTTAAAAGTCAGCCACATCTTTTAAGGTCTAGCATGAAATCACACTCTGCTTCTGATACCAAAAAAAATGCTGACAAGTGTTCCATTGCCACGCGACAATATCACGTTGGTCAGCTGTTATTTTGTACTTGATGAAACATTCCAGGAAGAAACATGTTAGGTTTCAAGCGGAAAAGGCCGTAAAAGACCCAGACTATATCCTTTATGTCCTGTCGGAATCTGCATTTTCAGGGTGTGCTTTCCTGTGCAGTGGCACCAAAAGAAATCTTTAACTATTCATTTCAACGCTGTGTCCAAGTCAAAAGTTGCTGCATATACAGCTGCTCAACCACATGACTGCATCCAAATGTCATTGTTTTTTTTCTTCTTGAGTCTGAACTTTGGTACCAAAGTATCTGGAAGTCCATCTGTTTTGCTCAATTGTAAACTGACGGCTCAATCTGTCAGATGGCTGACGGTTGGCCACCTACACACACGCTCAGTTTCTTTACGTAAAGTTTATTTGAAGTGATGTCAGCGCAGGTTCCTGTTTCTGTGGAAAGATGGCGAGGAAGCTGAGATTTAAGTGGAATGTGTTCTTCATTAACCTCTCTACCCCATACATCTTTATCAAGTCAATCAGACGTGGTAAAAAGAAAGTGGAAGGAGAACAGAGGGTGTTATCTTGTCTTTCCTGGTAGCGTACATTGAAACACATTTATTTAATTTTCTGCTCATTGTTATGTCTGGTGAGTAATGCTCGGCAGATGTGATGCATTAGTGGAAAAATAAACAATAGTAGTGACATTTTCATGCAAATTTGTATTATGGGTGTTTCAAAGAGACGTTGTAAACACAGTGTCCGGAGTAGTACCCTACCAGTCCTAAATACCTTTGCCAATGCTAAATGCTTGAAATGTCAAAGTCTGTGTACGTCTTCAAATGTTTGGGTCGTGCCTAGTTTCAATTTAGCAGCAGTCACTTTTTCCTTTCACAAAATAGATTTAAGGCAATACATGGAAATTGTCTAAACAATGTGGCTTGGAAAGGACTCCGTTCTGAAGTTCAGGATGTAGATTATTATATAAATTGGTCTCACAATCATCCCGTGTTAAACTAAAGTTGCAATGGACCACCAAAGTGATGTCATTAGGCATTGCCACATTTTTACCCCCTTTTTTTTAGGTCGACAAATGGAAATCCATCTACAACAGAGACATTTATATCAGTCATCATATTCCTCGTACAAGCAGTTTTTTTTTTTTTCACTGTTCAAGTACCGGTATCACATGTTAAATATTGGATTAGAATAAAATGAGGATTAGCCTCATTCTTGTGAAGGTTATCAGAATATTGTACATTACACTAATGTCATTATATTATGATAACTGTGAGACAAAACATATCTAAGACTAGCATGTGGCATGTTAGCTAGCACGGAGCTGTGGTGGTTTGATCTCTGGTTGAGTTAGCCTAGCCAGCCAGTCGACACTTTTTTAATATTCTAGACAAAGACATTTGTGTCAATAATTACAGTGTTTTGGATTTTAGGATTAGAGTGATGTTTTGCCTTTTTTCTTTTAAATAAGCCTTAAGTTTGCCCTCCTGTTGCTAAGAAAAACGAGTAAAATGCCACTCCGGGGAGAGCGGAGGGGGCTTAAAAGACTCCATTTATATAGATAATGATGCAAGCTGTTTAATGCCTAAAATATGTAGAAAGCAAAATAATACATTGTATCACTCAAAAATGATTGTTATCACTTGGGAATTGTTCACTACAAAGCATTGTGGTATTGGTTAGCCTCCATTTGGAAATGTCCAGTTCCACTCTTTCACTGCTTTTACACATTTTCTCCCACATTCAGGGTCCATGGGAAAAACATGGAATGATAATTTAGTTTCCATCATGTTATCAGTGAAACATCCAACCACACAGCAACTTTTAGGCATAATGTTCTGAGAGCAATACAATAGGCCTACGCCTATCTGTCCGTCTATCTACTGTATCTAGTGTATAATGTAGAAATACAACTTGACTCTCACAACATTTCAATGTTTTGCCCTTATATTCTCTGAAATGTTTTACTTCATTCTTGTAATCTTCTGACTTTTTTCTCATAAAGAAAAAAAAAGGAGTATTTTACGATTGTAGCTTTAATAAAAGTCCATAACCTCCAAACTTGACTAACTTCATAAATTTCTCTTATGCCCCATTAGGGATTAAATATAATGTCTCCATTGCGGAGCGACGATTCAATCCTCGAGCAATTCTGGACAACCCAAGCAGATCCCAGCCTCAAAACCTGACCCTTCTTCCTGGAGATGAAACGTGTGAGCACATTTACTTCCATGTCATGGTAAGACCAATTTATTGCAAGAAGTTCAAAATGTCAGGTATTAATGTGGTACTAATGTATTGCTTCATTATTTAGAGGTTAAAGTTTTGTTTAGGCCTATGGCAAATTTGTGATTTTGATCAGTTGCTTTTTTTTTAACGCTTGAAAGTGTATTTGAACATTCATTTTAAAAAGTCATAAATGCACTAAATAAACAAATGAAAATGTGCGTGGTTGATGAGAATACTTTTTGTCAGTAACATATATGTTGGAAGACCTAGTAAGGGAGTTGAGCATTTGTTCTACAAGTCTATAAAACTCTACAGGATGCATAAACAAAATTCCAAAATGTGTTTTGAATCAAGGTGGTAATACATGAACATACTCTTGGGGGGTGGAGGGGGGATCAATATAATGAGTATTTTTTTCACTTCACCAAAATAAGTTATTGTGCATTCTAGATTGTTTTAAGCATGCTGGACTGAGGTGCGATTCTCCCTCCCTCTCCTGTCCACCACTGGCCTGCCCTCACAGTTCTCTGCAGTGTTTCTAGTTCTATTTCAGTTCTATTGTGCAAAATGCTGGTTATCAATAACTGTTGAAAGAAGCACGTTTCTATGATATGTCTATGACGAAATACTTGTGCATGAGCCAGTCACAGTGTTCCAAATTATTTGCCTTTGTGGTTTAATTTGAGTCTTTTGAATCTCAATTTATTGGATGTATGTTGCTGGTAACCATTAATAACTGGCTTGGAGAACTCACATAACTGCAATTGTATGACACATCTATGCGCATGATCAAACATAGCAGCCTATGGGCCACCTCTTCCAGATGTGGTGGGGAAGGCAAGGCAGTAAGCTATACCAAACTTGCATATGGATCAGAATGTCAACACGAGCATTAAAGCAGCTAAAAACACATGTGTAGGCAAACATTCCAGTGAGATGTGATCTGACTTTAAAATCAGAATTATAATTTTATTCTCAGAATTCTGAATTTAATGGCAGAATTCTGAGAATAAAGTCAGAATTCTGAGAATAAAGTCAGAATTCTGATTTTAAAGTGAGAATTCTGAGAATAAAGTGAGAATTCTGCCAAACTTTTTTTTCTCTTTTCACTGGCCCTAATCCTCTTCCGTGAAAATGCGAAACACTGTGTGTGTTTTCTCTGTGAGGAATGCTATACAAATTTGACTGACCTACTATCTTAAATGAACCAAAAATTAAGGTCTCAAGTGTGCCCGAACTGCACGGATAGTGATTTCTTGTCTCGTCACACCAAAATGAATCAAGTCTGATAACAAAACATTCGTTCTGTATGTTATATATATAAAAAAAAATAATAATAAGGTAAATCGTAAAACTAATTTTCAAAATAATATTCTGTATTGTAGGAGACAACTGACTATGCCAGGCCTATCGTGTTTGCTGTACAAGTCGACCTGCGAGATCCAGACAATGGACCAGTTCTAGATGAAAGCTGGCCAACTGTATTAAGAACTGAGGTAAAGGCAAACTATAGTCAAAAAACTAACCGGAACACTCTCTCTCGCTCTCTTTTCTCTCTCTCTCTCTCTCTCTCTCTCTCTCTCTCTCTCTCTCTCTCTCTCTCTCTCTCTCTCTCTCTCTCTCTCTCTCTCTCTCACTCACTCACTCTCATTACGTTTCAGTATCTCATTTACGTTTGTGTTTCTAGTTGCCTTTCTGGAATGGCTGTGATGAGGATGACCGGTGTATGCCAGACCTCGCACTGCATAGTGTGACAGACCTGATGACTCAAAAGTAAGTACACCCATGCAGTGGAGGGAATATTTATTCAATTCGCTGCTGATATTCAAAGTTTGGACGCTAACAAATACATGAATAATCAGAATTTTGAAGTTGTGATTCTGGCTCCAACGAACTACCTAACCATATTGGTTATGTGCATAAAAGACACCTTGTAGACAGAATCGATAACTTCCATTACACATTTTCTACCACAATTGGAAACACAATCAAAAATGATTGTGGACTTGACTGGAATAGGCTGCAAAGCCATCACAACAAGCTTGGTGGGAAAGTTTGAAAACAAAAGTGTACACAATAGCCACCAATTGCTCTCTGCCTGAAGCTGCTGTTGATGGGCTCGGCTATTGTCGAATCTTGCAGATGATTGGTTGTCAATGGATTTTCAAGTATGACCGCTTCTATAGTGAATGGAGGTAAAGGTTTGAGTTGGCAAGTGACGTCTTTTTAAACTATTAAGGATTTGAAATGAATAGTAGAGTTGATTTATTTGTAAGTGCAGGGCAAACTTCCAAAGTCAAGAATGTTATAATTATTTCCGTCACTTAATCTATCACAATGGATGCACATGATTTATTTGACTTTCTTTTCTCACCTCCATGCCACCCAGGCAGTTCTGTTCACAGGCTGTTCGGTCCCGTGACGCTTTCTGCCGCCATGTCAATGAAGGCGGTTCAGAGGGATCTCTACGGGTTCTAGAAGCAAACAGAAGAAGGGTGGTAGTGGATGTCCGGCTGGAGAACAAAGGAGAAAATGCTTACAATGCTCGCCTCAATATCAGCTACTCCCCCAATCTGCGCTTCTCAAGCCTCATTTTGAAGGTCAGTCCAGTTCTTTTGTGAGGAAAGAGGTTCGTGCTTTGTGAACTGTGATGTTCTTGGATCCTAGGACAACGCCGATATCAAGATTGATTGTTACATTGAGGACAAACTGAAACATGAGAAGATCTGCAATGTCAGTTCTCCATTTATGAAGTCAAAAGCACAGGTGAGCTATTGTTTTATTTAAATCAGTTTGACAACCGCCAATTACCTCAATGATGTCGGCACTCCATTTTGCGTAATTATTGTACATTGTTGAGTGTTTCTTTAACATATCAGAGAAAAAAAACTGACTACAGTTTTCAAAACATGCGGAAGACAACACGATTGGTTGATAAGGCTCAATATTTCTCTTCCTAAAATCAAAGAAAAAAAGGATAAATATTTCTTCAAATTATCTGAATTATCTAATAGTAAATTATGTTATTTTCACTCCTAAAAATGAGAACGAGTATTGTATTCTGTCAGCAACATAAAAATCATTCACATTGCAACTTAGCACATAGCAAGCCAAACCACAGGCCAGACTTGAAAATATAATTTATGTCCTCTGACATCAGTGACACTGTCGCTGTTTAATCACATTGTTAACGAGAAGAAGAGCATAAATAATACTCTTCATCGCGTTTTTATTGAAATGATGAGTGGCCGTTATTTAGCTCACATAGATGGAGCACAGTGTGATAGCTACGATTGCTTTGAATGTGCAATGCACAAATACATGCATTCATATGGAGTCCATCTAGAATATTTCAATTGTAGAGTGATCAATTTTAGTCTACAGTCCATTCCTCCAAAAAGACTTTGTAAAAGATTTGTTGTCAAGAATGTCTTTGGCCCTGTGCCTTGCCTGCAGCTCCTACTGTAAAATGCATGAGGAATACTTGAGGGGCGTATTATACAGGGAGCTTAATAAGGAACACAAATGTCCATATCGTTTCGATGTTAACCAGTACCTTAATCAATGTGCTTCACATACTGTATTAAAAAATACAACATTGAGAAGCAGTTACAGAGTTATGAAGAGATTTAATAGCAAAGTAAAGACATAAGAAAAAGTAGCTTACTAAAATTACTAAAAGAGCATACAGTGCAAGAAGGTGATTTTTGAAAACATCGTTTTAGAAATACTTTTTAAGACCTTCATCATAAGTCTGGGAAAAGAGTTTTTGACATGAATTTAAATGCATTTATACTTTATTGGTATGTCTTGGATGATCTTTATTCATTCTTATTATTCACTTGGGATACCAGCAAACCAGAGATCACAGAGATTAAAAAAAAAAATATATATATATATATATATATATATATATATATATATATATATATATATATTGTAAGGCTGATTTTGGGGGGAGGGGAACGTATTATACACGGGTACATGTTATTCACAGGATTTTATAGTAATTGTGATTTACTGTATTTTATTACATTATGTAACCTTGCGTATAAAGTTTAAGTGAGGTGAAGAAGAACAGTAATATACAGTGCAATATATCAATACAATTGACCACTTGGTGGAAAGTTCCATTCATGAAAGACGGAATAGAAAAATTGATATAAGCTGTAGTGAAAGATGGGGGGAAATAAAGATTTGTGGTACACAGGTCAAAGCAGCTCATTGCTGATGTTTTTATTGCCATATTTATTATTTTGTGCAGAAGACAAAAAGTTCTGGAATAAGTTATAACTACTTTGTGTAAGTCGGAGAATTCCTGGGAAGCGGGCCATAATTTATGTCTGTCATGTTGCCATCATTTTGTACATTTTCCATGACAAGAAATATTTTATATACAGTAACATCTTGTTGAGGAATAGGCCTAACATTCATAAACATCGAACATTTTTCAAACCCTGTCTCTCATCTGTAGCCTGCAGGTGAGAGTGAAAGAAATCTCCTTTCGTCATCTGTTTCTGGGTCTCACATTCAATTCTTGCCTTTTTCCAAGTCTTTCTGAAGGCTTGTAATGTCGGATATATTTACGAGGCGCTGCTCTCTCAAGTGCACTTCCCAACCAGGTGTCGGGTTTCACTTTCAAGAAGGCGATGTTTGAATTAGCTTAGATAAGAATGACACTGATGGCACTCCAAATGGGACAATTAAAGACATTAAACTGAAAGCAGATTACACATAAGCCATCTACCTTATTGATGTCTGGACACGGTTGCCGTTGTGTTGACAAAGACGCTAGGAATGAAACACAGACAGTGATTGAAAGAGTTTACGCAATGTCCTAACCACACTATTATCACAAACAGCAGTCATCCCCTGGGTAACCAAAATATCACATTTCTCTATAAGCACTCCCCAGCAAACTAAACCAAGAGTGCTCCTGTCACCATTAAAATCTGCCAGTGATTCATATTCACTCATTCACTCTGAACAGCATCCAGAGCCACAAGAGTGTTCTGCTGTACTCCGGAGAAGCTTCCAGAATGCAACACAGGGTCAAACAAAGCTTATTGTAAAACCATTGTTGTTCTGCCCTAGTGAAAATGGCAGACGTGATGGGACTTGGACTGCTTCTGCTGACCTAGTAACTACTAGAAATGTTACAGCTGCTTTGTCAGTCCGGCTACATCAGTTTGTACATGCTACAGACACGACCCAAAAGTGTACTATAAAGTTTTCTGTGCATTTCCGTCTTGCATTTCTTCTTTTGTACCCAGCACACACTCATTCCAGTCTTTTGAAAGGGGCCATGAAAAGGAAAAGATAAGCCTTCCTTTTCCAGGGTATCGTGGGTCATTTTCCACAGCATAGATGGGATTTGGAGGAAAAGAGTTCTTCATTTGTTTATGTACTATGTCTGTGGTCTGTCAGGGATGAGTCATGCTATGTGGAGGAGGGAAGCTACAGTAAATATTGTTTTACATTCCTTTTTGCTCAAATGGAACCGGTCAGCGTTTCATTACGGCATGAAGTTCCGCGAACAACGCACAGCTTGGCTCCCTGCTGCCATTCGACCGCCCTCTTCTCTTGTCTCCCCAGCTTTGCATGCACACTTGAGAGCTCATTTTGTTTTTCTTTAGGATTCCTCTATGAGTTTCCTTTTCTTCACAGCAATGGTAATATTGAACTCCTGTCTTCGTCCATGCTTTTGTTCCCACCTGAAGGCTGCATCTCATTAATAATGCTAAATGTCAATTTGTAGACAGGGAGTCCTCGAGTTACGACATATGTGACCTACGGCGTTTTGACTTTATGGCGCCCGTGCTTCGTCCGTAGCACCTTCTTCGTTGATTTCCCACAGTAATCACGCCATTTTTAACTTATATAAAGTTGTGTTGTTATTGTTACCTCCAGCAACAGGCGTCCATCGAGCAGGTCGGCTCGCCATCAGGCCGTTTAAGTTTCTATAGCTCCGCTCCGCTTTGCCGTCCGTCAGCAATTATTGTCCGGAAAAACTCCAAACATTGGTTCCGGCATCTTCCGGGTGGGGCAAATCATTTAAAACAAATTACTATGCAAAGTATTTTGATGTAAATATTGACTTTAAAGGTGAAAGCCGACGTAAGTCGAAATTCAGGTTACAACACTTGCGTAGGAACAGAACTCATCCGTAACTCGAGGACTCCTTGTATAAGACATTGTCGTCTATTAATAGCTTCGGCTGAGGAGCAATGGGTCTCATTTGGTTTGTCCAAATTTAGAGAATCTTAACCTTGGGATGGAGCTTAACGCATTAAAGCCTGTTGGTTGCTGGCGGGAATGTCACTCATGCAGGAATTTATCTTTGCGGTGTAATTGCTCATGGTGACAAAATAACAGCGATACTTAGTGATGGACAACTATAGATAAAGTAGGACATTTCTATTCTTCAATTAACTCAGTGTTTCTCAATTATTTTTTGTCCACCCCAATGAAGAAGAAAATATTTCACGCCCGCCTCTCCGCCGTATCTATAAGGAGTATAATTTGTTGATAAAATAGTTATATGTACATCTCTGCAGAAGAGCAAGTATTCTTTGCACACTCTCTAACAATGAGAGCACCACTGCTAACCACTGTAGCGAATGTGCAATTACATTTTATTCTAGTACGGCAAATAAATAAATAGATAAATAAATAAATCAGCAGTAAAATACACCCGTTTTTATTCATCTCAGCGGGTGACCATTTTGCCCCTTGCCGTCAAATGACAATGACATCATAGAGGCTCAGGGGAGAGCTCAGGTAAAGGCTAATCACAGCTCAGCTTCCGAATGTCACATGACCAAACCCAGAAAAGAGATGAGCTGAGATTGGTTGGTACCTGAGCCCTGACCAACTGTGATGTCATTTTCAGTCACCAGCAAGTGGCAAAATGCGTTGGCGGAAGCAGATTGTTCTGTTAAACGGCTTACCTTTTTTCTACATAAGCACATATTGATGGGATAAGTTATAATTGTCTATCTCACCTTGGGGGTTTGGGGGACATTTTGCAAAAGAGGAAAGATTTGTGCATATGCGTGCATACTACAGCGCTACCGTGATGAATACCAAGTAAGAGAGAAGGCGAGAGGCAATGATTGCTGCAACGACAGCACTCGACATCTCTGACCAATCAGATAGCTCCCCCGAATTTTTTTAGTGCCAATTTGGGCAAGGGCAACACTGCAAAATGGCATTTATGGTTGTGTTTGTCCTTGACCAAGGCTGTCACATTTCAGGAGACCCCCCCCCAAAAAATCTATTAACATCACATCATGAATGAGAGCAAGGCAAATTCGACACTTTAGAATGGTCAATAATTTGTAATATATATGAATATATATGAATATATATGAATATATATATATATATATATATATATATATATATATATATATATATATATATATATATATATATATATATATATATATATATATATATATATATATATATATATTCGGGTGTAAATTGCCTAGTACCTGGCGATTCAATTCGTATCACGATTTATAGGTCACGATTCGATACCGATTAATCCCGATACGAATCTATAAATTGATTATTGAGATTTTTTTTTAAACTAAAATTTAGAAAATACTAATCAGTTAACGTGTACATGTACACTGTAAAATTTGTATGAAAATGTAAAAAAAATGTAAAATTCAGGCTTATAACTGAGCCACTGCATTTAACAAACAGGTTGCAGTCTGTTTCATGTTTGAACAGCACTGAAATAAAATATTAAAGCTTAATGTTCCATTAATATAACATTCTTCCATGCTCAATGTGTGAATCCTAACCTTAAGTAAGACGTTTTGTAGGATATTTCCATAAAAAATGTATGTTTAAAAATCGATTTGGCCGCATATCGAATCAATTCGAGAATTGCGCGCTGTAATATCGCGATATATTGCCGAATCGATTATTTCTAGCACCCCTAATATATATATATATATATATATATATATATATATATATATATATATATATATATATATATATATATATATATAAAAAATAAATAAATAAAAACAACACCCACACTTGTTTAGATTTCTGAAAAAAATGGTGTCAGCTCGACGCCAGCTCTATGCTTTTTAAGATGCACAAGAGAGATTAACAATGTGTTTGTTCTGTAGGTATTATTTCGTTTGGAGTTTGAGTTCAGTCGCACTGTCCTCCTCGATCATCTCAGAATCATCCTGGAGGCAAGCAGGTGTGGAATTCTCTAAATAAACTAAATTTCTAAGTATCTAGACACGTTTCTTTCCAGTCTATACAGTGATGAACAACTTTTTCTCCCAACAGCAATGGCGAGGAAATGAGTACGACTGATAATTTCAATGATATATATTACTCATTGAAATACGAGGCAGACATTCTCTTCACAAGGTTCCCTATTACTGTATATTTCAATACAATTGCATGCACCTTAGTATATGTATACAGTATAACCCAAAACAGACAGCCATGAAACTAAGTTGGCTAATTCTCACACTGCATTTTTATGTGTTTATTGTTCACTTCAAAAGGGATTCAAATCCAACTCGATATGAGATCAAATCAGACCTATCGCTGGAGGACCCTGGCATAATTGGACCTCCTTTTAACTTCACTTTTCAGGTGAACTTACCCCACAGTCAATTTTTAATTACCATGCCTGAAAAGCTGGTGTGCAGACACCCAATTTACTTTCATGTTGTCCCTCAGATCCAGAATCTTGGCTACTTTCCTGTGAGCGATCTACAGCTGAACATTGAAGTCCCAGAAATGACAAAAAATGGCAACCAGCTACTGCAGATATCTCATTTGCATATTGACCAGGTGAATGAAGAGAACAAATAAATATTTGACATTTAATTATGAGACCGTGCTTGTCTAACAAATGAAAAGCTACTTTATTTGATGACAAACACTCAACGGCTCAGTTGAGGCTGCATTTGTGAAATGTTCAGATGTATGAACGTAACAGATCTTCTCCCTCCCCCTACAGAGAGATGGTACACAATGTGTACCACCTCAGCATGTGGCACAGAGCAGGGCGTCACCTGAGGACCTCACTCGCTTCTCTCGCTTGGTGCAGTACAGTCCCAAAACAAATTCAGCAAAGATGTAATATTGAGACTTTTTTCCTAATTCTAAATGTCTGTTGTCACAGAATCGAACCAACACCCTGATTCTGCCAATACAGTGCACAGTCAACGTGGCCTCCTACAGAGACATCTCACTTAGAATCACAGGAGCTCTACGAGTACATACTTTGCATGCAGTGAGTTTACCTTTTAAAATTCAGTACATGGAAGCATTCTATTAATTTGTCCGTTAGTTGTTGAGGTATCGAGTGTTTTGTAAAAGGAAAATAATGACAGCATGTTTGGGTTGTTTTTCCTGTCTAGCTGAAGTTTAAAATCCTTGAACTGGTCACCAGTGCGTCAGTAGAGCTGCCCTCCACCAGTCATATGTTTCTACATGAAGAGAGACCCGTTAGACAAGTGAGTCAATAAAAATTCTGTCCAAGTTGCTTATTTTCATATTCTATTTTTTTTTATAACTCTGTAAAAACTCTTGAGGCCACAATTATTTTTGTTGTATCCATAGACGGACAAATACAGTGAATTTACAGAATATATACACAACCTTGGAACGTGAGCGCCAACTAGTCAGCCATGCAAATGCAACTCGATTTTGCGCCTTTGGTCAACGGGGCATCTTTTGTTATCTGTTCAGTACATCAGAGTTGTAGCTGTTAATCAGACGCTCAGTTTCAATATAGCTTTCAGGGTTCAGCTTTAGCTTCTTAGCTTTCTTAGCTTAAGGCAGTTATTTACCTGTACACAATAGGAATAAGTATTTAAAATGAAAAATAGAAATCAAGGGTTATGATAAGCGTCACCAAAATACATAATTGTCCATCCTTTTTGCTAAGATAATTAGCCTAGTTGTTTTTTTGTGGTAGACTCTAAGCTTAATTTATTTCAGGAATTCTATGCCTGTTTGGGCAACATCAACAAATGTCTTTTTGATTATCGCATTTTATTAGGTCATTTATTTGACATTTGACAACAGTTTCCGTTTTTTAAATTGTAAGTGGATTTAATTTAGTTATTGAATACACACATGATAAAAGTCAACAATTGAAAAACAAAATGGATGGATGGATGGATGGATGGATGGATGGATGGATGGATTATAAACACACATGATTGACAAGGAACTACAGAAAATGTACATGAATGACATGCAACGCATTCTGGGAGCTGCTCAGTACAAGATACGTATCTGAAAAGCCGCTAATGCTTGTGCTAATGCTAGGTTGCTAATGCTAGCTGACCTCAATTCTCATGTCAGCCATTCGAAGACACACAATATATGGTCCAATATACTGTCATGTCTGCTTGCACAATGGCACTGAAGACAAGCCATGGTCGATCAATAACCTCTTTATTGTTCAAATGAACGTCAGGACAGCTGCTGAGTGAGTGAGTGACAGCTTTATTTTGTTTGTGTTTAATTTGGCACACACACGCACACACACAGAGCAAGTGGTTAATGTTTAGAGTCTAAACTTTAGACACTAGTCTTTTTCACATTTAATGTGTTTTGAAAGTTTTAGTAAGCATGATGATCAAACAAAATTCTCGTGCACTGCTTCAGATCTAAAGCAAAGGAGAAGGGCCGTGTGAACGCTGGTACAGGAGCTCATTTGCTGTTTGGTGCTCAGGGACCGAAAGGACCAACAGCACAACGCGTCAAAGTCTAGTCTCACGTGCTAAAGTCTGTGCTGCCATCTATTGGTCAATGCACAGTTAAAAAATAAATCCTTCATTTATTTTCCCTCATCTCTGTACTGTAGACTGCTCATTTATAAAATGAGTCTGGAATAGGTATTCTGAGATGGATTGCCTCATTCGTGCAAGTAATTACAAGTCAAAATTCAATAATATTTGTACTGATATATGGATTATTCGTCAGTGTCATCCATTGTAGATAATTAATTATTTCATGTAAATTTACATTCTCAGTTTTTATCACACAATTAATTTTGTCTGTATTACTATTTACTATTTGACTTGAAGAAATTCCGAGCAAACCAATCAATTAAAAAAATGACTAAGATCTTTTTCTCTTTTGTTTAAAATTGATAGATAATACTGGAAGTCAGAAAAGAGGGAGATCACAGAATCCCAACCTGGATAATCCTCGGTAGCACGCTGGGAGGACTCTTACTGTTAGCCCTGCTCAGTTTGGCTCTCTGGAAGGTAAGTGCTGTGCAATCAGCCCGGAGAAAAATACAGCAATTTGTCCACACTGTAAAAAATGCTGAGTGACATTTACTTGGGGTGAGGAGGGGCTCCTCAAGGATTGAGGAACAAACCCACAACTTTCAGGTTGCTGTGTGTAGTATATTGCTGGTGGAATCCTCGTACCTCCAAGAGTCCAAGTTTTTGGTCTCATTTTGGACACACCAGCAATGCAGTAGAGCGGCAAACAAGAGTGGCATGGCTCAGGTGGTAGAGTGGCTCTCAAGCTGAAGGTCATGTATTTATTCCTCAGTGCTTGAGTATTGTTTGTTTTTTTGTTTTTTAAAAACTGGTCAAATGTACTCAAAACTCTCCTTGTAATATTTACTTAAAATTTTTGAGGTTTTTCTTTCAAGTGAGTATTACTTTTTTCATTTATTTTCTTCTTTTTTTCTTCTTTTTTTTTACAGTGCACACATAGACCACATTTAACATTGTTTTTGGCACTGCTGTTAACATTTTTACGAATCATTTGCTTATTTTTCTTGAGGAAGGGCTCGAATGACGGCCTTGCTTCAAATCAAATTGCAAGCCAAAAACATTCAGGGCTAAATCCTCAAAGGATGAACTGCGTCCACTGGTAGCGCCATGAATTGCTCTTCATTTGCGCCTACCCTTTTCTTCCTCTTAACATTCTATTCACAAAGGATATTGCTTTGATTATATATACCAGCACAAACATTGTTTTGTACATTGCAAAAGGTCAATGTGAGAAGGACAACATGGCAGGATGATTTCTTTTTCTTTTTTTACATTCATATTTATCAGGTACTACTGCCAAGTCATATTGCTTGTTTTGACAAAACGAGGAAAACTAGTTGTTTTTAAATTGCAAACTCCCATTTTAAGGTGCTGCCACAATGCATTTGAAATTAAACAATGAATGCGTTTGAAGTGGAACATTTCAGCTTGAAGAGGTTTTCATAAAAATACATACCGGTAGTATGAACTTAACATTGATATTTTCCGTCTAGTAAATAGAATTATATCAGTACAGAATTTTATTTCTCTGTATAAAATGTCATTCAGAAGTGTCGATTGTTGAATGTGTGAATAAATGCCAAAAGGTACTTGAATAGATGTCAGCTATGTCAGAATTTCCGCCTTACGACTGTAAATGTATTTCAATTGCCTATAGAATATGGCAAAGCCTAAGAAGGTCTTACACCCTTAAAATTGCTGGGTCAAAAATAACCTGATTTTGTTTTCATGTTGGGTCAATTTGCCTAAACTTTGGGTTGTTTTATATCAAACTGACCCCATTGTTTGGGTTGTTTTGCAACCAACGATCCCGAAGGAAATTGAGGAAACAAACAAAACAGGCAGTCCGAGAATGACGAACATGACAAAAAGTGATTACAGTTATGTCACTTTGTCCAAATTTTTTATTATCCCCAGAAAATGATGTCACTCTGCATCAAATGGCTGGAATTCCTAAATGGTAAAGATTTTGCTCTTTTCTCCTCCCAGTTGGGCTTCTTCCAGAGGCAGAAACGAGGAGATGAAGACGAGCGGGAATTGAACGGAAAAGTGGCTGAAGAGCGGTAACGCTGGCTCGCTCACACCCTTCCCACGGGGGAGCCGACACTCAGGGACCACTGCTCCTTCCTCTCTTTCTCTAACATCCAGCTCGACAGCTCCGTGTGATAACGGAGGCGGCGAGGCACCATCAGCGCACTGGATGTGTCGTCCCGCGCCACGAGTCAGCACTGCAACGTTCACTTAGTTTGACTGCACTGTTCCGACATGAGGACCTTCTTGGTTTTATGTATCCCAACGTCCTCAGTGTCAATCCTTCACAGGTCTTGGGGCTCTTCTTTCTTCTGAGCGTTCTCTCGCCATTTCTAAGGAACAATAGAGAAAGTGTTGACTGCTTTATGGGGAGAATTTCTAGCAAATCTCTTTTCTTCTTTTTGTAATATTTATTTAACTCTTTTACTAAATGAAAAACCTCAAGGGTAACATGTCACCCAAAAAGCTGCCAAAAATGGAAAGGTATATTATTGTATTTTGAATTTGATATTTAAAAGCAGCAGTTGACTTTCATGGCGATGTATGACGATATAAAGCTGTACCAAAGTCTCCAAAAACTTAAGTTGAAAATGAATGATATTAACGTAAAGGAGAGTTCTATTTTCTCTGAAAGTCCTGTTTTTTTTGGTCTTAAGATATTTGATGCACTTTTACTTTGTACAAATTTAACTTGAATGTGTAAATAGATGTGTACTTTTTTTTTTAAATACCCTTTAAAATATTATGAAGTATTATTATTCTCCACATTATGGCATTATGTGTAAAAAGAAAACGAGAACATGATTGTTTCATATGGTAGTGCACCTTTTACCAACCATCAGGACAAAACACTGCAGCAATTTTTTTTTCATGTACTTGAGAAAATGTAATAAGGTGATGATATAAATGAAGTCAGTGTGCCACAATTCTTCTGGCATTGCCAATGAATGTCACTCTGTCCTGTTGGACGGGCTGCAAAGAGCTGTAATACGTCAATGAATAAAACATGTATTGACATGTATGTCTGTTTCTGATGGTATAAGCTGCATACTGACTTGTGATTGGATAAGAAAATGTAGGGCACAGATGGGAAGGAAGATGTGTTTGCTTGTCTGGAGGAGAGCCTGGGGTGCGTAGCGTGTATGGAAGAAGATTGAGCGGATGGCTAAATTAAATATTAATTTGGCGAGGTTACGGCCAGTGACCCATGCTGCGTATATGAAAGATTATTGATCGACCACCTCCTTGACATCATTTCAACATGTGGTCTAACGCTAAGACAAATCCGCTTTTTCACACTGCCCTTGATTTTCTTGCCGTTCATCGAAAGGCAAGGCACAGCGGATTGCACATATTTGGAAATGGTTGCTTAGCAGCCACCCAGGAAATTACCTGCAGTCTTTTCCTATTAGTTAGTCAGTAATTTAGATTTGCCATTGTTTCAAATGAAAAGAAAAAATGGAGTTTGCTTGCACACTGATTCTTAACCTTGTTGGAGGTGCTAAACTGCGCAAAAATCAGACACACGTTCACCCGATACCACTATTATCATTCAAACAAAGTTAAGTGGTGTCATAATTTGTAGCATCTGCTTCAAGAGTCCAGTTAACTCACTGCTTTCATGAAAACGGGAAATGAACCGTCCTAAAAACTTGAGCGCATCAGCTGCCAGAAAAATGAGTAGAAAAAAAAGGTGGGTATCGCAAATGAGTACGTGTGCCACTTCGCACCAGAGCGAGTCGCTTACTCAAATTAGCTTTTCATCAGTTTTTCCATCTGTTCATTTTCCCGCTGTTGTGAATGGGGCAGAAAGCAAACCGGAAACTAATTTGATGATCACTAGAGATCTTAATTTTGTCACCGTCCTGTTGCATGTAGTCAGTAAAAAAAAAAAGACAAATAATGCTCCTACAGGATGGATGGATTTTTCTCTGAATGCACTACCTTATTTCTTAATAATAGCATGATTCAATACAGCCATTTACGAATCTCCGCTGGAGGCACAGACAGCGACAATAATCGCATTGTTCCCTCCATCATGACGATCCCATTAACATATTTTAAATTCAGTGAATGAATCACAGAAAACCAGATAACACACATGCACGCATGCAATGAAGGATTCAATGCGAAAGAAATGTGAAAAGTGCTGTTTCTTTTGTCAGCAAAACAATGTCCTCCGATTTCAAAGCCAAAGTCCTTACAGACTCTAAACGCCCAGAAAGGTGTATATTCGTTGGCCATTTTGCTTCACGTTTGACAGAAACAGAAAAAATATATATAATAAATGTGGCCATTTGGATGTAAAGAATGGCCTTACTCACCTTATCGTGTGAGAAATTATGAAACTAGTACACCTCAATGTAATCGATTATAATTGTAAGATGAAAAATGTGAACACAGTGAAACACAAAACTAGTGATGTTACAAAGGTGCTGAGGCTTCAGAGTCTATCAAGCAAGAGTGGGCGTGACAAATGAAGCCCGATTCAGCGCGTCTGTCCTTTCCAAGAAAATGGCTGATGACAAACAAGGCCTCGGATTGTGTTGATGACGTCATTGGTTCATTCAACGTATCATTACTTCATTAAACTGGGGACCTGAAGATTGTATTGTCAGCGTTTGTTGTGAGCTTCAAATTATTTGTCGAGAGTCCGAATGTGCCCTACTGAGAGGCCATGCCATTTTGTAGAGGTGTCCGAATGACCAGGGACCGAAAATGTAGGGCACTCAAAATTACCCACAATGCACTCTGAAAAGTAATGAACATCATTGTTCACTCAACCGGGTCGAGATAGATCACAATGCATTGCGAGTATGAAAAAAAACATGGCGCGAGCGACAGCGCAAGCCTGAAATAGAATCCACACTATCAGGGTTGCTCGAGAGACAACCACTCTACCACTGACCGGCGCTGCCCCGACAACAACTGGATGTATCGCTATTGAAATGTCGGCAGCGCGCTGGAAAGCTGGAAAGTTTCTCATTCACCGGAAATGAGGGTGTGGTCGATTTAATATTCAAGGTAGTGCTATTCAGGTTGCACCCAATATCCACCCCGACACTCAAGGAAATTTACTCTGAAAGTGTTAAAATAACAATGCTTACTGCATGACTAGCACTTGGGTTGATTTTCAGCTGCGACTGATTTAGTCATTGTATGAAATTATCATTGCTTGTTGCAAGTTGCTATAAAGCATTGCTCTTTTATCTACTGTGTCTTTGGTTTGATCCCAACTTTAGGTTTTGACAGTTTTAAACTCATTCTTATTTATTTCTAACTTATGCCATGATTGCACACTCACCTACTGCTAAAACTGCAATCTTGTTACTTATGGGAGTTTTGTCACTTACTGCTCAGCAAACAATCTTATTTCATTCTGCATAATTTACTGCTTGCTATTTTGACCACTTGATGGCGCCATCGAGTAAATGAATCCTAATGACATTGGTACTCAAAATGCGCAATCATTTGTGCAACCGTTGAGTGATCTTCTTTTTCTTTTTCTTTTTTTTGCTTGATGTTTTTAATACAGTTCTGTTACTCAGCTCCCAAACTTTTTAGGCTGCTTGGATTCATTTTAGTGATGCTTGAGCAACCCCCAAAATGGGCTGTTAGACACACATACTGGCAAAGGTATAGCCTGGCTGCCATTTTGCAGGTCCACAGCAGTTGACGTCAATCTCAGAGGAATTTTTACAATTCTAATCATACAGCCACCCACTGTTCACAGAGTTTTATATACAAGCTGTTTGGATGCGATGAATGACTGTAATTGGTGTTGTGTTAGGGAGGGGGGGGAAAAGGAACAATGAACACAATACAGCAAATAGCCCTCCATACATTCAACATGCACACAAATTAATTTTATCTGAAAACATAAGTAAAATTTTGGTATTTTCATAAACAAAGGAAATACAAAAACTGAATAGAAGTGCAGTTAAATGGACTCTATGCACAAATAGCCGTGAAGTATTTCTGGGAAAATCTCATAACGCACCGTGTTTTCCAATAATGGCCATCGCCATTTGTTTTCCTTCAGAGAACCTCGACCGATTGTCAGCGTTTTGGAGTATTTTGTCGTCATTTCTTTATGAGTGTGATTGCGTGTATTTGTCAAGGCATCGAAGAAGAGGAGAGATGACAGTACGCCGAGTGATCACTGTTGCGTGCCCACATAGACAGATTATAACTCCGACCACCGGAGACAGTTTGATGTAACTTTTTAACATTCGCAGGGATAACTGGGGCGCCGTTTGTTAACAACAGAGCTGTATTTTGTTGTGTTTTACTCTTTTATGAAATTATCTAATGTTTCTGCCTTTCTGGCGTTTTGACTTTTCATGCGCCAGAGTGTATATTATTCATATGCTGCAAATTTATTGTATTAAAAAAAACATGAAAATATTTATATGAGTCATTCTTGCACCGCTGTCGGATTTTCAAAGCAACCACTTGTTAGCAAGGTATTAAGAGAAATGTCACCATTGGCTGATATAAAAAAAAAAAATCCTTTGTTTCCCAAACGGTAGAGGCATTATATCTGCTTCAAAATATTGACGAGGCAGAGATTGTCAAATCCCGTCGACAAATAGGAGAAGACTTGGACAAAGAGGAGGCTACAGACTAGAGAGTTGCTGTTGTTGGCTGGTTGATTTATTGAACATATTAGCACATTACAAAATATAAGTTAAAGTAAAAATAAAAGTTTGAAGAAAGAAAATAATTAATCAATGTCATAATTTACATGTTCAAAAGGAGTAGGAAGTGCAATAACTTATAGATATTCTTATCCAATAACGTATCGTTAAAAATAAAAAATAAAAAAGGAAAATGAACAAGTTATGAACAGTTAGCTTACATTAAAAAAAAATGTAATAAACAAAATAGCTTTAGTAGCTACTCAAACGGCTTTTATTTACGTGTAATAATAATTTTCAAACAATGACATCATTACCAGAGCTCAAGCCGTTAAAATTACGACTCTGGGTGATCTAAATAGTAGTTTTAAAATTTTGATAGACATCGTGTTAAAGCAAGCAGCGACTCCTGTTCTTTTTCAGTGGGTTAAAGATTTAGGCTTGGAGTTTTACATCACATCAACAGTGCGCTCCGCTGAAGTCTCCCCGCACCGGAAGGTTGGGTGCACTCATACGTCGAATGCTGAAGTGATTTGTGCAAATAGTCCATAAAGTTTAGGTGACTCATATGCATTGTCCATCTTGAGATGAATACTTGTGGAGTGAATCCAATGTAGAAAACTTCGGCATGTTGTAGGCTACACTTCTTATTCATGGAAAACACTTTTTTAATGATTTTTTATGTATTGAACTTGAAGTAACATCACAACTCTCAGTACCCAGTGCTATTGTCCATTTGCACCGACGTCACGTGATCACGTGACTGCCCTATGACGGACGGCGGAAGGAAATGATTGTTGAATGGAAGTGGACGTGATCCGGAGCGACTTAGTGACTTAGCGACTGCTATTTTACAAATTAAAAGTTATTATTGCCCATTGAGCCATGGAATCTATTACTTCAACCAAAGTTCGCCTGTCAGTCGAAGTTGCACATTTAGTCAGGACTCATAGAGCGCAATATTTACTTAAATTGGAGATCGCTAGTTTGAAAACAGCCCCTTACCTTCTGTTGCCTGCTGTTTTTACCAAGTTAATCAAATCGCACGACCTATATCATTATGTAGTCAATGTCGTCTCTTCTCCTTACACCGGGGCCGATTCAAAAGCTTGTCCCTGGCTTGAGCCTCTGGGACGAGATGCTACGCTCGCACCGGGGGACAATATACCTCGTAATGCAAAGGTAAAACTTGTTTATCATGCTAACTGACTTATTTTGACATAGTCCGTTCTATATTAAAACGCTGTCATGAGGTTATGTTACTATGTTTACTAGCATGGAACAAATGACTATCGTCGTGGCAAGCTATGCGGTAATTTCATGAATATGACTCCGGCTCCAGAGTGAAAAACTCAAAGACAACATCCCCCATTATTAAACAGTTAAATACACTTCATAGTTTTGAAGAAGGTGCATTTTAAAAGTAAGCTGTGTGTTCGTGCAGTTGGAGTGGACGCTAACTATCTGGCTAACTAAAAATGATAGCTGCAAATCCGTGAATACTTTGTGGGCTGCCAGTCCCTTCTGTTGATTGCTGCTATCAATCGACGTCGTTAGTTATGCGATAAAAAGCAACATTTGTTTTACTCCTTTGTCTGCCTGTACAACCGACGGCACAGCAAGATATGACCATTTTATAAGATAATCGATTAGATAAAGGACTTAACGCTGTACGAGATTCAATGGTTACAATACAGGCAAGAGTCTTTTTTGCCGTCCAGCGTCTTGTTGGGGCGTTCCCATGAGGGCTGTGACGTCACGTGCAAAAGATCAATAGAATTTAATGTAAACATCAGAACATGCCCAATGAGCCTGCAAGTCATTGAAACGCAAAGGAGGATAAAGTACGGTGAATGTTTTCCTCATATTTTCACATTTGTTACTGTGCGTGTTCTCAGCATGTTGACTGACAGGTGAGAAGTTCTAGGGAGTTTGGAGTACTGCCTTCCTTTTTGTGTAGAGATGTAGCACACCTAAATATGAGTGTGCACATTCAATAACACACAAAGTAAGGTCCAATAAAAAAGTTTTTGAAGAAAGCTGAAATAATCAGCCACCCCTTGCTCAGTTCACACTGCAGCAATTGCAGCAAGACAAACACAGGCTGCTCGAAAATGTCACCGTCTACATTCCACTGTTCCCTGAATTAACATTCTTCACAGACACTGGACCAAATTCAATGTGGCCTAATACATCAATAATAATTATAAACTAATATTGATAAAAAAAATAATGATAATAATAATTAAATTTTATGAAAGAAAATGTGTTGGATTTTTTTGCAGCGGTAGATATATTTACATAATTTACAGCTACCTAAAAAGTGAGTCAACAGGACCCCCCCCCCCCCCCCCCAAAAACAAAACTGCACTTTCCAGAATGCCCGTTTATTGTTGGAAATATGAGGCACACCTGTGCACTAATCATGGTGTCTAATCAGCATCTTGATATGTCACACCTGTGAGGTGGGATGGATTATCTCGGCAGAGTAGAAGTGCTCACTATCACAGATTTAGACTGGTTTGTGAACAATATTTGAGAGGAATGGTGATATTGTGTACGTGGTAAAAGTTTTAGATCTATGAGTTCACCTCATAAAAATGGGAGCAAAAACAAAAGTGTTGCGTTTATATTTTTTGTTGAGTATTTTTTATAGCAGAAAATGTGACAAACCGTTATTAATGGCAAATTGTGGTTTTAATCGCTTGACAGTACTATGTTGTTGTCTATACAATCCCAATCCCACACCAATGTTCTTTTATTGCAGCAACCCAATTTTTTTGAACTAGAAAGTTTGAGAAAATAAGGTGCACAAAAAAATGTTCCAAGGAAATGACAAGAATTTGACCTAAGCACTGCTGGGTGTTGTCTGTGTGGAGAGAGATGAAGGTTCAGATAACGGAAAGGATCATTCCTGGTGTGTGCTGCACAACCCATTACAAATGGCTTTTGTGCTTGGTATGCTCCCATTTTTAATTATTTAAGTGTTCCAAAGACGTATTTATAGGTTTTTTAATGCTAGAGCATACAGAAGGCCTTGATGCAGCCTTTCAAGTGCAAAGAACGTTTGAAGAAATGGTAATTATTACACGAACGGCCAGCAAGAGGCAGCAAAGCAAAAGAGAGCAACCAGAGCCATGTTGAAAAAAAGCTCCTTTACTCACATTTCTAAATAGATTTGTGAATAATGATGAAATTTAGCTATATTCTAATTGCTGCAAAACGGAAACAGTTAGAAATATACTCTTTTTGAGGACAGAAGAGACTCTAATCTCTCTTTTGGTAGGTTCCATGTTTTTATAGCAATCGAACACAATATTCTGTGGGCCTTGCAAAATCAGTCAAAATCCAGTAAAACAGCCGGGAGTGAAGGGGATGGCTTCAGTGAAAACGGCTGAGAGTGAATGAGTTATTGCATTGCGTCAGTAAATTTTCTACCAACATTGAATTGATAACAAAGAAAACCGTACATGTATTGGTTAGGATAGCGCATACCAACACTGGTAATAGACAACACGTACCAACAATAGTAAGAATATGACAAACAAAAAGTTGACACTAGGAAAAGAGACTAAAACTGATGTTGTAAAGGTATGAATTTAAAAAGTATATAGGTATTGCTTTATGAGAATATCTTGTGAATTATTTTAGTTATTTATAGTTATATGTATATTTTTAAGCTGGATTGCAGTGCAGCCTCCAGGCCCTGCCACCCCTGTCCCATCATTATTATAATTATTCCCGTCCATACAACTAGCTGCATGCATAGATACACTAGAATATTGAGCAGATTGCCCGTATTAATACAAGTACAATCAAAGAATACAGTAAATTTGAGTGTCCTCATCGGTGCATTAAAAGAAGCAAGATCTTGTCAACTGTTGCCAGAAAGGGAAAACCAGTTCAGCACCAGTCCACCGCTTGCATTACCTATGCTACTTGTTTGTGCAGTGTGGTGCAGTATGTCCAGGTCTATGCATTAGAGGAGCAGCTTTTAAAGTAATCCAACACCACAATATGTTCATACAAACACATATTGGAGTGTAAAAACAACAAACTGGTTATTCCAGGATTAGTCCATATTAAAATATACTAATTAGTTGCATTATTATTTATTTTAGATGGGAATATAAAACCCCTGTCTGGGTGCGAAACCAGTGAGGAGTGGACATAGTTTTAAATTGATGGGCAGTAGAACACTGTTTTAGAGATACACTCAATCCATTCCATAGTTAAACTCCACAAACAGCGAGGCACAGACTCCTCCTGGTAGTTTGAGGAACTGGAACTTTGAAATTCAGATGTCTCCTGAGGTTACATATTTCTCTCCATTTAAAAAAAACAAAAAAAAACTTTTAAATACTGATTGGTAAGAGCTCATATTTAGCTTTAAACATTATCATTGCAGTAAAATAATTAACAAGATGTTTAAATGTGAGCAGATTTGATTTTACAAAGAGAGGATAAGAATGATCTCAGTATCCTACATTATGAGAATAACAAGTGTCTTTGTGGTACTACTGTAACTATTCCCCCAGACCTCAATACAATATATTAAATGCGGTAGAACAAATGTGCAGTAAAGAGTAGAGAGAAGTGATTTATAATCCAGTATGTGTTTAACTATTTATTACTGATGTACTTTTAGAGATTTTTTGTGTGAATATTTTTAATATGTGACTTCCATCTTAACTCATTCACTCCAAGCCATTTTCACTGAAGCAACCCACATCGCTCTCAGCTATTTTACTGGATTTTGACTGATTTTGCAATGTTCTGTTACTATAAAAACATCGAACCTACCTTTTTCATCAGGAAAAAGTATATTTCTATCTGTTTCAGTTTTGCAGCAATTAGCATTAGAATATAGCTAGGTTTCATCATTATTCGCAAACCTGTTGAAAACACTGGTGAAAAGAGCTTCTTTTTTCAACATGGCCCTGGTTGATCTCTTTTACTCTGCTGTCACCTGCTGGCCGTTTTTTGTAATAACTACCATTGCTTTTAGCCACCTCTTCGGGTCAGAAGCTGCATCAAAGCCTTCTGTGCGTTCTAGCATTAAAAAATATCTTCTTTTTATATATATATGTATAAATAAGTTTGGCAATATTTAAAATAGAACGTGTTTATATGTTTTTGGGAGCAAATAAGTTAATTTGCTATTAATTAGAATCCCAAGGAATTTTATTTCATTCACTCTTTCTATTTCATCTTCATGTATCTCTACCCTTAGATCAGTATTAGTTCTTCTGTTACCGAACAAAATATATTTTGTTTCAACTAAGTTTAGTGAGAGT
This sequence comes from Leptonotus elevatus, assembly GCF_054856555.1. Classification (NCBI taxonomy): domain Eukaryota; kingdom Metazoa; phylum Chordata; class Actinopteri; order Syngnathiformes; family Syngnathidae; genus Leptonotus; species Leptonotus elevatus. Next base: position 22,760,748 of record NC_141241.1, on the reverse strand, counting down.
TTGTTTTGTTCAAACCATAACTGTAGTTTGTGCATTTCAGTTTTCATTGTGTCAGCTAACCGGTCAACATTTTTATCAAAGTAAAAGATATTTGTGTCATCAGCAAATAATATACATTTCAGTTGCTTGGATACTTTGCACATGTCATTAATATACAAAATAAACAACATTGGACCCAATACCGAGCCTTGAGGGGTCCCACATGTTATTTCTAAACAGTCAGAATTCAAATAATTCATGCTCACATACTGTTTTCTATTGTACATGTAACCAGGTGAAAAGGAGGTAACTGTTAAGAAACCACACACAAAAAAATAATTGTTCAATTCACCAATGTAATACCCATTTGTGTCAGTGGGTGGTGCTAGTTCTGGAGAAAGAATTAAGCAGAATAAAAAGAATTAAGCAGAATAATTCACCCAATCTCAACCGATTCAGGGTCCCGCCATTTTTTTTGCCATCTATGGATGGTGACGAAATGTTTTCTGTTGGGCAGTTATAAGTCAAACCAGGAATGAGCTGGAACAGTGAGGCCAGTTGTGATTTTGACACTGGCCGTCTCAGTGCTGTGGTTGGTCAGTAGGATGGCTTGGACGGTTAATGGTGGTGGAGAAGGTTGCTTTGCATGTTCCTTATGAAGGTGGTGTAGTCGTTTTTGAACATATAAAGCATATTCAATATGACTATAAATCTGACTATTAATCTCACTGTCAAAATTGTTTTGAATCTACAGTTTTTGCTCAGTTAAAAAAAATCTACCCATTAAACATAGCATTTATAGCATATTCTATATGCAAAAAATATATATATTTCACTTCTTCACAATAACCTTAACTACAATCTCTATCATTCAAACTAAGAACGTACAGTATGTCCTGCTATGGAACATTCAGTTCTTCATATCTGCGGTACGTGCATTTAAGGAGCATTGATTACATCCTTTGAAAGGTCATCTCAACAACAATAAAATGAGATATTGTGTTGCTTTCCGGGTGCATATAACCCAGCATCTACAAATGTTACCACATAATATTCTGTGAGTCCAGCGCTATAGGTCAACTCGGAAACCATTAGCATCAAGTAAAAAGAGTATTCAGTCATGCAGATTCATTACTGTGAACAGCCCTGAAGCCCGAAAGCAATATTTCATTAATGTGGTTGAATTAAATTGGAAGAGAGTTGAGTAAAAGCAGCTTTTAATGTCTGCTCTACGGCTGTTTCTCCCACCACCACTATATGCACATGTCCATCGACACAAGGGAGAGAGGGAGAGAGGGAGAGAGAGAGAGAGAGAGAGAGAGAGAGAGAGAGAGAGAGAGAGAGAGAGAGAGAGAGAGAGAGAGAGAGAGAGAGAGAGATTTCATTGACAGACTGCAGCCTCCCTGCAAGAGAGAGAGAGAGAGAGAGAGAGAGAGAGAGAGAGAGAGAGATTTCATTGACAGACTGCAGCCTCCCTGCAAGGAATCTTTTGATTTGCATAAAAAATAAAATAAAATAATACCACGTGCCTCCAATAAGAAGTAAAATAGTTTTGCGCTCAGGCCTGGGTCAATCCGAACCAAGCCTGGTCAGATAAGAAGTTAAACATTTTCTAAGCCAACCAGAACAGTTCAGTTGCGATTCACTGGCCTGAGAACTGGGTCTGCACACCTTTGCAGCATTGCCACATTGTTACGGCATGTCCCACACAGTAATCACACTAACTTAGTAGTTTTTTTTTGTCCACTAAATAGTTTTTGCCCGGATACATCATAAGGAATTCTGTAGGTATCAAAGATTCTTATTTCATCATTAAAGACACGGCATTGGGACAGCAAAGACATTTTTTATTTGTCACTAAACTCAAACGAGATTTTGTCATGCCAACATCAATCCTCTTTTATTTATTCCTTTCCACGGGAGTGAGCTGAGCTGCCTTAATTACCTGGGCGCATTAAGATGATGATTCAGGTCTTTCTACTGCCTCTAATGCCTGTCTCTCTCTGAAATCAATCATTTTGTTCCTTTCGCAAAGTGTGGCCTTAAAAGAAAATGTTGCACCACAGGGAAGGTGTAATAATAAATACAGGCGCACCATGGACATGAAGGTTTAAAATTTGATACAAAGTAGACGAGAGTTGCTTTTTCTGCGAAAGTCTGCCCTCCCCTGTGTGCAATTATGTGTTTTTGACAAAGACAGTCTGGCACTAATGTTTTTGATATTCCCAAACCTGACCACCAACTGATGAGATATAATATAAACCCTGGGTAGAAGCAGAGAAAGACATCATTAGCAAACATACCTGGCAGCTGTTTCAGATGCTATCGGGCTCAACAAACATTTGTTTGTTGATGAGCTGGTTGCTGCGAGATACTAAATGAAGCCTGGGACCAATATTCAACCCTTTTCTTGGATCAGAAAAGCTGTATAGAAAAACCACAACTGTCCAAATACGCATCCACAATTATTGTATATTAATTAAGTGCTGAAAAATTGGCACTATTTTAGTAAATGTAGATATGAGTGATATACTGATTCAACTCCTTGACTTAAATACCCAATGTGTAGTACCTACCACCACCTAGTGGTCAAATAATAGAATTCTTATTTTGCATGAGTAAACGAGCATCTCGGCAAGCGACGGTGACTTGGCAGCCATTGTAAATCCCGGCGAGCCGGAATTAGCCAGAGCAGCTAACAAGAGCAGCTAGCGGGAGTTAGTCAGAGCCATAGTCTGGAGTGGCTAACAAGTGGTTAGCAGGAGGAGCTAGTAAAAAAAAAAAAAAAAGCTAGCAAAACCTTAAGAGAGCAAAGCAAGAAGTGATAAGCAACGGGCATGAATCATGAGAGTTAGTGATGAGCACCTGCAGGCCCCAGCTGGGGAAGGTAAACTGTGGTTGACCCATTGGGTCCGACACTCGATGCAAACACCACCCGGGCTAATTACATTCGCTTCCATAGCAGGAAGATTGCGATGAAACATGGCAGCTCTAGCACGGTGAGACTATAGCCATGTAATATCATTTGTGATTACTACACCTACACTTATATTTTATGCGATACAACATATTTTTGTGCCTAGTATTGACACAATTAGTCTTTTTTAAAAAATAAATTAATTATCAGTTCACCAGATGGCGCTAGGCATCACTGACTGTCCCTTTAATGCTCACATTAACAGTAACAACCAGAAGACTGTATATATTCTCACTTCCTATTCTTTGTACTCTTTGCCATCTTATGTTGCCACTATTTCCTCAGTCCTGGCGCATTTGTGATAATTTTAAAGTTTTTTTGCTTGAACTGACCGGTCCTCCCATATACTGTAGTTATCAGTTCCAAATAATCTTCTTTTTGTCATTGACTGTTTTTGCCCACCATTGCTTTTCACAATTATCAAATAAATATCAAATAAATTGTCTTTCCCCCCCCCCCCAAACATGTAGGTGCCTAAATTGTCCTCTAACTCTGAAATGACCCATATAATGTATTCCATTACGCTACATAGAGATTTATTATGTAATACTGTAGACAGTAACTCATCCCAACATCCGCAACCACTTTCACAAATGTCAGTTATGAGTCCATGATTTCCATTATTGCACTGACCTTGGGATAAAGAAAGTTTCTCCTGACATTTCACATTACCTTATCTTAATCTTATACTTACTGCACTCGAGGGTGACAAACAATCCTCCAACTAGAAAGTACTGACTCTATTGACCCATAATGTGGAAACTCTGAATTAGTAGCAGAAGGGGGCAGTGTGTCCCACCACATCCAGCAACACCTCATAAACTCCAAACCTGATCATTAACAAGTGGAAAGAGGTTATCGCCTCAAAATTGTTGCCTTCCTCTGTGGAGTCTTAATGTTCTCCCTGGGTACTCTGGTTTCCCCTCACAGACCAAAAACATGAATATTAGGTTGATTGAAGACTACAGTAAATTAATACTCACTAATCAGGGTTCTTCATAGAAAGGCTTTAATTTTACTGGCACTTATTACATGGTTTTAAAGGTAATTGAAGACTCTCAATTATCCTTCGGTGAATGTTAGTGTGACTGATTTTGGTTTGTTTTTTGGACCTCTTGCCTATAGAGTGCACCTCCTCATAACTCTAATGAGGACAAGTGCTTCAGACGATGGATGGATGGATGATTAACTTCTTGAGTGCTAACAAAGGATCTCATTGCATGCCTAATTTGATGTATCTAATAGAACTCATGAGCAGTTAATGTGCATTTAATTGTTCGCAATGTACGTGTTCCAACTGACCCATATTAGCATAAATCCCACCCCCTCCCATTCTTCAAATATTGGAAGGAAATGCATGGCTTATGGCGCACACACTGATTGAGTTACATGAGCACAAGAGGTACTCAAAGTTAAGTATGATGTTAAGTTTTTATATAGCATGCACATTGGATTTCAGACATTTTTTAATAAATGGAATGTGTTTTTGGTACGGTATCATGGTGGTACTACGCCCCTGACAGTGGCATACACAAGTGCATTTCACCACACTGTGGTTCACTCAATACCTTCTAAAGTGTTGCCACTTTTTTATCATGGCGCATTGGCCAATCCTTGAACCACTTATTGAAGTGAGTGAATACTTTCAAAGTGGGAAGGGGAGTTAGTTACGTATTGATGCAAATGTAGGGTGAAATAAACATGTTCAAACCCTTTAATGCAAAGAAGTCGAGTGTTTGTTATTCCGCAGCGGAGGTCAACAAGACAAACATAGCAGGCGGGGAATATGCTGAAAGTCAGTGCTAGCATATGAGAGGAAGGAATTACAAAGGGAATGTGTCAGAGTGACTTAGAGCTACAGGCTCTTATAGGCGCAAGAATTTAATGAACTCCACTTCTGTAAAGATGAAACATGAATGCAGATGAAGTTATTCAGGGATAATGGCTTCGTGAGCGGCTTGATGAGATTGAAAAGGGTTATAAGTTATGACCTTCAAAGTTAGCCAATTTCAACACGATTGGAGATTCTGAGGGATTTGGGGGCAACAACTGGTTCATACATCTAAATCACAGTGTTGAGGTTGTGAGTTTGAATCCAGACTATCTTCCTAGGTGTAGTTTTCTGAGTGGGTTTTCTTTAGGTACTCCGCTTTCCTCCTTCATTCCAAAAACATGCAAATTGGACACCATAAACTGTCCATAGTTGTGATTGTTCCTGGGCAACCAGTTCACTGTGTACCCCACGAACTGCCCAAAGACAGCTGGGACAGGCTCCAGGACACCCACCACCCTATTGAGGATAGGCGGTTCAGAAAATGGATGTAGATTTGGAAAACCTCTTGAAGTCCAAATGAAAATGTACCTCTGTGTCTGTGGTGGTCACAGAGATGAACACCCTGGATGGTGAAGTACTGAAAATAAGACATGATCCTAATTTCATCATTTGACCTCTAGTTCCACCACTACCTGCCTTGACTATTGTTCAAAATATATGGAGTCGTTCTATAAATAAGAAACAATTAACGTAAAGCCTCCAAAAGCTTGAGAGGATAAATTGTAGTCCTTTGGATTTGCAAGTAAACATAATATCTTTCCAATGTGCTCCACTCACAGACCTGTTTTCACAAGGCTTTATTGTGTCTGTATTTGGATGTTTTTAATAAATTCTGGTCTGAAGATACATATTTAGTGAACATAATATAGTCGTGCTCATGCTATGATCCAATCTAATTAATGTAAGAGCTGAGCAAATATTCTGCCCTCTACAAATGATACTTCGTCTATATAGCATTTTTCCAACTTACAAAGCCCTCAAAGTGCTTTACATTCAACTCATTCAGCTATTGATGACGGAGCAACTGGTGGTTCAGTATCTTGCTCAAGGATACACTGAAAAAAACACCTATAGAATTTACCCACTAAAAGTAGGGTAACAATTTGCATCCACTTGAACTGGGTAAATTTTAATGATACATTTTGGTTAAATATTATATTAATTCAATGATTATGAAATACATTTTACAACCAATTACTAAAATAATTCCGTAAAATATACTCTCAATTTCTTAGTAAATTACTACTCAAAATTAATTACTATTAGTTGCTAACTTGCTCATTCAGCAAAGGTTATAGCGATCCAAAAATTCACTTTTACACAAGAGCAATTCAATGTTTTTTAATCTAACTTCTTTTCCTTTGGGGCTTTTCCCCAAGCGAATCAGTTGCCTCCATCTAACCCTGTCCTGTGCATCCTTTGCTCTCACACCAACTACCTTCGTGTCCTCTTTAACTACATCCATAAACCTCCTGGTCTTCCTTTAGTCCTTCTACCTGGCATTTGGAAACTCAGCAACCTTTTGCCAATATAATGACTCTCTCTCCTCTGGACATGTCCAAACCATCTCAGTCTGGCCTCTCTGACTTTATCTCCAAAGCCTCTAACATGTGCTGTCCTTCTGTTGTACTCATTCCTGATTCTATCCATCCTGGTCACTCCCAAAGAGAACTTCAGCATCTTCATCTCTGCCACTTCCTGTCTTTTCCTCAGTGGCACGGTCTCCAGACCAAACAGCATCGCTGCTCTCACCACAGTTTTATAAACCTTTGCTTTCATTTTAGCCGAAACCCTTCTATCACACATCACACCTGACACTTGTAGCGATAACTGATGTTGTCTTTTTGGACGAACTAGTAATTTGATCGGCGCTTGAGGAAGTCGTAATTCCCTCACTCGCCTATAGGGGGGTACTACGTTCTGTTTACTTTCAGTTTTGAGAAACACAACGAATACAATCTAAATCCTCATTTATGTATTCATAATCTGAAGTCACCACATTCAATGTTCGTGTTTTTTTTTTATATCAATAAAATAATTACTAATCCACTTGGACACAAGCACGATTGAGACTAAACTAAATTTAGAAAAACGTGCTATTATTCACTACGGTTACACATACCGAATCAAAACACCGCCTACCTAACTATCAGACGGTGAAAAGAAAAGGGATAAAAAATTAAGCTAAGAAAGGAACAATTTAACGAGGTAGCAAGGAAATGTTTGACTTGCCAAATCTGTAAGATATTTGAAATGGAAGTTGCACCAGCGATATGTCAAATTGGCTATGAGACGTGTAATTTACTATAGTGAGTTGAATCGAGCTAGCGGAGGGAAGGTCGATTATAGAAAAAATTGCTCCCAAAAAGGCAAGGCAATTTTTTTATTTTTTTATTAGACAGTTAGATGAGGTGAGACGCAGCTTGGGGCTCCTGGCAGATGAAGGGCGGTGCAGCTCGGCTCAAGGTGGATGGCGCTTTCAGGCGAGGTCGGGGGCTTCAGCCGGAGTTGTACTCTTGGCGCGCGAGGAGGTCGCGCTGCTGAGGCTGAGATCCGCTGCGTGCCTGCGTCCCGAGCCAGCTCTCGCCGCGACGGGACGCTCGGAGGATGGAGCAGGCACGGGTTGACGCATGGGGATTGCGCGCTGCCAGAGTCTAAACTGTGGTCGCTGGGTGACACACGGGGTCACGGAAAAATTCGTCTGCGACTTTGTGCCACCGAGGTGTGACGAAACACACAAAAAAAGAAAAAAAGAGAAAGGAAGAGCAAAAAGTCCGTCTGGCAGTTGGGGCGTGCGCTGGGGTTTGGAGCACGGCGGCGGTTCGGTGCGATCGCCAAGTCCGAGACACTTGGTCGTCAAGGGAACAGAGATGCCACGTGGTCGAAAAACGTGGCACAGCAGGTGAAAAAACAAAGCGAACGAGAGCTGGAAACAAGAGCTCTGAACGAAGTTCGCACCGGCTGTTTTAAAGTTGCGTGTCCGTCACAAGGGCGCCGTCCCTATTTTGGCTCAACCCAAGTCTGAGACTTTTTAAACTTAAACTTAAATTATAATTAAATTTGGTCAGGCTGGCAAGTCAAGTTCTTCCAATCAAAACATGTTATTGTTACACATATATAAACTAATAACGCATCATGAGATAATTTCGTTCTTTCCACAGTAACTAAATAATTTCTGGGTTTACAATCATCATTCTTGTTGAAATACATATGACATTCCTTTTTCATCAACATACATGATGTGAAGCATTCAGTTGTGCGTAAGTTCACTTGTATGTGATGATTTTGTATGTGAAATGTGTATGATTGGTACAGGTGTTTCATGTGAGGGCAGTTCCGATCGTAACCACTTGGAGGCACTCTGGTCACGTTGTAACCTCCAAGAAGACTGGAATGTACTGACCAGGATTCCAACAGACCTTTTGGCCCCTGTTGTTTTATGACTTTGATAAGAGTTTGCAGACTGCCAGTCTACGATGTCAGCAGGGGTGAAGATGATGGGTTCCGATAAAATACTTTGATGCCATAAACTCGTGGTTCTGGCTGGTGACAAAGAAAACATCACATCCTGGTGAGATGGCCTGTGGTTGACTTCAAAAGAGTGTAACCTCTTTTGGACTGTCTCTGGTTTAGGCAAAAGGGGGAGAACGGAGGCATCTCACCCCACCCTAGGTTGACTAAACGCATATTTCCAAGAGTGAAATGTTAAGGAAAGGAAGAGAAAAAAAAGTTGAGGGTCTATAATTGTTACACACTTTTCTCCACCTGTTCCAGCTTGCCTGCACACGCTTCTTCACTTCTTTTCCACACTCTCCATTGCTCTGGACTGTAGACCCTAAATACTTAAACTCCTCCACCTTCTTGGTTTCTCTGTAACCTCACTCTTCCACTTGGGTCCCTCCCATTCACACACAGATACTCCGTCTTGCTATGGCTAACCTTCATCCCCCCCCCCCCCTCTTTCCAGGGCAAACCTCCACGCCTCTAGCGTCTCCTCCATCTGTTCCCTGCTCTCACAGATCACAATGTCATCAGCAAACATCGTAGTCCATGGAGATTCCTGTCTAACCTCATCTGTCATTCTGTCAATTACCATAGCAAACAAGAAGGGGCTCAGAGCTGATCCCTGATGTAGTCCCACCTCCACTTTGAACTCCCCCGTCACACCTACAGCACACCTCACCACTGTCGTACAGTCCTCATACATGTCCTGCACTTGAACATACTTCTCTGCCACTCCAGACTTCCTCATACAAAACCACAGTTCCTCTCTGGGTACCCTGTCATAAGCTTTCTCCAGATCTACAAAGACACAATGCAGCTCCTTCTGACCTTCTCTGTACTTCTCTATCAACATCCTCAGAGCAAATACTGCATCTGTGGTGCTCTTTTTGGCATGAAACCATACTGCTTCTCACAAATGTTCCCCTCTGCCCTCAGTCTAGCTTCAACTCCTCTTTCCCCTAGCTTCATTGTGTGGCTCATTAGCTTTATTTCTCTGTAGTTGCCACAACTCTGCACGTCTCCCTTCTTAAAAATGGGCACCAGCACACTTCTTTAGGGTGTCCTTTCAATTTGAATAAATGCAATTAAAATAATTTCTTTAAAATTAAACAAAATAGTTGGCTATTGAATTTATTGTGAAAAATACACACACACACCTATACGCACGCTTGATAAATTGTTTCACTCTAAAAAGAAAATAGTTGACCAACTAAAAATGGAATTGCTTCAAGGGGTAACACACAATTGCATTAAGTTAATCAAACTTAATATATTGACTTTAATTAATTAGGATGTCGTAAGGGCACACTCACGCTAGGGCCATTTCTTCCGTACCGTACTGAAAGCCTGATTTGTTTTTTCCCCTTCAGAGTCACCAGGATTATAATGGAGAGCCTCTCTTTTGCCCTTGCCATCTTAAACATATTGAATTTCAGATGGCAGAATTTGTGCCAAGATGCAAAATGCAATGCAAAATCGTTTGCTGTCTGATCATCCTCAAAATAAAGTTTGTTTGGAAGAGCATCAATGGCGTGAAATTGCTCTATATTAGATAGAAATTAACAAAAGGCGTCTGTTTTATCACCATCACTTGTCCCAGGGTCTCTCAGGGGACATCTCAAGGGTTCAGCAGTGTCTTTCTGGCAAATGATGCCGCAATCCCATTTTAGTTCTATGTTGATGTGTCACAAACTGTCACACTGAGTATAATGAAACAAAATTAATATAATGCCACAAATTTAGCGTGCACTCTATTTAGCAATATACCGCTCATTGTTCTTGATTCACTATATTCTTACTAATTGAATTAGTAGCAACACACATGTCACTGGTAATTATTATTGTATGTTACTTACCTAAATTGCGTAATCTTGTCCTCCTGGATGCAGCACTGTGTGAGGATCATCTGCATTCAGATTATGATCATGCTGCTTGCTGGCATCAAGGAAATCTCTCATTTTTAGAGTTAGTCTTATTCTATGTGAACAGTTTAATGCTTGAATCTTAAACAATAATGGAGAGAGACCCCCCCCCCCCCCCCAAAAAAAATATAGTTGGATATGGTTCCACCTAGATCTAGATTGTACAGTAACTAATGAAGGGTGTACAGCTACCAAATGGCTAAAGGCTAAAATCCTTTATTTCCCAAGGAAGCATCATAGAAAAATTTTGCGCTTTTATCCGCAAGTGAACAATTTCCTGGAAAATTCGGCGGTTTGTGACCTGCTCTGGCATTTTTTCCCCTCCTTCTTCTTTCTTCTCTCATCTTCCTTCTCCTCCCGTCTTCCTCGACAATTTATTGCGCCAAGGAGCCATTTTGTTTCAAATGTTTATTGAAAAATGCATAGCTTGCGTTGCTTGGCATTTAGAGGAGTTTTCAAACGCAGAGCACCAACAGGAGACTGCAGTAGAGCCAGCTCGCCGGGGGCGCGGCAAGCACACGGGGAGAGGCGGGGTTTTACTCAACTGGGTGTATTACTTCCGCATTAGAAAACTAACCAGCAAAACACCTAATATTTCATTAAAAATTACGTTGTCGGTTTAGGTGAACGGTCTGGGATTTGTAATAGGTTTTAGGTGAATTAATGAGCACACACTCACACACACGCTTTGGTTTGCTCATTATATGCCTATAGTTAACTGTAGAAGGTCTTCAAATACCGTGGTGTAATCCCTTAAATATCTGATTTTGGATTACCGGTAATTTAATTTGATCGTGTGTTACCGCTTCAAGCAATTCAATTAAGTCAGACAACAATTCTTTTTTTGGAGTGTTGTTTCCAGTTTTCTTTTGTTGTGTCTTGTTTTTTGACTTATATCAACTTAATATTTTGGTTCCAAATGTCTTATTTTCCCTTTGTTTTATTTTTGGAAAATAAATATGTTTTGAAGAACTTCGACAAGAATTCTAAATAAATAAACGATACGCTTTGTGAAGAAAATTCACATTTTCATGTGCATCAAACCAATCTTCACGGAGAGGATGTGTCACATATTATTTGGTACACTGTAACAAATTGACTGTAGAATTTATAAAACATTACTGGCAAAAAAGTTTCCATCTAATTCTTGTCAAATCTCAGTACATTATTGTGTTTTTTACAAGTATTCACTGTAGATAAATTACAGTTACTTACTGTATTTACTTTGACAGCAAATCACTTTAATCTAGTTTACAACCATTTCTTGTATTCTATGTAATTTACATGAATTTTTCCTGTAAATACACAAATACGGTGTGTCGTTGTAAAATACATACATCCATTTTCTTTACCACTTACTCCTCAAAAGGGTCGCTGGAGCCTATCCCAGCTGGCTTTGGGCAATAGGCAAGGTACACCCTGAACTGGTTGCCAGCCAATCGCAGGGCACACAGAGATGAACAACCATCCACACTCACAATCACACCTTGGGACAATTTATAGTGCTCAATTAACCGGCCATGCATGTCTTTGGAATGTGGGAGGAGACTAGTGCACAGGAGAAAACCCACACAGGCACAGGGAGAACATGCAAACTTAACCCAGGAAGGCCAAAGCCCGGACTTGATCTCTCACCCTCAGAACTGGGAGGCAGACATGTTACCCAGTCACCCACTATGCCGCCCCTTTTGTTAAATCAATCCTCGTTCTGCAGCCGAGTGCATAAATGAATGTTAGCTCGAATGTAATGTTGCCTGTTTATCGGAGAAATGCGATGTGAACACGAATGCCCTCGCGCTAAAATATTACTCTTGTCCTTACTCCGGTGACAATACAGGGGCCGCTATTTGCTTCTTCTCCTATAGAGATACCTTCCGAAATCCAACAATCTTTACAGTATTTACCTGTAATCCACATATATACTATACATGCCGAAACATAGTTGTTGTACCGCTAATTATATGGCAAATTACTGTACTTTGTTTTTACCCACAATGCACTGCTTTATACAGTTAAATACTGTAAAATAAAAAAAAGAGAAAATGCTGTATTTTTTTACTGTAGCTTTTACAGAAATTTGTTACAGTGTAAAGAAAAAAATCCACCACAAATTTCCAGTTAAAATTACATTTATTTTTTCATATTGTATTTATGATGTGTACACAAATAGAAAAAAATACCTGCTTATTTATTTCACATTCCGTCACGTCACTATGATCGAACATCCAACCCACCCACCCCTTGGAGGCAATTGACACATTCCAGATCGGAGCTACAGTGCCACTCACTGTACGTCCTCTGAGCGAATCTATCAAAAAAATTATGCACATCTGTACACGGTTTGACATGACATGGAAATATCATAAATAAGGTGTGCACCACTGTCGACAAATAAACTTGCAAAAGCATTACACATGATGATCACATTCACAGTGTGCAAAGGAGGCTATAAAATAAACTTTAAGATCGTGAACCAAGGGATCCATTAATTCTGGAGCTTGTAAATCCTCTGTGATCGACGACAGACAAGGTGAACTCGACATTGTCAGGAGTCCGGACCGCTTGGATGTGGCCGTGCGTATGAGAGGGCGCCCTGCAGCCCTTGCTGGCGCACGGACTGGGGGCCCTCCAGAATAAAGCACTAAGCATTTTTCTAATCTCTGGCCTCATGAGACAGTATAGTATCGGGTTCAGGCAGCTATTGGCGTGCGCCAAGCACACAGTGACTGGGAACACGTACGCGTGCACCATGTAGTAGGACCGATCCCAGTTGGCTGCGTTAAATTTCACCAAAACGCCCCAGAAGGTGATGGCGTGGTTTGGCATCCAGCAGCAGAAAAAGGATAAAACAACAATAGCAACAGATTTGGTGACTTTCGACCTCCTATTTCGGTTACTGGTACACATGCTCTTGCGTTTAATGAAGCGCAGAAGCAGCAGGTAGTTGACGGAGACGATAAACAGAGGGATAATGAAAGCTATGAGTATTTTTTGGATGTGATAAAGGGCTAGCCAGTCGTGTCCTTCCGGGAACTTGAGGAGACACAGTTTTTCTCCGGCGACCACGGTCACCGTGGAGTAAACCGCCGTGGGAGCCGTGACCACCGTGGCCGCGACCCACAACACTGCGCACACCCACTTGACACACCTCGACCATCTGTGCGTGGATCTCTTGAGCGCAGAAGTGACGGACAAGTATCTGGTGACGCTCATGGCCGTGAGGAAAAAGACACTTGCGTACATGTTCATCACCGTGACGGAGAGCACCACTTTGCACATGGCGTCCCCAAAGGGCCAGCTGAAGTCCAGAGCCGTGTCCACGGCCCAGAACGGCAGCGTCAGCACGAACTGGAAGTCCGTCACCGCCAGATTGATGATGAAAAAGTTGATAGCCGACTTCTTCCGACCTTGTCGTAGCCTCATGAGGTAGAAGACGAGCAGGTTCCCCACCAAGCCCACGGCGCAGACCACCGAGTAGACCACGGAGATGAGGATCCTCAGGAAGGGACTCCCGTCCGCGCCCACTTCGATGTCATCGAAACGGAACGTCTCCTCGCCAGGCGCGCTTTGGTTCAGTGCGTCACTCTGATTTAATATCACATCCATCCTTAACTCGAACAAAAACACAACACGGGACAGAGCATGCCACTGATCAGGACGTGTCAGAATTGTTATCCATCGTTACTCCTCTTTAAGCTTCAGCTGATGGCAGCGTCGCTTTTATAGGGTCATATACGCGCGTCTCTGCCGGGCCACGATTGGCTGGTGAGGAAATTGTTGTGGGTTTCATAAACACACGAGCAACATCACTACCTTACTTCATGATGGATTATATAGGAAAGATCGTTACCAAGGGGACAAACAACACCGGAAGAGTGTGCGTAAAAGGCGCACGGCTGGAAAATAAAACAAAACAGAGTTCAATTAAATAAATACATCAATACTACTACTACTACTACTACTAATAATAATAATAATAATAATAATAATAATAATAATAATAATATTTACATTTTATGAAATAACATTTGTTGGATTTTTTGTAGCTATACATAACTTGCAGCTTCCTAAAAAGTGAGTCAACAGGACCCCCCACCCCACCGTAAAACAAAACTGCACCTTCACAGTGGCCTTTAATTGTGGGTGGTTTAAGGCACACCTGTGCACTAATCATGGTGTCTAATCAGCATCTTGATATGCACACCTGTGTGGTGGGCTGGAAAATCTCAGCAAAGGAGAAGTGCTCACTATCACATTGTTACATACTTGAGCAAAAATGGTGATATAGGCTATATAACATTATGTATTTGGAAAAAGTCTTAGATCTTTGAGGTCATCACGTAAAAAAACAAAAGATGGACAGATAGATAGATAGATAGATAGATAGATAGATAGATAGATAGATAGATAGATAGATAGATAGATAGATAGATAGATAGATAGATAGATAGATAGATAGATAGATAGATAGATAGATAGATAGATAGATAGATAGATAGAACGGACGGATGGATAGTAGCTACATCATTTGTTCCACTAGATGGCAGACGAATACAGTTGGGGGTCTATCTTTGAATTCGTTTTTTCTTCTTTTTCTTTATAATGTCGTTTTGAGAGCAGGTCATACACTTGTTGACATTTTGCTTATTTACAGCTATGGTACTGCTGTATGTATACAGGAAAGTTGCGTTTGTTGCGTGAACCGGGGAGCCCTGAAAGTGACCCACAAATGAATCTCCTTGTCCTATATGTGCATCTTGGTAAAGGGTCCGATTACGCGGAGTCCCCTTTAAAACGCCTTGCAGCCCAGCTGAAGAGAAAGCCTATTGTCTTGGGTCCACCCATATGTGGGGGTGGTTCTGCTGCGAAACTTAGCAAAGTTTTCAAGCTGTCACTGTCGGCGAAAGGCGGATGGAGGAGCAGGCGGTTTATAAGCAAAGGCAAAGGCCGACAAACAACAAGCCAAGCACGGGGAATACATAAACAGTAGCCGCTAACCATGAGGCTTGGATTGCATAAAGTAGTTTAAGTGCGCGCTCGAACGCCGTGGCCACGATGGATCTTATTTGAATTGTCACTTGGAACCGTATTACAAGAAATAAATGAATGCAAACTTAAGCTTTCAGTGTTGCCAAAATGACCCGTTTGGATTGCGGGCTTCACACTGCGCATGGAGCTTCTCCCATCCACTTCTTCATGGTACTTGTGGCCGTGCTGGACAACTGCAAAGCTGGGCTGGGATTACCACGACAACCAGGTCAGTCAAGTTCTCCAAACAGCACTTCTACATGAAGTGTGAATCACTGCACCATTACAAGATGTTCATGAGCTCATGGCTACACGATACATCTAAAAGCACAAAGAAAGTTACGAGCCATGCCAACAGCAGTTCTTCTTTTATACGGAGGAAGAACAGCTGGTACTTGGTCAGAGCACAGCAATGAAAACATCTTATGTGTCCTTGAGCAAAGCAGACCTCAACAACCACATCGACCTGAAAGTTTGCAGGATTTGGCTGTTATAAGTTGCCAAATGTAAGCGCTTATATAGGATTAATTAATGATTGCTTTGCACATTGAAATCCTGGCCCAAATATGGAAATGTAGGAATCTTGAGATTTGATTTCCTTGTTCAATGGTCAGTCTCACACAGCACAATGAATGGATAGTTGTTAGCACATCTGCCTTGCAGTTCTGCAGTTCTGTGTTTGAACTTTGGCTCCAGCCTTCCTGTATGGCATTTGCATGTTCTCACCATGTGCTCACTCACCGTGTTCTCTTGCTTGTTAGGCTAATTGAAGGCGAGAATAATATTAATTGTGCTTCGTTCTGTTCCACAGAATCGAAAGGCTTGCATAAACTGACATATGAGACACATTAATGGTTGATCACATATCTAAATGGGCAGATTTGTCTGCCGGTTGCCCGAGAAACCAAAATACAGTACTAGTATTCTTTCCTTGGCCTGATTGAATAGCTAATCTTTTCCATGTTTTCTTCCCACCATGGCTCCAACAGAGAGATTCCTCCAGGACTTCCCTCTGTATGAAGTGGTTCACCCCACTAGAGTGAATGTCAGAGGTCACTTCCTGTCCAACTTCCTGTCTCATCGTGCTCGCCGCATACAGCGTCGCCATGCCTCCGGGGAGTCCATGAACCAGGAGCGAGTCTTCTATCAGTTGCGGCATGCCGGCCGCAGTTTGCACTTTAACTTGACTCTCAACCCACATCTGCTGGCCCCAGGCTTCCTGACAGAGAGTCGCTATGGTGGCCTTAAAGGGGGGAAGATCCGCCCCCTTGGATCTGCCCAGTGCCATTTCCTGGGTGACGTGTGGGATGGGCCTGATGTCAAAGGAAGCGCAGCGATAAGTACCTGCGATGGACTGGTGAGTTGCACAATGCCTAATATAAATAACACGATGCCAAATAGAAAATGAGCAACTTGCAGCAGAAGACTGTGCTGTAACTGCATGGTCAGATTTAGTCTCGCAATCATTGGGGATGTTAAATGTTCAAAATAATTAACAATCACCACAACAGGCCAATGTACTTGAAAATAGTTTCATCCATCCATCCATCCATCCATCCATCCATTTTCTTAACCGCTTAACAAGGGTCGTGGGTAAAATGGTTTCATTTCATTTTCAATTTAAAACACTTTTTTATTCAAAGATGGAAAATCTCTTTACACTCTCAAACTTTTCTTTTTCATTTCATGCAATAAAACACAAATAACCCTTTCACACTCACACAGAGGCATGGGGGGCTGAGAGTGATTGGAATAATGGTTTTCAAGGTTAGCCAAACAGTGGGAAAATAAAAGAGAAAAGTGACATTGGATCAAGTATGAAATATATGCATAGCGTAACAACAAATAAAAGCTCACAAACCAATATATGGATATGACAGCATGAACACGGATGGCAGTGTTGTTGATATTGTAGGTGGACCAAGCACTGTTATTGACACGAGTTTGGAATAATAATAACAACGCAGCATCCAAGGGTTCTAAATTGAGGATGGGGCTGGGTGAGTTACTTTAGGTTCGGACATTTCAGCATGGACAAAAAAAAACTGTAGCATTGGAAAGGGTGGACTTTGTGCCAATGAGGAGAAGCTGTTAAATTGGGATGGGAATGGGAATGGGAATGGATACACATTTAGCGATTCCAGTTGCATTATTGATACTGCATATAGATCTGATTGCTTATTGATTCTCTCATCAGTTCTCATTGGGCGAAGGGAAGAAATAATACAAATTACATATATGACATCATTGATGTCATGATCTATATACATTATGATATGATAATACACAAGATATTTCTGCACAGTGTTGTGTGATATGGGCAACATTTGATATCCCCATAAGGCCCATACAGGTAATTTTATATCCCTATAAACGATTGTATATCCCAATATAATATTTTTCTTTCAAATTCCATGAAATTAATGAAAATTTTCTCTTTGTTTGCTATATTTTATATTAGTGCTCTCAAAGTTAAAGCGTTAAGTAATTAATTAACCACAAACAAAATTATCGCATTAATCTTGTATTAACGGAGATTAATCGTACTATTAATTTTGCAGTGTTTCCCACACCGTGCTAATACTTGGGCGGGCCACCCAAGTAAACTGGCCACCACTCAAGACATTTTCAAGAACATTTATAATATATATATATATATATATATACACACATTAGGAGACGTAGAAACAGGACTGACCACCCCACCCCGAGTCCACCCACCCAAGTAGATTTCAAATCTGTGTTACGTTAAAGGTAGCACAGGTTGTGCTTGAGCAATAAAAATAACTACATGAATGAATTGACGAATTAAAGTAAAGCATTTAATAAATGTTTGTGTATGACATTCAGAATCATTGTTTATGTCAAAATATAGGGGTAATTTTCTTTCCCATTTTAAATTATGCAAGTAATTAACTGATTCGAAAAAGATGAGGATGAGCATGTGCAGTGGATCAAAAAATGTTGAATACGTCCTCATAACATTAAATGTCGAAAGAATTAATTCGTCAAATTTGGCGGGTAAAAAATGTTGACTAAAAAGCCTTTTTAATTAAGCAAGTAATCATGATTAATCAAAATTCTAAGATGTGATTAAACTGATTTAAAAAAATAAGCGTTTGACAGTTCTAGTTTATATATAAAAATTAAATGGATAAAAGATAAATACAAATATATATATATTTTTTTAATGTAAATAGCATTCAAAATATCCGTTAGTACAACCAGTGTTTGTGGAGTGTACGCTTTTATTGTGTACATTGTAATGTTGTTTACGTCAATGCTCCTCTCGCAGTGCTGTAAACAAGTATTTGCATATGGTGTTGTGGCGTTGCTGCATTTATAAACAATGTTTGTGTAGCATCTGAGGTGGGGGCATCTGAAGTCCCTCTTTTCACACAAAAACCCAGGAACTCATTCTGCCTTGGAGCGCATATCTGACTGTGGCCGATTGGCATGGTCCTGGCTGAGACTTGAACCCATGTTAACATCGTCCCACGGGTTGAGTCAAAGGCGCTAACCAGCGAGCTAAGAGTCCAGGCTGCTCACCTTTTGGCTGGCGCTTCTATTTGTTGCAATATTGATGCCAAGTTGGAAAAGTTCAGAACCAAAATACACTTCTTGCATGTGACATCATCACTCATTTTTGACATAAGATGAATGCATAGGTGGAACTGTCATGCAAGCAAACTAAGGATCAAGTTACTGGGAACTGAACTGATTCTTTAAAAAATAAATAAATAATCTATTCCCTTCCCTGCTGTTGAGTTTGAGTACATTTCAAGATGACTTGTATAAGGAGTGAACCCGGGAAAAAGAACAGTATCGGTTTTGAAGATTGCTCAACGTTCCTGATGTTGCAGAAGGAGATACAATTTAGTTTTGGATACTTGTAAAATGACATTAAAAGAAGTGAACAGATAGTCAAATATGGTTAAATCCAAATTAAAGGACAGTAGAGCACACCTGTAGGCTAGATCCAGAATGTCAACATTGTCCATATGGATCATGTTAAAATCCATCCATCCATCCATCCATTTCTTTTTTTATATCCAATGTGTACAGTAAGGAGACTTTTCACAGCAACAATGATAAATGTTATGAAAGCTTTACATGAAAGTACATACATTAGTGTTTCATTCCATTTAGGTTTTAGAGCAGCAATTTTATGCTTGTTACTATTATTTTCAATTAATTGTGCTTTTACAAGGTAACACAGGACAGCTTTGTTTCTAATGAACCTTTTTCACATGCAGTATCAATTTTGACATATAGGCATCATGATGGCGGTGTCCGCAGGCGTGAATGTGGATGTAAATGATGGTCTACAGCCAGGTGCCCTGTGATTGACTGGTAAACAATGCAGGTTGTACCCCAACCTCTTGCCCAATGTTGAGATTTCACAAATGGGTACAACAAAGTCAAATTTGATTTTTCAGTATGTAGGGTGAACTCGGGGTGGGGTGGTCAGTCCTGTTTCTACGTCTCCTAATGTGTGTAATTTTCCTCCTCGCTAATAAAAACAGGGTTGTTAATATTAGTAGAAATTGGATTTGGATTGAAAGTCTGATTTTGACCGTTCATTTATAAAGGGGCATAAATGAACCAACCCTATGTGTTTTGTCAGAGTTGAATTGCATATTTAGGTTGCACTACTTGATATGTGGTGCAGTTATTGTGGAAATGTCTCTCCGTGGTGCAAATATCCTTACCGCCATGTTTGCATGCTTTCTTGCATTTTAAGAATGCTGATCATGTTTGTTCTCGGGTGGCAGGAGTGGCTTCGTGGTTCAAATCCGATTATTCTACTGTATATGAACCCCAAACTTCTCAGGGGACTTTCTATCCACAGAATGTAAAGACAATTTTGATTGGAGGATAATAAAAAAAAAAAGAGAAAATAGGAGATAGATATAATATTAACTCATTCACTGCCATTGACGGCTATAAACGTCAAAAATGTATTTGAACTATTTCTATTAGTTTAACATTTTTTTCCACTTTTGCTAACAAGAGTATGAAAACCTAGAAAATAATTTTATTGTAAATTTAGAACAGATATAAAATTTGTGATTAATCGTTAGTTAACTAGTGAAGTCATGTGATTAATTACAATAACAAATAATAATTGAATGAGTTAAGAATCCTTATACACCAATGATTATTTTAAAATATTTAATTTCTACATTGTTAATCATTTGTGATGACAAGTTAAAGCAGTCGCCGAGTCTCTTGAACTCTTTCGTCTGGTGGCTAATGTGATGAAGTGATCAATAGTAAAGTCTTCCATGCGTTCATATGTCTGGTTTTCTTTCTCCAATGGGAGAATTTTTACCAGATTGCATGCAGCACACGTTTTCTATAAGGTTCATGGACATTTGAGTGCTTTTAGTGTATGCAGTAATGTAAATTACAGTACTGTACACAAAAAAAAATAATTCTGAGAGGAGATGCAACTTGTTGACGGATTACAGATGCAATCATTAGTTGTGATTTGTTCTACCACAAGAAAATGTAATCAGCCTTTGTAGTCCACAAAGTGTGATCATTGGCTATTGTTGATGAGTGTATCATTTCCTTCAGTACGCCCTTTACACTACTTGTTGTAACATTGCTCAACACAATAGTGATGCTTCGCAACCTGCAAAGGAAACACATTTGATGGATGATCCTGTGTTAGGGTTACTAGTATTGGGAATTGACAGTGACAGGAAGTTAGTTTGATAAAGTTTGATATGGGTGCACTAGAAGTAAAACAACGTCAAACATATATTTAGGCTCTTCTTGGCAGATGCGCACCCTCAACTGAATATCTGATCATTGCTATTTTTGAGACACAGATTCTCATACATATTTGTCCTTCGGAGGGATGACACGCAAGAAGAACATTTGTTTAGAATTATTTGTCTCCTTGACGTGCCTGGCTGTCATTTTTTGGAAAATAACACATTCCTTTGACATTCTGCATCTACCAGTAGCAGGTGGAGCATTTGGGACCTCAACAACAACAATAAAACTATATAATTGCGTGGCATTATGGAGCGATTTTGCATATTTGAGGATGAACACCATTACTGACGTTTAATGTTTTATCTCAAAATTTTTACACTACAGTACAGTATAGCAGGCCGCTCAAACTAATTTAATGTATATCGATGATGTCATGAGTAGTCCTGGCAAGGGGCCTGTGAGCCATACTTTGTCTGTTCCCTCACTTAGTAATTGCTAGTTGCCATGGGTGACCCTGGCGAGAGAACATTAATCGTCAGACAAGGTGATAGGAATATGATTAGTATTTAGCAATGTAATTGTCACGTAAGGGTTGGAGGACCCAAATGCAGAGGCAGGAGAACCACGGCAGGGATGCATGCCATACTGAACACGATTTATTTAACAAAAACACTAACAGGGGTACTGAGGAAAAACTCTAAATAAACAAAACCAACAAAGTTCTGAAAAGACCAAAAATCTAACAACAAAACATAAAAATGGTGACCGCGACAATGATCCAACCAAGACTGAACGAAACCAGGGAACTAAATGCAAGCTAACTGACGAGACAACGAGAGACACCTGGACAAGACACAAGTGGCTGGGGGAGATGATTGGATGACACGACGAAACAGGATGACGAGTACAGGTGCAAACAAAACCTTACAAGCAAGACAGGACACCAATCATAACAGTAATTGTCTCAATCATGCAGAAATGTGAGTGGTTATTTAAAAGGAAAATACTGTCAACATTTTAGTGTTGTTTTAGTCAGGACAATCATCTTACCCCTGTATATTTTTCTTGTCAGCAGATAATGTTGAATATTTCAAATCTAAAACTATTCCACATAAAGTTTTCTTTCATCTTTTTGATGAAAATCGACTTTGCACACAATTAAAGTATATCAACAAGTAACTACTATGGCTCCACGCTATGAGCTAGAGCCAGAATTAGTTAGCGGTCAGATTTGCAG
This sequence comes from Leptonotus elevatus, assembly GCF_054856555.1. Classification (NCBI taxonomy): domain Eukaryota; kingdom Metazoa; phylum Chordata; class Actinopteri; order Syngnathiformes; family Syngnathidae; genus Leptonotus; species Leptonotus elevatus. Next base: position 22,738,537 of record NC_141241.1, on the reverse strand, counting down.
TATTGTTTGGAACGTTATAGCCGTTGAATTAATGTTACGTTATAACTATAATTTACTCTTTTTTTTTTTTTTACCTTTCACCATGAATCCACCTGTCTATCCCATGTGTTTGTGCACGTTGCACTCGCTAGCCACAGATTTGAAAGGGTATGTGTCACATGACAGTGTCCACAGTGACAGATTAGCAGAAACAAGATTTGACAAAATAATATAATTTTCCTCTCGTTTTTGTTGATGAATTTAAATGTCCATAGATTTGAGTCCAGTGAAGTACATTTTCGTCTCGTCCTCATTAGTTGACAAAAATGCATACTGATTTAAACCCAACTATTGAGGGTTTTAGTCCGGTCTCGTCTAGTTTTAGTCCGGTGAAAAATGTGTGTTGACAAAATTATTTTTATTTAATCTAGTTTGTGTTTTCTAACATTGCATCTCTACACTAAATGCAAATTAAGCTAACAAAGAAATGTCTCTAACAGCTATTTAATGTTTTGGGGATTTTCAGATTGTCCCATAAAAACTTATTTTGTGTTGATTTAAAAAGTAAGAAAAAGTCTAAGCTATAGAGAGCTGACGTTTCACCCTTCAATCTTCAGACAGGACTGTTCAAGTTGTCAAGTGGAGAAGAATTTTTCATCCAGCCTCTGGAGAAGCCACATGATGAGCCCTCAGCACCGCAGGCCCATGCCGTCTTCAAACGTCATGCTCCCTTCCTGTCACCCTCCAGTCCAGTCGCACAGCCCATCTCAGAGAAACAAGCAGTTAACGGTTCCTGCGGTGTCAAAAGTAAGTGTCCATTTTTTCACGGTACATTTAGCACATCACTGCAAAAGACGGACGGTGGTTTGACAGCACTTAGAGTGTGGCAACACAGTTTGATCGGTGGGTTAACAGGTTAGTTTCATTTCAAGTGCAGGATTGTTGAACTCTATATTTTACAGCAAGATTTTTTTCCCTCTCTTTACAAATGGTGTAAGTTATTAACTTCACTCTTTGGCATTTACACACAATAATACATGTTCAGGCATTTGGGCAAATTGTAAGGGAAAACAAAATTACAGCAATCAGTGACTGCATCAGGAGTTAAACTTTTTTTTTTTTTTAACCTTCACTATGACTATTCCCTTGCACGGGGTGTATTTAAGTACTGACAACAAAATAAAACTCAAATGCAAAAAAAACAAAAAAGCAATCAATGAATTAATCATAACACCAATATGCACCAATGGAGAGATTAACAGAGGGTGAGTTAAAAAAATAAATAAAATAATGGGCACATTTTTTACAGCAGCATGGGCAAAGTGAAAAGAAAGTGGAAAATGCCCCGGGCCCAGTATTTCAAAAACTTAAATCCAGATTAAACTGATCCAGATTTCCAGATCACATTTTCCTGATCCATGGATCAGGAGTTTATACCTTGGTATTTAAAAACGTTATTGGATTGGAACAGAATAATCCTCTGATCCTCTTGGACTGATATTTCCAAATTCATTCCGCCCCAAGGATCATCCCGCCCTCGGGATCACTGGCAGGGGACAGAAAGTGTTCTGTAGACCTCAAGGCTATGATCAATTAATATGCCAAATGCAAAAGGGGCGACCATTTTGCCACTTGCCGTCCAATGAAAATGACGTAACAGTTGCTTAGGGTAAACGCAATATTAATCTGAATGCCGTGTTTAGACTAGTGGAGGCACATACAACATATTTTTAAGAAATTTTTGGGATTGACCTCCCCTTTTAGTTTTGGGTTTGAAGCAATTTCTTCTCTTTTTTAAATTCATTTATTTAGATTTTTTGTTGACATTGGTGGAAGAGATATTTATTGATGAGTGTATGTGAAACTAATACATGGAGTCACAGTCTAATCCTACCCCAAAGTGGGATTAATTTAATGCTTTTTTTTTTCAGGATCAAACTGATCCAGATTTGGAACTGAAATTTTGAAATACCCAACATGGGCTCAAATCTGGATTGAAGGCAACATTGGATTTCCAAATCTGGATTTGAATTTTCAAGATTAAATATTGTTTGAATTGCCAGGTGCAAATCCTTGGGGAATACAGTATGTTTGAAATACTGTGCTCAGTAGACTAAAAGTAAAACAATACATATAACACCGCCATACGACCCGTACTGGTTGTATGGGGCTAAAGTATGGACAATAGGAAAAAAGGAGAATCATATTTTAAAGTTATCAGAAATGAGGATGCTGAGAAGAATTAAGGGAGTGACAATGAAGGAGAAGGAGAGAAGGGAGCGCATCAGAAGAGTGTTAGGGATGAATGATATCAATGAAGTACAGGAGGTCAGAATGAAGTGGGATGGACATGTGATGAGAATGGAGGAAGATGACCATATTAGGGAGGCTGTGAGATTGCAATTTGAAGGCCAAAGACGAGATGGAAGCTAATGTTCATCAGGATTGGCTCCATTTTGAAGTTAAGTGAGTTCTTGTAGAGGAAAGATGAAGGTAGTAATGTGGGGGTTCCTTCTACATGATTATTTTTTACTTGGTTGTTGTATATTTGTGGCCTTGGGGGGGTTTTACATACATTATTTTTTTTTACTGTAATTACCAGTTTAGTGCATTAGTGTAGATACAAGGAGGCTATACTAGAGTTTATGTTACTAGAGCGTGTCTAGCAACTAAAGTTGTCTTGCTAATTTGCTCTTTAGATTCCCATCTCAGTTTGGAAGAGACTGAGCGAAAGCGGGAATACTGGGAGCAGCGCCAGCACAGAAGGACGAGAAGGATCCATCAGCGCTCAATCAGCAAAGAGAAGTGGGTGGAAACACTGGTGGTGGCTGACCCTAAAATGGTAGAATACCACGGCAGCAAAGGTGTTGAAAGCTACATTCTCGCTGTCATGAACATTGTAAGTATGAAACCAAGATGATAATCTCGTCAAATGTTACTTTTGTGTTCCGAGCATAAATTCAGCTGCATCTATTACATTTCTACCCAGCATATAGTGTTCAGCGTCACAGGCAAACTGGAATCTATCCCCCGCTGATTTAGGATGAGAGGCGGGCTTATCACCTGTCAATCACAGAGCTGCGATAAATGTATTAGAATACAGCTTGTGGGTGGGAGGTAGTATGACTTGGAGCTGGAGCATTTGTCTGAATGAGTGTGCAAACTCTTGGCATCTCATGTGAGACCGATGTTTGTAGCCACAGGCGAGCCAGCGTGTGTTGCCAAGAAGGAAAAGGAATATTATAGCATTGCGTTTACCGGTAGATGTCAAATGTGCATTCTAATCATGTTTGGCCCATCGTGCAATGCAGAGAGCGCTATTCCGGCATACACTTTACAACGATTATGACATTTAACTATCAATGCTGCTGTTGTTGTTGTTATTGCTGTTTTTTTAATATACCTACACAATATAATATAGAGCTATATAAACATATTCATGCAAATGTAATTATTAGTGATAGATTTGATATAGTTTGTGTTAGTGTCTGCGTTATTAAGCAAGCAAGACGGTGAGAGACGTTGGATTACTTTTCAAAGGCAGTTTAATGGACGGAAATTACATTTTGATGCTGACGTCCTGACACAGTTGTCGTTCCTACTGATTATTACAATTATTATTACAAACCAGGCTTACTCAAATGTGCTGCTTAAGACGGCAAAAAAGCCACTGTGGTTCTGACGGCACTTTGTCTCATTAACCAAAATCTACGGGGAGAGATGTGGCTAAAATCTCACTTGTTGATTTTTGTAGAGAGAAAAATAGTCAGTGTTGGAAACGTTACTTTACAAAAGTTATAGTTACCAGGACTCATTACTTGCTCAAAAAAAGTTAATAATTTAATTACTTCATAATAAAAGTTATTTGTTACCAGGCAAAGTAACTATTTTCACTTTTTTTTTTAAATATTGTTATATGAAACAATTTGGATTTTTTTTAAGTAAAAAAAAATTATATATATATATATATATATATATATATATATATATATATTATAATTACTACGCTCATGTTTAGGATTAAGTCAACCGACTTCCTTTACGTTATAGACTGACACCCGAGTCATTTTACTGAATGCAGTGCTGCATGCTTGTCAGAAGTCTCAGAATCTCAGGGAGGAAATTGTACTGACTGAGAAGCTTCTGGTTTTGTAGACAATAATAGATTGTGGAAGCTGTCATTATCCTCTCGTGCTTTGAACCTCCAAGCTGCCAATTGTTGGCATTTATAAAAACAACCTTGCATAGTATCAAGCGAGAATTCCTTTGACCCTGTCCTCATCAAAAGTAATGTTATCATCTTCCTCAGTTAGCAGAGGTTCCATTGTTTACCTACTGACAATGTGTCGAGGTTGCCGGCTTCAGACGTTTTTGGCCCTGCTGTTCGACTGCGTGGTGTTTAGTAGTCATTACACGCGTGCAACAGCCAGCACACTAAAACCTTTACTGTAAAAAGTAAACTGAGGCCAAACTCAAAGAAAATGAGTAGAAGAAGGATGCTGGCTGAATTCAAAGGGAACATTTAAACCTCGGGATTTCATGCAGACGGGCAGCATGGTGCCCAGAGGCTGAAAATCAAATACTGGGCTTGTTAGAAGAAGGAGCTGGAATTCTTATTTGTATTCATGATAGAGCTGATAGAGGTGACTAAAGAAAGAAAAGCAATACTGATGATAGTAATGGTAAAGCTGTACTGATTACTGTATTATAATATTGGGCGACAGTAGCTGCCACTTGAATAGAAGACACTCGGCTCCACATGGAATAGGACATGATGAGTCATTGCTCCTTGGTGCATATACAGTATGCAGTGTTTCCCACATATTTGAAATCGACTTGGTTGGGTGAAATCCGGGGGGGGCTTTCCCAGTCCTGCTACTTGCGTCTCCTCTAACCTCATGATCCACAAGTGAGTAACGACGAACTAATGTTACATGCGGTATATCTGGTCACGACACGTTTAAAAATATATATAAATATATATAAATAAATAAATATATATATATATATATATATATATATATATATATATATATTTACTTGGGTGGCGGTGTGGGAAACACTGGTATGATTTATATTTTCAATGAAGTGTTCTTCATTTTGTGCGGATTACAGTTGTTAGGGTGCCTGTTGATTTGACTTGTTAGCTTCAGTGAATACTTGAGTGAAAGCAGATTTTCAGATAGCATTATCGTTTTTTTATTTGCAACACAGAATTGAGTGGACATGGCATGACGCACGCTGCTCAAGTGCTCATATCAGCTCAGAGCGTGGTGATTGTTTGGATTGCACTAGCCAGGCTTCAGTATTTTAATCTTCAATAATTGTGAACATACTCTATTGGGGAAGCATAATTTTCAGAATCAAAGCAGTGGCACTCAAGATATGTTAGAGGCAATTGTCGAACACGGGCACTATAATCTTGTCCCACAATCAGAAGGCTTCACTCGAGAAGATATCGTAAAATCTCTGTTTACAGTGTATGAGCCACCTGATATTCCATCAATGCTGAAGGGTTCCTGTCGTATGCCATTCTGACCTTGCAAGTTTTGGATGTTTCCCTTCTCCAACACAGCTCAGCTCATCAGCAAGCTCTGCATAAGAATGATAACAATCCTGTTGATTGGAATCAGCTTGTGTTGGAAGGGAAACAAAACCTGCAGGACTCTGGCCTTCGAGGACAGAGTTTGCCCACCACTGCTCTACACCATACAATAAGGCCATTTATATTTAAAATCTATTCATGCTATTTGTACTACATTGTAAAAAACAACAACAACCTGTACTATAAGAGAATTTTACTTTTTATTTGAGTGTTTTTCTGTATTTTAAAAATATCATTTAATTTATAAAAATAAACTCTGATTTATTTTACATGTCAAATGTAAAATAACAAACTCACGAGCTGTAAAAACATACAATATTTATGTTCTTTTACAAAAAACTCCATTAGAAATACATATATTGATTGTTAAAATACGTTCACAAATGTATCGTAATTTCACAAATATTTGTCTGTTATGTACTAAAATAAAATGTACAATTCAACTTTAAAACCATAAAAAAATGGGGGGGAAAAACATTCATATTTACTGAGAAATTAACAGTAATTTTTTTGGGAATAATTTCTTTGTGAATTGACAATTTTTTTAAAAGTGAAAATAACTACGATTTCTGTAATGTCCTTTAGATGGTAGCAGTCATTGTATTAACATTTATTTTGAAAAGACATCTAATGAGATATACACTGTAAAAAAAACTAATTTAAAAACTGTAATTTTCCGGTAGCTGGAGCGCCAGGAGAATATTGTGAAATAACAGAAAATTACTTTGTTGTAAAAAAAAACCCCTGTAATTTTCCGACAGCTGGGGCGCCAGAAGAATACTCTGAAATAACAGAAACTTACTTTCTCGTACTAACCATAGTGTTTGTTGCATGCACACGTCTATGACAACACTGTACACACATGCTGCACTCCAGTCTTGAGTCTCCAGTAATTCTGTTGTTTTTGTGACTGTTTCCACATCAGTTATTTTGACACAGTAAATAGTAGGACCGTGACAGTGTATGAAGAAATTTATATACTCTTTGAGTCACTATGGCATCAATTAAACCTTCAAAACCAGATAATTATAATGGCACTGCCTGTCTCTTCTGTATTCTCCAGAACCAAGAAGTTGCATGCTAAAACAAGAGGGTGTGTGTGTGTGTGTGTGTGAGTGTGTGACAATCAAATTGTAAATGGCCTTACTAACGTGACAATTCCAATATCGGCATGTTCAACTTCGCCGTCATATTTACTTTAATTAATTTTCGTTTTCAATTGTGATAGATTACATTTGTCTACACACGGTAAACACCAATGGCGGTGGCACGTGGTGGCCAGGGGTAGAGACTCCCCCTCCCATACACCCCCCCACCCCATTCTGATATTATGATTATATTCAATTATGAAATTAAATTCCTGCTTTAAATTAAGTTCAGAATCTTGAGTCCTGTTTACTCACACAAAAATAACTACAGGTAAGAGATTTTACCACAGGAAAAACAATGGAAAAAAAATCGTCTTTTGGTGAGGTAAGGCATCAACATTGTTTTTTGTTTTTTAATACTTAGTCGTAAATTTCGCTGTTCGGTTTCCTTTTCTACTTATTGTGTACAGGTCAGTAACTGACATTTGCCTTATTGCCGCCAAGTGGCAGAAATCTCTATTGTAACTGAGCAACTCATTGACAATTGTAACAGCTCCAATGCATTGAATTCATAACATATTATATTATGCACAATTCGCGCAATTTTCATCCAAAGAGATATTTGTTTCATGTTTTTTCATATATTTTTATAAACTGATGTCTAGTATATATACATATTGATAAACGTTTCCTCCTGCAGTTATTTTACACCTTTACCCATTCTTCATTTGTTTAAATGCATACTTTTTAGCAGCACAAAGTTAATATTTTTCTACAATCAATTTGATAACGTCATTATTTTTTATGTACAATTTATACCTTTAAAACACATTTTGCCACTTGCTGTCGATTGAAAATGACATCACGTGTGCTCAGGGCTCAGTTTGCGAACGTCACATAACCGAAACAGAAAACAGGTGAGGTGGTTACCTGAGCTCTGAGCACCAGTGATGTCATTTCCAGTCAAAGGTCAAAAGTATTAATTGTACATGGAAAAATAATGACATTATCAAATTAGTTCTGGACAAAATATTGATTTTTATTTTTACTGCTGAAAATGGCTCAATGAGTCAAGTATCTTTTTCATCTCTGTTGTAATGCAGATTCATCCACCCCTCTGTTGTTTTTTCTCTTCTACATCTCTGGAGCATTTTCAATCTTTCTAAATCTGGGGAGATCAAATACAAGCCTTAAAGCAACACAAATATTTTTTTCATATATAAACATTCCATTTATAATCAATCTGGCCACATGCAATAATTATTTTAGATATCAAGCAAAATGTCCTTTTCATCCAATAACAACAAAAATAAGATCTAAAATAAAATGTCATATTTATTTTTGACATATATTTTAAAATAAAATAGTTGAATAAAAGAAAACATGACCACTGTAATGAATTCAAAACAAATGTGTGTACGTTCATGTGGAAGTATCCCACTTAACAATCAATGCCTGGTACCTTTCTCTAATCAGCATCTCATAAAACACTCTCAAAACACTTTCTGGTTCAACACAGTCAAAAGAAATTTATAAAACAGTACACTCGCTACCAACTGAGTCGCATATTCTGTGCAAACCTTTTAACCATTAACAGCTAGACTAAATAGTGTATGTACTACATTGCGGTTGCCCCAGCCACGTTTCCCATGTTGTCGAATGCATTTTTCATGCCAACCGGAAATTAACATGCCACCTTACAAAGAACACAGAAATACTGCGCAAATAGAGTCCATTGTTTGTCTGTAATTGTTTTTGCTCTGCAAAAGTGAATTACAGATAAGTCTATCTGTCGTTTCAATAATTCACAGTCACACTATCGTTTTTTTTTTAAGGAAATTTAACTATTCATGTCTGTATTGAAAATATATAAAAAGAAAAATAACAAGATTAAATATGAAAGAATTTCAACTGTAATTACAACTACCAGTAGTCAGAAAGATGTTAATTCTGGATTCAAATTTGATGCCACTTCCATGCACAAGCCATGTGAATCGCACTGTTCGAACAACAAGTATACAGATGAACACAAAAATAATAAACGATGAAAACACCTACATTAGAGAGATGAACATATTCTCCCTAACAATAACTCGACAGGTTCTCTGTGCATTGTTGGCATGGAGACAACACGTGATGAGCAAACCAAAACGCACAGTGAAGGAAAACATTTTTCAATGTGGCTGTGCCTAACATGCAGCACGTGTCCACCTCACCACCAGCCCACATTTAAATTGTTTTAACAATAATGCCATTTCATATAATAAAACAATTTGGAGGAATTCCTTCCATAGAAGGCATGCGTGACAATTGTCCTACATACTATATGCACATGTGCTTTTTAAACCAACAGAGCACTTAAGTAGAGATCATTTTAAACAATATTACGCTCTAGGTGCAATGCAAAGATTATCATGAATGTTACATTGTTTTGTCATCCATCAAACTGCAGCCTCACATTATTTTCTATTGGCTTTTGTTCAGAAACAGTATGTGCATGCAATAATTATCTTAAAAATTGTTTTTTTTATATCCTGCCCATCTTAAAGGAATTGTGATCTATTACTATTATTTTTATTTATTTATTATTATAATTATTATAATAATTATTGTTATAATAATAATAATAATAATAATAATTATTATTATTATTATTATATAGCTATGTATTTATCATTATTATTATTATTATTATTATCTGTTTGTTTCTGTTTCCAGGTAGCAGGTCTTTTTCAAGACCCAAGTATCGGAAACGCCATCAACATTGTTGTGGTTCGACTTATCTTATTGGAGCAGGATGAGGTAAGATGTTTGGTCTTCATTTTGAGTTAATTAAAATGCTAATCCCACAAAATGATTATGTTGTTCTTGCACAAGGTCTTCACACTGCCTGCTCAGTTGAGCAGCCTTGATTGAAGGCTGCCTCATGGTGAAAAACAAGGGAAATATATTGTTTGATATTTTTCTTAATACTCAAATCAGCGGGTAAGGTGATTGGCTCCCCACAGCTCTATAATCAAAGCTAGTTGTCGTAAAGGCTTAATTTGCACTGCAGGTCCATGTGCCCTATTCCATTGTAATTGCTAGAGACAATGTTTTGACTCTTTGTTTACATGTGCATTTCAAGTGACACATCCAGTATCCGACCATAGGTAAGGACGCTGAGGGTGTTAGCTTAGATTGACTGGAAAATCAAGCGTTTTGTCTTTTGGCTCAGCTACTTCGTCACTTTGATAGATTGATAGAAACTCCACATCACTCCAGATAAGGTCTATCGAGCTCCTGTTCCATTCTTCCCAATGTACTTAACTCCTGCACCCGGGGCAGAATGTCATTCCTCCACTCTTCTCCAACTGAGGATCGTGCTCTCAGATTTGGAACTTGCTGATTCTCATGCTAACCATTTCACACTGAGTTGCGAGAGTTGGCGGTCGCTGCTTGATCGAGCCAATGGAACCAGATCATATGCAAAAACCAGAGACTCATTACTGAGGCTATTGAACACACAAAGCATCTAGAAATTCTCTAGTCCAGAGATCCCCAACTGGCGGACCGCGGTCCGGACCCGGACCCCGAGACCATTTTATCCGGACCTCCAAGCATTTTTTGTTTTAAAGTACGATAATACGTTAATTCTTAACAAAAGCCATTTTTGAATAGGCGCGCGCGAGGGCAGCTATGATTGAACCGGGGTCCTTTGACCGGCAGCATGCTCTTATTTACATGGGACAGGCTTTACTATGGGAAAGTGGGTGAACTATGGCGCTGTCTATAAAAAGTTAGAAAAAGTTGACTCTGAAAACCGAGTCTTTAGAGATGAGTGGACTGAAGCTTACGCTTTCATTTTGCGAGTGCTACAAGGCCAGTGTGTCTTATATGCGCGGAGTCTGTTGCTCTTGTTAAAAGCGCTAATATCAAGCGGCATTACGAGACAAGACACAAAACCTTCGTCGCAAATTACCCGCCAGGATCAGCGACGAGGGCACAGAAATTACATGAACTGAAAGGACAGTATGAACGTGCAACATGGGTAATTGCACAGACGCTAACAGCACAACAGATTCAAGAGGTTAGCTGCCAGTGCTCATGCAAATTTCTCACACTGAGCTAAATAAGCGTGTTTTGCAGTTTATGTGACTCTTATGTTCAGAAAGCAGTTGCACTTACCAAAGTTATTTTTTGAATGGTAATAATACATGTATTTATTTTTATTTTTTTTATTTTATTGAATGTTAAACATGAATAATTTGCAACCCACTGTTGTGGTCTGTTAACAAAAAGTTCAGATTTGCACTAGATAAGTGAAATGCTTTTTGAGGCACATTAATGTCAGCTGTTGCACTTTAAGTGAAATACTTAATCACAATGTAAAGGTTTGTGCAAGAGCACACGTATTGCACTTCTAGGCAGTATACAAATATAAGAATAGGAGTTAGTTAATGCGCAATACATTTTTGTTACACTGTGATTTACATTCAAATATATTTGCACTAAAATGAATGAAAGAGAGTAAGTTTAACAAGTTGTATTATTGTCAATGTAACAGCACGTTTGCAATTTAATAAAAGAACAGAAAAATTAATTATCGTCTGAATGTTGTTGCATGTTCGGACCCTGGTCTACTAGGCTGATGGAGTTACTGGACCTCTTGCCGGTTTAGTTGGGGACCCCTGCTCTAGTCCATACAAGTTATGAACAGAATTGGTCAACAAAAGCCAACTTTAGTGGAATCTGACCATCACAGGAAATGAATCTTGACTTAATGCTGGCAAAGCACACACACCTCAATTTGGCCATACAGAGCAGCCCATATTAGGGGGGTCCGGTACCCCACCCTCCTCCCAGACCCACCACTCAGGACTGCCCTCCATGCACCCTCCATGACCATGCTGAGGGTGAGTCAGCCAGGATAAAAATCAAACTGCTCCTCCTGAATCTGCAATTCGACTTCCAGGCTGGCACTTTTGTAGAAACTTTATTTGGACGTACGCCGCCATCGTTTGCATGCATTCAGTGCGTAGTGACGTAGAACGGCGGCTGGCGCTCTGCCGAGCAATGTGAAAAAGCCTATAAAGAAAGCAAGGTAAGTAAGCCTCGTAACGTTCCTAAAGAAACAACATGCGATCGGGAGAGTCACCTCTCGTCATACACCAGACGTATTCAAGAGTTTTGATCGTCCCTTTAGGAACGCTCCATAAGCGTTTCACATTGCCCGGCAGAGAGCCTGCCGCCACTCTACGTCACTACGCACTAAATGCATTGCGACGTGAATAACAATGGCGGCGTACGTCCAAATAAAGTTTCTACAAAATGTATTAAATTGGAAATGATTTATGAAAACTGAATATCATAGTTATGTTAGTAACAACCCAAAAAATAATATAGAGCAAACTTGTCCTTACAGTCGCGGTTCCTTTTAAAAAAGTGTGACCACCACCCTTGTCCGACAATTGGCTCTGACACTTTTGTACAGACAAAGTTGGAGTGTAGTCAACCTTGATGAACGTGATTATTGCATTTTGTCCGTCAAAATACAACATGTGTTTTTCTCTCTGCAGTGACCAACCAATCATTTTGCTTACTTATGGTCCATTTTCTTCTGAGCTTTGACATTTTGTCTATGTTATATTTCCTATCATCTGTTCCGTTGGGACATATGATGTACAGGAGGACTTAAAGATTACTCACCATGCCGACAACAGCTTGAATAGCTTCTGCAAATGGCAGAAGCGACTCAACATGAAGGGAGACGATCATCCTCTGCATCACGATGTAGCTGTTCTCCTCACGAGGTATATAGAAGCTTTGCTAGATAGGAAGGTGAACTTTACTGCCATGGAAAAGACCAGAAGCCCCTTTTAGGCGCTAGGGAGTCCTGAAACAAGCAGAGATGAAAAGGAAAAGTTGCACAGTAAAAATAGTTTTACACGGCTGTTGTAGCTGGTGGAAGAAAAGTATGATGACACCCAGGCAGTCTGTTACAAGTTTGTTGAGGCTCCCATGTCTGTTTGAAGCTTTCCTCTCAACCATCCTTTGGACTGCAAAATCAGTCGCTGTTACTCTCCTCGCCACTAATCTCCTCCTTGCTTTACTTCCTCATCTCCTTTTCTAGATGAAACATTTTAGTTGGACCATGTGTCCGTTTATCCCCCCCCCCCCACCCCCCACATTCTTAGTGTTTATGCCACTTTATTCTTATCCTCTCCCCATCTGTTTCTGAATTTTAGTCTAAAACGATAATGGCTAAAATGAGACGAATTAGAGTTAACCACTGGCTAATGTGTTTCTTTAACAGTCATTGAGATAGTACATATCTAGCAAATAAAACGTGTATCCTCAGCCTAACTGATGACCAAATGCAAGGGAATTTTATGTACTGTATAATTATTAGGGGTGTGCCAAAAAATCGATTCTCATAAGAATCGCGATTCTCATTTAGTACGATTCAGAATCGATTTTAAATGTCCCAAAAGAGATTTTATTTAAATTATTTTAGACTGTCTTGCCCTTGTCTGCGTGTGCCTTTATTTGGAGCGCTGTTCATGTTGTACCTGATTTGGCCACTTAGGGCAGTGTGGTTCCACGCGGTCTAATATACTGTTAAGTTGTAGCCACATTAGAGAGTCGAAGGAAAAAGTCACGATCAAGTTATTCCAATAAAAGTTGTTTTTTTTGCAGTGTGGAGCCATTCTTTTGAGTGCTAAAAGTGCCGCGAGTAGCGCGCTAATTAGCATTAGCAAGTCAGACTGGAGTAGATCATTACAATTCCTTGCACATCTATAGATTGAAGCAAAAATCATTGTCAATCAAATCGTTCTTAATCGAAAATCTAATCGAATTGTGAGACATTCAAAGATTCCCACCCCTAATAATTATTTAGCAACTATTGAGGTTCCCACAGACAACATATTAGGTAAGAAGCAAGGAGTGCTATTGCCTTGCACTTTAGCCCTTTGCCTATAACCTTTCAATAGCCAGATTGATATTGTGATTCACTCAAGGGAGTTCTCCACAATATCAATCTGGGACTGATTTGCTTGGGAAAGGCGGGACATTCTGTACAATTAATTACTTCGACCAATCACGGCCACAGATAAAACAGAATTAATTGCAGTGTCCATTCGTCCATGTTTGGTTTGTTTGTTTCCCCCGGCGTCTCGCGCTTCCTAGTTTCGTCACAGCTGTATATCACGCCCCAAACACCATGTCGCTCTGTGATCAACGGGCTTGGTACAAGATGTATTCCCGGGAGTTTGTGAAATCACATACAATGCGAGAATTCATCTTGCAAAGCAAGGTTACTGCGCCCAGGCTATAAACAAAACAAAAAAATGTCCGCAGACCTCCCTCATGTGACTACGCCCTCCCTTGATCGTTTGTGTGCCTCGTCCACCAGTTACATGCCGGCCAGTGGGATGATTAAAAACATATCATAATGATAATAATAATAAAGATTATCATAATAATACAATTTTCAAAATGTTCACCCTCGATACCGATACAGCACTTTAAGTATTGTCCAATACTGAGAATGATTTGATACAATATCACATTTGACTGTGATATGATTTAGATCTTGAGCTTTTCCTTTGCTTCGTCGTACTTATCTCGTCACATTATTCTGATAAAGGTTGCCTTTTTTTTTTTTAATCCGTCCAAATAATTGAGTATTTTTTTAATAAAAAGGCTTTGTCTCTGTTGTAAACTCTCTCTGTTTTAATTTATTTCTTTTTTTTTCTATGTTAGACATAGTGTACACTGTACCTCCTGTAGAGCATTCTTCACTTTATGTGAAGGGGTTTTGGTTACCAAGACATTTTTTTCCCATCATCCATTTGAACTGTCTTACTGTGAAAAGCAACTCAAGAGGTTTTGAAAGCAAACAAAATCAATCCAGGTCAGTGGCCTGTTCTCAAGGCAAAAGAGAGCATCCCTCTGGGCCATACTCTCCCATCGGTGTAAATCAGAAGCTGCCTGTCAATCCTGTCAATCATACACCCTCATGCCATGTGGAGCACCCCTAAAATGTGGGCGTTCCCTAACAAATGTTGCCGCTACCCACATGCTGTGTGTGTTCTCCCACGGACATAACCAGTTTTCCTCTTTCACACTCCAGAGGATGTAATAATACATCGCCCCATGACAACAGTCCAGTGTTGGCTGACATGGGACACACCCGGCCCAGAAACTCACCTATACTTACCAACTGCTGTGGTTTGGATTTTTTAAGTGCAGGGCTCACTTTTACAAGAACTGCAGTCACAATGGTCGGCGCGTAAAATAAATAAATAAATAATACACACGGACTGGAGAATATGGCCCTTACAGGATGAAAACAAATCAGGGCGGACAGACCCACACTTGTCCGCATGTGCTGGATAGAAGCTCTCAAATTTGCTGATGAACATGGGCAGGAAGTCATTATCTGTAAAGGATTTTAATCCAGGGGTGACAAAGGTACGGCCCGTGGGCCAGATCATCCCCGCAAAGGGGTTTAAACAATTTTTTTTACCTCGCAAAGCTGTGAGTTTATTTCTCGTAAATGTATGAATTTTTTTCTTGCCACCTTCATAATGTCACAAATTAGCAAATTTATTTCTCATAAATTTGTAAACCCCCCCAAAAAGTGCTACTTTATAATGTCACAAATATACCATTTTTTTCTCTCGGAATATTATCCCCCTCCAAAAAAATAAATACAATTTTACGTGACCCTAATATGCTGTCCTACCTTCAATTGTTCTACCGATGCCCCATTTCGAGGTATTGATGGGGAAACGGAGCGATATTGTAAAGTTTGTTAAATGTTTGGTGTTTCCATTTTTGTATGTAGTCTTGTATTTGCCAAAATAATTCCATTGTTCAAAGCTACTCTTTATAAGCATTTTGCCAAAAATATCTTTACAATAGCCTTATTTGTCCATTTATGACTAAAACGTCTTCTAATTAGTAGATTAACACACAATGGGAACTCCTGCAAGCCTCTGGCCAATAGTTTTCATATTGGATTCGGTTTCAAATTTCCCGCCCTCTTTCTGAGTATGTGACGTCATGTGCGCATTGTGTACGTGAAGAAGGCTGTGTGCAGTTTAATTTGTCGTCAACAGGCGGCAGTAACGATTCGAAATTAATTTTTTTGCATTTAGTAGCTTTAATTTAATGCTCATCTCTATGTTGGGGTGGATGTGACATCACCACGGTGCCAGGCCGTCACTCGCACCCAGTAGTTTCTAGCGAGTGATACGCCAGATCGCTTCCCATGGATGCAAATCAGTCATCTAGATACGGATATTCATTTATTATTATTTATTTACATGGAAAGGTTATAACCTGACCTGACAGGCTTCCGGCTTCCATATCACGGGTGATTACTTACATGCGCGTACAGCAATTCGTCTGTCGTGTCTCATCTGTCAGCAAACGGGCATTGTCGGTGACGAATGGATGGACTTTCCATCAGTATTGACTAAGTTGGTCGGTGCTGGATTTCACTTTCCTTTGTTTTCCTTGGTCCCCTCGGGTCTCCTGACGGCGGTGTTCGGTTTAGGTGAACGGTATGGGATTTTTTCTAATAGGTTTTTGGTGAGCTAACAAATACACAAGCACGCACGCACGCACACATACTCACCCACATACAAAAAAAAAGAAAAAAAGATGATGACATTACCGATTGAACAATACTGAGCTCTTAAAAAAATAAAAAATAAAAAAAAAGTATTGACTAAGTTGTGAGAATGACTCAGATTTGTCAAAAAATGCCGCACAAATACGTTCTAGGAGCTATGATAAGCTTGCTTCAAATCAACCAGCCAGTGTAACAAAAAACATGTTTGAATGTGTTTTTTCTTCATAAACCATATATATTTTCCTTCTGAGCACCACAAGTACACTTTAGCCTTTAGTACTATAGTTCGTCCTAGGAGTGTGAATTGCGTAGTACCTGGCGATTCGATCCGTTTCACGATTCATAGGTCACGATTCGATTCGATGCCGATTAATCCCGATACAAATCTATAAATTGCTTATTGCGATTTTTTTAAATTTTTTATTTTTTTTACTCAAATTTAGAAAATACTAATCAGTAAACTTGTACATGTACACTGTAAGATTTGTATGAAAATGTATTTATTTATCTGAAACTTCAGGCTTACAACTGAGCTACTGCATTTAACAAATAGGTTGCAGTCTGTTTCATGTTTGAACAGCACTGAAATAAAATATTAAGACTTAATGTTCTATTAATAGAACATTTTTCATGCTTAAAGTGTGAATACTAACCCTAACTAAGACGTTTTGTTGAATATTTCCATTAAAAAATTATGTTTAAAAATCGATTCGGTTGCATATAGAATCGATTCGAGAATTGCGCACTGTAAGATCGCGAAATATTGCCGAATCGACTTTTTTTAACACCCGTAATTCGTCCATCCTTGTTGCGATTGAAGTCGCATGAGAAATTATCATTATGTCACACTTTAGTTGCCATGACTACTTTTACTTTTTCATCCATTTCTCTTCCACTTTCTTCTATTCTTCCTTCTTTGGCATGCAGCATCCGCATGCTTCTTGTGAAAACCTTGAACATACCATTTATATACACATTAAAACCTCTTAATTAAAGTTGATAGTTTGGACCATCATCTATTGCTTGGTTTATTTCATATCAATTGTGTTGTTGCAAAAAATGCTCAATCAAAACTTATTCTGACACTTAACAAGTTGTCGTAAAAATGCATTAAATGCATTGTCGTACTCTTCATTTAGTCAATAAAGAGGGTTTTAACATAATCACTAGCATATAAACAGCATTGGTTATTCATATAGATTTTCCTTTTTGGACATCTGAGATTTTATCTTCTGTTTCCACAGGAAAGACATCTGTGCATCCATCAACATGCCTTGTGAAACTCTGGGTTTGTCCCACGTGGTAGGGATGTGTCAATCACATCGCAGCTGCAGTATTAGTGAGGACACGGGCCTTCCGCTTGCCTTCACTGTTGCGCATGAGCTGGGACACAAGTAAGCTTCTAAGACACACATTTTACACACTGTTGTTTAGAATATGCTAAAATAAATTGAGAACAGTGGTGGGACGACACTTTTGGTGCTCAAAGTCGAAAAGGGGCAAGTGAAACATTTTTTAAATTATTGCAGAAACTGAATAAATATAACGTTCACAAAATTCTAATTTGTTGCCATCCAATCCAAATTTGTAGTTCCCTTCTAGACAATTGGGTAAAAGCAAATTGAGAGCCTGGGGCTAAAGACAATGGGCTGGGATACGGTTGTGAGATTGAATTTTCATTTGGCTGGGAATAAGCTACAACGACACTCTAAAAAGGCTGCAATGCAGGCCGTTGTTCGGAAGAAATTAAGAAAAGTTACTTGCATACATTCTTTCCATTTCATGGCCACAAATGATCATTTTGTGTGTAGAACTATATTGTGGCAACAAATGAAAAAAGAAAACAAATCCCATGTCTGGTATGCCATAGTGCATCTATTCTCTGGAGCCTACCTTTTAGAAGTCGAATAAATAATTTTTTTAAGGTTTGAAATCAATGAATACTTATTTCATTATTTGTTATTTAATTGTCAAGCACAATAATCATGATCCCCCCCCCCCCCCCCCATAATTGTGCAGCTCTATAATTCTCTTTGATTGTGTATTATGACATTTGCTTTAAGCTCTTAGCATTTTGGTTTTCCTGGATCTGAATCTGAGCGTAGACATAATCCCGGGAAACAAAAAAACACCTGTTAGTAACACACGTTGCAGTAACTTTGCCTGTTTTAAAAATGGATGGGTTTAAATAGGAAGTCCTCTAAAAGTTGAGAGGTTAATCTCATCTCGTTTTCATATATTTTGATGCCAAACCCAAAAGTTTTTGGTCTACAGCAAAAATAAAGGAATTGGCTTCACTGTTGGATGTGTTGGATCTTATTAAATTGTACACATGAATGAATATGTGGCCATTATGTGTGGTATTGCACTTTTTATCTTCCAGCACACAAACCCATTTCCATCCAACTCCAGTTTTCAATTACAATCGCATTCTTTTCCGTTTAATTTCACTTGAATCCAATCAGGGGGACACTGTGTCGTCGATAGCTTATCTCTAATTTAGCTTGAACAGCATGTTCTTAAAGACCGTACAATAAAATGTCATTATAATTTACTGACATACCACAGAGAACGTTTGCACATACAATTAATTGAATGCAATGTTGAATATGGGAGAGGGAGCAGAAGTAGTTCATATCTGAACTTGCCAGATAATTGCTACTTGTTTGATGTTGTGCTTCTCCACAGTTTTGGGATTCAACATGACGGCAACGGGAATGACTGTGAACCCGTTGGGAAAAAACCTTTCATCATGTCTCCACAGTTGCTCTATGGCACGTTACTGCCCAGGTGGTCCAGATGCAGCCGGCAGTATATAACGCGCTTCCTTGAGTGAGTTTCACACAATATATGCATTCACAATTAATTCAATGCGGCTGGGACGATATATGATTTTAATAGGGGACTGGGCGGGTCCACTGACCTAACCTGTGCAAATGCATTTGGAGATTATCAGTAGATCGACTGTACATATTGAAACTTTTTGTTTTTTATCACCCGTCTGCTCACATACATCTAATCAAATAGCCATAAGTTGAAAATCATTTTACATTTTAAGCTATACAAGAGGCAAACTGGCAGTCCCTTGAGATGGATAAAAACGGGTGATTTTTTTCTGCTTAATTCGTATTCCGCAAACACAATATTAATCAGGAAAAAAATATGGAAAAGTGCTTTTAAGTATTTTGCACCATTCAAATGGATGAATCCGCTCCAGGTGGATTCCAGTATTTCCAGTATTTTTATGGACACCATACATTTTGAATGAACATATATAATAATAATAATAATAATTATTATTATTTTATTTTTATTTCTACACCTAGCATGTACATGTTCTAATTGTTTTAATGATTTGTTAGTAATCAGTGAATCATTTGAAAAGTTAGCCCAACTGGCCCTTCCTGAAAAAATAAAAGTTGTATGAAAAATTCCCATCTTACATTCACAATTGCAGAAAAAAAAAAGATTGTTTATATGTTTTATTATTGTGCAATTTTTGGGCCGAAGGGTGCATGTTTACTTTATGACTTCCAAACGTTTGAGTCCTGTGTGATTATTAATCTTAAATGGACTGTGCGGTGTGTGCGTGCGTGCGTGCGCTTGTCTGCTACTGTCAGCTGCTACTGTCAGTGACCTGCATTGTAATTCTGCCTCGACTGTAATAAATGTCCGAAGTATTTCCTCGTAGTGGCCACAGTTTCGTAGCTCCAAGCATCTGGAATTCATTTGGTGGGGGCTCAACTTCTTGACAGTATCCTAGCCTCTTGACTCCACTGTTGGGGGGGGGGGAAGTTACACCCGTGAGACTTGGCTTGACCAAGCCCAGATGAGTGTGTTTCAGTCACTGTCCTTAATTCAATGTCAGAGATTTATTTATTTATTATACAAATTACTTTTTGTTGTCACAAAATTGAAACCGTAAATAATAAACGTGACAAACTTGAAAACATTTGCCTTTGACAGAATTAAGCCCCAGCAAAAAAATACCATTAAAAATGGGGTGTTTGTCTTATCCTAAATTGTAAAGAAATTTATTTATTTATCAAGCACATCAAAAACTTTTCGTGCTTAAAAAATAGTTGGGTCCCCGAAGTGTGAAATTTGATAACCAAGTAAATCTTTTGTTGCAAATGAAAATACTTATAATAACGTGATTCATTCTAAGCCATCAAACAAGACCAAAGACCTTTAAGAAAATCTGTACATCCCTTTTGGTTCTGAAAACAAATCGCCATTTGTATCAAAGGTCAAGATGTAATGCAATAGAAACCTTGTCAGTTGAGGGTCATTGCCAATGATATTTATTCAAGATGACGCTGTGGTGGATGGTTGCCTCGGTTACACGCTCTCCAGCAGTGTCTTTGTTTTTGTCTGTTTTACTCGTCGATGGTGAACATATGCCACTTGGACCATGACTTGTTAAGCATTAGTTATTTGTCTTTTCTCAACCCTTTTTCACCAACATGCACGGCGGAGACACAGACGCCGTAGAACTGTGCCAACGTGCTGGTTAAGCTTCAGCAGCGACGATTTCAAACTCCACTTCCATTAATTCATCTTACAAATCTATGCTGTCTGCCCAACAAAATGGACGAAGAAAGACTGCAAGATAGGCAGGTATTGAGATCCCAGCTCAGGCTGACAAATGTGCTGCAAATGCTGGCTGAGCAAGTAAAAGCACCAAGAATCATCAGCCGCGTGTGCCCGCCCAAGGTAGCAAAAGTGCTTCACACACCACTGATCCCAGTCCCCAAGAAACCTGCAATATGCGGAATGACTACAGGCCTGTGGGTTTGACATCTGTGGTTATGAATTGATTTGAACGCCTCTTGCCTGCAAACAGTCGCAAGGACCTACGAGGATCCTGTTCGAAGAATTCAGTCCTGCGCTCAACACCGTAATCCCAAAACTCCTCTCCTCCAAGCTCTTCCAGTTCAGCATCTCCCCTACCATCTGCCAGTAGATTTAAAGCATCCTGACAGGGTGGACACAGCAGATGAGGCTGGAGGAAATCATATCATCCACACGCACCATCAACAACCCCCCTGAACCTGAAGATAAACACACTTAAGATCGGAAACATGTTCTCAGATGGCCGCTATGAACTATGCACACTAAAAGCAGCAGACCATCCGACAGCTTATTCTTGCTTAGCAGTAACTCTCAAAACTGTTGATTTATAATTGCAAAGTGAGATTGTGATCAATGTTGCCATTTCTTGCCAATTTTGAACATTTATTTTGTGACAGTATTACCACGTTGCTTCATTTGCATAACTGTTGCTGATTAGTATTCCACACGACTCAACACTGGAGTGCTCGAAGTCTCTGCATCTTTCGCACAATTAAATTGACGTGTGCATTACCACACATTGCTTAATATGAGTTTGTCTTAAATGTATATTTTGTCTAGTGGTGTCAGGCGATTGAAGTTTTTAATCGTAATTGATCACATGACTTCAATAGTACGATTAATCAGAAATCTTATATCTGTTTTCATACACTTGTTAACATAAAAGTGTAAAAAAAAAAAAGTTAAACTAAACTCTTTTTCTTTTCTTCAGTAATTTCATAATAATTCGTAAAGTTCAGTTAAAATTAAAAAGATGTCCTGTACTATAAAAAACGAGTGTGATATTGATTTGTGTTGAGGTCATTTTTCTGCCACTAGATGGCATAATTGCATTTGTAAGACATTGGTGACATTTTTTTTTCATATTAAGAGCTAGCTTATCTTTAACATGAAGTAACTTGTGAAATTCTGCACATTTGTTAAATTGTAGAATACAACTTGACCCCAGTCTCCACAAATATATGCATTATTATTAAATGTATTACTGCTTAATTTTGATGTGGGCGTGTCTGCTGCGTTTCTACTGGAATTCTCCTAGTACAGGCTTTCCAAGTAAAGGGCGGTTAGTAATAGCGTAAAAAAAAATTGTAGCGTTAAAGAAACTTTAAATTAACTCAAAATTACATAAGAGTCTAGCTGCAGATGCTGGGCGAGTGGAGCGCCACCGGAAACACGTGACTTCGAGCGACACAGGCAACACTTTTTTTAAGCAAATAATTTTTTTAAACAAATATATATTCTTATAGAATAACTATTTAGTTAATTTGAACAAAACAGTATACAAAGCATATAGACAATTTGAAAATAAACAATGTATTTTTAAAACATCAACAACACAACCCCATCGGAAACGCGTTGCCTCTGAACGAAGCCCGACGTACAACCAGCAGTTGACCAATCACAGCGTAGAGTGCTGTGATTGGTCAACTGCTGGTCACATGACATATGGACGGCATCTTGTTACCCTGCTGAAACCGAGTTGGTTAAACTCTCTCTATCAACGGCTCTGTTGTTTTCAATTGCATGTGTCGCGTTATTTATTTGTTTACAACTAAAAAAAAAAAAAACTTAAAATGTTTAAAAAGATTGTATGTGATATGTGTGGGTTGCTTAACATGTTGACTGAAATTATGCAGTTCAGAACATTTTAAAAATCAGAATCAAAATGAGTCTGACGGATGAGCAACATGCAAGTTAAAATCACCTAAAATAATGGCTTGGCTATAGGAGGATCCTTTGTTGACATTTTTTTAGCGCATGCGCAATGGTTGAGTGGCACAAAACATGGCTAGCTGTATAGACAAAGGGTATTTGAAGAAAATTAGTTAAGCACTTTAACGGCCGAAGGGCGGAGGAGGTTTACGGAGAAGCTTAATGTATGTATTGGCGACCAAAAAACTATTGAAGGCCCATACGAGAAGTGGGATGATGACAAAATTTGGTCCGACTCACCTGTTTCCAGGCCACACATCTGCTTTGGAGACATTTACTCTTATTTAATACAAAGTTCTGAGCAAAGTTGGGTAATTATTCTTCATTGAAGTGTTCTTTGTGGTGGCATCGCATTACAGTTAAGTTTGTGGAAGTACGTCACTCCAAAAACAATCATTAGTTCCATGGGGTAATTATGTCAACAAGCAGCACACATGTTATTCTTTATTTATTTTTGGAAATGCAGTGACTTGTCTTGTGATGTGAGAATTTCAATGGCATCTGGTCTCTAGTTAACTAAATATCACAGCTTACACAATTTTTCTTTTCAAATCCAGTCTGGGACAAACATGCAGTCATGTTACGTAGCATTAGCATACTAGCATTGTAGCACCTTTAATGCAGCTGTTAGGATAGGACTTAACAACTATAGCTACTACGTACACAAGTGAGGTCGGCAGGTATCAAAACACAGATACAGAATGCAATATTTATTCGGATAAGATAAACAATATGTGGACACTCAAGTGAAAAACTAGGCACAAAAATATATTTTGTCTCATTTATAAGAATCCATAGCAAAATTCTGATACTGGTTGCCCTTTGATCCTCCGTTCGTAACGCTGGACGGCTTTTTCTTTAGCCTTCTCATTTACCCATCCAGGATAGCCCATTTCAAGACAAGGAACAAGTCAGAGTGGTTGTCGATCGCGCTTTGGAACTCCTGAATAAGACCGCAAAACAATATGACTCAGCGGATTTTATAATGCACAAACTCGATTTTATTATTTAAAAAAAAAATACTCTCCAAATCACAAACCCGTCCGCATCAGTCGGAATCCAGGCTTTGATTGTCAAGTTATGCCCTCCCGGCTCGCAGCCATTTCTTTCATTTTTTCTTTTTCGGTGGGAATGCGCTAAAAAATATTTTTTATCAGGCCCCCGACGGGCCGTACAATTGATGGCACAAGAATGAACCATCTGCTTCTCTTTATCCTCCTCCAAATGTGCCAAAATATCGAACTCCATGTAAAACACGTTTCTTGCCACACAGTTTCCCGTGATGCAACGCGCAAAACAAAATGTCACACGGGATCCTCCTATACTCGTTATGGATAATGGATAGGATTTCTGAAAAATCTATGATAAAAGATGAGTTGTGCTGAGGAAACCATTGGCCCTCGAGGGCCTGATTTTGACACATGTGCTGTTTACATACATGCAGAAAATTGTGGGTTTGCTTGAAAAAATGGTGGAGTTGTGGATGTACCTGAATATATGGCTTTGTTATGGATGATGATGTGGTGTATGTCGGCTCCAAGTGTTTGTGTTCCTTGAAAGTTTATGTGCAGATCATCACCGGTAAACAGGTCCTTAGCAGATAAACCAACAGCGTGCGTGCGCAAATGTGATTCGCTGGTTAAAAAGTCAGCGACCCAGACAACAGAAAAATATTAGTTACTTAGGTTACTTTGTTGAGTAACTAATTATTTTTACAAAGCAGCAACTTGGTTGCTTACTGGGTTACTTTTTATAGACATTTGTAACTATAACCAATTGCTTTTTTTTAGGGTAATGTGCCCAACACTGGCGGCGAGGCCAATGGAGCCTTCCAATGTGGTAAGAAAAGTCAACATCCGCCAGAAATGGAGATAATCTGTTCCAAAATCAATCCAAAAAAAAAGAAGAGATAAAGCAAAGTGGGTTTGAAGTTTTTTGCTCGCTTGATGCAAAGATTTTACGGGTATCAACTAAATATTTGTATAAAGTAATGTTCCCAACACAACATGCATATTTATTGAATTTGCTTAGAGGTGGTCTTTGACGGAGGCTGCACTCTAAGGTCAACAGCCACCTAAGCCTCAATTGACTACATTCTTTTTTTTTTTTTTTTTTTTTTTTTTAAGAGCTCAGTATTGTTCATTCGGAAATGTCATCATCATTGCTCTTTTTTTTTTTTTTTTTTTTTTTTTTTTAAATATATATATATATATATATATATACACATATATACATATATACATACATACATACATACATTTATTTTTTTTTGTGTGTGTGGGTGAGTATGTGTATGTGCGTGCGTGCGTGCGTGCGTGTGTGTTGACTACATTCTATACAATTAGAGGCACTCATGGAGAACAATTTAATTGCCGATGTTGTGCATCCGCTTTATTCATACAGCTCATGCTGCACAATTGTGTCAGCTTCTACACAATTATCTTTCTTATGCATTCGATTCAGTTTAGTTCTCAAATTCTAAAGTATGTTTCTTTGGCGGTGACGTAGTAAATAGCACTGAGATTTTTTTAATAGACCTGTGGCTCCCTATAATCACTTTACTGAAAAGGTAATAACGCCTGAAAACGTGATTAAATGTGTGCTTGACTTGATCAAAAACATAATAAAACCCCCAAATTGAATAATTTCACCAATAATGTAATGAAAAATCATGACTGAATGTAATAGCTTATTACATATAGTGTCATCTGAAGTGATTATCCTCATGTTACCCTAAGGCTATGTATACACGTAGCCGTTTTTTTTTGCAAACGGGAGATATTTTTCTCCGACTTGCCCTGTCATCCACACAGCTGCGGGGATTTTTTTTCATTACAAACAAAGGTTTCTAAAAACTCCGGCCAAAGTGAAGATTTGGGTTTTGTCAGTAAACAAAGTTTTACGTTGTCCTCTACACACGTCACTCAATCACATACCTTAAGTTGTTAACAAATAAGAAAAAAAAAGGTGGCGTGGATTCTTCCCCCACGGGAGACCATGTTTGTGTGTGCGTGTGGTGAGTGAGTGGGGAAAAAAAGTTGTTAAAAAAAAAAGACAAATGAAGCTTTTTAAGATTTTGTATTTATCCTCTTTGTGTTCCTCTATGCTCTGTTCATGATGTACTCGTTGACTGTTTACAAGTATTTTTTTAAATTAATAAAAAAAAAAAAAGCGTCTTGTGTGCTCTGACAGCACTGATCCGCATATATACAGATCAGCGGCTGACAGTCCGAGCTTGTGTGACGTATGGTGAAGTGACGTCGAGATGAGCAGTATTTGGCTAACTACTGCCACCTAAAGGCTTGGCATGCATCTCCTTGTAGGCCCAATTTGTGGAAGTGGCGAAATGTAACACTAAACACTCCCAGAAGTCTTTGTAGCAAAACAGTTCTTTTTTTTAATTTTTTTTTTTTTTATATATATATATAAAGAGCTCAATATTGTTCATTCGGAAATGTCATCATCATTGCTCTTTATTATTATTATTATTATATATATATATATATATATATATATATAATTTTTTTTTTTTTTGTATGTGGGTGAGTATGTGTATGTGCGTGCGTGCGTGTGTGCATGCGTGCGTGCGTGTATTTGTTAGCTCACCAAAAACCTATTAGAAAAAATCCCATACCGTTCACCTAAACCGAACACCGCCGTCAGGAGACCCGAGGGGACCAAAGAAAACCAAGGAAGGTGAAATCCAGCACCGACCAGACACCACCCACCGGGCCACCCACCAGAATTCTTCCCCAACCCAAGAAACATCTAAATTCCAACAAATCCCCCCAAAAAAATAAAAAATCAGGGAGACCTCAAGAGACCGAAGGAGAGACTGAGGAAAGGAAGGAACCCCAGGCCCAGCGGGGAAAGGCCCCGGTCGTCACCCCAGCGTTCTTTGTGAAAGTTAACCCCTGTTACTGAGTCCGCCAGCTCGCCGACTGGCAAACTCTACCCCTAAACCGTGAATGTGACCCCACCCAGTGTATATACAAGTGTGTGTGTGTGTGTGTGTGGGGTGCATTAAAATTAGGAGCAGGTGAACCAGAGCCAAGGGAAATGATATTCCCACGCTCCGATCCACCCGCCTCCCACGCATGTTACTGAGTGTATGTGGTGCATTAAAAAAAAAAATAGATGGAGGGGGGGGGGGGGGGTGACACGGACAGGGGACCGCAGCACTGCTCTATACCGCGGTCCCCAACCGATGGCACCCCCTCAAGCCCCCCCCCCCCAGTTGTGTGGTGCATTAAAATTGGAGGGGAGTTGTAGGGTGAAGACGGTGTTATGTGCCCTATATGTCTATAAAAGTGTATTGTGCAAACCTAGTGTAGTGAGTTAAGAGGAGCGACCAGCGGGGCCCTCCCCAACCGGGTGGGGGCAGGAGGCGCACCCGCCCACCAAGCCCCCACCCACCCCACCGGGACCCCGGCGGGCATATGGGACCAGCCCGGCGGGGCGATAGCCCCCCGGATACTGGGGCCCGCCCGAGGTGCCAGGACGCCCACCGGAGCGGGGCGGGCACAACATCAAACCCCAGCCACCCCCGCCGGCCCCCGGAGCACCGAGACCCGGGCCATGGATGGAGCCCCCGGCCCAGGGGAGGGGAAGGAAGGCGTACCGGGGAGGGGGACGGGAGGGGGGAAGGAGATGACAAGAAGGGCAGGGGGCAGCGGCAGGGCCGCAGAGAGAGGGGGAGAGGAGGAGGAAGGGTGACGAGGGAGAAGGGACAGGGAGGCGGAGGACGGGCGGGGAGAGGCGAGGAGGGAGAGGCAGCAAGGGGGAGGAAGGGGGAAGAGAGAGGGAACCACCGGGCACCCCAGCGGCCCACAGGCCCCGAACTGCGTCGCCGGGCCCAGAGCGATGGACCGCGCCGGAACGGCGCCGCCCCAGACACCAGGGAAAGCCCCGCAACGCAGCACCCCCCAAGAGACCCAGGGAACAGCCAAGACGCAGCCGCCACCCAGCAGCCAACAGAGGGGCAGACCCGCCCACGCCCAGCCAGGGGGGACAGCACCCACAGAATTAACCCACTGGCATGCCGTGAATCCGAATATCAACCCCTGGTGCCCATCAGAGGCGAATCCGCTCGATCCCGCTGGCAGCAGCCGGGTTCCTGATTATAAAAACACAACCATTAGTTACAAATTGCCAAATACAGAAACATCAATGCAAGTTATCACGCTGCTGTGGCTCTCGCTAACAGGCAGAATTAAGTAACCAGGTTTAGGTTAAAAAATTCTATATACGTAGACCATGTTTCTTTAAATTTTGACATTTGGTTTTTATTTGAGGCAGATATTTTTTCCATTAAAATGTGATTTATGAGGAGGTTAGACCATTGGTCGATATTCAGAGTTTGTTTATTTTTCCAGTTAACAAGAATTGTTTTTTTTGCGATAGTAAGGGCTACAAGTATAGATTGAAATTGTTTATGTGGTAAGTCAGTTGTTGTTAAGTCACCTAGCAAACACAAGTTTGGAGAGAACGGTATCCTACAGTCCAAGACAGCGGAAAGTTTTTCTTAGACTTTAGTCCAGAAACACATAACCGGAGTACATAACCATAAAGCATGAAAATAAGTGTCTGTAGTGTTTTGTAAACACTGGAGACAAATGTCGGAGTCTGAGAGTCCCATTTTCTTCATCATATATTGAGTAATGTATGTTCTATGAATAATTTTATATTGGATAAGTTGTAAATTTGTGTGTTTTGTCATTTTAAAAACTTTTTCACAAACTTGAATCCAAAAGTCAGATTCCGGAGCTATAGACAAGTCTGTTTCCCATTTCGAGATGGGTAAAGACGTTTTATCAGTATATGAAAGTAACTTATATATTTTTGAGAGTTTTTTTGTTGTTGTCAGAGAAAGCTTGGTAATATCTTTAGCTAAAACAGGCGGTTGGAGCGTACCCTGGAGTGTTGGAATTTGTTTCTTTATCATACTTTTAACTTGCAAATAATGTAAAAAGTTTCCGTTTTTTATTTTGTATTTTTGGAGCAAGGATGTATATGATATAAACATATTATCTGGGTGAGATGGTGGAGATGTGTAATTCCTTTCTGCTCCCACACACTCAAATAAAACGATTGGTTGTTAATTTGAAAGTCGGGGTTATGCCATAGGGGAGAAAGCACGCAGGGCTCCACTTGGGCTTTTGTAATTTCTAGTGCCTTCCACCAGGCAGTCAGGGTGGCGGAAATCATTGGATTTTTAAAGCAGTTATGTCGCTTAATCGATGTTGTAATAAAGAGTAAATCTAGGAGTCTGAGGTTATTACAATCCTTCTGTTCTAGTTCCAGCCAACAGTTAGTATCTCTATTGGGTTGTGCCCATAAAATAATATATTGTAGCTGGTTGGCTATATAGTAGTGCATAAAATTTGGTGCCTCTAGACCTCCTTTGGATTTATTTTTCTGAAGAGTAGATAGACTAATCTTTGCTTTTTTTTTATTCCAGTAAAATTCCAGTAAAAACGGCTGAGTCCAACAACTGGAACCAGTTAGCCGTAGGTTTAAATGGAATCATTGAGAAAAAATAGTTTATTTTGGGTAAAACTTTCATTTTAATAGTGGCTATTCGTCCTATTAGAGAAATAGGAAGATTATTCCAGCGCTCCAAGTCACTATAAATGCTATCCAGAAGTGGAGTAAAGTTTAAATTAATTAAATCAGTTAATTTAGGTGAGATTTTTATGCCTAAGTATTTTAAATTACCTATAGGAAATGAGTAGTGTGGGTCCGGGCTTGCAGGGTTCCATGAATTTTCTGTAATAGGTAGAAGTGTTGATTTTGTCCAGTTAATAGAATAGTCTGATAACTGTGAGAATTTAGTTATTAAGTTAAATACTTCCCCTAACGAAATAGCAGGTTTTTCTAAATAAAGTAAAATATCATCGGCATATAGATTAATTTTATGTTCTGTTACACCCGAGTGAATTCCTTGAATCCTTCTTTCCTGGCGTATGGCTAATGCAAGCGGTTCAATAAATATTGCAAATAATAAAGGCGACAGTGGGCATCCCTGTCTTGTGCCTCTCTGTAGAGTAAAACTCTTAGATATAATCCCATTAGTAGTAACAGTAGCTTTAGGAGAATCATATAATACTGACACCCAGTGAATAAATGACTTCCCAAAGCCAAATTTAGTAGCAAAACAGTTCTAATAAAATGGGCGGAGCTCACTTTGATCAACTCTCTGCAGAGTTGGTTTAACACTAAATAAATCAACTCTGTCAAATAACGTCAACACTGACCTCCAAATAAAGTAAAAAAAAAAAAAAATCAACTCTGAAACATTCAACACCAAAATTTTAACACTCCAATTTTTGCTGTGAAAATAATGTAATTATATACAGTATATGCAAGATGAACATATATTAAGGTTAAATGATCAGTTTAGAGGAAAAAAAGACGCACCTGAAAATGTGATAAATCCCCAATAATGCAAAAAGTTTCAGTCAGTCATTCAGTCAGTAAACATTTTGTTAAAATGTCAGTTGGGACTTTTTATTACATTATTGGTTAAATTATTATATCCTTGGGTATGATCACATTTTTGATAGAATTAAGTGCAAATGTTATTATATTTTCAGGCGTTGTTAAATTTTTCGAAAATTATTATATTAAGGGTGCTACATACAGGGTTTTTCCTGGCTCAAAATAAGGCAGAGGTGGTATCATCCTGACTATGATGGGTCATTACCGGTACCAGGTATGGGTATCGGTGCCAATAACAGAAACGGAACTCGCGGCAGTGACCTATACCATTACAGGCCGCCCTCCTGCAGCCATTTTACGATCAGGGACAAGAAATGAGAAATATATGAATACAAAATTGCCATACATTTTTGCCATAAAAATGCATCCACTAGTACATATTAAATTGTAAATATAGTTCAGCGTTGTTGTAAAACACTATTTTGATTATTGTATATACTGTGTTTTTATGACTTTGGAACGCGCCATCTCTGCCTTGCAACCAGGAAATGGACGTGCGCAACGGTTGCTCCATGATCGGTTTCTTCTTCGGTACATTAAAGTTAAAAAAAAAAAAGAAAGCTGTTTCTTCTTCGCTTGTTGCTTCAGGTCTTTCCGGTGCACTGCTGTTGATATAGCGCCTCCGTAATGGCGCAACACTGCAACTACAGTTAAAATGCATTGCTGCCGAGCTCAGTCAACACAGCTGGAGCGCTGTGTTGAGCGATATCAGTGGCTCGGGCTGGAGGTGGCGAGCAAATTAGGTGGAGGTGGCCGCCTTTGAATTTTGTACACAGGAAAAACCCTGTACAAGCACATTATGCATTTTTGGCAGAACGGTTGTAGCCCATGTCATATCGTGGGTTTGTTTAATAGGCATATTCAATAACTCTAAACTAGTGATTTTCAAGGTAGAAATTTCATTTGAAGATGCGACTTCTGTAAACAGAGCTGAGCAAAACCGGATTGACAGATGCCCACCTTTGTCAAGTGTCTTTATCATATGAAGCCTCGTAAAAAATACCAGGACTGAGAAGGACTTGTCTGTGCTGACCCGGATCGACGGACGTAAACCTGCTTCAGTTGGCGCTCAGTCCGTGTATATTTTCGATGTTTCACATCATAAATCACTCGTCAAAAGGTGGCCATCTGTCAATGACGAGCTGATATAACGACGGTTTTGGCTAGCTCTGTTTTTAAAGATGAAGGAGTAGCTCATCCAGCCAACTCTGTGGGCTTCCAGCCATTATGTCCAGCAATTCAACATGTTTACCAGTGAGCCAGTACTACAAAGGAGACAAATAGTCTATTCATTGGGCAAGACAGTTTCACTATGGCAACATTGAATCGGCGACGGTAGTCTGTCCATCTCTGTCTCTCCTTATTTGTTGATACTCGGCTCCCTTGCGAGCGAGGTGCAACTTTGGCCTCTTGTGGCACAAAGCTGATTGAAAAACTTTTAAGTCTTGGCAACATTTATCCTCATCCTGCAGTTAGATAGATGTATATGCTTGTCATTGTTGTTATTTGATCATAGGTTGCCTCAGTTATGCTGCAGTGACAACACAGAATGTGACAATAAAGGCTTTGCATTTGACTTGATTTACACTTTCTGTACAGCCTTATGTTCCAGTTTTGGTTGTTTTTGTGCTCAACAATGAAAGTTGAGTTGACGCTTGGAACTTGTAATCGAAAACTACTACAGCTTCTTATTTCCCAGTGGCATTCCCACTTGCTGATGATAAATGAAGCAAGCGCATAAGAACCTGCTTGCTATTTGCTGTTTGTTTAGTTAAATGGGTGCACTTATTTCTGTTGTTTGATTGAGTTGTTGAATAATGACCCAGGCCGGGTAATGTGTAACGAACGTGTAGATGCTGTCTATCTGAGGTTAGCTCATTTCAAAATTGGGTTATGAGCAGATTTTTATCAGGAACTTCTGTGAAGGGAAACTGGAATTAGGGTTTGGTTATGGGCTGGCACATCTCCCACTCTAATGCATTTGAATAATTATTCCTAAAATTCATTTAAAAATGTCTCATTTTTTTCTCAACTATAGGCCACTATATCTGTCATCTTCAAACTGTCAGTTTGGCATCAAGGCAAGACACTCAACTAGTACAGTGTTTTTGTTTTCTTAAAGGCATTATTGATAACTAGAATAATTTAAGTTTACATCTTTTGTACTAACCACTGACTGGGGTTTATTAAAAAAAAAAAAAAAAAAAAAAAAAGAAGTGCTTATTGTGTCCCTCCAATACTTGCCAGAAGGGGTGTAACATAAACCAATTTGCTTAGGAAATTTGGTTTTGATTTAAAAGATTCAAGTGTACATTCATTCATTCATGTCACATTTACAGTACTGACAAGTTCAGCCGTATGTTAAATGACATGAAGCTCATTGATTGATACACTCTCAAAGTGAGCCGTACCATATCAAATTGAATCATTATCACACGGAATCGAATTGTCCTTCAATCATATCACACTCCATGTTTCGAGATGCGTATCCAATCGTCGAGATTCGAGAGATGCGCCCCCTACTGGTTAGACGTATTGTCCATTGGTTTAGATTCCACATCTTATGTGTCGAGTGGTGTTAAATTGTCCTCTCCTGGTTCACGCTGTCCAATAAGGTCAGCATGGATGGGTACTGTCTCCAATGTTATTTCATATCATGTCGTCAGGTAGCCCTCTGATGTGTGGTGGAAGCTCTTAGCGGATCATGATTTGTGCTGTAATATTACACCAAAATGTCAGGAGAAGCCTACTGCAGCTCAACTTTCTTTGGGGTTAACTCAAAATGGTGGCAAGTGTGATCATCATCATCATCATTATCATCATTACATTCTTCTACTTCTTATAAAAGCGTGTGCAACTTATGAACAGGGGTGTGTAGACTTTTATATGCACTGGTATGTTGTAGCAGGCTGTGTAATCTGTATGAAAGACAATTGTATTGTCATAGGAACATTTGACAAAAAAAAATCCTGGCTCATACTTTAAAATAAATAAAAAATTGTGAGTTGACCAGAGTGCTGTGCTACTCTTGCAGTCGCGGATGGGGTTGGTGCCTTGACGATGCCCCCGCGAAGGAGACCATTTCTCAAGGCTCGCTGCTTCCCGGGGTTCTGTACAGTGCTGCCCATCAATGCAGGTTGCAGTATGGATCCGGATCCCTGCTGTGCGATGACATGGATGTAAGATGATATATCGTAATGTTGTTTTTTCATGTAAAAAGATAAGGCTTTTTGTTTTTTGCAATAATTTAATTTTCAATTTGTTAAAATTTGCTATTTTTTTCTAATTTATTGATGATTAAAAAGGCTATTTTCCACATAAAATGCATGGCACTTTAATGAAGAAAATTCACATTCAACAAAGTTGTCCTGTACATCATGTAATACGGTGCACTTTAGTTATAGTTATTAGTTACACAACATTCCCGCATGTTATTGTGATTTTTATTCTCCACACTTCTGCCGTGCAATAACTCCCACATAATACCGGTACTTCCGATTTACACCGTTCAAATTTCAACTCATTAACTAATTACACATTACTTACAGTATTTGCACAATTTAATGTTAAATATTATTTTTACCCATTCATTTTCAATGAGATTGACATTGAACTTTTTCTACGTGCCATTTCCACGCCTACTCCCATACATATAACTTATCATCATTAACACCTCTCTGTGCTCATTGGTGCAGTTGGTAAAGTGCATTGTTCAGTAACCAGGAGGTCGTGAGTTCAAATCACACCTTTGATTGTACACTGCAAAACATATGGCCATTATGCTAAGCGATATACATGTATACCAACTGACTACCATATCAAGAAATGCATTATCATTTCACTGAAATGATTAAATACATGCTTTCAGCTTCAGATGACACTTTTCAAAATAAACACGCCATTAGCCATGAATTTGAACAAATCAAGTTAGCTCAGTGCTTAGAGCAATTGCCTACCACCATGGAGAACCTGGGTTCAAACCCCGCTTGGCCCACATTTTAAAACTCTTCTAACAACTCTAATATTAACATTTTAAAAAAAAAAGCCGTACCACTGTGTACATATCAATACAGTATATCAGTATTTTGGTGCAGTTCAGTATTGTCTTCAGTTGTGTAATTATTCTAAATCCTGACATCAACTAAATATGGTTAATCCGTAAAACAAGGGCTTGGCTTTCGTGTCAACAAAATTAGCATTTTGATTTGTTTCATCTTTGACATGTTTGTTTCCTGTTTATTTAGCCAAGCGATGCCATGTGCAGATATGAATAATAGATGTACAGCACATCAACTGGGGTGTTTGAACAGAAGGTTGTGAAGACTATTGACTCATACACGTTCGCACGCGCTCATACTACAGGTGCCCTTCACTTCAAACAACATTTAGTCAATACAAATCATAACAATTTTCCTTAGAGCTTTCTCAGTTAGCTCCAAGGCCGATACATATTTACATTTGCTCCAGCCTTCTTCTGTTGTTCATTTCTTTAGCTTTTTTTTCTTTAAATGTTATATTTTGTGGAATGCCCAAGAGTGCCAAGAAAGGTGCTTTTAAGTCAATTATTATTATTGTTGTTATTGTAAACAGGGGTTTTGATAAGAATATTGATGTGGTTATCAAAGGAGACGCTCAAGATTGCCCCTTGGTGCTCTTTTGATGTTTTCTGATCTCACTGGCAGTGGCGAGTATATGATTTATTACGATTACTATTAATTAGTGAGTTAATCTTAACACTCCCAGCCATTTTCACTGAAGCAATCCCCTTCGCTCCGTGCTGTTTTACTGTATTTTGACTGATTTTGCAAGGGCTACAGACTATTGTGTTCTATTGCTATAAAAACATAGAAACTACCAAAAGAAAGATTTAGAGTCTCTTCTTTCATCAGGAAAAAAGTATATTTCTATTTCTGTTTCCGTTTTTCAGCAATTAGCATTAGAATATAGCTATGTTTCATAATTATTCACTAATCTATTTCAAATTGTGGGGGAAACAGCTTTGTTGCAACATGGCCCTGGTTGATCTCTTTTGCTCTGCTGCCACCTGCTGGTCGTTTTTGTAATAACTACCATTTCAACAGTTCTGTGCAGTTGAGAGGCTGCATCAAAGTCTTTTGCATGCTCTAGCAGAAAAAAAAGCTGAAAAACTTATAAATATGTCTTTGGGGCACTTAAAACATTTCAAATAGAACATATTTATATGTTTTTGGGAGCAAATGAGTTAAGAAGTGTTCTTTAATTAAACAGATCTACCAAAATAATCATTATCTGTAAATATTTCTGTTTGTAACCTACTTGTACCAAATGGAACCTACAATAATAAATCGCTCATGACACATTGATGCACAATAAAGGATTTATTTGGCTGCATTTAACAGTTTAAAAGATTGGAAATTGATACCCTAAATAATAGAAGTGCTTTATATTTTCTTGCGTGTCCAAATCATACGGAGAGTTGTTGGGGCTCAACTAAAAAGTAAGGCCACTGATGGTAACAAAGGCAGGGTTATATGTACAGAAATAGAATACTGTACTGTAGGGGTGTAACGGTTCACAGAAGTCGCTGTTTGGTACAAGTTTGGTTCTAACAGGAAAAAGCGATTAAAAAGTCCAAAAAACTGAATTGTCGGTTTCTTTTAATTTATTTTAAGCAGATGGTAGTGCAGGTAACAGTTTGTAAGTAAGTCTTATATGACGCACGAGCTTAAGCTTCTTCAATGTGACTACACGGGAGATCTCACTCAAAATAGGTATCTCGTGCCGTATGACAGTCTCTTTACGTACATAAACATCCATCCATTCATCCAAAAGCAATGAAATAGTACCAAAAAAGTGCTGTAGAGATAGCTGTGAGCACAACCACGGTTAGCATTAGCGTTAGTTCGCTATTATCTTCATCGCTACTAAACACTGCTGCGCCTCACAAAAAAATGAGATAAAAAATTGAACGGCCTATGAATCGATGCGACGTGAACCGAACTAGAACTGTGGAAATAACAGTGTTTTTAAAAGCTGCTCCAATCCTAGTTTGTACTGTGTAGTAAATCACTTCTCGTCCAATGAGAGGACAAACAGCCAAATTGTGTTTATCCCAGTGTTTAACCTGAAGATGTTGCCACACAGACGGTTTTTGCCCCAAATTCAAACTTTTAATAAACATGTAATAAAATGTCAAAATAATGACCAGGACATGTAGACATTATTAGTAGACACCCGTTTACACAGTTAATTAGAAAGAGAGAAAAAAATGCTTTAGTGTTGAGTATGGCTTTAAAGAGTCGTTAAAGTCAACCCCATTTTTATTGTTATTTTTTATACAATAATATATTCTATGCAGCCCCACTGGTCTAAATATGGTATTCTGGTTGCGTTAGTGGAATATGAGTTAAGCAGTCAACGCTGTGATTGACTGATGTCATCATCAGTCGACAGCAAAATGGCCGCCCCCAAGATAGATAAAATGGCAGGATTTTGCTGCATAACTCATATTCCACAAATGTACTATTAATCAGAATGTCATGTTTAGACTAGTGAGGTCACATGTAACATGTTCTTGTCAAGAAATGTTTAAAGTTGACTTCCACAAGTACTTTTTTCAAGGTATCTGTACTGTACTTTTACTGTGCATTTATTTCCCTAGTGCCATGACAAAATAAAATACTGGGTTTAGGAAAAAAAGAATTGATAAATTTACATTTGTGTTTTATTTTGGGTCTGGAAAAGGTCAATTTACTTTTTTACTTAAGTAGTACATTTTCAAGTTGGTACTTTTGTACTTTTACCAGTATAAGTACTGAACACACTTTTGACATCTGCAATTTGCACAATTTCTCTAGCTAATATTTCTTATCAGGTCAGCCCACTGCAAATAAAATAATCTCTTGTCATCGGGTAATCTATTCACACAGGAGGGCTCGCTGTTGAATTTGGTGCAGTTTATGTGGACGGGTGACGGGGTTTTGTGTTTGTGTATGGAACTGGAGCATAATGTAAAAGCGCACTTCTTCTCCTCTTTCTTTACCACATTATTATCAAAATGATGTTGGGTTTAGTGAGCCACTGTCCTGCCTGTTTTCTATGTCTCTCTCCTCAAACACATCTGACTCAACTGATCAGCTAATCAGCAAGCTCTGTAGAAGCCCGATAACGACCTTGTTCATCAATCAAGTGTGTTGATGGAGGGAGAGATGGAAAACAGGCAGGACAGTGGCTCTCGAAGACCAGGGTTCCCTATCATTGGTTTAGTGTTCCGTACCAGTTTTTTTATTCTGGGAAATTAAGATTTGATGGTGTGAGGTCGTCATCAAAGTCATTTTAGCACAGAAGGTGCAATATAGTTATGCGTAAATTATTTGGATTAGAAGTCAAATGTGTGTGTTTTTTTTTAAAGTTATACCATATCAATCTTTTACATCATTGCAGACACTGTATAAGTCAAAAGTCAAATTGACCCGCAAGCATTCAGCAAAAATGTCAAGGCAAGATCTGAGTAAGCGAACTCCCAGATAAACAGCACAGTTGACCTTTTGCGTTATCACTTGTCAAAACCAATTATAACTGTGTTGCACACATTTCCTCTTTTCTTTTATTAACTGATTGTTAGAGTAAATCCAATTGGTCTTGTGTACGTTAAGCCCTCAACGTGGCACCAATGATTTGTGTGCACTTAGTTCTGCCACTCTAACTACAGTTACCATGCATCCTCCCTGCTACTGTGTGAAAGTATAATAATGAGCACAGAGCAGGATGTTTGACAAGTAAAACAAAAGTTTATTTTCTTCTGTTTAAGAATGTGTGCGGCACACTGTGGTGTACTGTGGGAGCAACATGCCACTCCAAGCTGGACGGAGCTGTGGATGGAACCAGTTGTGGCCAAGACAAGGTGAGTCTTCTGTTTCATCACTTATGATGTAGTTCAGACAGTAGGTGTCAAACGGAAGGCCTGGGGGCCAGATCTGGCACACCACATTAGTTCATGTGGCCCATTAAAGCAAGTAGTGTGTCTTGTAATGAACGAAAACTAACCAAATAACTACAAACCCAATTCCAATGAAGTTGGGACATTGTGTTAAACATAAGTAAACATTCAATATAATGATTTGCTAATCAGGTTCAACCTACAGTAATTAGCAAGGCGCACCTGACTATAAGCTGCGCTAGCTAAATTTGGGGAATACTACACATTTAAGCCGCAGCCAACTGTAAGCCGCAGGTGTTTTTAATATTACCGTACCGGGTTACGATTACTT
This sequence comes from Leptonotus elevatus, assembly GCF_054856555.1. Classification (NCBI taxonomy): domain Eukaryota; kingdom Metazoa; phylum Chordata; class Actinopteri; order Syngnathiformes; family Syngnathidae; genus Leptonotus; species Leptonotus elevatus. Next base: position 22,699,924 of record NC_141241.1, on the reverse strand, counting down.
TATTTTCCATAATGAGCGTGCAAATTGTCTTGCTCTTGTTCTGTCTCTCGTACTGTATTTGGGCTCACTTGGTTTGTTTTCCTCTGCCTGACGCTTTTGCGCTGCCTTTATAGTGCGCCCCCTTGTGATCTAATGGATAAGCCGCACCTTTGTATTAGCCACAGGGTTGAATGCAAGTGAAAAAAGTAGAGGCTTGTAGTCCAGAAATTACTGTATATTTAATTGAATACACTACAAAGACAATATTTATTGTTTTTAACAAATGATCATGAAAGTTGCATTGTGGAGTGCAGTTAACCAATCACAGCGTGACCAATCACAGCGTGATTGGTCAACTGCTGGTCACATTATATGTACCAAACTCTCTCTCTATAGGGCTCTGCTATTTCTCTGAACACGCCCCCTCTGACATGAAAGCCGCGGCGCCGTGATAATAGACTACAATGACGAGGAGGGGTAAAACCAGCGTTTATCCGTCAACTTTCTGCCGAAGAGCATTGGTGCTCACTTTGATGAAAAGGACATGATATGCATATGTGAGGTGGACAGGTTAGATTGCCGATAAAGTTTCAGCTTGCTTTTTTTCCCCCAACTTGGCGACACTGCTAACTGAAATTACCCCCTCTCTTACACTGGTGAGTGCTTACAAATCTGATTATACAAAGACTTTACATCCGGATTTATTATCCCTTTACGTGAGGTCAAAATGCCAACAAAGTTAGCAGTTTTACGCAAGTCTTGGCAGTGTTATTGAGGCCACCGTCATTTATGCCGTAAAAAGTCTTTATGGTGTTGGTAAGTTATTAAATTCAACTGTGTAATATATATTAAATCATAGCAGCACAAATGAACAAAACAGATTATTTCCCCCACATTTTGTGTGGGGAGGCTAGCTTGAGCCACCATGTTCAAAGTGCCAGATCACATCTTTTGCCTTCATTTAATAACTATACAATCGAGCTACATCTACACGACTGATTCAGTAATTGACTCGCCTGTAATGAAGTGATTGCTACACAAGCAATGAGAAGGATCGCAAATCCTCCGTCTTGTTGTTCACGCTTTTTATGGCTACTGTGATCCATTGGCTACGCATTGGTTCCTCTTTTGGTAGCCCTGAGAATGCATGATCCTTTTTTTTTTTTTGCGTCTTCTTGTTGTGGACAGTTGCTCCACAATAGCTGTGGCGTTTGCCGTTTATTCAAAGTGGCAGATGCGTTTTCTATGCTGCCAAAATGGCTGAGCTGACACGTGACGTCAACGTCCGGAACTCTATTGGCACTAACACAGCCCCATACCATCACATATGCTGGCTTTTGAACTTTGCGTCCATAACAGTCAGAATGGTTCTTTTCCTTTTTAACCCAGAGGGCACGATGTCCACAATTTTCCAAAACAATTTGAAATGAATTGACCAGGTCCATGGCAGTTAAATCGAGGTTCCACTGTATAGTTTTTACAGTCATAACAACTCTCTGAGAGAAACCAACTACAATGGTTTGACATCCCTGAGCCGTAAATGAAAGATCAGTGACTTTTGTTTATCACGTGTTAACCTCCAATCAGCGAAGAACATGAAGTGTTAATTGAATCAGTTTTCCAAACTGTGTTGTTTTCTTGCCAGTGGTGTTTCAGTGGGGAGTGTGTCCCAGCTGGACATTACCCAGACAGAGTCAACGGTGGCTGGGGTACGTGGAGTGAGTGGTCTGCCTGCTCAAGGTCGTGTGGGGCAGGAGTCGAGAGTGCGCAGCGGGACTGTGATGATCCAGTGTAAGTTTTATGAGGTTTATTTTCAATTCCTTTTTACTTGAGTTTATATATTCATACTAATCAGACATTTTGGTACACTGCACGGTCTAATTAGAGCCAATACTTTTATGTTCATCAGTACTCAAAAGATGTTTAACCTTTAATCCAAAAGGTTGTAGTGGTCCTTCTTCTTCTGGAGGACTGGACAAGAACCATCCTGGTGTTACTAACCTGGTCTCGCTAACTGTCCTAATGGGGCCTTCGTTAAATCCGCCAGGAGAAGAAAGGCCACTTACAGCTGAGCCTGCAGATAGTAACAGGAAGCCGAGGGTGGTGGTGGTCCCGTACGTGGTGGTTGGTTTGTCAGAGAAACTCCGAATGATTTGTTTTTCATCAAATGAAAGATGGTTCACCCCAAAGACAGAACTCAAAGATGCTAACTCAGCACAGCGCTTAATGCTGTGCAGTGTTGTGAGGAATGCAATGAGGAACCAAATAGCCTTTGAACAAGTGCATGGCACTACTTTGTTTTGTTTTGTTTTCGGGATCCAGAGACCTTCCTCTACCAAATAGCCTTTGAACAAGTGCATGGCACTACTTTGTTTTGTTTTGTTTTCGGGATCCAGAGACCTTCCTCTGAGAACGTGATCAAAATTTGGATAAGGATATTATTGTTTGAAACGTGTAAAAGAAGCCCTCGATGTCAAACTAGAAAAGCTGTTTTTAAACACCTATCGACCGTGTGCAACTATGTCCTGACTCGAAGGTACCAGTAATTGAAAGCAGGTTCTTTTTATAGAACACAGTTCTCAGTAATTCTATTCCTAGGCATAATTTGCTAGACGTAACGATTGCAATTAAGAGAGGGAAAAAAACAGCGCTATAATATCCTGGGCTCGGCTGCTTATGTGCCTCGTTCTCACGTCAGAGTTGGCCTACAGAGTAGAGAAGGATGGGGGGCGGGGATGGGGGGTGGGGGGTCAGCTGTGTGACCAACTGTGATTGGGCTCATGGTCACGGTGAGAATGAGGCAGGATCACCCCACTCTCGCTGGACGTTGCAGTTTCTAATAAGTGAGTTTATCATTATGTGGAAAGCGTTCTCAAAAGCAAGTCACGTGTTCTTTTTCGCTATACAATTATTGATGTTTGAATTAGTTTTGGCTCAAATTGAATGAAAAGGACCACTGTAAATATTCCGAAATGTAAGTAGCCAAGTGTCATATTTTGGGTACCGTATTCAGAGGGGGAAAAAATTACCTGGTGGATTAGAAGAGAGCTGATATCCTTGCAGAAATAATGACAGGCAGAAGCTCTTCTTTGTTATCATTCTCAGTGTTTAAATTTGTCATAACAGTTGGGCATAAAAACCCAAATAGAGTATTTCATTTTCTCTGACGCCAATAAGATTTGAGCCGGACATTTTCCGAAGGCACTGTGAAAACTGCGTTGACCTTTTTGGTCTTCTTGGCATACTTTGAGATTCATGTCATCTACTTTTGTCTATTATTTATTAGAATTTATTTCCTATTCATTTTACCAGAAGCCAAAGGCAACAAACAACATCCTCAACAAAAAAGTAAAAATCCAATTCGATTCAATTATAATTATAATTATAATGTCTCATCATAATTTAGACCCATCTTTTGCCTATGTAGATACCTTTGCAACATAACCTGCTTCGTATTTGTCATGTCCTTCCTTCCATATTGCTATTACGCATATATACCGATTTACATCTCCTGCCTACCTCCACCAACAGCCCCATCCACCACCGCCCCCGCTGTTTTCTTACCCCTGGGTAAGTAGGTCATGGTTGATGTGTTGTCTCTTAGCAACTGCATCTCATCGACCCATTGCCTTGCATTGGATGAGCTTAAGGCCTTGCTGTATGTTCCGCATTAAACTCTAGTAAACAGTAGTCGATATTGGTGAGAATCTGATCATCACGTTCCTCAACTTCCTCACCAGTAGCGTATTTACATAAATATCCTGTTTTATTTCTCGCTCCGGAAGGATACCATCTTTCTTCACCTTTCTGTGTTTTCTTACTCACTTAAGGTGCCATTTGTTTGTTCTGTTTCATTAGTTTGTGCCTGGTTGCTTACGTCAGGTTTCATTTTAAGTACACGACTCCGTATGCTCACACCATATGTTTGGTGCATATTGGTTTGCCCTGTTCTGCACCAGGTCATCATCGTCATCACTAATTTGTGTTTCCTGTTGTGCTTCTTCTTTTGTCATAAACTTTACTATCCTGCGTTTCTACACTGTCTGAATGGAAAACTAACTAGGTAGTGTTATTTTTGTTAAACCCAACAAAGATTTCCTCCTCACACTTGGAGTCTAGTTCTTTTTGTTGTGTTGTGCACAAACGTAATTGTTGAAACATCTGTTTCTCTCAACAGCTGCTGTCTGGATTGCGTAAGTCCATATTAACGTCGTTGGGAACCCACTCAATTAGCATGCACCATGTCATCACTGTCAAATAGTGTGTGGCAATTATGCTCAGCGGTGCCATTTTGAAGTGATGAATGTGATGCTGGTGTCTCATGCCTAATGATAGTTTTACTTAACAAACTTTGGCAGTTTTTACCCATAAACTCTGTTCCATTATCAGATCTGCAGCATTTGACCTTCCCGTACGGGTCTATAGCAATGCTTCTCAATTATTATGGGCCTGCTTGAGCGGAGCAAGCAGGCACATATTACTATCCACCCTAGAAAAGGGTTTATTATGGGCCTGCTAAGCGGAGCAAGCAGCAGCGAAGCTGCTGCTTGCGGAGCAAGCAGGCACATATTACTATCCTAGAAAAGGGGTTTATTTTTTTTATTATGGGCCTGCAGCGAAGCTGCTGCTTGCGGAGCAAGCAGGCACATATTACTATCCACCCTAGAAAAGTGTTTAATTATGGGCCTGCTAAGCGGAGCAAGCAGCAGCGAAGCTGCTGCTTGCGGAGCAAGCAGGCACATATTACTATCCTAGAAAAAGTGGTTTATTTTTTTTATTTTTTATTATTTTTATTAGTTTTGGCTCAAATTGAATGAAAAGGACCACTGTAAATATTCCGAAATGTAAGTAGCCAAGTGTCATATTTTGGGTACCGTATTCAGAGGGGGAAAAAATTACCTGGTGGATTAGAAGAGAGCTGATATCCTTGCAGAAATAATGACAGGCAGAAGCTCTTCTTTGTTATCATTCTCAGTGTTTAAATTTGTCATAACAGTTGGGCATAAAAACCCAAATAGAGTATTTCATTTTCTCTGACGCCAATAAGATTTGAGCCGGACATTTTCCGAAGGCACTGTGAAAACTGCGTTGACCTTTTTGGTCTTCTTGGCATACTTTGAGATTCATGTCATCTACTTTTGTCTATTATTTATTAGAATTTATTTCCTATTCATTTTACCAGAAGCCAAAGGCAACAAACAACATCCTCAACAAAAAAGTAAAAATCCAATTCGATTCAATTATAATTATAATTATAATGTCTCATCATAATTTAGACCCATCTTTTGCCTATGTAGATACCTTTGCAACATAACCTGCTTCGTATTTGTCATGTCCTTCCTTCCATATTGCTATTACGCATATATACCGATTTACATCTCCTGCCTACCTCCACCAACAGCCCCATCCACCACCGCCCCCGCTGTTTTCTTACCCCTGGGTAAGTAGGTCATGGTTGATGTGTTGTCTCTTAGCAACTGCATCTCATCGACCCATTGCCTTGCATTGGATGAGCTTAAGGCCTTGCTGTATGTTCCGCATTAAACTCTAGTAAACAGTAGTCGATATTGGTGAGAATCTGATCATCACGTTCCTCAACTTCCTCACCAGTAGCGTATTTACATAAATATCCTGTTTTATTTCTCGCTCCGGAAGGATACCATCTTTCTTCACCTTTCTGTGTTTTCTTACTCACTTAAGGTGCCATTTGTTTGTTCTGTTTCATTAGTTTGTGCCTGGTTGCTTACGTCAGGTTTCATTTTAAGTACACGACTCCGTATGCTCACACCATATGTTTGGTGCATATTGGTTTGCCCTGTTCTGCACCAGGTCATCATCGTCATCACTAATTTGTGTTTCCTGTTGTGCTTCTTCTTTTGTCATAAACTTTACTATCCTGCGTTTCTACACTGTCTGAATGGAAAACTAACTAGGTAGTGTTATTTTTGTTAAACCCAACAAAGATTTCCTCCTCACACTTGGAGTCTAGTTCTTTTTGTTGTGTTGTGCACAAACGTAATTGTTGAAACATCTGTTTCTCTCAACAGCTGCTGTCTGGATTGCGTAAGTCCATATTAACGTCGTTGGGAACCCACTCAATTAGCATGCACCATGTCATCACTGTCAAATAGTGTGTGGCAATTATGCTCAGCGGTGCCATTTTGAAGTGATGAATGTGATGCTGGTGTCTCATGCCTAATGATAGTTTTACTTAACAAACTTTGGCAGTTTTTACCCATAAACTCTGTTCCATTATCAGATCTGCAGCATTTGACCTTCCCGTACGGGTCTATAGCAATGCTTCTCAATTATTATGGGCCTGCTTGAGCGGAGCAAGCAGGCACATATTACTATCCACCCTAGAAAAGGGTTTATTATGGGCCTGCTAAGCGGAGCAAGCAGCAGCGAAGCTGCTGCTTGCGGAGCAAGCAGGCACATATTACTATCCTAGAAAAGGGGTTTATTTTTTTTATTATGGGCCTGCAGCGAAGCTGCTGCTTGCGGAGCAAGCAGGCACATATTACTATCCACCCTAGAAAAGTGTTTAATTATGGGCCTGCTAAGCGGAGCAAGCAGCAGCGAAGCTGCTGCTTGCGGAGCAAGCAGGCACATATTACTATCCTAGAAAAAGTGGTTTATTTTTTTTATTTTTTATTATTCCACAGATTTTTCACCAAAAATGCAGCCCGTACCGTAGATCGCACCGGGACAAATGAGGTATCAAACGATGCGGCTCGATCTGACTCGCTGCGCTATTATTTTTATAAGAATTCCCAGTTACCATGGCGACACAATTCCCCAAAATGTCCCCCAAAAAGTCCCATAGGAATGAATGGGAATCCGAAAATGATCACATCAAATCAAGCACCTTTTTCCAAGACACGCTGCGCACGCATACGTTAACCGACCGATATGAAAATTAGCTCATTTTGTTGGAATTTTTGTCATCTTTAGCTCAGTGTCAAAAAAAAAATTAAGGAATGAAAGCTCTCCCCCCTGTGCGGGTTCAAAGACAGTGAGCAAAGGGGTGAAAGTCGCCTTTCTTGCATCAGTTAGAGCGTGACTAATTAAGGTCTGAGTGCTGGGAACCAAAAAATATATTTCCAAAAGTTTCACTTCAACTCGTCACCATGGCCACAATCTTTGCTCACTAGACATCAAATTCGCACATTTTGTAGCCACAAGCCTCTGCTTTCTGAAGAACTAAGTTTTATTTGGCTAAGGTGTCATTTAGTACCTTTATTTTCACTTTAAGCGAGGAGAAGTCGCACATTTTTGATCTCTTTTCAATGTAATTTTCGCCGTTTTTGCCTCTTCATTTTCGATCAATCATAAGTTTTCAACCTGCTCTCATTTGGTCATTTTTCATCCGATTAAAAAACTGAGAACATGCTCGCGTCCCCCAAACCCTTGCCGTTCTAACGAGCCATTTCTGGAATCTGCATCTTCAACCGTTAAGTCGCGAGAGGCTTTTGTTTGAGGTGAGCGTAATCCTATACAAATCAATGGAGTGTTGGTGCGTGACGTCTCCTCACAACTTAAAATCAAATGTGTGTGCGTGAATGTGCATGTTTTGTAAAGGGGCAGTGAGATACTGTTAATTATGGTAGATTCCACATTTCTTGACCGATTTCAATGGTTTGAATTTTAAACTGTTCAGCTCATTGAAATGTTACTTAAAATCAAATGTGTGTGCGTGAATGTGCATGTTTCTTAAAGGGGCAGTAAGATACTTTATTTGATCTTGATTATGGTTAACTTGCACATTTCTAGAGCGATTTCAACGGTTTAAATTTTAAACTGTTCAGCTCATTGAAATGTTAGTTAAAATCTAATGTGTGTGCGTGAATGTGCATATTTCTTAAAGGGACAGTAAGATACTTTATTTGATCTTGATTATGGTTAACTTTTACATTTCTTGAGCGATTTCAATGGTTGAAATTTTAAACTGTTCAGCTCATTTAAATGTTAGTTAAAATCAAATGTATGTGCGTGAATGTGCATGTTTCTTAAAGGGCCAGTAATACTTTTAGTTGATTATAACTTCCACATTTCTTGAGCGATTTCAATGGTTGAAAGTTTAAACTGTTCAGCTCATTGAAAAGAGTTAGCAGGCCCATTCAAAATTTCCGCGGGAATTTTTCTAGTTTCTATTAGTACCGATGGACCTCTCAGTCTGTCACTGACGGACGCCCGTTTTGTTGACAGTTGACAAATAACTGACTGACGGAATGCCCACCATTGTCTGTCTGTCCTAAAATAGCAGTGATGAAGTAATGACAGAAGCGTGGTTTAAATAACATGACAGACTGACGATTACAGTTTGGTTTGGTTTGAAAAACATTACGGACTGTCGATGACGGAAGGGCGCCCAGGACGCTGAATAATGAATGAACGAGCAAAATGTTGTAAATTGATCCCCTCTGTCATTCACAGTGTATGAATACAGTGTTCCCTCGTTTATCACTGGTGTTACAAGTAGTCAGCTTTATTTTTTGCATTTATTATAAATGTTTTAAGACTGTAAAACTCCCGTACCGCACACGTTATACACTTTTTTCATAGAGGCATTTCCGTTTACTCAAATTTCTCTCGTTTAAAAACTCCCAATGTTCAAACCTTAATAAAATTAAATAATAATAAGAAATGCATGCAATATTGCACACAACAAAAATCCACGAACAGCAAGACCACGAAAAGTGAACCGCGTTATGCAAGGGGAAATGTTAATATAACCTGTTGTGTTTGAGAATGGTATGTGCTTGCTGAAAATCTCACTGTTCAGACTTCTGGAGCGATATCAGCACCGTATAGAGGCTGACAATGCGCCGCTTGCCTGCACCCACATAATCATTTCTTAATATTTGTAGCCCCAACCCAACTTCAGAAAACAGGTGAGCTGTGATTGGTCACTGCCTGAGTCCTGAGCAAATGCGATATCATCTTCAGTCGACTGCAAGTGGCAAAATGGCCACCCGCTCAGATGGATACAAATGGATGGATTTTGCTGCTTAACTCATATTCCACAAATGTAATATTAATCAGAATGTCATTTTTAGACTAGAAAGGTCACATATAACATATTATTGTCACAAAATACTTAAGGTTGGCTTCCCCTTTAAGTGACCCAAAAACGTAGTCTCTCACAGTTAGTGTTTTTGTCATCCCCGTCAAAAATTTGTCTTACTCCAGTTATTCGCCGACTCTTTGTACTACTCGACATTGGGCTTGCGGCTTCTTTCTGGTAGTAAAGATCTGGCTTCAGTTGGATTTTGAGCACAGAACCTGTTGGCAGGGTGGTACTACAGTAAAAAAACAAACAAAAAAACGGATAATATATTGTTATAATGATGAAAGAATTACTGCATGCAACCTGTCTCGTCTGACAGTGTGGAAGAAAAACGTTATACAAAGCAACAAAAAATCAAAAGAACACTTTTTTGTAACATGCATGCAATAAAGTACCAACACACTATTTGAGAGCATATACATTAACAATATATTGCATGTTCTAATATTTTGTAAATGTATCCTCAGTTAGTACTTTGGTGATGATCTCCCAGTCTATAATGTGGTAAAATAATGTGGCTTTAAAATGAGTATGGAGAAAAAACTTTGTGTCAAATGCGTCCCTTGAAGTTTTGACTGATGTGAAGTGTGGACAGGAGTGGTAGGGGGTTATTCAATTCACACCTGTCTGTCACTCACTGTCAAAAGTTAGGTTGTTACCAGGCATTGGGTGGCAGCACATTTTAAGTCAGACAGTTTAAGTTAAATACAGTTGATTAAAATAGGCCATACAAATCATTGCTAATAATCAATGTTTACAAGAAGAAGAAAAAAAATTCAATTTGCTCAGTTAGCTTCTGAATATAATTTAGTAGAGTATATAAAAAAAGAAATGAAAACACCACCACCTATATTGACCAAGTATGAGTGCACTTTAAATTTTTGCTGACACAGTCCAGCAGATTGGGTTGACTGGATCCATGTTGTCTTCCAGGCTTTTGCGAATACATGTTCACCCAGAGGGTGTGTCCTGTCATCAATTGACGCTAACAGCTGATCTGATCTGCTCACTAATGATTATTTTAAACATCGATTAATCTGTCCATAATTTTTTAATTGATGAATCTGATTTTTTTTTTTTTAATCCAGGACAATATTTCAAACTGACAATGCAGAAATTATACAAACATATATTATAATTCAATTCCTGGTTTGATCTGTAGCATGCAGTGTTAAGAAACACGGTCCGGTCTATAGTCCAGGACAATATTTCAAACTGACAATGCAGAAATTATACAAACATATATTATATTTCAATTCCTGGTTTGAACTGTAGCATGCAGTGTTAAGAAACACAGTCCGGTCTATAGTTGAGCTGCAGGTGATCGGCAATGAAAGGCATTGATCAGCATATGCAGATAAGAAATCGGCCAATCACGATCCACTAGATAATAAGTTCCTGTATCGCAAAGTTATAAAAGCCAATGAGCTAATCATAAATTAAAACAGAATAAAGAAGCAACAAAAGCAAATGTTATTTACAACTAGAAAAATTCCCGCGGAAATTTTGAATGGGCCTGCTAACTCGCGTGGAAACACGCAATAAAAATAACATTTAAACCATTGAAATCGCTCAAGAAATGTGCAAGTTAACCATAATCAAGATCAAATAAAGTATCTTACTGTCCCTTTAAGAAATATGCACATTCACGCACACACATTTGATTTTAACCAACATTTCAAAGAGCTGAACAGTTTAAAATTTAAACCATTGAAATCGCTCAAGAAATGTAAAAGTTAACCATAATCAAGATCAAATAAAGTATCTTACTGCCCCTTTAAGAAACATGCACATTCACGCACACACATTTGATTTTAAGTAACATTTCAATGAGCTGAACAGTTTAACATTTAAACCATTGAAATCGCTCAAGAAATGTAAAAGTTAACCATAATCTACTAAAAGTATTACTGCCCCTTTAAGAAACATGCACATTCATGCACACACATTTGATTTTAACTAACATTTCAATGAGCTGAACAGTTTAAAATTTCAACCATTGAAATCGCTCAAGAAATGTAAAAGTTAACCATAATCAAGATCAAATAAAGTATCTTACTGTCCCTTTAAGAAATATGCACATTCACGCACACACATTTGATTTTAACCAACATTTCAATGAGCTGAACAGTTTAAAATTCAAACCATTGAAATCGCTTAAGAAATGTAAAAGTTAACCATAATCAACAGTATGTTACTGCCCCTTTAAGAAACATGCACATTCACGCACACACATTTGATTTTAAGTAACATTTCAATGAGCTGAACAGTTTAAAATTTAAACCATTGAAATCGCTCAAGAAATGTGGAATCTACCATAATCAACAGTATCTTACTGCCCCTTTACAAAACATGCACATTCACGCACACACATTTGATTTTAAGTTGTTAGGAGACGTCACGCACCAACGTTCCATTGATTTGTATAGGATTACGCTCACCTCAAACAAAAGCCTCTCGCGACTTAACGGTTGAAGATGCAGATTCCAGAAATGGCTCGTTAGAACGGCAAGGGTTTGGGGAACGCGAGCATGTTCTCAGTTTTTTAATCGGATGAAAAATGACCAAATGAGAGCAGGTTGAAAACTTATGATTGATGGAAAATGAAGAGGGGAAAACGGCGAAAATAACATTGAAAAGAGATCAAAATTGTGCGACTTCTCCTCGCTTAAAGTGAAAATAAAGGTACTAAATGACACCTTAGCCAAATAAAACTTAGTTCTTCAGAAAGCAGAAGCTTGTGACTACAAAATGTGCGAATTTGATGTCTAGTGAGCAGAGATTGTGGCCATGGTGACGAGTTGAAGTGAAACTTGAAATCAATTTTTTCCCTGTCTACACTCTGTTTCTTAATTGGTCCGCTCTAGCTCATGCAATACACACACATGGGATAAAGGATATTTCACTCACTGTCTTTGAACCCGCACAGGGGGGAGAGCTTTCATTCCTTAAATTTTTTTTTGACACTGAGCTAAAGATGACAAAAATTCCAACAAAATGAGCTAAAATTCATATCGGTCGGTTAACGTATGCGCGCGCAGCGTGTCTTGGAAAAAGGTGCTTGATTGGAGTTGATCTCTTTCGGTTTCCCATTCATTCCTATGGGACTTTTTTTTGGGAGTTTTTTGGGAATAGCGTCGCCATGGTAACTGGGAATTCTTATAAAAATAATAGCGCAGCGAGTCAGATCGAGCCGCATCGTTTGATACCTCATTTGTGCCGGTGCGATCTACGGTACGGGCCGCATTTTTGCGGAAAATAATAAACCCTTTTTCCCTTTTTCTAGGATAGTAATATGTGCCTTCTGCTTCGCAGCAGGCCCATAATAAAGTTGTAACAACACTGTCCTTCAGTCCCAGGAACAAGGGGAAGTACTGCCTGGGAGAAAGACAGCGGTATCGCATCTGTAACACAAGACCGTGTCCAAACAACGTGCCCACATTTAGAGACCTCCAGTGCAGTCACTTCAACAGCGCACCCTACAAGGGCAAATTCTACAAGTGGGTGGCCGTCATTAGCAGAGGTGAGCAGGCCGATTTTGATTCAAGTTGACAACCTGATGCTTTGTGGCCGTGTCTACTGTAACACCTTGTCTCACACGTTTGTGTCCATCTTCTGCTTCAGTCAGTCCTTGTGAACTCCACTGCCGTCCACTGAATGAACATTTCTCGGAAAAGATGCTCGATGCTGTCACTGATGGCACGCCGTGCTTTGAAGGCAACAAAAGCCGAAACATGTGCATCAATGGCATCTGTAAGGTAGCAGCATGTCTGTTTAATATATCTCTAAGAGAAAATTTCATTTCATTTTTCTAATTAATTAAACCACTGGTTAGATATACTGTACTGTATTCCTTGTATGTATTTGGTGAAATGCTGTATATGCTACATTCTCTTTACAGCAGTGCTTCTCAATTATTTATTACAGGAGGAAAAAAAAAAATGCTCGCCCCTCCAACTCTCCACCGCGACAATAAATAGTGTAATTTGTCTATATAATTGTTGTAAGTACACCTCTGCTGGATCCCTCCACACACTCTGACAATAAGAGTGCCACTGCCCCCTACTGTAGTGGATGTACACACACACACGCCCCTCTATTTGAGAGGCACTGCTTTTCAGTAATGCGTTGTGCAATTGACATTTTGCATTGCATGTTATTCAAAATATGGTGAGTGTGGATGATTGTTCGTCTCTGTGTGCCCTGGATTGGCTGGCAACCAGTTCCGGGTGTACCCCGCCTGGGATAGACTCCAGTGACCCCCCCCCCCCCCCCCCCCGCGATCCTTGTGAGGACTAAGCGGTTAAGAAAATGGATAGATGGATTTTATTCAAAATGCTGTGCCCATTATTTTTCAAGATAAAATCCACTTGACTATCTGGGCCAAAATGCCAGTTACTGATACACTCTTGGATACAGATTAGACTAAAGATTCCATGACATTTTGTGACATTTTTGTTAGACACTCATTATTTTCACAATTTCACATAGCAATGACATTATCCAGCCATCCGTTTTCTATAGCGATTGTCCTCCTTATTATGGTTGGAGTTGGAGTCCATGAATATTTCCCCTCTTCCCGTACAGACAGGGACTAAAACATTTATATATATATATATGTATATATATATATATATATATATATATATATATATATATATATATATATATATATATATATATGATTCTATTCATGTTTACCTCACAATAAACACATTTTGTATTACAAACTTTTATTTTTCAATAAAAAAAGGTTCAGTGAATGTGCACAGTAAATTTTGTCAGGTACATTTTACTCTATAAAGTCTATATCCGGTCCCAGTCTAAACTAGAGTAAGTTTTACACTTGGAAGAAAGGTAAATATTAATAATACGATTTTTTTTTTGTTTTAAACACTCAGGTGTTGTGGATCGTTCACAGAACTTTTAAATTGGGAGAAGGCCAAGCAACCCGCTGAGCCATGCCAGTCCTATTGTGTGTCAGTATATTGCTGGTGTCAGGAATCCTCATACCTCCCGACCATTTTTGGTCTTTTGGATATAACAGCAATGTTATTCAACAGTAGCCGTGGCATAGCTCAAGTGATAGAGTAGCCGTCTCCCATGCTGAAGGTTGTGGGATTGTTGGGATTTTATTTTATTTTTTAAATTATATATAATATGTGACTCTCTTCCAAGTGTAAAGTTTTAGTTCTGGGACCGAATATAATCTTTTTCAGAGTAAAATTTACTCTACGAAATGAACTCTGTGCATAAGAAACTTGTGGGGTTCAGTACCTTCAACAAGGTTAAGAACAACTGGTGTAGATCATGTTTTGTGTTGTGTTATTCCTATTGCCAGAATGTCGGCTGTGACTACGTAATTGAGTCAAATGCGGCGGAGGATCGATGCGGAGTGTGCCTTGGTAACGGCTCCACCTGTGCAACTGTGAGGAAAACATTTGAGGAGAGTGAAGGACTTGGTATGTCTCTCAATTTCAGCTGATTTCACGATGGACTGAGCATTGTTATTATTGGATAGTGTTTCTCAACTCATAAAATCGACAACACTATAGATGGTTTCTGTTTTGGCAAGGATTCTTGCCAATGAATGTGATTTTGTCCTTATTTAATTGACTCCTTAATGAACATGTGCCAAACCTTTTTGGATTCTGCTTCACAATGTACTTCCGGTATGCATGAACTGTGATTCCACAAGCATTTCCACTGAGATGAGATGCATTGTCATCAAGGTTATGTGGACATTGGACTGATCCCCGAGGGATCATGGGACATCAGGATTGAGGAGATGGCCGAAGCTGGAAATTTTCTAGCGCTCAGAGGTGACAGTCCCAACAAGTATTATCTGAATGGCGGCTGGACTATACAATGGAATGGCGAGTACAAGGCAGCTGGGGCCATATTTACCTATGAACGGACAGGACATTTAGAGAACCTGACCTCACCTGGGCCCACCATGGAACCACTGTGGATTCAGGTGGGATTGATCATGAAATTCAACTTTTTTTTAATTTTATTATACCTATCAATACAGATGTGGTTGCGTCCAAACTCTGCAATTAACAGTGTTTTTCCATTTACTGAGCAAATGGACTCTTTCAGGCTTCTGACCTCATCACAGTACAAACAAAACTCTTATTAAAAGCTGGCATTTTAGTAGGATTAAGTGGAACAGCCCAAAAAATTTCATAGGTCCTATTTGGAGAATTTTTTTTATTTTGAAATGACTGGTAGTTTCTGATCATCTCATGGCCATGACGGGGTCCCTGAAGAGTCATTTCTTAGATCCCTTTTGTTTAGTCTGTATATGTTACCCTTGGGTCAAATGCTTCAAAATGTCAATCATGGCTATGCGGATGGCACACAGCTAATTTCCCAGCAGTTTAATTAAAGAATTGCGGCACTGTTTGAATCAAATTAACAATTGGATGAGCCAAAATCCCCTTTAGTTTAACAAAAACAAAACTGCTGTAGTTAGTAAACACTTGGAGTAAAGGTTAAGGTCTTGTAATACAAAAATTCAAATTCTAGAGCTTTCAGCTGTAGGGTAAGTAAACGATTTTATGGAAACAGTAACAGTAACTTATTTAATTAGCGCAGAATGGAGACAGTAATTTACTTGTTTTACAGTATACTGCATTAGAATAAACTGAGTGTGCAATACTTCTCTTGTCTTGAAACTTCAAAATTCTAATCCCAGAAAATTATTGCAGTACTGTAAACTCTTTTAAAGCTGTACTCTTACATTTTTTTTACCCTCCCCTGCCCTCCTCTCATCACCTCTCCTCTCTTAAAATGTTCTCCCATCTCCCAAGCTGATATGACTAAAATCATCATTTCCAGGAAATCTTCGCACATGCTCTTAAATCCTTCTGACCTTAAGAGCAAGCTGAATTCTCGCCGTATTCATTCACAAATACTACGGGATCTTGTACTGCTCCCGCTGATACGTTTGCAACCAACCTTTTTTTTAGGTCCGACCAATCAGGCGTTGTTTGGGGCGGGATGGAACAGTGAGAGGATTTTTATCTGGTAAAGATGTTCGTGCTTCCCCTTTTCCACATCACGGATGACGCCCTCACTTGGCTGACATTCTACCTTTCAGACTGGAATTTTTTTTAATCAATAACTGCTTCTCCTCTATTGCCCCACTTGTACCTCAAGGCATCCCTCAGGGCTCGGCAATTGGTCCATCTCCCCCTTGGTCAGATTATCCTTTGCCATGGCCTCCACTTTCACTGTTGCAGATGACATCCAAATTTACTTATCGGCCAAATCTATAGACCATCAAGCCCAACCCACCTCCTCTAACTGCATTTCTAATATTAGCTCCTGGATGCAAACGCATTTTCTTAAACTTAACTATTCCAAAACAGATATGACCATAATAGGCCCCAAATCCCTCACTTCACCAACCTAGACTTTCACTTTGCCTTTGGGAACTCCACTCTCTAACCTTCACTCCACTGCCGGAACCTCAGTCATCACAGACATGGAATAAAATTAAAAATGCAATTATGCCATCTAGTGGCAGAAAAATGACCTCAACACAAATATATATTACACTCGATTTTACAGTACAGCACAACCTATTAATTTTAACTAAATTTTATGATTCATAATGAAATTGTCATGTTTTGGGTTCTGTTTTCCTTGTGTGTCTCCCTTGGTCTTGTTTAAGTGTGATCCTGCCCTTCCTCGTGTGATCCAATCAGTGCCCTCAGCCACTTGTGTCTTGCCCCAGGTGTGTCTTGTTGTGTCGTTAGTCTGTGTATTTAGTCTGCTGTCTCCCCTCTGTCTGTGTCGGGTCATTGTTGTATTCCCCCCTGTGATGATGCCCGTTTTTGCCTTGGATTTCCCCCCCATGTCATGCTGCCCGTTTTGCCTTGTTGTTTTCTCCATGTTATGTTTTTCCGTGCAATTTAGATCTCGCCTTTTGTTTTGTAGAAATTAAAATCCCTTTTTTGATCGAACCTCTGCCTCCTTGCCCTGTCTTCCCGCATTTGGGTCCTCAAGCTCCCCCTTCTTGACAGAAAAAAAACATAACATGGAGAAAACAACAAGGCAAAACGGGCAGCATGACATGGGGGGAAAATCCAAGGCAAAAACGGGCAGCATCACAGGGGGAAATACAACAATGACCCGACACAGACAGAGGGGAGACAGCAGACTAAATACACAGACTAACGACACAACAAGACACACCTGGGGCAAGACACAAGTGGCTGAGGGCACTGATTGGATCACACGAGGTAGGGCAGTATCACACTTAAACAAGACCAAGGGAGACACACAAGGAAAACAGAACCCAAAACATGACAGAAATGACTGTATCAATGACTAAAATATGTAGTCATATTTCTATTTAACAGTGTTTCCACTTTTGTGTTAACAAGAGTATGAAGACTTACTGTAGATTTTATTGTACATTTAGAACGGATTTAAAATTTGCGATTAATTGTGAGTTAACTATTGAAGTCATGCGATTAATTACGATTAAAAATTGGAATCGCCCGGCACACCTTATTTATTTATTTATTTATTTATCCATGTATTTATCTATTTATTCCAAATTAGATATCATTTTGAAAAAAAATGTCACGTTATATTTTCTCTATATTCACCATTCTTTGGTTGACCAGGAAAAATCACATAGTTCTCGTGTCAGTAGAACAGCCAAAGCCATAAAGTCAGTCATAGACAAAGGATTCTATGAGTGATTTTAAATTTAAGTTGTTTTCCAATGTAATAACATTTAGGAAAAATGGATGGATTATGTGAGAAATACAATGATGCTGCTCTCTTAATCGTCATTTTGTCTCACACAAAGCTGTTTGTTTTATTTATTTTTGTAGCTCCTCTTCCAAGAGACCAATCCAGGAGTGCGCTATGAGTACACAATCAGTCAAAATGTTTCCGAGGACAATACCATCCCTGCCTCAGTTTTCTTCTGGAAGTGTGGATCATGGACTGAATGTAGTGCAACCTGTGGAGCGGGTAGGGGAACACGCTTCTTGTTTGAGTTAAAGAAGACATTTTATGCATCTCTTTCTATTTAAAACCTCTCGCAGGTGTTTCTTTAACATTTCCGTGACATGCTTTCATCAAAATGACCCAAGGATCAGGAGGGTGGTGCCTAAGCTTTGCAACCAGTGAGGCTTTGCAGGTTGCCTGTTGTCATTTTGCTGGCAAGTGTATACATAACAGTGGTCTGGATTTCATTGGAGAGTGTACTCGGAACAGCAGACTTGATCTCGCGTGCTTATGTTCAGTCCGGCATTTTGTAGGATAGTGTGACATGTCTTACGTCGTCCTCCGGTTGTAAAAATGGTGTCCGGTGCCACGGGAGTGCACACGCATCGAGTGAAAGCAGTACGACATTATTATGCTGTTTGCATTTATTATGTGCTCACAAAAAAAAAAAGTGCTTACACAAAAGACAAATAAGTACTACGCACTCGTGTTTGGCTCAAGGTACGTACGTTCAATGACAACATACATCGTAGCTTATTTCAAACATTCTTACAAAAACTCCTTCAATGCAGCCATGAAGGACGTGAGCACATTGAAGGGGCTATGTGGAAACATTTTATAATTTATTTGCCAGATAAAAAACCTCTGGCCAGGGGGTGGGCTGAGGTAAGGAGGAGGCGGAGCTTCCCCTTGGGTTCCGAGGACAGGTCAGGCTGACTGGGTCCACCGGCCATGAGACAAAAATTTAAACAAAACAAAAAAAGGAAAGAAGTGTGGCCCTATGGACAACCAATTTGATCTTAATGAGCGGGGCAGGCTTGCGAGGGTGTTGCTTTTTTTTTCACTTGGTTCAATGTTGCAAAACATTGCAAAGATATTTGCCACACACTCTCAAACCCTCTTTATACTCTTAAACCGTTTTTCTTGTCACAAATAATTTTTTTAATTTGATCAAATACATGTACTTTACATTATTGCTTTTATTTCATTATCATCTCTGCCATCTTTTCTCTCTTTTTGACACTCTTTTAGTAGATTTAACACAACAAACACTTTGATCACTCACGATGTGTATACGTATTTCCTAAGATTTGTTTTGTGTCAGTGAGTAAATGTGAGGCTTAAATTGTAAAGTGTTTTGGGCACTATATGGGGTAATTAAAGCGCTATATAGAAATGTACCATTTGTATAAATAAGCACATGCTTTGACAGTGATCTCATACAAAAGCGATAGAATGCTTTCATCTGCTGGCCACAGTAAGTGTTTTTTTTTTGTGCTGTCAAAGCTAAAGCGTTAACTCATTGATTAATCACAAAATAATGTTTTTTTTAATTTAATAAATGTTTGTGTATGACATTCAGAATATTTGTTCTAGTCAAAATATTGGAGTCATTTTTTGTCATTTTAAATTATGCAAGTAATTAAATTATTAGAAAAAGAGGAGGGTGAGTGTGCGGTGGATCAAAAAATGTGCATCCTCATAACATTAAATGTAGAAATAATTAACACATAAGAGGTACTCTTCAAATTTGGTGGGCACAAATGTTGATGAAAAGCCTTTTTAATTAAGCGATTAATTGTGTTTAATCAAAAATTTTAAGATGTTATTAATCTGATTTAAAATTGTCATTGTTTGACAGCTCTATTTTTTTTTTCCAGCTCATTGATGAAACCGGAGGACTTTTCCCCGCCCATTGCAATGTAAAAAAAATAGGATAGAAAATGAATATTATGCATGTAAATAAATGAAAAGCCCTTAAGACGAAACAAGACAAGTTTGCCAGATTTGTGGTGGTTGGCGCAAGCAACAAAATAAGTCTAAAGTTAGCGACTGTATTACACTACCAGTGTTACCATATTCCCCGGTATAATGAGGAGACAGTAAAGTGATGTCAAAATTTGATTACCGCCCAGCCCGACTTTGATTAACCTAACATGCATGTTGTTGGAAGGTGGGAGGGAGGAAGCTGCAGTAGCAGGGGAAAACTAAAGTAAACATGGTGTGAGCTGGAAATTCAAACCCAGAACTTTTAATTGTGAGGAAGATGGTGCTCCTTCAAGTGGAGCGTTGGACCAAATAAAGTTGGTTGTATATAATATTATACAATATTGTAGGTTTTTCCACAAGAAATCTACGAATGTAACTCCGAGTGTGATGACCTCTTTTTATGAGCCCTTCAAATGCCAATTGAGTAGATCAGAGTCAGAGCCCCAGAGGCAGGATTATCCAAAGATAATCCTCATACTTTTGATTTGTTGCGGTTTGCATGTTTTCACTCACTTTGAAAATATTTCTGAGGTTGAAACTCCAAATGAGGCTTTCTCTCTCCAATCAAGCTGTGCTGCCAGTAAATAGATTCATCGACCCCTGACTGACAGGGACTAATAGTGTTGCATGTTACTCGCTCCATGCACATTGCCTTGAGGGGTCTTCAAGTGTGATGGGTTGAAAATGCCACAATAGATACTGCAGGAAGACGTAAATCTGTCATTTGGAGACACTGCTTCATTTGAACCCCCGGCTAGGACAAACCAAACAGCCAATATGCCTTTTTGCGCTACCAAGTGCGGATACTAAGAATGTTTTTTTTTTGTAACCCCGTACATTGTTGTTATTGATTCAAACACCACAACAAAACAATTGCGTGCTTAAAGTAATCCCATTGTGCATCTCATGTTTTCCCTCGAGTGCAAACAATAACAATTTTATTTGTAATGATTTGTCCTTGACTATTCTCTGTAGCAGACTCAACATGATGAAAATAGATTTGTTATTTTATTTTTCTCTTTTCTTTCTTCTGTATGTGCATGTGCGTGATGAAAATAGATGGTGCATGCATGCCGTGCGCAGGAATGCTTTTGGGTCTGAAAAGCTTTCATTTAATGGTCATTCCAGGTGTTCAGAGGCAGATTTTTCACTGTGTGGAAAGAACCAACGGGATAGTGGATGAGTCGTTTTGTGACCCTTTAACCCGACCCGATGACAACCAAACCAGCTGTAACAAGGAGCCTTGTCCAGCCATGTGAGTTTGACGAGACGTTACTTGCAAGTAATGTGTGCACGTTAACAAATTCAAAGGTTGCAGTGTTTTGAGTTTGTCCTTGCAAACCTATTGCTGTCAGAATTAGTCAGTATATTTTGTTTGTGGTCAGGAACATGAACTCATAACTTAAGGACATATTTGTATAAAACTCCACAGAGCCAATGTTTTTCATACGCACAGTAAAATGCCTGAGTCATTGTCTTTGTTTTTATGAAATGTGACATCACAATTAATTCTACAATTCAATTACATTTGTGTGTCTGCGTGCAGGTGGTGGGTGGGTGAGTGGCAGAAATGCTCAGCAAGCTGTGGGAGCACTGGTGTGTCTAAAAGGACAGTGTTGTGCATCCAAGCCATCAGTGTGGACGATCAGAAAGCCCTACAGCCCAGTCAATGTGAACATCTTTCAAAACCTGAGTCAGTTTTGTCCTGTAGCGCAGACATCCCGTGCCCGGCAGATTGGACCACTGGAAGTTGGTCAAAGGTGAGTGTGGCCTGCAATACGACTGTTCGCTTTAAAATGTGGATTTATTATTCAAAATAGTTTCACGTGCAAGATTTCCATCTGTTTTTTCTCCACACATTCATGGTATGTCAGTCAGTAAAGTTCCAACATAGATAACAAAAAAGATTAATTTCAAATCCAAACTACAAGTTTTCCCATTTTTGCCTTCTTACACTCTTGGAAGGATTCCATGATCCTCCACAGCTCTGTTGTCACCGCAATCTTAATGCCAACCACATCTTCAAAAGAGGTCCCTTGAATGACCCCCTTTACCCGATAAAGCTTGAACCATGAAATATACAAGAGAAAATTCAGATTATTTGTAAATAAAGTATTTATTGGTCATTTTGAAAAAACAAAAACACTTCCACATATAACTTTTTATTTGTGTCATATTTGATACATCCGGTAACAATGTTTTAAATTCATACATTTATAACTGTCAAAAATATCAAACATATTAGTATATCCAAAAATCAGAAACAACATTTTCTACCATTAACTCATTCAAATCCCAAAATGTGTAAATACGTTTTTTAATACTTTGTCCTTCACTCCCAAAAATGTATTTATACATGTTTTTTAAATGTTTTTTTATGCAAGAGTAAACAAAATGCTTTGATGCAGCTTCTGACATGAAGAGGTGGCTTAAAGCAATGGTAGTTGTTACAAAAAACGGCCAGCAGGTGGAAGCAGAGTATAAGAGATCAGCCAGGGCAATGTTGCAACAAGCTCTTTTTGCCAGTGTTTTTAACAGGAATGTGAATAATGATGAAACTTTGCTATATTCTAATGTTAATTGCTGCAAAACGGAAACAGATACAAATATACTTCTTTCTTCTTTTTTTTTGAAGAGATTCTAATCTTTCTTTTGGAAGGTTCCATATGTTTATAGCAATAGAACACAATATTCTGTGGGACTTTCAAAATCTGTCAAAATCCAGTATAATGGATCCTTTTATTTTATTTTTACATTTAATATTAACAGTCAGATTCGGCACACATAAAATGCATTTTTGTGAAGTAAATCAAGAAACATGTCATGAAAGAAAGGGTCTGGTATTTTTTCAATTCAATTTGAGGGTTTATATAACAAACAAACATGTGCACATAATTATTGGGAGCCTTGAGATTGGCTGCCGACCAGTCCTCCGTGTATCCCACCTCTCTCCCCAAAGTCCTCTGGAAAATGCTCCAACTCACCAGTGAGCCGAATGAACACAAGTGCTATAGAAAATGGATGGCTGGACAGTTTTAGCATCTTGTATAATTCAGATAGGTTTGTGGACTTGGCACATCTTGACCTGAGAGCATCGTTTTTTCCAAGCGGAAACACTTTTCATATATTATTTGGGTCAGCATTCTGCAACTTTTGAGTCTTTCTTTTCATCTTTCTAACAGATGCCTGAAGGTTTTGTGCCAAAAAGATCTGGTGTTTGGAGTTGTTCAAAATTTCCTCCACCTTGATTAAAGCCCTTGTTCCAGCTTAAGAAAAGAAAAAAAAATTGTGCCCCAGTTTCACAAAATCAAAACATTTCCCTCCCATTCTATTTGAAATATAAAAGCTTCCACATTGTAAAGACTTTAATAAGATGATAGATGATCCTCAAGTCAAAGTTCATAACTGGAAGTTTCAGCATCAATAGTAAAGCATTCATATTATTTATTTAATGTGAAGAAAGGATTAAATAGAGAATGGTGTATTTTTACACCTGGGATTCAATAGGTATGTGTACAGTTTAATATCCACTAAACATGGACATGCATACAGGTATATATATAGCAGTGGTTCTTAACCAAACAGGGTTTTTTCCTGGCTCAAATTGAGGGGTTTGTTGAGTCAGTCTCAGTGGAGACACACACCCGGATCAAATGTTTCATGATGATATGCCCCATTGGGGCAGCACTGGCTGCAGGTAATCACACTCCATTGCTTGGCCCTAACATTTTTGGGAAGCAAGGACAAAGTATTTAAAAATTTTTTTACGAGTTTTGGGGATTGAATGATTTAAGAAAACAGCTGTGTGTGCGTGTCTTTTTTAAAGTGCTCTATATAAATCAAGTTGAGTTGAGTGATGGGAGTTAGCATCCTAACTATGATTTGCATTGCCAAATTGAGCAATGGGGTAGATGCCACGGACTTCCGGGTTTCACACATCAGCATCGTTTCCATCAACTGATGGCCGCGTTCCAACACTCGCACCCCCAACCCTGTGCCCCCCAACCGCGCCTTCCCGCCCATCGGCGGGAGCGTGCAGGGCATCTCAATTCTCTGAAATGCTTTGGACAACTGAGACAGACACACTACACACTCGCTCCCGTCGACGAGAACGCGCAACCGATGGGCACAAATGCGGAAGCGCAAGAACTGTGACGCGGCCCACACGTCGCAAACAGGAAACGGAAACAAAGCTGATGTGTGAAAACCAGGAAGTCGGAAGTCCCGCCTCCTCCGTGGCATATACCCCATTCTAGTCCAGCACAACTAGCTATCTAACAAAACTAAAGGAACACTTCTGCATCTTATGCTGAATGCAGATCGGGAATACACGAAATCAACGCTTTCTCAATTCAAGGTGAAGAGAAACTGATTAAATAAAAAGGCTACTCTCCTTGTTTATTTTATTTACAAGTAAACCATATAGGTACAGTATAGTAATTGGAGGGGGAATTTTTTATTTATTTTTTCAATAAAAAAAAATTTGGGTGACTGTACATAGGAAACTGGTGGGCTTCAGTACCTTAAAGTTAAGAACTACTTGTATATAGTTTAATATCTCAAAAAAAAAAATCTCATTTTACTTTCACAAATAACAAAAAAAAAAAAAACATCAAAACATCACACCGAGCATTTGAGTGGCGATCAGTTATGTAAATATAGGATAAGTAAATACTGCCAGTCATAGGTCGGAGATTGAACTAATGCATTGTCATTTCCTCGTCCCCGCAGTGTTCACTAACGTGTGGAAGAGGAGTACGCCGGCGTAATGTTACCTGCTCCAGAAACACCGGTGTGGACTGCAACCTCCAAAAAAAGCCCATCTCTTTTGGTACCTGTTCACTCCAGGACTGTCCAAAAGTTGTGGACAATTTTGATGATATTGACTGGTCCGGGAGTGGATCGACAAGCGAAGAAGTGTTTAATGAAATTAACGCCATACCTGTGGCCAAACTACCTCCAAAGTACAGTCCCACCTATGTCCAATCCAAAAATGATGATCCAGATGACTTGAATAACATCTTTGAAGATTTTCATTATCACAATAAGATAGAAAGTGAAGACAATTCTCCTCAAGTGGATGACTTTTACTATGACTACAACTTCATCAACTTTCATGAAGACTTATCAGATCAGAGTGGTGGAACAGATTCAGGGAACAGTCGGGAAGATGGTTTTCTGCATGAGGAAGAGCCAACTGGCAGTGTGAGAGACACAACTCATCCTTCGAAACCTACAGAACCACAGAGCATTACTAAAGACAACCTGAAGGACATAGTAGACCCCGGAAAAGGAGAACCCGCTCAAAAGCATTCTGGAAATGTTGATGACTACCTTGCTGAGGATTATCTTCTGCCTGTGTACACAACTCGATCACCGTTGGAGCATTCCTTGAGAAACTCCCCTCTGGGTGGCGCTACCAGGGAGCCGTCAAAGAGTAAAAATGTGGGACATGATGTAGAAAAGGCTGAGAATAACCACAATTCCACAGGGGGGGAAACTCACACCGGGGAGTTGACTGCAACAACATCACATGCTGCTTCAACGCCTGGAATTCAAGCTGAGAACCGTCACACTGTCACAGTGAACTCCCGGGAGGAAGACGACTTCCAAATGCACCAATCTTACACTGTGCCACAATTTGCTACAACTTTAAGCTACACAGTGCCAAAAACTGTTGGAGATTCGGAATTATATCTTAATCAAGCTAACAATGAATCAACAACATTGTCACCTAATCTTGAAGTGGAAAGTCTGCATCCAACGCATCTCAACACAGACTTGATCACCATTAAAGATAATTCCCAAGTGAGTGACAGTGGCCTCAGTGCGACCTCACTGCCTCCCACCGAGTGTTCCACTCATCTCTTTTCCCCAGATCTGCTCATGTCAGGTAATCAAAATGCCCCCGATGACACCATATTGTCTGCTGGAACACAATTCTGGCCGCCTACAAAACAGGAAGGATACACTCAACCTCCCCCAGATGTTTTCCAGCCAGCAACAATAGAACAGACTCGAATGAAAGCTTCCACTCAAAGTACTGCAGCAGATTCCTCTTTGGACACATCATCATTTCCATTTGATGACTATGACTACAGTCAAATTTTAATTCCCTCACTTATTGCGAGTGATCCTGACTCTTCAAATATTCCCCCAATGTTGAACACCGCAGCGACTCGACCTACTACCACAGAAAAAACGACGACGAATATCCCACTAACCCAGCGTGGGTATCTTTGGACGCTTTCTCAGACAATGTCAGAACAAACGCCAGTCGCCACGCAAGTTGCAGCCGTTTGGGTCGCTGGCAACTGGAGCTCTGTAAGTACTCTAGCAGCTTGGCAACAAGCTTTTTTTTTCAGTTTAATTTTGGTCACTGCAGATATTTGAGTAAAAGCAAGATATACAATTTAAAGACTATGCCAAGCATGACAGTGAGGTCACTTGATTGTCTGGTGAGCAGCCTTTTGTTTTTTGGATATGTTTCCATATTTCTGGGCAGTGTTCCACAAGCTGTGGTCTGGGTGCCATCTGGAGGACTTTGACCTGCAGTACTGGCGACAAGTCTAATTGCGACCCAGCCAAGAGGCCCACACCTGCCCAGCGTTGTTACCTGCGCCCCTGCTCCATGTGGAGAGTTGGGGAATGGACGAAGGTGAGTGAGATGGGCCTTGATTTATTTTTCCAGTAATTTTTTGGTGTGTGTACTGAACCGTACTCCTTTGGGATTTTGAATTTGCAATTTGCAATGCTGGTTCATTCCACTTGCTGTTTGTGTTCTGTTTACATTCAACACATTAAGCCAGTTGATGGCTTTGGGGCAGGAAATTGTGATTGATTATTCTGTTTACCTCTAAGGTCCAAACGCTCCGTTCTGTTATTAGTTTGTGACTTGCCTTACAGCAGGAGTGGGCTATTAATTTTCCATAGGAGTTGTGTGAGAAACTCATCATTTAGGTTCAATATGAAAGGAATATATTTTTAAGCATTAAATTGCATCGTTTGCTATAAGCTATAGGTGTTATAAATAGGAAATACAATAAGCAGTTATGAAAATTACATTTGGCATTCAGCAAAATTGTGTCTACACATCAACAGCAGTTTTTCAATTCTGCTGACCTGAGAACCAACATCCAACTTATATTGGCTAGTCCTAGTTTGAGGTAAATCCGCCTGGCCCCATTTCACTCTACAAGGATGTTTCCAATATTTGGTATTGTTTTACTTCCTTAAAAAAATGTCACTGCAGGGTTTGTAAATGTCACTAAATATAGCTACAATGTAGCTAAGTCGACAACACTCAAGACACAGGTTGCTGCTCTTGCTCGTTGGTAACGTCAATACTCCTCCATACTAAAATTAAATTTAAAAAATTGTTTCACAAAACTAGACAATGTGTAATTTTTGTAGAAATTGTGTGTGAAGGCTGAGAGTGTAAATGAATGAATAAAGAAACGTGGAATGATACTGAATGAGTTGGAATACTATTATGGAATTATGTCGTATGGTATTGAATGATAAATGATATAAAATAAATTTGAACAATTTAAAATGATAGTCGTGAGCGTGCAATATGTTACAGTATGAATGGTATGCGATAACATTGAAAGACTGAATTCTATGCATTATGCAATGATGTTGAATGATATAGAATGCGGTAGAATTAGGTGAAATGATAATGGTGAAATTTTAATGGTGAAAATGTAGAATGTTTGGTGAATAGTAGCTTTTGGCATGTTGAAAACCATCCCCAAGGTGAACTGAACTGAGCTGTATGTTTTGAATTTCAATATGGAACGATGGTAAATGTGCAACGTTAAATGTGCCATTGGAAATGAATGCGGAACCATAACCCTCTCCTTGAAAATGAATAAGGAAGGTTATGGGTGGAAAATGCGCAATATTTTGGTGATAAATGTGCAATTTTTACTATGTGAGAATTGGTGGAATGTTGAAAATGGATCTCAAGGTGAATTGAATGAGCAGAACATTTAGAATTTTAAATGGGAGCAAATTATTGAACATTGGAAATGAATGGGACATTTTTGGGTGAAAATGTGGAATTGTGGGAAAACTGTGAATGTTTGTAATGAGAAAAACAGTACCCCTCATGGAATGAATATTTAGAACATAATGAAATTGGAATGAAATTAATTGGATGATTTATGTGAAAGTAAATTATGTCAAAAAATGGGAGGAATAATATTAAGTTGAAGAATAATAATAAAGAATAGGAATAGCATGTGTGAAGGCCTCAGTCTTCACATCATAAAATGATTGCATAGTTGTTTTTTTCATTTATTTATTTTTGACTTGAGGGCCAGTCAAAGACTCTCAATGGGCCTGGTGTGGCCCTCTGGCCATACATTATGCCTTAAAGGCTTGTGCATACATGCATGTTCAATATCCACTCATCGCCAGCAATATTGATGTATTGCTCTCATTTAATAGCGAATCCCAATTATAACCATTCGCCATTGCGCACTTGTTGCTGCAAATTTCAGTGTTACATTCCTGAACTGAAACTTAGAGCTGCAAGGTATATCTATGCCTATTTATGTATTCATTGAAATGAATAAATGCTTCAAGCAGAGCCAGAGGGGCTTTAAAAAATTTAAATACATTTTAGAAAACGAGCAACCAAATGTCGCATAAGCCCACTTAAGAAACAGATACTTTTAGAAGCCACTCTTGAATGCGTATGAATGCATATGTTTTTGCAGTGCTCCAGGAATTGTGGGGATGGTATGAAATTCCGAGAAGTCCAGTGTTTCGACATGCGGGATCACAGACCTCTACGACCTTTCCACTGTCGGGCGATGTCCACCAGGCCACAAAGCCAAAC
This sequence comes from Leptonotus elevatus, assembly GCF_054856555.1. NCBI lineage: Eukaryota > Metazoa > Chordata > Actinopteri > Syngnathiformes > Syngnathidae > Leptonotus > Leptonotus elevatus. The sequence continues at coordinate 22,671,284 of NC_141241.1, read as the reverse complement.
GCCCTGTAACCTTCAGCCATGTCTCGACTGGTACACTTCTTCCTGGGGGCAGGTGCTTAACATAGCTCTTAATTTAAGATATTTGCTCCTCTTGCACCACCTACTCCGCTTGCCTTACGGGGAGGTTTTTGAAATAGAATGTTTCTGACAAAGTGCCATCGTATCACTTTTAAGTCTGCTTGACATTTTGTGATCCTTTTTACTGCATGCTGCGAGGCTGAATACAAGCTAACATGTTTCTTTCCATATAATGTCGAAGAGGGTTTATTCAAAGGTCTTGGTTTGCTTTTTCACCCACCTAATGACAAATAGAGAATATTACAGTCTGTGAAGGTCACCTGTTCGTTTCATTATAGACTGTATGAAGGTTCTCACCTAGTGTGTCCACCATATTTCATAGCTGTTATTCTTGTGTGTGTGTGTGTGTTGAGTTCAGTGTTCAGAGATTTGTGGAGGTGGAGGACAGCAACGATTTGTCACCTGCCCAGAGGAGGACCTTTGTGACCCTGAGCTTAAGCCCAGCAGCATTCAGCCCTGTAATACTCAGCCTTGTGCTCAGTGGCTAACTGGATCTTGGGGACAGGTACACTCCATTAGAACACACACAGTATCAGTGGCGTGCACAGAGATTTTGGGGGAGGGGTGGGGGGGCACTTTTGTGCACAATTCTTACTGACAATTCCGAGATGACGTCACAAGTCAACATGGCCGTCAACGAAATCTATCTGCTCATTGAAAAGCGTTGGATTTTGGATTGTTGTAATTTGATTTGTGAGGATTTTTTTAATTTCAAAATGTGATGAGATGTCGTTTGTATGATAGTCACAGGCAAAAGCATTACAATCTGCCGTTTGTTTTCACCGTATAAAGGAAGCATTTGCATTGTGAAATGCCCGGATGTTCGGAAATGTCAATAGACGTTTTTAAATAAACATCACACACACATAATAATAATTAATAATACCCCACAGCTAGTTTTAATAACAGCCTATTAAGGCAACATGACTGCAAGACTTGTAGCATAGAAGTAATTTACAGTTATGGTTTGTACTAAATAATGGCTAATAATTTAGCTAATAATAGCTTCATGCCTGCTGATTTAGTACAAACTACTTACCCCAAAAAATGTCCAATACAACTAACCTTAAGGAGCAAATCAATATTAAAATGGGACCTTTAAAATGTGCTAAACTCTAGTTAACATGACACTCTCTGACCTTGACTCTGAGTGTGACCTTTCAACTTCATGCGTCTTTGATTTCATCCAAGAGAGCAGAGAGATGCTTCCCTTGACTGCTTGCTGTAGCTCCTTTTCTTTTCCCATTTTCAGCCTCTCCTTTCTAGGCATTATGCTACAATTACTAAATAAATAGACCAATGGGCTCTTTGCACAAATCCACTACTTCCTGAACTCAATACCACTCTTTCATTTCATGTCTTTCGTGATTGGACAAACTGATTAATCTGGGTGTGTCTGGCCATTGTCGTCGTGGTTTCTGAGGTCAGGCACACCCGGATTAATCAGTTTGTCAAACTCGTGCATGGTGCGCGTGTCAGTATGTGCGCTTGAATAAACTCTTCGTTCTTCAGTTTTCTCTGAGTTAGATTTTGGGCTGTGCTCGAAACTGGCCTCTTGTGTTTAGTTTGGTTTTTTTCAGTATTTTTTTTTTCAGTGTTGTTCCTTCGGAAATGTCATCATCATTGCTCTTTATTTATTTTTTTAATTTTATTATTATTATTTTTTTATATATATATAATTATTATATATTTTTTTGGTATGTGTATGTGCGTGCGTGCGTGTATTTGTTAGCTCACCAAAAACCTATTAGAAAAAATCCCATACCGTTCACCTAAACCCGAGGGGACCAAAGAAAACCAAGGAAGGTGAACTCCAGCACCGACCAGACACCACCCACCGGGCCACCCACCAGAATTCTTCCCCAACCCAAGAAACATCTAAATTCCAACAAATCCAAAAAATAAATAAAAATCAGGGAAACCTCAAGAGACCGAAGGAGAGACTGAGGAAAGGAAGGAAGGACAGACGAAGCCGAGTGAGATCCACAGACACCAGCCTCCACCGATTCAATGACCTGAGGAGGAAGCAGATTGTGTCTGAGTTTCGATAGATGCTGGTGTGGTGGATCTGGCATGCATGAAAATCTCCACCAAAGAGGGGAGCCGTCGACCCCTGCCAAGACAGAGCAAGCGCAACACCTCAGGGCCCCCCAGGCCGCGGCAGCGCCAAAGGACGACCCCCGGGCCCCGACAGGGCCACCGGCCGGAGAGCAAACCCAGGAGCAGGAGCGCCCCCCACCCCAACACGGCCCGCGCCCCCGACCCAACGCAGCAGGACAGGGCACTGCAGGCCCGCCAGGCGCCCCACCGGTCCCCAACCCCCGCACCCCCCACGACCCCTCGACCCCCCCCCCCCCCGCCCCCCATCCACCCCCTACATCCACCCCAACCCAGCCCCAGCCGCCCCCAATCCCCCAGACACCCCCCACCCCCAGCACCCCCCCCCCACCCCGACCAACCGGCAGCCCCCCAACCCCCGACCCCCAGCCCCCGGGGACCACCCGCACCGGCGCCGAAGAGGGGCCGGACAGCAGAGCGGAGAGTGCAGCTGCGCCCACCCCACCCCCCGCCGCGTGGAGGGACGGAACACCGGGGGCAGAAGGGGAGATGGGGGCACCGGAGGATGGCCGACACCCCCGAATCCCAGGCCCAGCGGGGGAAGGCCCCGGTCGTCACCCCAGCGTTCTTTGTGAAAGTTAACCCCTGTTACTGAGTCCGCCAGCTCGCCGACTGGCGAACTCTACCCCTAAACCGTGAATGTGACCCCACCCAGTATATATACAAGTGTGTGTGTGTGTGGGGGGTTGCATTAAAATTAGGAGCAGGTGAACCGGAGCCGAGGGAAATGATATTCCCACGCTCCGATCCACCCGCCTCCCAAGCATGTTACTGAGTGTATGTGGTGCATTAAAAAAAAATAGGTAGGGGGGGGGGGGGGGGGACACGGACAGGGGACCGCAGCAATGCTCTATACCGCGGTTGTAGGGTGAAGACGGTGTAGGGTGAAGACGGTGTTTCCACCCTACCCCAACCCCCCAAAGTGTGTTATGTGCCCTATATGTCTATAAAAGTGTATTGTGCAAACCTAGTGTAGTGAGTTAAGAGGAGCGACCAGCAGGGCCCTCCCCAACCGGGCGGGGGCGGGAGGCGCACCCGCCCACCAAGCCCCCACCCATATGGCATATGGGACCAGCCAGGACGCCCACCGGAGCGGGGCGGGCACAACATCAAACCCCAGCCACCACCGCCGGCCCCCGGAGCACCGAGACCCGGGCCATGGATGGAGCCCCCGGGGAGGGGAAGGAAGGTGTACCGGGAGGGAGAAGGGAGGGGGGAAGGAGACGACAAGAAGGGCAGGGGGCAGCGGCAGGGCCGCAGAGAGAGGGGGAGAGGAGGAAGAAGGGTAACGAGGGAGAAGGGACAGGGAGGCGGAGGACGGGCGGGGAGAGGCGAGGAGGGAGAGGCAGCAAGGGGGAGGAAGGGGGAGGGGAGAGGGAACCACCGGGCACCGCGGCGGCCCACAGGCCTCGAACCACGTCGCCGGGCCCAAAGCGACGGACCGCGCCGGAATGGCGCCGCCCCAGACACCAGGGAAACGCAGCACCCCCCAAGAGACCCAGGGAACGGCCAAGACGCAGCCGCCACCCAGCAGCCAACAGAGGGGCAGACCCACCCACGCCCAGCCAGGGGGGACGGCACCCACATAATTAACCCACTGGCATGCCGTGAATCCGAATATCAACCCCTGGTGCCCATCAGAGGCGAATCCGCTCGATCCCGCTGGCAGCAGCCGAGTTCCTGACTATAAAAACACAACCATTAGTTACAAATTGCCAAATACAGAAACATCAATGCAAGTTATCACACTGCTGTGGCTCTCGCTAACAGGCAGAATTAAGTAACCAGGTTTAGGTTAAAAAATTCTATATACGTAGACCATGTTTCTTTAAATTTTGACATTTGGTTTTTATTTATTTATTATTTGTGTTTAGTTTTTTTAGTTTCCATCCTAATTGTGTCACACGCTCGCTAACACAACACTACTATGTCCGCAAGGACGAACATGATCACTCTCCACAACTCCACCCTTTAAAATGCCTCTGTCTTTGAAATACTGATTTGACTTACTGTATGTAGAAGCGTAGGTATTCTATAAAGTAACTATCAGGGGCATTCAAAGAGTACCTGTAGCGAAAAAGTAGTGATGGTGAGATGAAGCCCCATGAAGCATCAATATTTTCAGTCAACTGTGCCGACACATGTACTAGTAAGTAAGTCAACTTTATTGATATTGCTCTTTACAGACAAACATCACAAAGTGCTTCATAATATAATAATTATATATCCATTAATAATGATAGGCCTGTTTGAAAAAGAAAGTATTTATTGCGTTTTAAAAGAAAATCCAATTAGCGGCCCAGAACCAACCCCCGATTGGCCGAGTCCACAGACTGGGCCTCGGCAGAGACTCCACCTCGGCACATTTCGTAAAGATCACTTGGAGAGTAAGTAACGCCTTATATTAGTCATTATTCTAAAATGTCCTTATTTTAGGTTAAAGTGTTACTTCGTAATGTGCTACCAACATTATAGGGGTGTGAATTGCCTAGTACCTTGCGATCCGATTCGTATCAAGATTCATAGGTCACGATTCGATTCGATACCGATTAATCCCGATGCGAATTCTATAAATTGATTATTGCGATTTTTTTTTTTACTCACATTTAGAAAATACTCATCAGTAAACTTGTTCATGTACACTGTAAGATTTGTATGAAAATGTATTTATTTATCTGAAAATTCAGGCTTATAACTGAGCCACTGCATTTAACAAACAGGTTGCAGTCTGTTTTATGTTTGAACAGCACTGAAATAAAATATTAAGGCTTAATGTTCTATTAATATAACATTCTTCCATGCTTAATGTGTGCATCCAAACCTATCCTAAGTAAGACGTTTTGTTGAATATTCTGATAATAAAATCGATTCGGCCGCATATCGAATCGATTCGAGAATTGTGCGCTGTAATATCGCGATATATTGCCGAATCGATTTTTTTCTAACACCCCTGAACATTACTATGACTTTAATCCTCTAGCAACAACATATAATAAATGAGATTGAACAGACATGACTCAGACATACAAGTAAACATATGCTAAATGTGTTTTACACATTGGAACCATTTTGATCCCCGAATGGCACAATTGAATGCACCTAACGGCTGCATCATTCAGCCTTGTATGGTTTTGTGGCATGACACGCACACACACACACCATCCATTATGACTTCTTTCCCAATCACTGCTCATTCTGTTACCTCCCCACATGACTCCTTATACCAGGGCTCACACAAAGGCCTTTTCACAGCCATCTTAATCCCAGAGGCACATCAGCAGAGCCACTGAGAATCATACGGGTTCAGAATGAGCAAAAATGTGATTACATTCCAGAAAAAACAGTGGCCGACCAAATGTTTTGAGCAACATAATGTTTATTCTGCTGAGGGTCATAGGCAAGATGGAACCTAAGGGTGAGAAAAACCACAACGGCAACCCCAAATTCTTCTTAAAGTGAGGCAGCAGTACTAGTAAACTGTGCACAATTGTTTTGGTTGAAAAGCTTACTTTTTATTTTTAGGCATGATGTCCAACATAGAGACAAACAACATACCTGTAAAAGAAAAGGAAAAAAACGGCACTTTGAGATCCAATATTTGCAGTATACAACAAAATACTCACTAATTTGACCCAGTGAATCCATTTTTTTAACATGGTTTTGAGATTTATCTGGAGAAATTGGCCTCAGATGAAATAACAAAAAAAAGGGCAAGTTTGAATGTGGCTTTATTTGTGCCTCCTTTATCAAGTTTTGCCTGATTCCAGTTCTGCTGAAGCCCCAAATGTCATAGTATGCATGAGATGTATGTAATTTGTGAAATGGAATTCAACGGATGCTGGAATGCAATGGCTGCCATACATACAGTACATAAAGAAATCTCTCTTTTTCCTCATATTTGCATCTTAAACCAAACTCGAGACTGCCTCAAATCATGACAAACCATGAAGCCGAATCAACGCCATTATTTATATAACCAAGCACTTTAATTACTTTCTGCAACCTTTGAAGTGCATTATGTGCAAGTAATGAGTGACAAATTCTCCATCCAAGTGTTCGTCTTCCTGTGGCGGTGGAGTGCAGCGGCGACTCATCAAGTGCATTAACACTAAAGCTGAGACCGAAGAAGAGGTGGATCAAACTCAGTGTGACCATGAGGTGCAACCGGCCAGCACACAGAAGTGTAACTTGGATGAGTGTCACAAGGACCATTCCGGTGAGAAAATGACTTGAATTACACGTAATGTCCGCATGATTTATAATTTGGTCAACTCTTGATGGTTTTTGTGTTTTATAACCGAAATTTAAATGCAATTTAGTATAATTACTGAATTAACCTAATTTGCATAACTTGCGTTTGGTGGGGGTGGGGTGGGGGGAGCGGGGGCTGTAGACAAATACAATTATTTGAAACACTATAATTATGTACGTTCCTTTTGGAGCAAACAAGATTTATTACATTCGTCATTTTAAAATGAAAAAGGTCCATCCATCCATCCATTTTCTTAACCGCTTGTCCTCACAAGGGTGAAAAAGTTGCAAATATATAAATTTAAACAACTAAAAATTTGTATTAATCTTTTATTTTTGTTTACGATTATGCCAATTTTGTCAAATTTGCACAGCCCTATTTTGAACCATTCAAAGGTTTTATTCATAACCTTAATTTGTAAGGCTATGAATAAATGGTAGGCTACTTCATTTATATAGCGTTTTTCCCACCGGATTGTGATCTTGAATTGAATTGTGGTTAGGCTTTGCTGCTTGTGGATGTAAAGTGCCCACTGACTGTTGTGCCCCACTCAACTTTTCATGCCAGAGACACCACTTTACCTACTGCTGTAAATTGCAAATTTCAAGTGCATATTACCTATTTTACAAGGAGACACTTAAAATCAGCAGAACCCGCCATTCACACAATTCCATGGTAGCATGCTCATTATACCATTATGTTGCATGCTTTTTGTCCTCTTCTTCTCAAATTATTTGAAGAGAGCTGCTGGTTGAAGCAAAAAGCGCAAAAAAAAAAATCCACTGTTGAATGAGTTTTCTTGTTCAACCTTCAATGATAGGAATCCCTTCTTTGCCTTCAGAAAATAATACCTTTTAAGCTTTTATTAGAGGCGTGCAGAGATTTTTGGGGAGGCAGGTGTCTAATGTTGAAGAGGGGGGCACATGCAACATTTTGTTTTTATTGCGGACACAATACAATACAAGTATAAGGTGTGAACAAAATGCCATGCAAAACTAATTTGTACCTCCCTACTGGACAATTGGTGAAGCAAATCGATAGCTCTTGTTATGGAAATGACCGAGACAATGGACAGGTAAACAGTAATGAGATTGATTTTAGGGTGACATTAAGCTACAACGACATTTTGATAAAAGCTGCAATGCATGCTGTTGATGAGAGCGGAATACTAAAAGGCACTTAAAGGACCTTGAGGGCATTAAGGTCTCCTGTAAAGATGCGTGACATTTTCTTACCCAGACATCCAAATTATTCACAAGAATTCCATCCATCCGTTTTCCGAACTGCTTAATTCAACCCACAAATTTGTATTTCGTGCGCCCATTATAGCTATATATTTTATTACCCCAAATTAGCATTTTAATTGCATGCTTTATCTGTTTCATGGCCACAAAAAAAAGTTATGTTTAGGGCTGCCTTGATGTTAGTGGATTTTTTCTCTGGATTCTCATAAAGGTAAAAATACATTAATTAAAAGTGCCCAACCACCTGTGAGCTAAAACACAATGACACCGCCGTGTTGGACAAGTCTCAAGATAATTTAATGTTTAATGTTTTATCTTAACACATTTCTGGGCAAAGAGATGCAGCGTGTTATCATTGAAAGGCCACAGACAGGCTTTCTCACACAAATGCATGCAAAAATATCTACATGATTGTCCCTGTCTTTTGCGTAAGGATTTTCAGTAATTATACTTTTTTTTATTTTTTTTTTAGTTAATTTAAAGTAACACTAAATACTTTTTGAACCTTCAGTTCTTCTTCTTTTCCTTTCGGCTTTTTCCTTCACGGGTCGCCACAGCGAAATCAGTTGCCTCCATCTAACCGTGTCCTCTGCATCCTCTGCTCTTTAACTACATCCATAAACCTCCTCTTTGGTCTTCCTCTAGACCTCCTGCCTGGTATTTGGAAACTCAGCATCCTTCTGCCAATATACTCACTATATCCACTCTGGACATGCCCCCCCCCCCCCCAAAAAAAGATGTACATAATAATAACATAACATTAAGCAAAATCCAAAAATGAGTATCCAATTGTTTTGTGGAAAACACTACTTCACCTTTATATTTTTATGCAGGATCGTGAGTGGTCGGCGGCAACAATGAATACACAGAGACTTGATATGCTTTTGCTAGAATAATTGTGTCTTTTATTCCCCGCATATAGCAATCAACATTTATACTGTGCTAGGATAATCGTACGTTTTATCCCCCGCAAACAGTAATCAACACCTGCGCTGTGCTAGAATGATTATACCTTTCATTCCCCGCAAACAGCAACAATCACAACTTTATTTGCTAGAATGGTTATACCTTTCATTCCCCGCAAACAGTCGATTTGCTAGAATGATTATACCTTTCATTCCCCGCAAACAGCAACTATCACAACTTTATTTGCTAGAATAATTGTACATTTTATTCCCCGCAAACAGCAATCAATACACAACAACGTTAAGCAGCATAATATGATCATCATCAGCGCTTACCTTGACACTAGACCGGAGAGCCTACGGTCCGGGTAGAATGAGCTGCAACAACGGCTGGGCAATCGTACGTATTCCACAGCTGACTCCGTCCGGACCGTGTGCCGCTCCGTTTTTTATTCGTTAGCAAAAAGTTGTGAGCGTGAGAAACCGGGCTGTCCAAGCCCTCTCCCAGACACTCTCAAAAACATGTTTGCGAAGCAGGGAAGGCTGTAGTATAAACAAGGAAGAGTTCCCAGGCTGATCCCGCCCTTTATTTACAAATTGTTGGGCACCTGGATTCTTATAACAGTTCAGGACAACAACATATCCTTATATAAGAGTTTTCATGAGGACATATCAAACCATGGTTATTTTTCCCTTCACCAATACATGCACACTCTTTTGACCAAGACAAGGCCGAAAACCAACATTGAATGCGCGTGATCTTCAAACCCTCAGGTGGCACAGCATTGAAAAACAAAACCATTGTGTGAAGGTTATTGCCGCCTGTGCTCAGAACCACTTCATTGGCAGTTAACACTGTTTGTCGCTACACTCACAAATCAAGTTCAAATGCAAATCGAAAGTCATATATTAACAACACGCAGAAATGCTGTCATACCTCTGGGACCAAGATATTCTGAGATGGACTGACACAAGTTGGAAAAATTATCTGTGGTCCGATGAGTCCACAGTGAAATCATTGCATTCTGTTTTTATTTATGTTTCATACAACATCTCAACTCGGCAGGAATTGGGGTTTGTACAATTGTAATTTTCAATCATAATGTTAAACTACTGGCACGAAACGGGCGTAGTTTTGCGCCATTGTTATCCCTGCAGGAGGTTACATTTGTAGAGAAGGGAAAAAATTACTGGCAGCAGCACTCAGTAATCAAAGTGACATGAGTTCCTGACTCACATGGACGACACACGTGTCACAATGACCGAAGTAGCAACGTCATTTTGTTGGAGTCTTCTCAGAAAAAGAAAATAAAGACGTGGAATAAGCACTTCAACCACTTCAAAAAACCTCCAGAACAGATTCATTCACAAGAATACAATTGATTAACTTTTCTATTCCCAACACGGCTCTTCTTGTGAATAATGTTTTATTTGTGCAATTTCAGTCAAGCTTTTTTAGGGCATGTGACGCCGTTTAGAACATCATGGTAATAAGCTTAGCTAGCTTCATTGTTTTTCTTTTGAGAAAAAAAAATAGTTCGTCCCATTAAAAAAATCTTCTTTTTTTGCGTCAATTTATGCTAATTAGGGTCTTTAAAGGGATACTTGACTCATTGAGCCATTTTCAACAGTAAGAAGATAATATTTTGTCTATAATTAAAGTTGCAATATGGAATTTTTTTTCCCAAAAATATCTTTACAGTAGCCTTTTTATTTGACCGTTTATGACTGAAATTTCTTCTAATTAGCAGATTAACCTTAGCTGTACACAATGTGGACTCCTGCAAGCCTCTGGCCAATAGTTTTGAGACTTGATTCGGGTTCAAATTTCCCGCGGTTGTGATGTCGTGTGTGCGTTGTGTATGTGACGAAAGGTATGGGCAGTTTCATTTTTTGTCAGCAGGTGGCAGTAGCGATTCAAAATGTAATATTCTACTTCAGTAGCTTTACTATGATAACTTCATTATTTTTATGAACAATTACCGTAATTTCCGCACTATAAAGCGCACCTAAAAGCCTTTACTTTTCTCAAAAACCGACGTGCGCCTTATAATACGATGCGCCTTATATGTGGATCAATATTGGTTAAGTATAGCTTCCGTAGTCAGGGGGCGTCGCCAGCGGTTAGAACGGTAGTCCCACACCTGAACAAGGCTGTGAGATATTGTAAATATGGATATTAACGTTTGAACAATGTTGAGTTATTGTTATATTATTAATACAGAACCATATTGTGATTGCACTACCAGTAACTTGTCTATGGAGTTTGTATTGTATTATCGGTAATACATATTGACTGATTAACTCTAGCTGCAGCGAGTGGATGCTTAACGCAACCCCAGCCACTACAGTAGCTTCTATTTTATGCGCCTTATAATGTGGTGCGCCTTATATATGGAAACCTCCGTTTAGTATGCCAAGGTGCGCCTTATAATCTGATGCGCCTAATACCTTTAAAAACACATTTTTCTACTTGCTGTTCACTGAAGATGACATCACCTGTGCTGAGGAAACAGGTAACAACCAATCATGGCTTAATTTGCTGACCAAACCCAGAAAACAGGTAAGCCGTGATTGGTCGTTAACTATTTTTTCAGCACAGGTGGTGTCATCTTCAGTTGACAGCAAGTGGAAAAAATTGTTTTTAAAGGTATTAATTGTACATGAAAAATAATAACGTCATCAAACAAATTCTAGACAAAATATTAACTTTTTACTGCTGGATGGCTCAATGAGTTAAATATCTCTTTAAATTAGCTTCTTTATGAGAAATAAGTCCAAAATGGAATTCAGTATGTACATAAATGTGTGAAATTTTGTAGCGATACTGTATGTTGATGTTACAACTGATCCTTAACGTGACACATTCAAGTGTGTCATGCTTGAAAGCAGTGGACTGCTGCAATGAATGATACATGACTAGCTCCTTCCAGATCTTGTTTTACATCATCATAACATCTCAACTCACATCACCCATTGACGATGTTCCACATTGCACTTTGTTGATTACTGTTCTATATTAGGCCTGCTGCAGCCCTAAGGATGATTATGGGCAAGGCGCGGGTCAAGCCTAGCCAATAGGAGAAGAGACATACGCAGGAAATGAGACATATTTAGTTGCAGCTGGTGCCTTTACAGCCCGCTAATGTAATCAAGCGTTTATCATGTGCATACACGTTGAATCCACAATATCAGAACATATTTGATGGTTTGCAGTTGCTTAGGTTTACAGTGGATGTTTTCATATTGGGTTGTCTCTTAAGAAAGACAAATCCATAGTGCTCACTGAAATATTGTAAACTTACAAAAGACAGAATTTTTTGAATATGAAAATCAAGCATTGTGTTTTGGCTCACATCCTTAACTGCATATTTCATCACTTTTCATGAATGTTCAACAGCTAATTCAATGTCCAGAAAAGCAAGACAGCACTAAACATTCTGTAAATATGATACATTATAGTACAAAAGTTAGATGTTGTTAGTTTGTTTTTAAACTAATGACAATCTTGCATGGTTGGAATCAGTAGCAAGTGGAGTGCCTCCACCCACTGTTGTATGTCCAGTCCCAGTATGCATGTTATATTCAATGTTGGAGTGAGTGAGTTGGCAAGCAAGTCTTTATCCACAGTCAGCCTCTATTTAAATAAGCGCAATGTACAATCTGAGCGGTGTTGACCTTGATTGTCATTTACATTTTATTCTCACCACATGTTACACACATGTCTTTTGGATGATACATTTAAATTGTATAGGCCATGTTCTCCCTATGCTTGCATGGCTTTTCTCCAGCCCCCGACTCTAAATTGCTTATGAGTATGAATGTGAATGGTCAATTTGTGGAATATGCACTTTGATTGGCTGGCAAGCACCAAGGATGGATGGATAGATGGATGGATGGATGGATGGATGGATGGATGGATGGATGGATGGATAGCACATCAAGGCGGTCAGAAAGCATTCTGTAGTGGTCTAATCGAGTAGTTACTGTGATTTTTATTCTCCACACTTTCCCCCACATAATACTTCCGATTTACACTGTTCAAATTTCAACTTGCTTCAAAAATTAACGCCTTCGGCTGATTTGACATTACTTACAGTACTCGCACAATTTAACGTTAATATCATCTTTTCCCCATTCATTTTCATTGGGACTAACATTGACATTTTTTTAAGTCCCACTTTCCATGCCCACTCTCTCTACCAGCTCTCTGATACTGCTCAATGGCGCGCTTGGTAAATTGCATTGTCCAGTAACCAGAAGGTTGAGAGTTTGAATCCCACCTCCGACTGTACATAGCAAATGTATCCATGGCTATTATGCTAAGTGATTACATGCTAACCAACTGACTTTGAGCAATTGCCTGTCACATCATAAGACCTGGGTTCAAACCCCGCTTGGGCAACTCTTTAGTACAAATGCAATACTGAATACTCAACGTTGTCAAATTATTTCACATCCATTACTTTTGATGTCATTTGTCATTGTTAAGTTTTTACTCCATTCTATATTCACAATTCAAATTCAACGCAAGCTTTCAGTATATACAGACGTATTCATGACAATCATATACAATGTCACAGATTTTTCTGCAGCAGTAATGGCACAGTGGTTTGAGCAATTGCTTGCCAAACCAGAAGACCTGGGTTCAGACCCCGCTTGGACAACTCTTTAGTATGAATGCAATATTGAATACTAATTATTGTCAAATGATTTCACTATTAATACTTTGTCATTTTCACATAATTTTAATTTACTTCATAAGAATTCAGCTTTCAGCATTCCCACACAATTTCTGCAGGAATTGCACTTAGTTTAGTATGATATAGAAATAGTATTTGCAAATCCACAATTGTGTGCTGTACCTACAGTATATGATATACCGGTATATTTTATACACAAGTTACTGACCTCAAAACGCTACTGATCACGTTACAGCATGTGCAGCTTATTGTATAAAACATGGTATAAATGTCTCCAATATGTGGAGAGATATGGAAGTACTTTGAATAATGGCATCCAAGATAACTTTCAAGTGTTACATTATCTTGGTAGAAAATGGCTCATTCAGAAAAGATCAGGAACTGCAGTTAAATATTTGAGTGGTCTTCTTTTAAAGCCATTAGGCTCCCGCTATGGCCTTCAGATATTGGAATTTGAAAGCGTGGGCTGTTAGATTTTTTTCTCAGCCCCCACGGAGGCACTTTTGACACAAGTCGGCTTCTGTGAATACCTATTGAGCACTGTCTGCCACTTCATGATGAGACAAAAAGACATTGAAAGCAATGACTGGATGATTCCGAGAGAATTCTCTCAATCTTGCTGAATGATTATCGGGCTCATCTCTTAAGGAGGTGTTAAAAAGTCAAGCGTTGTTCTGTATGGCGTCTCAAACAAAAAGACAAGCCAAACCCACTTTCTTTCTGCACAAAAGAAATGAGTGTGGACAGGCTGCCCTCAACCATGACTCGGCACACTGAAATGGGCTTAGTTTGCAAATGTCACATGACCAAACCCAGAAAACAGGTGAGCCGTGACAGTCGTTACCTGAGCTCTTCGGCACTGTGCTGTCATTTTCAGTGGGCAGTAAGTTCCAAGTACAAGGCAAAATGGCTGCCCCTGAGATGGATAAAAACACAAAAACAGATCATCAGAATACTGTTTTTAGACTAGTGGTGACGCATAGAATATAAGTTTGTGAAGAACATTTTTGACTTAATATATGGTGAAGCAGGGCTGGACTGGCACAAAAAAAATAGCCCTGGCATTTTGGCATAGACCAACCCAACCACGCGTGTATGTGTACGGGACCAGAACCTTGCTCTATACAATCATAATACAAGCTGGATCAAGTAATTTACTAGATGCTAATGCTATTTTATTTGCCGTTGCTTTGCTTGTGTACGTCTATCTCATGCAATGTTTGCTTTTGCGAGCGAACAGCCAATTAGAGGTGGCAGCGTTTTGCATGCAGTGATTAATGTCCCTTTCATTTAACACAAAAATCTCTTAATTCTTCACAATTTTGAATGCTGCTTTTTACTTAGGTTTGTTCTAGCTTGTATTATAAAAGTGTTGAGTAAGTCTCTAGATATGTGTGCATTAATACTTTGGCAAACCCCACCTAAAGATGACAAAATAGTCATGTACAGCAACGCTTTGCATATGCCTCCTGTTGGTTCGGTTTGTGTTTTGTATCACAGCCAACCTTGTCACATCCGAACTGCAAGACATATGAAACATTCAAATCTTCAGGATCCACTGCTTACATTTGGCTGAAATCTAAACATGATATGTCATTTAATACAAACTCAATGTGCTGAAAATCAGAAGAAGAATACTTCTCCCTTAACTTTGTGTGCACATTTCCACTCAAACATTGTCAAAATTGCTTTTACAGCAACTTGAGAGGAGAATTCAGTAAGAAGAAATCCAGATGTTTTCTTTGCTCCCGATAGTGGTACAGGCCAAAAAAGAGAAATGACACTGATCATAAGTTTTTTAAAATCTTACATTTGACCCAGGAAGTTCCAAGGTCGGTTATCTGGCAAAGCTACTCATGAAACTGAATCAGCTTTTTGCACTGGTCACTAAATGCATTAAAGCTTTTACTTTTTACCACATTTTCTGCCAGATGGTCTTAAATATCACCTCTGTGTCTGTCCCCCAAACAGGAGCGGTTTGTCTCCGCGATCGTCTAACATCTCGCTTCTGTCAGACTCTTCGCTGGTTGGCACGTTGCCAGTTGCCCAACGTGCGAGCGCAGTGCTGCAAAACCTGCAACCAACAGCCAGGCCGGCCCAGCAGCGCCAGCCACCACTGAGCCAAGAGCGAGGCAATAACTCATCAATGAAGTTTGGATTTTGTCACCTTGACAGACTGTCTGCTTAGTACGACTGCATATTAGGGCCACGTATAAATATATATTTTTTAGGGTGGGGGTAATATTCAGAGAAAAAAAACTCGTATGTGACATTATAATTGGTAAATATGCGAGAAAAGAAGAGTTTTTTTCTCGCAAATTTGCCACTTAATAATGTCACAAATTTGAGTGTTTATTTGTCGTAAATTTTAGGGGGGGTTTCTCTGAATATTAACCCCCCACCCCCTTATATATATAAAAAAAAATACTCGTTAATTTACAATAAATAAACCCTCAAATTAAATAAATAAACCCTCAAATTAAATAAATATACTCTCAAATTTGGGACATTATAAAGTGGCAAATTTGCGAGAAAAGAAAACAAGTAAATAAAATTTATAAATTTGCTACTTTATATTATTGCAAATTTTAGTTTATTTGTCATAAATTTGTGAGTTTTTTTTCTCTGAATATTACCTCCCCCCACCCCCTTTAAAAAAACAAAATACTCATAAATTTACAATAAATAAACAAAAAAAATTCAATAAACAAACTCGTAAATTTGCGACATTATAATAGCAAATTTTTGAGAAAAGAAGAGATTTTTTACAAGTTTTTTGGCGGTATTGTGACCCGTTTTGGGCCATTTCAAAATAAAATACTGCCCACGGGTTATAATGTCACAAATTTGCAAGTTTATTTCTTGTAAGTTTGTGAGGGTTTTTTCCTCGCAAATGTGCCACTTTATAATGTCGCAAATTTGAGAGTTTATTTGTCATAAATTTGTGATTATTTTTTTCTGAATATTACGTACCCATTCACACCCCCTTAAAAAGAAAGCCAAAATATTTATACGTGGCCCTAATACGCCGTCGTTGCTTAGCTTCTCTGTTCAGTAATGGAAGGAATTTTAGATACTTACTTTCACTTTGTAGATAATATATTGGCCAGAATGGCAAAACTGTCACTGACAAAAGGCTTACAGAAGATAGCCAGCTTAGGATATAAAATATATATCCACAACAGAAACTACACATAAACGTTTGTGTTTGGTAGCAGGTACAATACAAATGAATGTATAAATTAAATATGCAAGCGTGAGATAAAACAATGACAGGTGTTTACATTCCATATGTGTCGGTTTACCAGCGCTTAATTACAGCTCATGTGCAGCAAACCATAAGGCGACTCACAGCAGATGTGATACTCCGTAGCTGGAAAACAATCACAATGATAAAAGGAGAAACACAAAATTGTTTCAATCATAACCTTCATAACAGCTGATTTGACATCAAATATGTTTCTAAATTTGTGTTCAATTACAACATTGTCACAGCTGTGCTCCGGTCTCAATACAAATCTCAGTGCAAGTGACAGTGCAAGGTTAATTCATACCTTATCTACTGTGCACATTTTTAATATCAAAATGAATTTTTTTTTTTTTTTGTAATAAACGAATACTCAATGGTGCTCAAAGAAAGAAAAAATCTCTCAATGATGCTGTGATCGCCGCAAAGAAAATGAGGCTGCAGAACATTTGGTGCTCGAGGGCACATGGGCTCAATTCAGGTGAGGTATGGGCAGGCCCAGTGCCTTTATTAAATATTTAAATACTCTACCTTTCATTTCATTCTGAACTTTTGATAGTCTATTAAGTATAAATCAAATGTAGCTTTTTATTATCTATAAGATGTGTAGGTTTTGTGAATCATATTTCAGTTTTTATTTGGTCTTTTTTACATTGAAAGCGCCACAACCTGAGGCACAGTGCCACATGTAGGATGTTAGTGTTTTTTTCTCTTTTTTTTTGGATGTCTTTTCTGAAAGAAAAATTGGCGACTGCAAAGCCTAAAAGCCCTATCTTTCAGTAAGTTTCTCTAAAAGCTTTTTGATGCAGCATAATAAAGCAGAAATGCACAATATTGTCGTGTCTAGAGACAAATGATAACCGACTGCCATAAATCAAACACTTACTGTTGAAAAGAAAGAAGCAAAACAGCTTTATCGCCAGCAAGGAACCTATAATTCCATCAAAGGGAACATGACTCTGTATTGTATTTTATAACTTCACTTTGATAAGTCACAAGATTTATCTCAGTGAAATGTATGCACTTCTCAGGTATCAACAACCAGCTGAGGTCTGAAGTAACAATAATTACATCTCATACAGCAATCAGATTTTATTTGGTAGTTTAATGTATTTTTATCAGCAAAGACTACTTATACATTAACATGTCTATTGTCAGTTATTCCAAGAAACAAAACCAAATGAAATGTAGCTAACTTAAAACTGTGCTACACTTTTTAAAAGGGGATTTTCTCCGCCATGCGTAGTAACAGCTTTTAAACAATGCTGATGATACACGGCAATGTGTCATGTTGTTAAACCGCTAGCGTGCTGCTGCTAGCAAAGGTGCTAATGTTACTAACAGCTGTGTGCTGTGATTGTACGTGCTTTGCCACATTGAAACATTATTTGAAACCGTGTTAAGCACAAAAATCAACTGTCTTTGCTTGTCAACAAATGCCTTTGTCAGTTTGTCTTACCCACGAAATGATAATGAGCCGCATTAAAAATAAAATGTTTTCCCTCACTGCTTTTTATTTTTGTGAGGCATGCATTGATGACATTACACATTACATTACATTCTCCTAATTACATTCAATTCACATATTTAGTAGATTACATTTGTCATGGGACATGACACTTGTAGTGGCGTGACTACTGGCTCTGCTTGCTATTGATGTTTTCCCACTGGTAAATCAGTCATGCGCAAGGTGCTTTATTTTCATAAATCCCTGTCTGTGTTTACATTTTTAAATGATGACTTCTACAACATTCCTAGAAAAAACTCTCACTCATGCGTGATGATGAGCTCCAAAAATAGAACATAACAGAACTGATTGTTATATGAAAATCACTTTCTTTCCTCTCCTTATTTTAATTTTTTTTTTATTAATTATTGGGCATTGTCATTTTTTAACTGGAATTAAACATAATTAAAAAAAAGAATAATATGTTATCTTAAAAATAAATTCATAAATAAAATAAATAAAATCTCCTTAATTAATTTTTTTTTATTATTAATTATTGGGCATTGTCATCTTTTTAACTGAAATTAAACATTTAAAAAAAAAGAATATGTTACCTTGAAGATAAATACTTAAAGAAGAAAAAAAATCTCCTTAATTTTTTTTTTTACTTAATTCTTGGGCATTGTCATTTTTTTACTGAAATTAAACATTTTAAAAAAAGAATATGTTACCTTAAAAATAAATTCATAAATAAAAATTTAAAAAATCTCCTTAATTACAATTTTTTCTTTTTTTATTAATTATTGGGCATTTATTTTACTGAAATTAAATATAAATAAATTAATAATATGTTACCTTGAAAATAAATACTTAAATACATTTGAAAAATCTCCTTAATTTTAATTTGTTTTATTAATTATTGAGCATTGTCATATTTTTAACTGAAATTAAAAAACTAAAGTTAAATAAAAATAAATGAAAACCTTTGTTATGTGTAAGTCTTGCTACAAAAAAATGGAGCTTACTTAAATTAGTCCATTTTAAACAAGCATTTAAAACTAAGTATCAGGAACCAAAAACTTTCCTACCCAGCATAGCAAGTTGCAGTGTACGTATACCATTTTATTGACGGGCTTATGTAATGACAGAATATTTTCTTCATCTTGGATATCAAATATTAAATGTTTTCACGTACGCCCTGCAATGTGCTCGTGTACCCCTGGTTGGGAAACGCTGCTTTACTCCTTTTATGAAATAAAACTTTTAATTTAGATAATGATGATGGCAATGCTTTGTAAGAATATTCTGACAAATTATTCAAAAGTGTTCATCATTGAGGCTTGATTAAAAATTACAAAAAGAATGTCCAAAATGAGATGCATTTTAACACGATAGACCCAAAACTGACAAAACCTTGAATGTTTTTGCAAACATAATGAAAATATTAAAATTCAATCAGCACGCAGTAGCGTCTGTGAGCGTTTATTCCTCGCCATGCAGGCTCAACTCAATAATCAACAGGTGGCAAAGTCACTATTTCGATGAACTCTTCATAGTTAACAACTCCACCCGACTTGATCTTTGCTTCTTTGAACAGCTCATCCACTACAAAAAGGAAACAGAAAAAGAAAAAAGAGTTAGCTAGTTGATGAATAGTTCAGTGAATATTGAACAGTTGTGATTTCTTGGAATACGCCAAAATACCGACAAACCTGCTCAGCATAAAAATGACTTAATTGGAAGTTCATTTTTAACAGTGGCAATTAAGAATAAATGTCTTAAATAATAACAATACATGTTTTTTAAATGAAATAAAGATAATGATATTTATTTATTTGTATTTTCTGGATTTCACTCACATAAATGGCTACTTGTTTTTTTTATCATTTAAAAAATAAAATAAAATAACAGTCTTTCTTGATATCACTTAACAAAAATAATTTTTTTATATAAAATATTTTTTATATGACATATTTAAGTATTAATGCTGGGACATTTACAATGTACACTGTTAAAAAATATAACGATTAAACCTCCTGCTGCCACATAACCTAGTGGGATTTTGTCTTTACGTATTCTGCGTATTTTGACTTGAACGTATACTGCACTGCAATCAGTTTCTGTTTTTGTTTTTGTTTTGGACTTAGTGTTATTAAAGTCAGATACATTTCTGTAGACAGCACAGAGTGTGCAATAAACCTTAATATTTTAGTTTTTAGCTGACACAAACCCAAAACAGTGACTATTCTGCAACTATATTTTTTTCCTTATTATAACATACATTTTAGTAGTTGCGCAAAATAATAATAATAATAATAATAATGCGCAAAAAAATCATTTTTACCAAACTAATGCAAAATTCAGCAAAGTGTATTTATTATTCATTTATTTTTGTTTAATTTTACATAATTTGGTGTTAATACATCATGAAGTTAACATTTATGAAATTATTATGGGCACATTATTGGCCATTAATATTCATATTATTATTGTTATCGATCATCACTATAGTTTTGGTTGTTTTTTTTGTTTTGTTTTTCATCCGACTGGCCGGCACATAACTATGGAGGGTGGAAGGGTTGGCGGGCATATGCGAGGTCTGCGGACATCTTTAGGTCGACATCATCACCAGCTCATTCTGTATGTAATGAGGGTATCTGCTTACATTGTCTGTTGTCACACTACCTAAGAGCAGTGACAGTGCTCCAGTCACGTACGGGTTGACACAATTAGAAAAGTATTTCTTTGCACTCATAAAATGTACTTAATGTATTCTATTGTATGTATTTGAGCAGACATTTTTGTCGTGGTGAGTGAGCCTTTTTCGTACCTTCTTTGACAGTAAGTTTCTCTCCCAGCATGGTGAGCTTGGCTCTCAGCTCCGAGGCTTGAATGTATCCTTTCTTCTGTTTGTCTGTCATCCTCAGGGCTTCAAGAATTTCTGTCTTAGGGTCTTCCTGTTGTATCTGCCGGTGCATCATGGTCAGGAATGTCGAGAAGTCCAAGCTCCCTGACTTTTCTAAAACATGATGACGATTCAAGTGAAATATCCATGAAACAAGCTTGAAATTGAAACAGCGCTAGTCTTTTTCTGCGCAGTTGTTTTTGCTAAGCTTATTGTGAAACAACATCCTCTGCACAGCAAGTCAATACAATTTAATTGTTTCTACCAATGAATTCCCTTTTCTGCACACAAAACTAAATGTACAGCTTTCAGGCTCTGGTGTGTCATTTTCATCTACTAATCACTAAATAATTTTCAAATTGTAAATTGAATATAATGATATGTTGTGAGGAATACATTCTGATTAATCAACCATATATTTAAATGCCTCCACCGAGGAAGAGGGTTTGATCATCATTAACAGGATGACCCAAAAACAACAAAACAGATTTCGACTAAACAGTGGCAATTGAGCAAATTTCTCCTAACGATAAAATATGGCATATGCAAGAGGTTGGCATCTACTAAGGGGCTAATCCAAATTAGCATTGTTTGGTTTTGTGAAAATGCAATTCAATCTGATTATTTTTGGGAAGTGTAATTACCAATTTTGTGAATTTGAAGATGTCTTTCAATTTCACCAAGTGTGGGACTTGTACCAAGGCAGCGCATAACTGTGATCAGGTCCTTGACGTCAAGCCTTCCCTTTTGTTTCTTGTCATACAATGAGAAGCACTCCTTGAACTCTGCAAGGAAAATGTTGTTGTGGTTTAACTATATTTCCGTAATCATCAGAAAAACAGTGACGGTTTGTAATCAAACAAGCTCACTTGAAAGTAATAGTAACTTTGAAGATGTCGATGACATCACATATTATTTCCATTTCACTGCAGGCTGATTTATATCATTTGAACGGAACACACAATGAAACAGGCACACTGGCAAATCCCATTCAAGCATTACATTTATTTTTGGTGAATGATGGGGAAAGGAAGCAGCTTTGCGACACATGCTGCCAAGAAGTCTTACCATTGATTTGAGCTGGTGTAAAGAATTTCGCCTGTGGAATGAAATAACAAAATGTCAAATAAAAACACAAAAACGGTTGTTTTAAAATGAAGAAATTGCAAATCCTAACACAAACAAGTGTTCTTACCATTGGGTGTTGTTAAGTTGCTTTCCAGGAAGAAGAAATTAATTTCCTGAAGTCTGTCCCTCCACCTGTTCAAAGTCCAACAGCACCAAGCCTGTGTGTAATTTAATATGCGTTGCCGTGGAAACGCAGATACCAGATCCAAGGTGCAGCACAGGTGAACCCTTTCCCTTCCAACTGAGCGACAAGAGCAACGCAAGATAGCAACAGTATTCTGTTCAACAAGCAGTTAATTAAAAGCCCCCCCCCCCCCCCCCCCCATGCCAATACAGAGGGACTGTAACCGATGTCAACCAGGACAGCCCTGCAACATCCAGAGCTTAAGGAACCTTAAGCGGAACTCTTCCACCGCCAGGGCCCTGCCACCAAGGAGCTTTTTAAACCACCTCGGTGACTTCAACCCCAGAGATAGGAGAGCCCGTATTAGAGTCTCCGAACTCTGCTTCGTCATACGCGAGGAGTGTTGTGGATTTGAGGAGGTCCAAGTATTCCCCACTGACTCACAACGTCTCACGTCATGGTCAGCAGCACCATATCCCCACTATACAGTTTTAATGGTGCACTGCTTCCCTTTCCTGAGATTTCGGATGGTGGACTGGAATTTCCGTCCAGATGTCTTTCTCCATGCCCTCGGTTACACATCAGCTGCTTCCAGCAGGTCCCACAGGCCAAAATAAAGCCCGATGCTCGGAGTGATGTCCAGGCCTGGTCTGGGCCATCTGGAGGGGGCGGGACAATTCCCGGTGGGCCACCCTATATTTCGGTACGCAAATTCATTTCAGATCGCGCAGGCAGCAGCCCACACTTAAGTTTTGAAATGAGACCGTAAATAAAGAGTATCCACGTCACTGTCTCATTGTCAATCAACTGTTACTCCAATGCTCCTTACATAGGCCATTATATTATATATAGCACTGACTACCTGCTATTGTTACTAAGGGCGTCACCAAATTACAATAATTTAATACCAAAAGTAGCAAAACTTTAATCCACAAATAGAAACAATAACAATATAACTACATTAAACATGTCTGCACAAAAATAACACATAAAAGAGGCAAAACACAAAAAGTGTTACTAGTAACAGCAACAAAGCATGATGGGAAAGCATCCTACGATTACCGTTGATCTCTTCAAGTTAGCGTCAATCAGCTCAGTAGTGCACCAGAAGTGGCGAGTTTCAAAATAAGAGTACTGACAGGAAATACAGTGTTAGCTGCCTTAATTTTGCTGGTTTAACTTCATTTGGTAAGTGTGTCTTCTTAATGTAGATTTGCTTATTGGTTTCTTTTTGTCTCCCCAAGTTACAGTTTCAACACAATTTAAATGATGGAAAAATTCAACAAAACAGGTACAAGTCTGTCTGAAATGCTTTCAATCAAGTCATTCAAAGAGATACATTTTCAGTATACACACATACTCGTATACGAAAAAAGTTAATCACACAGTTTAATTTCTGTAGAGTAAATGTGACTATTTAGAGTGGGACCAAATAGACTCAATCTTAGAGTAAATTAAATGGAATTTAATTTTTTTTTAATAAATGTCACTCAAGTTGAGGAATGACCTTTAGCTTGGGAGACAGCCGATCTACTCCCTGAGCCACGCAGCTCCTGCTGTGTTTGTATATCGCTTGTGTCAGCTGGAATCTTCCTGACTCCAAGAAACTATATTTTTGGCCTCTTGAAGATAAGGAAACAGTAGGAGGGGCGTAGCTCAGGGGGTAGCGTGGCAGTCTCCCAAGCGGAAGGTCGTGAGTTCGTTCCTCAAACCTTAACTTTTTTTCCCGCCAATTCTTTATTTTACTCTCTTCCAAGTGTAAATATTAGTGAGTCTCTTTGGTCCCACTCCAAACTTTACAAAATGTACTGTGTAAGCATAAACTACTAGTATACTGTACCTTTAATAGATATACAAATCATACCTATAACAATACATATTTACCCTCCAACATCTAAAACTAGCCGCTTACAATACTGTAGTATTTTATTGTGCATTAAAATACTGTTTTGAACACCAGACAAAAACAATGACACAGTCTTGACTTTAAAAGGACGACACAAGTCGCACAGTTGAAAAAGTTAGACAACATCCACTGAAACTTTATTAAACATATGAAATGCTGAGGTTCATTATTACATGGCAGCAAGGAATGAAACTTTGTATGTGTGCAGGTTTGACCAGCAGATGGAGCTCTTCTGCAGTGTGTCAAATGCCTCGAAGCAGCGCATCATTTTACAGCAATTGTCTCGGAAGTGGTTCATCGTTTTGGAAAGCGTTGGTTTCTCCATAACGCTCATAGCTAATGAACTCAATACTTCCCCTTTTTAGGACTCCTCAGCTAATCAATAACCTGCCTGATGTAAAATAGTGCACCGAAGGACCCCTTAGCTGTCTGACAACGTGCCTGATGTAAACGTGTTGTGAAGTAACAATGTTAAAACCTGAGCAGTTCTGATTCAGCGATCTTTCTTTATATGTAACATGTAGTAAGACCAGGGTTCTGGAACATACACTAAACCGGGGTATTTGTTGCGTAGCACCGGGTCGTTCCATAGATAGACAACCCAGAGTGCCACGAGCAGAACAGTAACACTAAAACTATGGAACAAAAAAAGGCCGTTGCTGTCTGGGCTCAGGCCATGATACCTTTGGTGAATCACCATGGCCACCATTGCAAAGAAGGTGAGGAGAAAGAGTTCAGTGATTTGTCCTTCTGTGACCAAGTACCTGCGGTGTAAATGAAACAAAAAAAAAGCAACTCAGGCCACGACACAACTGCAAAACGAACACAACATTCACAAGAGCCTAGACAACAAAACAGGCATGCAGATGGCTAATAATTCAAATTACAGTACAAACTAGCAAGAAGCTGAGGCAGATTCTGCCTTGTGTTCACAAAATGCAAATGATCTCATTTAACATTCAATTATGCTTCAAATAGGTTTGACCCTGGAGTTTGCCCTGAAAGACTGTTTGTCATTGGTGCAAGTGATATCAAGAATATCTCTCAAAAAGCCTGACAATGGAGCCTATTAAAATGTACAGTATTAATATGGAGGTTGTTTCCCCTACTCGGGGCCAGCTCGCCCATAAAGTGGTCTCTGGGGCCAACACATCAATGGAGAAAAAAATCACCTTCACCTCGTTATATTAAAACTAGTTATTACTGTTAACTCTTAATGTCAAGTCAAGCTGTTTTTACTACAAGGAAATGAGAGATGAGTGGATAAAAATTAATATAAACGATGAATTAAAAGTGGAACAGGATGAGCTACTTTGAAATCAGCATAAAAAGAGAAGCACCCAGCCACAGGTGGCAATAAACCAATTGTAAATAAACATCGCTCGAGGCTTCATAAAGGTACTAGTGCAGTGGAACAGAGGAAGCAGGTAAGACACTGTTTTGTGAATAACTGTGGGAGAGTTTATGACCCGGCGGATCAGCAGGTTACACACAAGTGCTTTTACCTGTGTCGACTTAACGCTTGAGTGTCCGCGTTGCTGCCAAGTATTGTTGCTTGCCAGTATATTTCTAAATACTATATGATATTAGTTGCGCTTTTGTTGGTATAACGCCCCTTGATAAAGACAAAAATGATTCTTACATCAAATAATGTATTTGAATGAGTGTTACTTTCAGTAAAATATTTATTATTAAAGGTCAATAAGAACATGTAAATATATGAATTATTTGAGAACTTTGTAAACATGTCAAAGCAACCTCAGTTGTCCTAATGAGGAATAAAAGAAAAATAAGAAGTTGAAAGCAGGAGACTGGTAGGAATATTTGTTGTGACTATTGCATTGTCCCATCAGCGAGTCACTCACATAGAGCTAGGATTCAGAATCATTTTAATTTATATACTCAACAAAAATATAAACGCAACGCTTATTTTTGCTCCCATTTTTTTATAAGATGAACTCAGCGATCCAAAACTCCTTCCATATGCACAATGTCACCATTCCTCTCAAATATTGTTCACAAACCTAATCTAAATCTGTGACAGTGAGCACCCTTTTGCCGAAATAATCTACCCCAACTCACAGGTGTGCCATATACAGATGCTGATTAGACACCATGATTAGATCAGGTGTGCCTTAGACTGCCCACATTAAAAGGCTACTCTGAAAGGTGCAGTTTCGTTTTTTTGGGGGAGGTGGTCTGGGGACTCAGACCAGTCAATACTGACTGACCAACAAAAGTTTGGTAGACGTACACAAGCTGCGCATTGTCCAATCAGCTTGAAGTATTGTACTGAATGTCCCGCCCTTTCCCGAGAAGATCAATTGGAGCGGTCACAGATTGATATTGTGGAGCACTCCTTTGGGTGAATCACAATGATCAATCTGGCTGTTGCCAGGTTAGGTTTAAAGAGGACCGAGGTCATATTGTCAAGCAATTTAAATTTACACAAGGGGGGACTTACCATAAATAGATAGATAGATGGATGGATGGATAGATAGATGGATAGATAGATAGAAAGCATGATAGTAGTAAAAACTGATCAATTATAAAGTTTTCACAACTTAAAACAATTTAAGTGCAAAAGCTTTATTTATCATGATCGTTAACAAAATGAGAATGAGTGGTTTAAAAAAAAAAAGAACTAACTGAAGCTACATGTTTTTTGTTTACTAAACTAAGGAAACTAACTATGATGTCATTTTCGTCACAACATGCAAATAAATTTTGTTTTGTGAATTGCCAGTCTCTGTCTGAATCAAGTCTGGCAGGAAGACTACTCCATTGCAGGGTTATAATAGTTTTGGAGTTTCGGTTTTATTTTGTTTAAAGATTTATTTTTTCATGTTGTGTTTTTTTTTTAAATATATATATATATATATATATATATATATATATATATATATATATATATATATATGTAGGTTAGTTTCCAATGCGTGTTTGTTAGTTTTTAATAGTTTGCTTTGTTTTTTCAAAATTCCTTTATTTTGTTTTTGTTTTTGTATTTATTGTGTGCAAGATTTAAAAAAATATATATTACACAAAATATTGTGTAGTAAAAGCTCACCACATGTATATAGCTCAGGAAATGGGAGAATTTTCCCAAAAGTAGACTTCTTGTACCAGTGAACAGTAATTAAAAAAATCTTCTTTTGAAGAACATGACGAGCAACTGACCAGTAATAAAGTGCGCTGGGTGCGAGTAACAGCTGGCCTGTGCGTGGAATCTTCTTCTGTTTTGTAGACTCTGTGAAACATCCAGTGAAGTAGATAAAGAGAATGATGAAGAAGGGAATATACCTAAAAAAAACAAAAAAAAACAGAGATGGCTTCTTGTGAACTGCACTGTTTGAGTTATATTCATCATTTCCCCTTTATGGTGAATAATTATGCCAAGTGCTGCATATATTACAGTATACTATATGCATCCATTCTTTTACTTTTCATCATGTACCATCACAAGTATACTGTAGTACTGTATACTAAAATTACATTAAGGAGATGAAATGTTCACAGAAATCTAATTTAGTCAGTGATTCAAGAATATACTTTTCCCTGCAAGACATAGATCTGTCACATATTCCTCTCTTTACACCACCAGTGATTTTTAGTGCCTGTTTTTCTTTCGTTCTTTTTTCTTTTCTTAATCCTGATTGTGTCAAAGACTTTAGTTTTATATGACTCTAGAATGTGTTGAAACACACGAGGAAGCATTAATACATTATCTATGAGTACAATTATTTCCCATGATTACGATGACAACTTACCACATTAAGTGTCCCAAATATTCATCATAAAAATACAGCAGCTCAAAGGAGTCAATCTGTAAACAAACAATCCTGATCATTAAAACACATTAATCTCAAATTATGTTATTTTTAATTTTTTTAATGACTACAAGCCAACGCAGCATCGTTTTCTCTTGAGCAACAGTGACACCTACTGCATTTTTCATTTTGTGTGCACTGTACTCAATGGAATGTGGCTCTGATGATGTACGAAAAACATTCTATTATAAATTAATCATAATGTTCATAAGAATGTACGAGTACTTTGGTTGTCAAAGATAAATAGAGAAGTGTAACGAAAAGGGAAAAGCCAGAGGCCCTGCGCTTACCAGCTTTGAACAATGGATTAGAATACAAAATCCAAATTAAACAAATGCATGACAAAAATAAAATCTCTTCAAGCTTCATTATGTAATGTCGCTAAATTCTTGCCCAAAATTTGCTTCACAATAATAAACTTAATCCAAAAGCAGGCTATTGCTGCTATACTGCAATCTTTGTTTTCATATTGTTGTCAAGGTGGATGGATCGGATAGTCTTTCATGGTCAAGAATTGCCAATGTTAAGCAGTCACACCCAAAAGCAAATAATGGCAATTTTAACATTTATTCCAACGATATATAAACGATAGTATCCCCTAAAAAAAAAAAATCACATACTGTAACTGGCACTTTGGCTACGCAGGCTTAATCCGAGTCTTACCAGTGAGGCGGGTTTGAGGTCTTTGATGATGGGGTTCTCTCTAACTGACAGATGGAGCTTGTAGCCACTCAGAATAAGTCTGTGGTTGATGGAGTCTCCAACCAGGTGGATGCTGGCTCCCATGACAAAAGTGATGATGCAGAGGTAGACTGCAGAGCGAGGCATCGCCCTTGGACTGCGCTCAATCAACTAACAGGAAAAGTGACAACGGATAGACAAAATTTGCCTGCTGGAGTAAAGAATTTGCCTCGGAATCTCATCCAAATGCTCTGGATTTCTCATCTCATTCAACATTTATTTATTTTTATTGATGTGTCCTTGCTATCTGAAGACAAATGCATACTGACTATGTGTTCACACTTACCCGAAGCATGAGGAAAGGTGTTAGGACATTGTAGGCCATGTGGAAATAGTCTCCGGCGCTTGGTCTGTTCAGGGGAAACCACTCAAGTGGAAGCACGATCTATGTTCAGTACACCAAGAAACTGATAGTGGTCAGTTTCATGGACCAATTCCACATTACTGTACAGCAAATGTGAATCAGGGCAACATATTGACTCACTTACCATGACAATAGGACGTCCAAAATCAAGAATCCAGTTCTGCAGGGTCAGGCAGAACCACAAATCAAAATGGAAGTCTGTCCTTTTCTTCCGTGGCATGTTCTGCTTTGAACTGAGTTTGCTGCTAAAACAGACAAAGCCAGGTAAAGAAATTTCAGCACAGACAAAAAAAAAATGTATTGCCTGCAGCTCTTGTGAAGATAAGCGGTTCACAAAATGGATGGATAGATGAAACTACAATTCAAATCTAAAAAAATATATAATAAATGGGAGGGTGAGTACAGTACGTCATATTTTCATGTCAGTCTGGTACACACAAAAATACATACATTTGATTCACATTGTTTTGTATTTACCTAACAAAACACAATTGCAATTAACATTGTGAGGACCAAATTAAGTAAACTCAATGTTTAACCTTATCTTTGGAGCCAGTTTGACCCAATTTAATGTTTGGCGTCTCTAAATGAATGATTGACATTATTCTCTTTTTGCTTATGTGAAATTACCTGTAATTTGATTAGAACAACTAGGTAAAATTAAAATAAAAGTAAATAAACATTTGATACAGTAAAGTTATTGACGTACAAAATTGGATTTATTTATTTTGTATCTGTTGGCTTTGGTCCAAGACCAATGTGTGCAACAATGTGCAAGTGACAGAACAAATTCAATTAAAACGTTGTTATATTAGCATACCCTTTTTTACAGGAAAATAAATATATATTTTATTTGTGGCTGTTTCTTCTTTTGAATAATATACTCACTAATAACTCATATCATCACGCAGCCATATACAATAGCAATTGAAATCGAATATGACGCTGAACAAGTTTTCGTAATAGTCGAAACTTAAATGATTAAGGTATGCTTATTATGTTCCCAAAATGATATACAATACATTAAGAAGACGTTTGTGCCCTTCAAAGGACATTCGATCATTATAATGTTGTTTAATGGGTCATTTTGTGTATTTTCAGTTTAAACAAAAAAAATAAAATCTTTCTTTGACAACGAACCCACAAAAAAATCCTGCATTATCTGCTCATGCAAAAGGAACACGACCATCTGAGAGCAGTACAAACGCAATGCTATTAGGTCCATGCCTTACTAATGTACAAGCCCTGGTCAATGCACTCATGTTGAATTGAATTTTACATCTGTCAATACCAAGAAAGACAGACTCATACAGTAGTCAACCTCCATGTTTGTGTATAGTAGGGGCAATCCTTTTATTAATATTCAACAAATATGGATATAAATAAGAATCTGAACTGCACAGACTTTCAGCAGAACTGTACAAGAAATGAACGCAGCAGACACGGCGGTACCTCGATTAAAAAAAATTCAGTTGCTGTCAACAATACACGAGGGAGCAGCATAACAGGTAACTGACTTAAATGCAAACAACAAACTGCTCTCTTCGAGCCCAAGCGAATAGAATACAATACGATACTAAAGCTGCTATTAAGCTATCGTTAATAAAACGCTTCAATCAAACCAACCTATTTTGTGTATTTGTTCGTAACGTTAAAACGTTGTCCCGACGTTTCCGTATCGTCTGCATGTTCAGTGCGGTGTTGGACTACGTAGCTCCTGATAGTAATAAAGACAAAATGCAAAATGAAACCTCCCGGTGTGTTAAAACTTTACAGACTTGCTTTTTTTGTCACGAGTCCTTCACTTCCTGTTTACTGTCCTAGCCCCGCCCCTATCCACCAATCAGCATGCAGCTGAGATGTGACGTGAACAGAGAAGGATTTTTCTTTTCCCATTGTGTAAGAGAAGAAGGATGTGTGCAGTTCCATTTTCGGCCACATGTGGCAGTAGAGACTCAAAATTCAATTTTCTGCTTTCAGTAGCGTTAACTTAATAACCTTTGAGCAACTGTGTCCAACTCAAGGCCTGGGGGCCAGATTTGAACCGCCACATCGTTTTATGGGGCCCGAAAAACAAATCAAGCATGTCAATATCCACCCAAATTTAAAATCGTCATATGTAATAAATAATAAGGTTGCAAGCATTTTCTTGTCACATTATTACAATAACTTGAACAATAGTTGAACAAACTATTGTGACACTTCTGAGTGAAGCTTTTGGGTTTTCTTTGGGTAAAATTACTGAATGAACAATAATGAGCTCTCTCTCAGTAATAATAAAAAAAGGTTAATTGAAGACTATAAATTGTCATGTGATATGAATGTGAATTGTTTTTTGTTATTACATGCCCTGCGATTGATTGGAAAAACAGACTCTATTTCTGTCTTTACAGCCAAGCTCAAAAGATATCTGTTCCAAATTTCATACCGCCCCAAATCTTGTTGTTGTTTTACCGACCTTGATTTTACTGTTTGATTGTACGGTGTCACTGTGTGCTCGGACAGCGCCCTTATTGACATAAGAGAAAACTGGAAGTCGACCAGCGCGAAGAAGAAAAACAGGGATGGCTGCAGGATTTGTTTCTCTCCCGGGGTTAAAGGGGAGCTAAAGGGATATTTTAGAATATCAATTGAAATGCTGGAGGGGCATAACAGATTTGTGAGAGGGCCAAAAAAAAAGACTTTGGAAGTGCCACTATATATTGTGTTAATTAAAGACAAATAATGCAAAAACTGAAAAACCTTGAGTGAATATGTCCACATCTGTTTCTCATATGTGTGTTGGCTTCAAGTCAGACTCCAGCTGCCGACATACTTCAGTTACAATTCTATTGCACAACATACTGCAAAAATACTTACATAATAAAACATTTTATACGGAACTCCAAAACTTATCCGAAAGCAATAAATTAAGGCTAATTTGTGCATCCAATAACCTTTCACTTACATTTCCAAGCATGCATGTTAACATTTGCAAAGAGGGGAGGAGTCTGTCTACAAACACACATAGGCACGCTCACGCAGTCATTATAAACAAGACACCTTACTGAGGTCCACAGTTCCCCACCGTTTCCTGTTCCCGACCACCATGGCTCCACATAATGTTCTGCTTGCTCTGCTAGTGAGTGCATGCACAGTCCAAGGTAAGCTGCCAATATGATTCATTAACAAACAGACCTAACTAATTAACTCAGAAGTAGGTCACTTTTGTCAGTCACTGTGGTCCATAACTTTTCAATATCCTTCTTGTTTGAATTTGCTGGTGCCATTCATGTTGTATTAAAGAGATTTGTAAGTACGTAACTTTTTGTGACCACAGTCAGTCCTCAGTCAATGTGCTGTGGGACATTACATTGTGTTGTGAGCTGTCAACAGAAAATTATCCAAGTAGACTTAGTCTGATTTTTTTTTCTTCACAAGTAACGTACGTTTGTTCATCTATACCATCAACAGACCAATCCAACCCACTGAATGGCACAAGGTGCATTAATTAGCCTGCGTATCCACTTTTTTTGTGACATATTTGGATGATTGTTTTTTCTTTTTCTCATAAAAAAATATATATCTTGTCTCAATGAATTCTGTGGAACACTGGTCCAGATTGCGCAGTACTTGTGTGCACTGAACTAGTACTTGTTTACAGAATTTTCACGGCTCCAAAAGTTCATGCATAACTCCATCGATCAATACAGATTCGATCTCTAAACTCAAACAATCCAAAAGTTCTATCACATTCTGTCAACTGGTAGATTAAAAAATAATGATAATAATAAAAATAAAATAAAAAATCATAGTGCTCAGTTTTAAGAACAGCAATGGCATTGCAACATGCTTGAGTGAGTTTCTGATATTAGTTATCATATAAAAGGATAAAAATATTACAAACACAATTCAGGACGTAGAGTATAAATAAATAAAAAGCCATTCAGTGATAGATTTTGACCTCTCTAAATGAATCTGTGTGTGTCTAAAAGCTTTGCAAATTTAATGATTCTCATTCTCAAGATTGTGCCAGTGTACTTTTTTGATAAAGCGTGTTAGTGCATGGTCTAGAGATGTTCGATACCACTTTTTTTTAGACCGATACCAGTGTGTGTACGGTACTCAACTCTTGAGCAGTCACCAATACCGATACCAAGAACCAATACCACTCTTTTGATGCATGAAATTTCCCCCCCAAAAACAATGACAGATAATTTTCAAGAAA
This sequence comes from Leptonotus elevatus, assembly GCF_054856555.1. Classification (NCBI taxonomy): domain Eukaryota; kingdom Metazoa; phylum Chordata; class Actinopteri; order Syngnathiformes; family Syngnathidae; genus Leptonotus; species Leptonotus elevatus. The sequence goes on along the minus strand of NC_141241.1, from coordinate 22,638,085 downwards.
GACCTGTACAGTATACACCAAAATAAAATTTCATCTTAAAAATTAAAACATTTTATTCTTCAAAATTCTAGTTCGTAAAACGGCTGCAAGAGGGCAGCCGATACTGGTATCGGCCATACAGCTCTGGTATCAGCCACTGTCATGAGTACCGATACCTTAAAATAAGGCTAGTATCGGCACCGATACCTGGTAGTAGTATTCGCCCATCCCTAGAATGTACGTACTACCTACATAACTTGTAAGTAACTGACATTTGTTATTGCTATAGGATATTAGGAATGGTCCTATAGTTTTATGAATGGGGATGTATCAAAGACAAGAGAGATGAGGAGATGCCAACCTCAAAATCTTAAAACCTTAAAATGTCATACTGCAGGTGGGCAATGGTCATTAATTAACAAAAAAATCTTAATCTTGCATGAGAGGAGTGGAATTTGTACTGTTAAAAGCTCTTTCTTTACCACAACGGACCGATACAGAGTCCGCATTACTGCAGACGGTGCACCGATCCGCCTGTCGAGCTCCCGCTCCAACCTACCCTCACTCGTGAACAAGACCCCAAGATACTTGAACTCCTCCACTTGGGGCACGATCTCATCCCCGACCCGGAAAGGGCAATCCACTCTTTTTACGACTGAGGACCATGGTCTCGGATTTGGAGGTGCTGATCTTCATCCCAACCGCTTCACAGTCGGCCGCAAACCGCTCCAGTGAGAGTTGGAGATCATGGCTTGAAGAAGCCAGCAGCACCACATCATCTGCAAAAAGCACAGATGCAATTTTGAGGCCACCAAACCGGACCCCCTCAACGCGTCGGCTGCGCCCAGAAATTCTGTCCATAAAAGTTATGAACAGAATGGGTGACAAAGGACAACCATGGCGGAGTCCAACCCTCAAACAAACAAATTCGACTTACTGCCGGCAATGCGGACCAAACTCTGACATCGGTCGTACAGGGACCGAATTGCCCGTATCAGGGGGCTCTGTACCCTATACTCCCGAAGCACCCCCCACAGGACTACCCGAGGGACACGGTCAAATGCCTTCTCCGAGTCCACAAAGCACATGTGGACTGGTTGGGCGAACTCCCACGCACCGTCGAGGACCCTGCCGAGGGTGTAGAGCTGGTCCACTGTTCCACGGCCGGGAAAAAAACCAAGATTTCGACTTCCTGACTTCCAGCACCCCTGAATAGACCTTACCTGGGAGGCTGAGGAGTGTGATCCCTCTATAGTTGGAACACACCCTACGGTCTCCCTTCTTAAAAAGGGGGACCACCACCCCCGGTCTGCCAATCGAGAGGCACTGTCCCCGATGTCCACGCGCTGTTGTAGAGGCGTGTCAACCACGAAAGCCCCACAACATCCAGACCCCTTAGGAACTCCAGGCGGATCTCATCCACCCCCGGGGCCCTGCCACCGAGTATCTTTCCAACTACCTCAGTGACTTTGACCCCAGAGATAGAGGAGCCCACCCCAGAGTCCCCAGACCCTGCTTCCTCAAAGGAAGGCGTGTCGGTGGAATTGAGGAAGTCTTCAAAGTATTCTCCCCACTGATTCACGACGTCCTGAGTCGAGGTCAGCAGCACCCCATCTCCATTATACACAGTGTTAATGGCGCACTGCTTTTCTCTCCTGAGACGCCGAATGGTGGACCAGAATTTATTTTCCAGAATTTCTCTTGGTCAAAGTTTAAATACTTATATTTCCTACATCTACTGCTCAAAGTTTCTCTGACAACTTTTAGAATCTCTTTATTCATATTTGTTTGTTTCATAGTCTCTATTCAAGGTCCAAATGAGCTCAGACTGTTGAAAAACCTGTTGAGTGACTACACCGCACTGGAGAGACCAGTCGTTAATGAGTCTCATACTCTCAATGTTGATGTCGGCATCTTCCTCAGCCAGATCATGGATGTGGTTTGTCACTTTTTATTATTATTGGAATACACAGTTAACTTCTAAAAAAGAACACCTAGTGTGGACAGAATATAGAGCACGCTGAGAAAATACAAAGTAGTAGCTATTATGATTTTGGTGATATGTTAAATTACAGCTCAGCACAATTAAATATCCGTCTTAAACTGAAGATTTTATAGTAACCACAAATGAAGTAAAACAATATATTTTTTTACTCACAGGATGAGAAGAAGCAGGTGTTGACAACCAATATTTGGCTGCATTTGGTAAGATTTCTAATTCCTAACACTTGCAATAAAAGCGTTGGTTTGTCGATATAAGCATTTTTGGGCAACACATGAGCTCTCACATGAGTCTAAGGAAAATATAAGTGTCTCTCTCTTTTTATTTCAAAACAAATATGTACACAGTTTGAAAAGCAGTATGTTTCAAGTGTCACATGACACTTATAATGTACTTATTTGACAGTGACACAACCTGCATGCAAAAAAACCCCACTTAAATCATGCAGTATAAATCCAGTCAAAATGTGACCTTTTCTGAAGAGTACTTTACTTTCTGCCCCCCACCCACCCTCATTGCAGCCACTACAGGCAGTAGTAAAGCTGTAGGGACAAATTAGGGACAAAAAGCTTTTGGTTTAATTTCCACTAAAAGCCAATTCCTAGAGCTTGTCTAATAATATGGGCTGTGCTTTGCACACATTATTTCCAAATATGGCCTATGTTCCACTCATGTTATTAGTAGTACTGTATTAACCAGTAAAGATATAAATGGAAAGAGCCCATACCACATTATCCTGTTGAATCAATGTATAGTTTTGCTCTGTGAACATTATAATATAACCACGAATAAATATACTATTTTGAACAGTTTCAAGAAACAGAAGGGAAAATAATATATGTGATTTTATGGATGGATACATAACTGCTCTGGCTGGCTAGTCCAATCAAGATGAATAGATCATGATCATACTGACCAATCGCAAAAACGTTTCAACCACTCCCGCAATTTATTTTGGTTTAGCGCTGTTCAAAACAATTTACAGATGACAGGAAAATTCTTCATAAAGCAGACCAAGTCAACCTTATACTGTATGTACTGTATAGATAAGATTTGTTGGATTATCACTGCATTATTGTTAATGCTTTATATAACGTGTTCTGTAAGCACTTTGTGACAACTGTGGCTCTTTGAAAGCACCATATAAATAAAAATGACTTTTTCTCTATCAAATGCACGCACCTGTCATGAGGGTGCGTAAATGGCAGATATAAGAGGATCATAGCCAAGCATGCAGCTAGTATTTTGCCTTACGCAAACAGGAGAATATGGCCCAATGGGCGGATGGATGGATGACATATATTAGCGTTTATGCGATCAGGATGTTTCTTCAGCGATCAGTGAGTTTGATTTTTTTTATTAATTTTTTTACAAATCCTGTGAGCCAGCAGGTTAGGTTAACTGAGTCCGTGAAGCTATGATTCACAATTACTCTTAGCTATGGACCACATAACTACTTCAGAATTCCCCATATCTCTGAGTTAATTTACGCCTACTTTTGACAAAACCTGCTTTCTAGAATGCCATAATGTACTGTATGTAAAGTGTGAAAAATATACTGTATATCCTAATAATTCTCTGCTCCACAGTCCTGGAATGACTATAAACTACAGTGGGATGCATCTGATTATAATGGCTTGGACACTCTACGACTTCCTAATGATGGTCTTTGGAAGCCTGATATTCTACTTTATAACAGGTACAACTGGATGTGAACACAGCATGATAAATATTGGGATAAAGGAGCACTATGACAATTTTACATCTTGTATATTGTATCAATAGTAGTAGTAGTAGTAGTAGTGTTTACGTGTTATGCCCTTAACACACAATGCATACATAATACATTAGATAGCAAGTTTGTGTCCTCAAATGTTTTGTCACCATATGAAATATAAGCTTTAATAAGATAATAAATGAACAAAAATCTCATAGGTTGAGTGTGAGACAAGTGAGCGGTTCATAGAATGGATTGATGAATTAGGGTTATCCTAACTCTATGAGTAAAAAAAACAAAAAAACAACCCGGTTAGGGTATTATACCCAGAACTTGGTAAGCTATATGCTGTACTTACTGAGCTAGCCAGAGTCTGCTAACCTGCTTGCTCCAGTATAGACCACTGGTAAATCAAGATCCACATTAAGCTCCACTCTTCAATGACTCACCACATTATCCTCCGATTGAAGCCATGAGGTGATTCATTCAGGTAAGGAAGCAGTTGCTGCTTCATACGTCATATGTCACATGAAGCTTCCATCCATTGCAAATAGGACCTAGGTGAGGGATCAGACAAAGTACGGCTCATAGACCTTCTGTGATAAATGAAATATTTGGATCTTGATTGCCAGACGAGAGATGGGGATCGTTGACGATTTGTGACAAGCAACACTAATGCAATTCTATGTCACTCACAGTGCAGACAAAACATTTGATTCCACCTTCCATACCAAAATAGTGGTGAAGTCCTCAGGCAACTGTTTGTATATACCTCCAGGTAAGAAAATTTTAAACTCATTCGCTTTTCCTTATCGAGCGTCCAGCCACTGAAATATGGGTCCCATGAGTTATGCACGTTTGTCAATTGCACATGTAGTGAGAAAATCTTCACTTCCTCTTTCCCCCTTTTGAGCAAAAAGCACTGTCCTGTTCTGTCCTGTCCTCTTGCCTCGCCATTTGAATTAATTCCAGCACAAGAAGCTCTCGGTGAGTTCTGTCTGCATTGATGGCTTTCGTTTGAAGCTAATTGCATCTCAACTTTCACTCTCTGAAGGCTATCTCACCAGATTGTTATTTAGTCATCTATTGCTTTTTTATTTATTTATTTTTTATTTAGATGTCTTTACTGCAAAGGCTTTGCACTTGTCTGTCAGTACAAATCCATCCACTGCTCTGTTTGCCCTCATTCTATATCAATTCATTTCATGTAGTGCTACATTAACCTCATGATGAACAATGCAATGGAAGGACTACCAAATTGTCACATTTTTCTTGGATGTCGATTGGAGATTGGTTGGCATTTGCCTCCTGAAGGACTGGCTACATTCACTATATCTTTGTAATTATTTCCTCTCAATACATGAGCACCAAATGAATATGTTCTCTCAATAGTATGTGTCTCCTTTTTTCCCTCTATTCCACTATTAGGGATCTTTAAGAGCACCTGCTATATGGATCTCCGCTGGTTCCCGTTTGACATCCAGAAATGTGAACTCAAGTTTGGCTCCTGGACTTTTGATGGCGCTACTTTAGACTTAACAATGATAGAGGCAGACATCAGTGAATACATTCCTAATGGAGAGTGGGAACTTGTTGGTAAGAACAATTTGATGTTGTGCGTCACTAACATTGATTCTAACACACAAAAGACTTAATAATATGGAAAAGGTTGGAGAGGAAGGCACTGAACTCACATTTGAAAATACTTGAGTGATATGTTGTTCTTACGTCTTGGTATGGTGCAAATCATCCGAATATTCAACTTCAAAGCAGACAACCAAGTCAGTAGTATTAACATTAGAAAGTTGACTTAAGGGAGCACTAGACAGTGAACAACAACCATGGCGGAAAACATAAAACAACGACAAAAGTGTGAATCATGGAAAACCATGGAAACAAATAACTTGGAGCAACACTTTGAAGAAAGAAGCTGAAATAAAGAATACTTGATTTTTTTTCCCCGTGTGCTTGAATCTTTACTAAAAATTCGATTTAGATAACATGTTTTAGAGAGTGTTGTTAACGCGGGTAATTAGATTCCAAAAAGAACAATTTGCCTAATGCCCTGTGCTAGCTGCTAGCATCTCTGCAATCAGAGGTAAACACAATCAGGTCTATGAGGTTATCTGAGTTTTCAACTACAATTAGCGGTGACATTTAATTTGAAAAGCATTGAAACGTTAATCTCAAATGTAAGGAATGACTTGGCAAAAACCTAATGGCGCTGTGACAGCGTTACAGAGCTGTGATCGCTGTCATCGGAACTAAAGTTGGGCCGAAAGAATAGGAACCTTGAGGCGCACTCCAGGAGGAATATTAGAATCTCTGGGAGACCGGAGGGCACAGAGAGTCCCAGAGAAAATTTCTTTGCTGGCGAATCTTTCAGGCAGAAGCCACTTATCGACTGGGTGAGTCAAAAGCCACCAAAGCAGAATGATCCACCGCGACCTGATATCCAGAGTGCATTATTACAACCTTCAAGGGCAAGTTCTGCAAAAACCAGCAACTAACCAGAACCTTGTGTACCAAGGACTGGTCCTTGGTGGTCCAAGCCCTCCAGAAGCTGGCTCTAGGGATGGGGAAAGTCACCTCTCTGGCAGGGACGGAGCCTGAGATGATTGAGTATGTGGTTGAGAGGTTCTGACTTGATATAGTGGTGCTCGCCTGCACACACAGCTTGGCACCCAGTCCTCGTCACCTTGAGAAGAGTTAGACTATACTCTGAAGTTGCACTTAAGCAAATAATAAACATTTGGTACAGGGGTATAGAGAATCACTCATACCTTCCCTCCAACCCCTTGAAAGGCTACTGGCACCAGTGCCTGTGCTCCCAAATTGGACTCAATTATGTTTTGTAATTTTGTTTCATAGCGGTTTCAGGGAAGAAGAATGACCGCTCTTATGTTTGCTGTCCGGACCAACGCTATCCTGATGTCACGTACACCATCGTGATGCGCAGACGGACTCTCTTCTATCTACTCCATCTGATCATCCCCTGTATCCTGATCTCCATTCTGGCCCTTCTTGTCTTCCTGCTGCCTGCTGACTCGGGGGAGAAAATATCACTAGGTAGCGCAAACCTTCATGTCATTAAACTTCTCTGTGCCGGAAAATGATGATTCTTCTAGAACTTAAATTTAAATAGATAACCTTTTTTTTCCTCGTCCTTCAGATGGAAAATAAATAACATCCTAATACTGTAAAAATGTGCTGTATTTGTTATATTATACAGTGTAATGACCTACAAATGAAGGTGGTTACTTGTTACTGTAATGCAGGGTAGTCCATGAAGGGTTCACGCTGGTTTCACTTGACCAGTTATGAAATAAACAAGCGATAGCGCTGAGAAGGAAATATTTGTAATTTGTGATTACAATTTTCCCCCAAAGAGTTTGTAGACAAATTGTGTTTGTTGACATAATGTTTTTACAGATAGAAATAAATTATCAAATTCATTACAAAATGTGCATAGCTTATTAGGCTTCTTTAATGCTTTAGTAATACAATGATGGAACGGAATAAAAACAAATCAAATATATAGTGATGTAGAATGGCGGCGTACGTCCAAATACAGTTTCTATAAGATGTATTAAACTGGAAATTATTTTTGACAAATGAATCTCATAGTTATGTTAGTAACAACCAAATAAATAATATAGAGCTAACTTGTAGGTGGGGTTCCTTTTAATGGTTTCAACTTGTCCAAGACATCTAAAAAAAAATCAATGACCTACAGCGGGAAACAAACGTTTGACGGGTTGCCAAATGGTGAAGATGATTTTCTTGGATGAAAGGAAATACATAATGGAAGGGTGAGGGGAAAGAACGATTTCCAAGCTTTGCCCTTATAATGGAGACAGTATGGGATTGGGGATAAAATCACCATGAGCCTTTAGTTACTTTGTTTGGACACACCTTATCGTTCAATGTGTTTTTATTTTCATGACTATGTGCATTATAGATTCTCACTGAAAAGCATTAAAACTATGAATGAACATGTGGAGTTATCCTTTACAAAAAAGAAGGTGAAATAAGTGGAAACATGTTTTATACTCTATATTCTTAAACTAGACTAAAGACTCATTTGTTCTTAAATGACAGGTAAAGTCACGTCATCAAAAGAAGATGGTTCTGCGTGTTTGTGTGTAAATGCAAAGACCGTGTCGTTTGGTTTTTGAAGCGCTAATTGAGATTTGCTATTTTCAGGAATCACAGTCCTGCTCTCCCTTGTAGTCTTCTTGCTGCTAGTTGCAGAACTTATTCCAGCCACTTCAGACTCAGTGCCTCTAATAGGTAAGGTAAAGACAAACGTCTGCTACAGTATATACAATGAATAGCTTGACATAATAGCAGCATGATATCCTGCTTGATACAAACGTTGCTTTAAAAATTGAAAATGAAGCGCAATTTGTTTGTGCCATAAATTTTAGCCCCATGACATGGATTAGGAAAATTGGTGTACTGGATGGCTGAATGAATTGCTAATGTTTTATTCTACTATGTCATCACTTTTCTAGCTCAGTACTTTGTCGTCACTTTGGCCATTGTTGCGCTCTCTGTGATGGTCACGGTTGTGGTCTTAAAAGTTCACCATCATGACCCCAATGGAGCCAGGATGCCAAAGTGGGTGAGTGGCCATTTCATTATGTTCTATACCAGAAACTCATCCTCAACATTTATTCTTTTTCAGCCAAATATTTACAGCACATTGTACTTAAATGCCAATCCTGTAACTTTATTTGACAGAAATAATATGTAGATATGTCGTAGCTCCTAGAAACTTTAGGCAATACTACACATTGAGACACATTTTTCTAAGATCCAGAGGTTTTCAATTAACCCAGAGTAGAAAAAGTGTTATATGACCTGCAATGTGGACATTTTTGTTGATACAGTCATGGAAAAAAAACATAGACCACCCATACATTTATTTTTTAAACGCCTGCTACAACTGAAGATACATTTGTTTGGACAAATATGACGACAACAAAAATAGCTAATATAAGAATTTGATTTAAGAACTAATATGTAGCTATTTTACATGGATTTCTTGGTAATAATAAAAAATCACTGTTGATGTATTTTTTGATCATACTAAAGAAATGTTACCTTGTATTTTTTTCTATTAGATTAATATATTTTTGGGAGAAATCAGTAAACAACTAATCTAAAAATGCTCCTTTTTCATTCACAAGATGAAACCCCCACCCAACCCCCACTCCATTGATGTGACATCAGCGGAAAATGCTTAACTTAAAATTGTTTATAGTGTCTGAAAACAGCGATCCATTGTCAACAAAATGTATGTGGACATCTCTACATATGTCCACTTTGCGTGTATTCAGACCAGAAAAGTCCTTTGGTCCGCTGATTTGGTTTGGACATTTTTTTACTTTTTTTTGGTGCGGTTCATATTCACATGTGCTTTTTGCAAGAGGTTTAAAGTGGATCAAACAGCACACCAAGCAGTCCATTTACTTTTTTTCCACCCTTATAAGAGGATGGGGAAAAGAGCCGCATACTTTCAGTTTCTCTCATCCTGAAACTGTTTTTCTTTAGGAATAATAATAAATTAGATTTATAAAGAGCCTCTTCAGCCATGTGGGTCCTCTTACATCAACTTTTGAAGCATCACTTTTCAAACTCCTCATATTCAAGCCTCAACATGCACAGCAACCCGGAATTGATTGCTCTTTTGACAACATTATTTGATGTGAAGTTTGAGATTACTGAATAAGCTGCCGAGTCATTTAATGGTATCCTGCATTAGGTAATTTAGGATTGCATTGCATATGAATAATGTTAATGAGTCATATCTCTCTTCATTGTTTCATCCCAAAGATCCGCGTGGTCCTCTTTGATTGGTGTGCCTGGTTTCTGTTCATGAAGCGTCCAGGTGAGGACAAAACACAGAACAGTCTGACCAGCATGGACCTCAAAGCCCGAATGGAAAGCGTCCACCCGGCCTCAACTGATTCTGGGGTGGTTGGGCGAGCTGGTGAGGGTGAGGTTCTCCTCACCAAAGGTCTGAGCTCCACAGTCGGCAGTGAACCAGAGCTCGTCAAGATCCTAAATGAAGTGCGTTACATTGGCAAGCGCTTCCGTGACCAGCAGCATGGAGAGGCCACACGCAGTGATTGGAAATTTGCTGCTGCTGTCATCGATCGTTTTTGTTTTGTGATTTTCTTGCTATTCATTATCCTGAGCACATTTGTGATTCTTATGTCAGCACCAAACATTAATGAGGCTATTTCCAACGATGTGGTCTCTTGAAAACTTGGTCCCCAAATTTATGGCACAGTGAAAGCAAAAATTGAAATGCGTGGTCTGGTATATATGAGACTCATGTAAGACAATGTTGCATGTGAAAGTAACCCTTATACTGCTGTGGCTAGCATTTGAATGTGAAGTGCCTTGCAAAAGTATTCACTCTCAGTTATTTACCCTTTCTGTTACATTACAACCTTAAATTCAAACGATTTCTAGATCTGAACTTTGTGAACTGTGATGATCTGCACAAAAACCATATAGCATGTAACAAGTATTCATTAAATAAACTTGATGAGCAGGATCAATTCCCCCATTTTGTCCATCCATCCATTCGTTGATATTCAAAATGTCAGATTTGATCTATGAGTGAAATTTTACAAATTACCAGAGAATTACAAGATTGGTGTACTTTGAATTTTGAATTTTGAATTAACACAAAGGTACCTTTTGAATCATAACTTCCTTATCTCATTCAGTCCTTATATCATTCTGATCTCCTGAAGTCAGACAACAACTTTGTCGTCTACTTCTAGGCAGGATTGTAGTAGTAGTAGCAGATGATCTGCTTCACAGTGGAATGATGAAGCTCAATTTTTTATGGCTTTCCCCAGACGGATGTGCTGTCACTGCCCACTTCCTGAGGTCCCCTGAGATTTCTCTCTCAGCATGACTGACCTGTATGGGTTCACCTGGTTAAGACTAAAGTGACGTGGTTTTGTCTCTGTTTCAGTCAGTGATGCACAATTTCTTCGCTAAAGCTCTCATTTCATTGGTCCATTTCAGGGGTTAGTTAAGCTAACAATTTGTCCTACCTGATCCTACTTGACTGCTTGTTTTAGGCAATGCAGCTCAGGGTTCAATTACTTTTGCACCTACATGAATTGACCAAAAACTCAATTTTATTTAGTTTTGTTTACACAATTGATTTAAAAAAAACAATGCATTGAAATGCTAAAGCTACACCTGTTATTTCATCTAAAATGTTATGGTTCAGATTGAACAACAAAATCAGGTTGAAATAATTGGAAAGTCCATTGCTCAAGAGGTTCAAAAACATTTGAGCAGCACTATATATATATATATATAGTTGTTTTTATTTACATTTATATTTATTTCTTTTTATTGAATGTTCAAATTAGATTTTTTTTATATCCGTTTTTATTTTTACTTTTAGTCATTTATTTACATTTATTGATTTATTTTGAATTTTGGGAGTTTTGGTCCTCCATACTCAGGCGCCTGTGTCTATGTACATGATGGTCAGGAAAATCCAGTTCATCCTTGCACTTGCACTAAATAATTTTTCAACTCAACCGCCTTTCCTGCCCTCGCCATGCAAAAGCACTCATCATTTGACTCAATGCCAGTGCAATCAACTTCGTCACTGAGTTCCTTCTGTATTGATTGCCTTTTTCAAAAGCAATTAGCTTCTCAACTGTTTTCCGCATAAACCTTCACTGGATACCATTATCTCACCGGGTCATTTAGTCATAGATTGTCATTTCAAATCTTTTGGCAGCCATTACACTTGTATGTAATTACAAAGTAATTCCCTGCTGTGTTTGTCATTTATCTATTTTAATTAATTTTTCTGTTTCAATTTATTCTATCCTTGATGCAGCGCCATGTCAACCTCGTGATTAACAATTCATAGAAAAACCTTGTTCACTGTCATACTCCCACATACTGAATATGGATTGGAGATTGGATGCCGCTTGCCTCTTGAATAATTACTAACTACTTTCACATTATTATTATTATTATTATTATTATTATTATTATTATTATTATTAGGCACTAGGCACAGTAGGTAGGTAGGTAGTACAGTGGGTAAGTAGGTACTGTCATACTTGCTAACTCTCCCGATTCAGGCGAGAGACTCGTGAATTTCAACCCTATCTCCCACGTGGCTCCTGATTTGTCATTTCTCCTACTAATCTCCCAATTTTAAAGCAAAATAAACAGTTTACATTGTGGGGAATACTTGACACATTGCCTGCCAACACGATGCCTTGGAACACTTATTTTGAAGTTATGATGACTTGTCTTGCAGCATGTGTGTCGGTCATTCATACTCCTGTCACAAACTATTGCGACTACCAATGTCAACAACATAACTTTGTCCTGAAATCACGTTCAATCGGCAATTAAGGGTGCTAAAAAAAAAAAAAAACTTAATTACACTGATATTGTATGATGATGGTTGCCAGCGTTTAGGGCAGCTAACAGCGTTAGCGCACTAACAGTTCTAGCGGCTACAGCGAGAGCCATCGGATTACCTTTCAAAGGCAATTTAATCGACGGAAATGACTGCACACTTTGATGTTGACGGCCAGACACAGTTGCTGATCCTACTGTTCACTTTAACAAACCAGGCTTACGTAAATGTGCTGTTGTAGTCGGCAACATCGCAACTGTGGCAACTTTATTTTAACAAATAAAATAAAAAATAGAAAATTGATTTATAAAGCACTTTCAACCAACCATTGCTGCATACAATGTGCTGTATATGGAATAAAGGTGGTTAAAACAAAATAACACAAAATTAATTAATAAATATAAGTTGGTATAAGTAAGTAAAAATAATAAATTCTTGGTTCAATTAATTATTAAATGAATGATTGTTAATTATTAAATTAATAATCAATTGACTCATTAATTGAAGGAGACTGTTAATGTAATATTTAAACTAATTTTGAGACACTATTTTTGATCATTTTATGAAAATGAAGGTTGCACCCTTTTAAATTTTGTGAGCTCTTTGTTCAGCTTAAAGGTTAATATAAATTGATAAAACACACACAGTAACAAACAGGTTTTGATCTTGTGCACTTTTATTTTTTAATCTATTTGGGGAAAATCTGCTTGGAACTTAAAAGAAGCACAACTTTAACTACTGTGATAGGAAATATAAACAAGAACTAAAATGGTAAAATAATCAAAGAAAAAACAAACAAACAAGAAAAGAGAAACTGTCTTAAATGAGGTGAATCAACTTCCTAATCAGTTGAACATGTGACCCAACATTTAACCTAATTGCTTAACCCAATTGGAGGCATAAATTTGTACAATATGGTTAATGTTTGCAAAGTTGCACTTACAGGTGGTCTCAGTTTGGCCCAAGAAGCGGAGGCAGGTTCCTGGATCGGAAGTCCGGCCCAGCCCGTTCATTGAAGAAGAGATGAAGAGAGAGAGTGTTCATCAGGATAAGCAGAGGAGCCTCACGGCCTGGGAGTAGACCTGCCAGCGGAAGAGGGGGCTTTTTGGTTTCGGCTCCAGAGAGTGTCTTCTGTATCCATAATTGTTCTTTCACCAAGCAAAAATTGTTGTTGTTTTTTAAATCTTCATCCAAATACCCGATTATTCAATAAAATTTTCAGTAGGATATCTGAACACAAAAATACAGATAGCTGCAGCACACGATACGAGTTCCTACTGGTTATCGAGAATTTCATGAGTTTCCCAAACACTCGGTCCATTTTCCGGCCAGTGGCGCATACCAAGGTTGCCAAGTATGTACTTGTTAACCTTGAATACTTGACCTTGGCAACTTAGATTTTATTTCTGTCTATTCAGAATTTTATGGTCTTGTTTTAACATTGATGTTCCATGGGTTTTCAGTTTACTGGAGTTTACTATTTGATTGTATCTTTTAATATTCATCATTCATTATTAATATTTATTATTCTATGCAAAGAAAACAGATTGCGATAGGTACCAATGCACTGTGGGTTAAATATTATTGATTGCCATCACATTTAAATCACAGAAATTTCATCAATCTATTCTATGTATATGGCCACTTAACAATGAAGTTGACTTGAACTTGAAGACTATGGTTGACAGTGAATATCTGTTTTCCATTTAGTATGTTGACTTGAAGATGATGTAGACTCCATATGCATGCTGCTCTTGCACAGTATGCACAAGTCTATTGTACAACTTGCAAAATATCCCCACATCCCCCAATTTCTAGCATCTATTATTCAGTGTAGTAGGTGTGCCATGTGACGTTTATAACCTGGGAGGAGTCATTCTACAAACACACATAGAGTGACATGCTCACACCGCCATTATAAGCAAGCCACCCAACTGAGGTCCACACTTGTCCAACAATTCCTGTTCCAGACCACCATGGCTCCATATGAAGTTCTGCTTGTTCGGCTTGTGAGTGCATGCACCGTCCAAGGTAAGCTGCCAGTCCGATTATTTAACTAATTGTCATAACTGATTTGCTAAGTAGGCATCTTTTGTAGTCACTTCTTGAAGTCACTAGTGCGTTCCTCTTTCACTGTCCTTGTTTAGAATTCTACGATGACGTACTAGGGCCACATATAAATATTTGTATTTTTTGAGGGGGTGTAATATTTCCAGAGAAAAAAACTCAAAAATGTATGAGAAATAAACTCACAGATTCGTGACATTATAAAGTGGAAGACCTGCGAGAGAAAAAAACTAATTTACATTTACGAGAACTAAAATCAGAAACTTGCAAGACGTAGCATAGGTTGGTTATGTTTCGATGTGAATGTGATCATATTAATTCTATATTCCACAGTCCTGGATTAACTATAAACTACAGTGGGACGCATCTAAGTATGATGGGATTGACTCTCTACAATTTTCTAATGATCGCCTTTGGAAGCCAAATGTTGTACTTTATAACAGGTACTGTCTAGTATTGACAGATCTGCTGTTAAATGTAATACACATCATGACAAAAGTTATTTCTCCTATTGAAATTAAGACCATTTTATCCCAAGACCTTTGAGGTGTACTACGAACATAATGATTTTGAAATCAAAGTGCAGGAAAGCAGAGCGAAAGTGGAGTGAAGTTCATTTGGACCTGTACAGAAAATGTCTCTGGAACGTTAACAAAGTTAAATACTTTTCTGAAATCATTAGTAATAACCTCACACGCACTCTGTTTGCCGTGGTTGACAAACTCACAAATCTCCTAAATCAAACAGCGCCAGAACTCCACTCAACAGATAAAAGCAATGAACTTGTCTGCTACTTTAAGGAAAAAGTGCAATCCGTCAGGTCAAACATGGTCACAAACCAGCAAAAGGACAAAACGATGCAGCACTTAAAACCACCCAGGAACAATTCAATTATCATGACTACGTTTGATTCAGTGGATCAAAATACTGTAACAGATTTGGTTGAGCAGTTGAAAAATTCCACAAGCTGTCTTGACTCAATAACGTCTGGCTTTTTTCAAAACTATTGTGAAATCTGTTCAAACTGATTTGCAGCAAATAATCAACTTCAATCAGATGAGCTTCCCACTCTAAAAAAGGATTCATGGCGTTAGTAGGTAAGGCTTAAAATCAAGGGCTTTCTATGCATAAAAAAATGTTAGTTTGTTGCATGAACACGTTATAATCAGTTGATAACTTATTTCAATAAGTTGGTCTTCATTAAAACAAAGAAAGCAGTCTTAACTTAATAATATATTGATTCTGAACAGACATTCTTACCCTGACTTAACTCAAAAGTGTATTTAAGTTAAGGCATCTTAAAAATCTAAGAACCATCCTTTAAAAGCTGAGTACAAGACGGACGGACATGCCTGGACAGCAGGACAAACCTTTTTTTTTTTTTATTGATAAACATGAAGACGGGAAATGTGACTTTTGTAATGAGATGGAATCAGTAAAATTGAAATGTAAAATATATGAGAATGAGAGGAGTACTTTAAACAGAGCCATAATAAATTCAAGAGTGGTGTTTTATAGCAGATGAAATGCAGCAGCGGTGTCCAAACTTGGTCCTCGAGGGCCGGAGTCTTGCAGGTTTTGGATGTTTCTCTTCTGCAACACACCTGAAGTTTATCAGCAAGTTCTGCATAAGCCTGATAACGATCCTGTTCATTTGAAACAGCTGCGTCGGAGCAGGGAAACATCCTGCAGGATTTCGCCCCTCGAGGACTGAGTTTGAACGCCGATAGCTGATTTGAACTCAAAAGCATTGTAAGTGAAGACATGCTACATGGAGACTTTGCTGTCTGGCCAGATATAAAAAAAAAACTCCAACAAATATTGAATTAATTAAAGGGATGAATTTTAACTCATTTTTATGAACTATTATGAAATCAGCCATATTTCTATATTAGTTTAAAAACAAATTCCACTTTTATGTTAACAAGAGTATGAAAATGTATATTTATTTATATAATATTTTATTGTACATTTTATTGTACATTTAGATATGAAATTTGCAATTAATTGTAAGTTAACTATTGAAGTCATGCGATTAATTACAGTTAAATAATTTAATCGCCTGAGATCCCGAGTTTGTACTAAAGTAATCTTGTGGGAGTTACACAGCGGCTGAGTTGAAATAACTTAAAAAGATGCATGCAAATTGTTACCTCAATTTTTCAAGTTGAGTCAACTTTTCAGTTTTTAGAGCGTAAATCCCTCATTAAAAAAAGAAGAAAAAAAAAGAAGAAGAAAAAAAGAACGCTGGATGTCTCCTTGTTAGCAAATTATAGACCTTTCTCAAACCTTCCCTTCTTAACCAAAATTATCCCCCCCAAAAATTTTTTTATTCAACTCAATTCTTGATAAATTCCAGTCAGGTTTCCGACCTCATCACAGTACAGAAACAGGTAAGGTATCGATGCTCGTCTTAATGGACCTCAGTGCAGCATTTGATACAATTGACCTACTGTTGAACAAGTAATTTGGGTGTGGTTAAATGGAACAGTCCTAAAATGGTTCAGGTCCAGTGGCGATTGCTCTAAGACTGCAAGGGAAGCTCAACTTCCCCTAAATGCCCCTCCCCCTGAAAAAAATATGCACTGCTGTGTGTACAATTCATGATGCGCTAGAATGCCTTAATCTTTTACAAATAACTGACACGACTTACTTCTCATTTATCCCTGTGCTGCCACGGCACTTTTATTTGTTTTCACTGTCGGAACGCTGCTTCGTAGGGTTGTTTGTTGCACTGCGCGAAACACGGACGGTCATTGGATAAATGCTGGGCTTTTTCTCGTCCATCAGACATGCAACGTCTCTGGGGCTTTAGATATTCGGCTATTGCGTTATGATTGGATGGTCTGTCTGATGCATCAACAGTGAGTTTCCCCTCATTCGAATGATCTATTTTTAGTTAATATGGCATCAATGGAACAGTCTGTCCTCCATAATTGTAATGGCACCGCTCTTGTAAAAGTCAAACTTATTTGAAATAGTCGTCAGTACAGTGGTACCTCGGAGTTTGAACATAATTCGTTCCTGCGAAGTGTTCAAAGTCCGAATTGTTCAACCTCCGAAACATTTTTTCCCATAGGAAATAATGTAAATGCAATTATTCCGTTCCCAAGCTCCAAAAACAGAACATTTATATTTTAATTTCTACTTATGTTTTTTACATTTATACACTGTATAGTATTTAAACAATAAAAAATACCTTACCTTTTTTGTTGTGGTGTGATGGCATCAGTGGATGATAAATGCTATGTTAATGCTAGCTTTAGTTCAGTGCTGAGTTTGTGTATTTGTGTGTGTATTTTACATTGGGCATATTGTTAGACTACTAAGCGGTCCTTGCGTGCGTTGTTTAACGTCAGGCAGGTTGTTAAACAGCCAAGGGGTGTCCTCGTGCCAGTCACGGTAGTTACAACTGTGCGATAATCTCCTTCCTAATTCCACTGTGGTTTGTAGCACTGTATGTTTTTCTTTGCTGCCACTGGCACTGTTGTCTTTCTTTGGGCCCATGGCAAAGAAAATTGTCATGGAAAAATCGAAATGCACTCGCGAGTATGGAGCACCTCCGGGAGTATTTACGATTTGACTGGAAATGAGCAGTGCATCGTCTCAACTACCGCAACATGAGCATTCGGCATTGCTGGCAAACTCGGAAAATGAATTCAAACTCCGAGGCCTTTTTTACTCCGATTTTTTGGTTGAAGTCCGAATTGTACGAGTTCCGAGACGTTCAAACAAACCGAGGTTCCACTGTATATACTTTACCTACTATCAGTGACCCCATTTAAACCCAGAAGGCACAACAATTAAAAATATCATTCTGGAGAAGGTAACAAATAAATGAATAGGTCTTAAAAATATGATGATCCTCCTCAGTGATGTCAGTTTTTTTCAAGTATTTAATTAATAAACAACAATGGTGATATAAATGAAGCAGCAACCAGCAATAACGTTCTTCTATGTCGTCCGCAGCGCTATAGAAAGATTTCATACCACCTACGATGCCAAAGTTTATGTTGCCTCCTCAGGCTCCTGTCTTTATCAACCTCAAGGTAAGGAAGATTTCAGGCTGCATCTTTGCGCTCGGACAAAGTATCTTTCAACTCATTCGCCTTTTCTTTTTGAGCCTCGAGCGACTGAAACGTGGGTCCTTTGCATGAGGTCAGTTTTGAAGCGTTTGCATGTAGTAACAGAAGATAGACTACTGATCCGCTCTGCCGTCGCCATGCAAAAGCACTTTCCTGCTTTGCCTCATCATTTGAATCAATGCCAGTGCAATTAACTCACTGAACTCCTTCTGCATTTTCAAAAGCAAATAGCTTCTCAAGTCAAACCTTCACTGGATAACATTATCTCATCAAATCATCTATAATAGTCATTTAGTCATAGATTGTCATTTTACATCTTTTGGCAGCCTTCACACTTGTATGTAATTACGAAGTAATTCACTGCTCTGTTTGTCATTTATCTTTCTATGTATTTTTCTATTTCAATTTATTCCATGCTTGATGCAACACCACGTTAACCTCAGAAAGACATTGTTGTTTTTAACTCATTCACTCCCAGCCATTTTCACTGATGCAACCCCCTTTGCTCCCGGCTGTTTTACTGGATTTTGACTGATTTTGCAAGGCCCACATAATACTGTGTTCTATTGCTATAAAAACATGGAACCTACCATAAGAAAGATTAGTCTCTCTTCTTTCATCGCAAAAAAAAGTTCACATTTCAATCTGCTTCTGTTTTGCAGCAATTAGCATTAGAATATAGCTAAGTTTCATCATCATTCACAAATCAGTTTAAAACACTAGGGAAACAACATTTTTTGCAACATGGCCCTGGGTGATCTATTATACTCTGCTGCCACCTGCTGGCCGTTCTTTGCAATAATTACCATTGCTTTAAGCGTCTTCTTCAGGTCAGTGTCTCACTGTAACGAATTGATTGTAGAATTTACAAGAAATAACTGGCAAAAAAAACAACAATACAGTATGTCGTGGTAAAATCCATCTGTCCATTTTCTTAACCGCTTATGTTGTAATGTTGCCTGTTTATTGGAGAAAAGTAATGTGAAGACGATGCAGACTGCCCTCGCACTAAAATATTGCTCACCAATTCGCTGAATTCTTGTCCTTGCTCCGGTGACAATATAGGGTCCGCTATTTGCTTCTCCTCTAGAGAGTACCCGCCAAAATCTTTACAGTATTTACATGTAATCCACATTTTTTCATGCCAAAACATAAACCTGGTTTACATGGAGCCATGTATTCCGATTAGAATGAATCAAAACAGCCAAACGGAAGGAAAATGCTCCATGGAATAAACACCTCAATTGGAATGAAAAGGCTGAATCCGAATGGAATTTCATTCGGAATCACACGGGTGGTATACAGTATTCCTATTGTCAATTCGATTCCGAACGAGCATCATGTATACACTTCAATCTGAATGGCGAGGCTTGAGTACGGCATGCGCATGCTCTGTCTTGATGTAAATGCGTCATGATATCGTTGTATGGAGGTAAATTTGGTGCAAAACTAACTTGTGCAAAAAATGTGTACCTGTAGAAAAAAGTCTAAATTTGTATCTGTAAAAGTCGTGATTTGTATCTGTAAAAAAAATGTGTGCCTGTAAAAAAATTTTTTGTGTCTGTAAAATAAATGTGTACCTGTAAAAAAAAAATTTGTGTCTGTAAAATAAATTTGTACCTGTAAAAAAAAAATTTGTGTCTGTAAAATAAATTTGTACCTGTAAAAAAAAAATTTGTGTCTGTAAAATAAATTTGTACCTGTAAAAAAAAAATGTGTATGTGTAAAACAAATTTGTATCTGTAAAAACAAATTTGTACCTGTAAAAGTCATGATTTGTATCTGTACAAAAAAAAATTTGTACCTGTACAAAAACTATAAATTTGTATCTGTAAAAGTTGTGATTTGTACCTGTAGAAATGACAACTTGTAGTCAAAGAAGTCGCCACTAGGAGTCACAAGTGGGTTTTTTGCTGCTGTTCTGTGACGTGAGTTTTGCCCCATTTGTTGCGGTACAAATGGAGCAAAACTAATTTGTACTTGTAGAGCGCCTGATTTGTACTTGTAAAGAAGGGGGCGGGCTCTGGTGTAATGAAGGGTTGTTTTGACCAATCAAGTGAGAAGGATTTGAGCGGATTGGAGCGCAACCTCATTGGTTTAGCGAACGACGGTGGCGGGACTCGCGGAAGGATACAAGCAGGACACATCGTCGCCAACCAACATACATATTAAGAATACTTCTTAATATGTATGTTGAGGAAGAATACTTCAGTATTCTTAATATGTATGTTGAGGAAGAATACTTCAGTATTCTTAATATGTATGTTGAGGAAGAATACTTCAGTCGACTGAAGTATTCTTCATAGTCCATGTCCATGTAAACAAGTGACCAGAGATCTTCATTCATAATGATTTTAATCGGAATGATTAAAAAGTGTCCATGTAAACCCGGCTAGTTGTTGCTGTAAATTATTAATTATTAATTTGACCGCTATATATACAGCAAACTACTGTACTTTACTTCTACCCATAATGCACTTTGTGTCACCCATAATGCATACAGTTAAATACCGTAAAATTTAAAAACAAGATCATTGTTCAATCCTCTTTCCCTGTCCAGTGAACTCTTAACCGTGGTAGAGAGACTGAACAGGCATGTCCTCTTTTCGTTGCTTTCGCACAAACTTTATTTTAGCTTTTTCCACCAAAGTACAGTGCGCTCTGGAGCCAGCTCCACCGCTCTCATTCACTCCCTGGACCAACACCGCCCCCCTGTGCCAAAATACGGCACTGCAACACTCTATCCCCATAATGCTACTCTTTATGGGGCCATAATGCTGTATTTTTTTTTACTGTAGGTTTTACAGAAATTTGCTACAATGATGCATCAAAACCTTCTTTATGCTCTAGCATTAAAAATCATTTTTTTTAATTTATGTATAAATACATTTTTGGGATCATTCTTATACGTTTTTGGGAGCAAATGAGTTAAGTGTCTCATTTCAAGTTTGAATTAACTTTCTTTATCCTATTGCAGATGAATATATTTTGTCATTACTACATTTTCCCCCTTCTTCTACATTTATTTCTCCGTCAGCAATCTTAAAGAGCACCTGCTATAGCGATCTCCGGTGGTTCCTTTTCGACAGCCAAAAATGTGACCTCAAGTTTGGCTCCAGGACTTATTCGGGCTTGTCTTGACAGAGACACACCTCAGTGAATATGTTCCTAATGGAGAGTGTGACCTTGTTGGTAAGAATAATTTGATATTGTGTGTCACAAACACAGATTTACATAAAACAAAAATGTTTATGGTGTGGGAGAGAGCAGAGGGGAAGACATGGAGCTCAGATTTAAATTTCCTGTGTAAGGTTAGTGTCAGTCAACAATGAAAAATTATCCAACGAGCTCACAATATGACCATATTTGTGCTCATGTGTGTGCTATGCAACCAATTTTACAAGAGTAGACTCAGTTATATTTCATTTTGTGTCACAGGGGTCACAGGAAAGAAGAAGAATCGGACTTATGAGTGCTTTCCAGAGCCCTATATCGATGTCACGTACACCATAGTGATGCGCAGACGGACTCTCTTCTACGTAGTCAGTCTGATCATCCCCTGTATCCTGATCTCCATTCTGGCCCTTCTTGTTTTCCTGCTGCCTGCTGACTCGGGGGAGAAGATATCACTGGGTACAGCAAATCGCTTTCATTACATTCAAATTCTCGGCACATGAAAATGAATATTCCTCTGGAGTTTAAATTTGCATTATTAAACTTTTCTTCATTCAGATGGAAAATCTATCCTTATGAATATTAGATTTATTTATGATACTATGCAGTGTAATGATTAAGTTGGTTACTTGCCCACATCGGGATCATGCAGAGCTTTATTGACGCATGTTTGACCAATTTTGGAAATAAGCAAGAGATGATGCTCAGTATATTCGTCTAATAGTCGTAAAGATTCTGTAATTTTTGTTTGTTGCTCTAGTGCTTTTTCTAAAAATACATATTACAAAAAATTAGAGAGGCTTATCAGACAACTATACAGCTTTAGTAATATTATGATGCAATTTTTTTTTATTTGACCTGGAAGTTTTTGTGACTTAAAAAAGTCAAAAGATATTGGAAGCACAATTTTACATAACATGGGATAGGCTCCTGTTTTCCATGTGACGGATGGCTGAATGAGCAATTTTTTAATAATTTTTTTTACACTGTCTTCACCTTTCTAGCTTAGTACTTTGTCATCACTATGGCCATTGTTACGCTCTCTGTGATTGTCACGGTTGTGGTCTTAAAATGTCACCATCATGACACAAGCATGGACCTCAAAGCCAGAATGGAAAGTGTTGGACAGGCTGGTGAGGGTGAGGTTCTCCACTCCACAGCCGGAGGTGAACCAGAGCTCGTCAAGATCCAAGATGAAGTGCGTTACATTGCCAAGCGCTTCCGTGACCAGCACCAGGGAGAGGTCACAGGCAGTGATTGGAAATTTGCTGCTGCTGTAATCGATCGTCTTTGTTTCGTGATTATCTAGCTATTCATTATCCTGTGCACATTTATGGTTTTTAAGTCAGCACCAAACTGAGGTCACGTTCTAGTGTCTATGCGACTTATATCAGCAAATATCAGGGCTGGGAGAGTTACTTTAAAAATGGATTCGGATATTTACTAGTTATACCTAAAAAAAATAAAAATTTAGTTAGCGATGTAAACGAAATACCATAAAATTAAAGTATATTGTAACTTGATTAATTTTAATTACTTTTGGATTCCTCCATTACAAAATACTGTATGAAAAAATCATAATAATAATAAGAAAAGTCTATACAGTGTTTATTTATGCTTCTCTGGTCGTTTCTGTATTATGGATGTTTAATATGCCTTTTTTTTTTATGTGGGAGAAAGCCTTAGTACACCAAATTCAAACCCAAAGCATTAGAACTGTGAGGCAAACATACTAACCACTTGTGCAGCACACTGCAGAGTTGTTTAGTTAGATGGATGGATGGATGATTGGAGGGATGGATGATTGGAGGGATGGATGATTGGATGGATGGATGGGATTAGTTCGCCGCACACTGAATAACACTGCCAAAGGGACATAACGCAATTAAGTACCTTACATGTTGGATGATCTGGAAAAAAAAGTGCTTTGGGTTTTGAGGCCTCCACATAATTGTCGTGCATTATTTTTTTATTATTCAATCACAGAATGTGCTACGATTGTCATTGAAGAAGTGCAAAGAAGAGGAAACAAGCATGACAAAGAAATAATGTTTATATTTTGAAAGGATTTCCGTAATCATCAGTGACCCATTCGTTGACTATAGCCATGCATTTCAGCAACGAAAACTTTGCGCGTTGCTTTCTAACCACATAGCCTATGTATAATATATGTAAATTAAAAATACAGATAAGTATTATGATTGTAAAATGCTAAACTAATGTAATTTTGACAAACACTCTTTAAATATTATTTGTAGTGCGCCTACTGCTGCTTTTAATGATGTCTGCCATGTGCAATTCATAACGGTTTATATTAGTGGTTTGACAGATTGTGATTTAAAAATGATCATTAAAAAATGGGAATACTGGCAGATTTATGGGGGGGATGTATTGCATAATTCATCTGTTTTTGTGATAAATATTTAATATGATCAGTTTCTTCACATAAATGAATGCATTAAATATTAATAACACTTTATTATATATTACATATTAAAAACTTGTCTCAGAAGTGTCGATCAAATTGGTAGCCCTTCGCACTAATCAGTAGAAGTGGCTGTGGCTCTGACTTTCAAAAACTTTGGTGATGGTTTAAATCAAGTCCTCCTGTGCTGTTTTGAGTGTAGATTGGAAAACAGACAAATGTCACTCTAGTGTTGTGCTGCCACCTTTTGGATCCAACAAATAAATTGTAGTTCGGGACGCGGTGTCTCTCTTCTCAGAATTTTAAGACTAATACGCTCACTTATTTCTGGCGTTGTGTGGAACTTCCATTCAGTCGTGCATTTTTTTTTTCTCTCAGGAAGACATTTCATAAAGCACCGTACATGTTGTGTGCCTATCTGTAATTCGACCGGTTGGAAACAAATCCATGCTTCGAATTTGTTTGACAAGCTATCGTTGACCTGTGAGACTTGGCGTGGTAAAATGGCAGACGATTTGTTGCAATGGTGTTTGGAGCAGTTACAGCACAAATTTGGACTGGAAGCGTCTGACGATATCGTCAAGTGAGTATAAGCAAGCTTTAAGATGATGCGCTGCTTGTCTTAAAGCGAAAACGGACTTACGTTTGTCAAGCTGCCTTGGCAGAGTAAAGTGAATAAATAAAACCTATGTAATAGTTTGACGGTTTCGACAAAATATGTATTGATTGGTACTTATTTTGTCAACGTTACTGTTATAGAAGCTTGTCGTTAAATTTGTTAGCAAGCAAGTTTAGTTTACGAGCTAGCGTATTTTCTTCTACTGTAGCCTACGACAGGGAATGTACCTTTTTCTACTTCATTGAGTTGAACTCACTTTATAAATCGTTAGTTTTGTTAAAAGATAGAAGGACTATGCCAGGTTGGTGGTTTACTGAAAATGGATGGATGTCATATTACATCATTGATTGATTGATGTTTATTTGTTATTTAAATTTAAGGATTAATTGAGGAAATCACAAATGAATTTGTCTAGATCGTTGTATTTTCCGTCCTGTTATTTTTTGTAGGCTATTCGTTACAGGTTCAATGCAATATTAAAGGGATTGCTTAAAAAGTTATGAGTGAACAGGAAAAATATTTTTAATTTTATGTTAATTCATCTCTCATTTACACAAAGTTGAATTTTCTTTAATATGGAAAATCAGTTTTTATATGTATTATATTTTATTTACCTGTATATAAAATGTGGATAGAATTATCGAATGTTGTTATCGGCTGAAGGTTTAAAATTGTATGTGTAAAACTCAATGTGTGCAGTTCTAAAATAATAGAATATTGGCAGACCATCGTTGATGCCAGAAATATGATTTCCAGGCATTAAATGCAAGCTTTCTGACAAAAGGGAGGGACAGACACATTCAAAGTATGACTGTAATTTGTTACTGTTTGAACATATGCCATTCTGTTATTTAGATACATTATATCCATTGAAAAACCTGAAGAGATTGAGGAGTATGTGGGCGACCTTCTCCAGGGCACGGACGGGAGGAAAGGACAGTTCATTGAAGAGTTCCTCCGCAGATGGAAAAAGACTCAAAGACAGGCCGGGGATATGGCTGGTCTTTTCCTCCTCACAGAGTCAATGTCTGCAACAGGTGGGTAGGGTTTCTGTGTAGTAAATTATTACCAATGTTAAAAAGTATAATGCACCGATTTAATCGGCCCAGCCCTAATTTACAGCATGACTTTTCTAAATTAGACTCCCAAGATATTACCAAAGATTCCCAGAAGAAGTCTAAACGTAAGGGTCGCAACAAACAAGAGGTGTTGACTGTGAGTCAAATGGACCCTGAGCCTGAGGTAGTCAAAACCCCCATGGATCTGATGAGGGTCAGTACACATAGGCTTGAAAGTTTATCATGATCTCCATACCACACATTAGTGACTTAGTATTGTATTATTATAGCTTCTATTCTCTCCATCACAGGTTCAGGAAAGCAACAACACTTCTTCAACAAAGAAGAAAAATAAGTTCACAAACCTTTATGGTAAAGAGGGCCAGGACACTTTGACGATTGTACTACCCGGCCGACACAGCTGTGAGTGCCTTGCTCAGAAGCACAGGCTCATCAACAACTGCATCAGCTGTGGTCGCATTGTATGCGAGCAAGAGGGATCCGGACCTTGTCTCTTCTGTGGTAGTCTGGTACAAGAATTTGTTGTTTGTCCTCTACTATTATTCTAATCTAAAGCCAAACTTGACCTTTTATCTTTACCATTTCTTTGCCATTTCAGGTCTGCACCAAAGAGGAACAGGAGATTCTGCAAAGAGACTCAAACAAAAGCCAGAAACTAAGAAAGAAGCTGATGGGAGGTGAGAAGCGGTGGTTAGCACTACTGTATGGCATGAACTAGTGTTTCACCATCTTTAACCTCTGTGGTTCAAACTAAAATGTCTTATTTGTGGATTTTCCCGATCCCACGAGCACCATGTCCTCGACTATTTTTAGCTTATCTTCAACACACCAGAATCACACTTACTGTTAATGAATGTTTTATTGAGCTCTACCTTGAAATATCGACTATTGACATTTTGAAATGCATTCTGCACACGCAAACAGTTTTTCGATCTGTTCAAGTGTGCACCCTCAACATGCCAAACAACCGACGTGATGCCTTCAATGTGGCCTTTAAATTAAAGGCGATTGACCTGGCTGTTATAAAAGGCAATTTAGCCCCCTTTGTACATGAGTTTTGAGTTAATGAATAAATGGCACAACGTTGGGAGGAAGCAGTGTGAAGAACTTTCTTGCTGCAAGAAAACTATCTTAAGATTCTGGACCTTATTTTTGTTGTGGCACAAGAAGTATTTTCTGTTCTGTGTTGTGCTGTTTTGCCATTTAGATCAGCAGTTTTGAAAGTGTGAAATCATTGGGTGCAGATTATATATTGTTGGGCTACATATAATGTATGTACATTATTCATTGACATATTTATTTGCAACAGATTGCGGTGAAAGAGATTACCTGGCACATCAAGAAACCAAGATGAAGGCTGGCTTAGAGAAGGCTGTCAAGCACAAAGACAAGCTGCTGGAATATGACCGAACGAGGTAACCTTATTGCCAACTCTATTGTAAGCTTCAATCCAATCAGAATCACAAAAACATCTTATAAGACTTTGTAACTTGCTATTTTGTGTGCAGTGTCAAGAGAACTCAGGTACTTGATGACGAGTCTGATTACTTTGCCACTGAATCTAACCAGTGGTTGTCAACTGCCGAGCGTGACAAACTGAGGAAAAAAGAAGAGGAGCTGCGGGAGCTGCGTCATGCATCTCGTAAAGATCGGAAAATCACCTTGGACTTTGCTGGTAGGCAAGTCCTTGATGAGGGAAACAACCTAGACGAGTACTACGACAGGTGTGCAAGATGCGGTGGCTCAATTTCAGCCATGATTCTGATTCTGATGCTTTAAAATTTCCCCATTGTTGAATATTTTAACCATGCAGATTAGATGAGACCCTCCAGGCGATGAACATTGATTCTGCGAAAAAATCCCCACTGTATAAAAGACAGGGTGGACGACAGAACCTCAGAGAGCTGGTCAACCCCAACATAAGGCAGAGCGCACCAGAAGTAGGTCACTTTTTACATACATACTTCACCTCTGTTCACATCTTTCCTTCTTTCCCTTCCGCAAAAGAAGTCTGCCTTCCTTTGTGTTCGAAACTAGACATACAGTAGGTCAAGACATTGGCCACACTTCCTTAAATGAACTCCTAATAGTGACATAATATCATTGATCACTTATAAAATGTAATAGAAAATGGTTGACAGTAATTATTTGCGGAGAATCAACCAATCAAAATATTTTCCTGTGCATTCCATTTACCTGATGATCACTATTATTCTACACGTGTATGAAACAAGACCATTCTTAACTGTTTTACCACCCAAAACGTTTAATGACGTACACTAAAATCCAAATGAATGCCGCCAAAAACGTTAATTGACGTTTACTACGTTTTTCTCAATGGGCAGTGGAACTTGTTGCGCAGCGCTGCCTAGACAATGTGCTTGTAAAATCACAAGCACCCACTAACTATGGCCAGCAGATGGCAGCATTGTATCTCATTTCAATGG
Source organism: Leptonotus elevatus (assembly GCF_054856555.1). NCBI lineage: Eukaryota > Metazoa > Chordata > Actinopteri > Syngnathiformes > Syngnathidae > Leptonotus > Leptonotus elevatus. The sequence goes on along the minus strand of NC_141241.1, from coordinate 22,610,063 downwards.
GCTCCCTGTAGTATGGAATTACAATGAAACATGACGAATCTGATGAAATAAAACTTTTTCAAGGATGACATGAATGATCAAAGCCTTTGTCACGTTAAATCTAATTCACAGAGCGTCACTTAACAAAAAATATTAGTGTCAAAGTCACTGTTGTGCAGAAAATGTATCTTTTCAAAAAAAGCTTATTTTCTCCTTAACTTTTCAATTTTCGCTTAATGTCACTCAAAATACCTATTTTCAAATTCAAACTGAATAAGGTAGAAACATACTTTTTTTCTAATGGAAGAATGGAACGCGATCTTTCATGTGGTACCCACCATGTTTATGCAGTCACAGCACACAATACTCTTTGCCCTGAAAGATGATGTTAAAATGCTCGAAATTGACTGACACTGTCGGGATTGTTTTTTGGATAACGTGTGGCAGTAAAAGAGACATCACTAAAGCTCCTACAGCAATATTGGTAAAAAGAACTACTAGATGTCTCCATGCAGTTTTAGCTTAATAGAGATAATTGTATAGCGTCACAATTCTTCTGTTCTTTTCATTTCTGTCATTTGTCTCATCTATATTTTCATATTTGTTTCAATGCCTCCTTGTAGTAGGTAGCATATGCTTTTTCCTGCATATTCTTCCATTTTCAGTTGGCTGCGCCATTATACAATTTTACTAATGTGTTTCATAGAATGCCTTAAATCTTTACATGTGTCCGTCTACGATTAAACACTTCTCAGAACAAATCAGCGTGATCATGACATGACATGTTCACAGCAAGTAAGCTCACATCCTGGTTTGATGGTGCAACCTCTCAGGCATCCTAATGGAGGAATTAGAGATGCAAGACTTCGCTGAAATGATACTGTATATAGTTTTCCTTTCTCTGTTTTTCATCTTCGTTCTTCTTCCTCAAATTGACCAGACTTAATTTGTCACAGTAGATACAATTTACTCCCATGTTATGGTATGAATTTTAGTAGGGATGGGCGAGTAGCAGTATCGGGCCGATACCCGACCTTATTTCAAGGTATTGGTACTCGTGACTACGGCCAATACCCGTATCGTGAGCCTACTTGTGGCCATTTTATGATCAGGAAATAGCAATGAGAAATTAGAAGAACAAAAAATTGCCATTAATTTCATGCAAGGAAATGCTATATTAGAAATTTAGGATATCTAGGTCTTTCTTTAAAATGATCTGTCATTGTTTTTTTTTTTTGGGGGGGGGGGGCGTGGGGGATTGTATGTATCAAAACTAATTGTAGTATTGATAATTGGTATCGGTATCGATGAGTACTGAAGAGTTACTGGCATCGATCTGAAAAAAAAGTAGCATTAAACATCTCTAATTATTAGTATTCACTATTTCAAATGAGATCTTTAGTTATTCCAGTAGTCAATTGGACAGTCTGTGAAGTTACGACAAACTCTTTTACAATTGGACAAAGCCTGAATAGTGACGGCCGATGATACTGCTGAATGTTTGTTTATCCAGATGGGCTTGTTTACAACTTATTTTATACGAATTGTACACCTGGTGTTCATTGGTCCTTTTTATATTTTTAGTGGGTAGATGTTTTCAGCAGGGAAAACAACAAAAGGAACATGGAAAAAGGACAAAGTTTGACACAGGATAGTAAAGGAGTTGAGCGATCCAGGTTGCGTCTCCAAGACAAAGAGCTGCAGGAGATGAGTGACGGTGGCTTGTGTCTGAGCATGCACCAACCATGGGCCTCACTACTGGTCAGAGGCATCAAGAGGTATGATGTTTAAAAATGTGCAAGTGATCACTTGCTAAAAATCGAATTATTAAAAAGTGACATGGAAATGTTTTCGTATAGAGTTGAGGGCCGAACTTGGTACACATCCCACCGCGGCCGTCTTTGGATTGCTGCCGCAGCCAAGAAGCCCACTCCTCAGGAGACAGCTGAGGTGGAGGCCATGTACCGTTCCATCTACAAAAAAGGTGCAATGTAAAGCAGAAAATGTTTGTGCGTCCTGTACGGAAAATGGTTTGGGGTGTTTTTTCTGCCCTCACTACTCGTAGGCGGTCAAAAGGCTTGGAAAGCTTTTTATATAAAAGAAAGGGACCACATTTGTTTATTATTTAAATGTAAAAAAATACCTGCACAATTCCATGGAGCAAACAGACATCTAATATGAACATTTTTGTAAACTGATGTGTTTCCATTGGTGGACAAACAAGAATTGTTGCCTGACATTAAGTTAGGTCTTGAAGGATTTTATTGAGTCTGCCTCCATGTGGTGTGCACTACCACTATGTTTTTGAAATACAACAGTCAAGAGACGTCTTTAATGACATGTATTTATTTCAGTAGCCGGGTTTACATGGAGACTTTATTGTTATTCCGATTGGAATCATTTCGAATGAAAATTTGTGGTCACCTGTTTACATGTGACGTGATCCATTCCAATCTGCCGTTTACATGCTCCCCTCCTTTAATCAGATCAGTCCCGCGGCAGCCGTGGGACGTGCGGGCGGAGACATCGATCACATAATTTATCAAGATGGGGTTAATTCGGCATTTAGCACAGTAGTTGTGATAGTTTTAACACTTTTATTGAAGCACCATCTTGACGCCGCCATTTTAATGGGCGGAAACAACGACATCACGAGACATTTACATCAAGGCAGAGCATGCATGGACAATTTTTGAGCAAGACCAAAACTGCCCCATCGACAGACGAGACAAATCACCCCAACTTTTTGTTCACATTTGAAAAAAATGAAACATACCAAGAAAAGAACACTGTCCCTACTGTGAAAAAAAAATGAGGTGGCTCTATTGTGTTCTGGGGCTGCTTTGCTACATCAGAATGTCTTGAATCAGTGCAAGGTACAATGAAATCTCAAGTCTATCAAGGTATTCTTGAGTAATGTCTTGCCCACTTTCAGAAAGCTTGGTCTCATTTGGTCATGGGTCTTGCAACAGAATAATGACCTAAAAGACAGCAAATAAAAAAACACTTAAGAATGGCTAAGGTCAAAACAATGGACTTTTCTGAAGTGGCATTCCATGAGCCCTGATCTAAATTCTATTAAACATCTGGGTTTTAGTTTGTTTGAAAAATAATTCTGTTGAACCACAATTCAAAGGCAATGTCAGATTTTCATTGATTAATTTTCATACATGTTTTATTTATTATTTAAATGTATTATTATTATTATTCCATCAACAGAGGTGTGGCCAAAAAAAATTCCCATGTATATAAATGTCTAGAATGAGTATCAGGTTGACATTTGATGTCCAAGGTGCTTTCAAAGCAAGTGACAAAAGTGTTCGTTAGTTGGAATAAAAAAAACTTCCATAATCAACCGTATAGTACTGGTGGCCACCATTAAAACATAAACAGGTTTACAAAACCACTGAAAACATCTAAAGTGGATGATTGCAAACTCCTGAGGAAAAAAACACAACAGCAACAGAATAATATCAAGAATACTTCAGGAGGTATCGTTTTATCCACATTACAATTAAGAGACATGAATAAATACAGATTTAAAACAAGATATGAATGAGTGGTAATACTTAACATGAACTTGTAAAGCATGGTTGGCCCTTATGTAACGTTGGTGCTGTATTTCTTCTCTTCTCTGCGTAGAGCCCAGGTTTCCTTCAGACTATCCCACTGGCTGCCTGTTGGGCTGTGTAAACATCACTGATTGCCTTTCTCAGGAACAGTTTAAAGAGCAGGTTAGTGAAATATATTTCTTTAAATAATTGTTTTTCTGTTATTCTTCATATTACGGAAAAATCAATGCAATCAAAGGGAAAAAGTTGCTGTAGTGTTAACCATAGGCAAATTAATAAACATTGTCAATTTGTGACATTACAATCTAGTTTAATCAGCCCAGATAGATGCAGTTACAATGAATTATACATTAAAATACATATACAATTATGTTATATTTGGCGAGCTATTTCATTTAACTAATTCACATACTTCAATCTTGGGGAATTGAATTGTTTGAGGTTGTTCTATTAGCTTGGGATAACATTCTAAGCAGTAGCAATTATTAGTTTGTATACTTGCAATGCTATTCTGTTACCAGCAGAGGTCAGCCTGCACTTATTTTCCCATAGCTCTTTAATGGCTTACAATACTTTCCACCAGAGGCAGTACACGCCATAAAAATACATCTGACAATGAAGTCTAATCCTTCATCAAACCAGTTAACAAAATAGTGGTGCATCTGCAATTCATTGCCAAAAGTGAGTTGTGTGCCAAGTAGTGACAAAAACAAAGTCTCATCTGATCTAGTGAGTCATATGAGTCCTGCTGAGTGTAGTTATACATTTACCAACTGACTACACACTTATGCTGTCCATGCTTTCGCTATGGTTCCACAATGGGCAGGCACTTCATTAAAATCCATTCTGCGACAAAATGTATCAAGGACTCCTGAAAATATGATCCCATTCCGCCATTAGGTCATCACACGCCTACAAGGTCAATAGCTCATTTGTCACTCCAATAAGCAGCTGTAATACCTCTGATCCCAGCTCAACAGGCCACATTATAGATTAATCGGACACTCACACTTCTCTGTTTGAGGAGGTATCATTTTATTTGTGATTTCGCATCAAACACACAAGAGAGAGGGACTGTATAGCATTCATTATTCTACCCTGACATCAAGTCATCATACTTACACTGTTGAGAGAATAACAGTCATTCCATGCGTCTCATGTATGCTCTCATATCTTTACCTAGGTTGATTTTCACAAGTGTAGAGAGGGAGGAAAACATTTCGGTGCTCCTACATGCTTTACATTTTAACTACGGGTATCTGTTTATTTCAGAGCTTTCCCCTTTTGTACTCTGGCCTCATTCTCTCCTCTACCACTCATTCCACCCAGGGCTGTAAAATCATGTTTGCAGGCTGTGTGACTGCCCTTTCATCCTGTGAAAGGGTTTGTGTGCGTGCGCGCATGCGCATGTGTGTGTCCATTTGCACACAGGAGCCATAAATAACACCCCCACCCACATAAGGCCCCACTGAAAAAAGAAAGGCAGATGTAGAGAGAGAAAAAAAAAACAGGAACAACAGTACCAAAAGTGTAATGATGGTTCTGAACAGTTGTCGTGTTTCTCCATTTGCTGTTTTGAAGAGGGTGGGCCAGCCAGAGACTGTTAGCTGGTTAACACAGCACTTAAAGTCTGCTCACATTCATGTGCGTTGACATGTGAGTGTAATGCATAGTAGCACATAGCCGTGCTGCTCGACTGGAGGGAAAGGGTGAATTGTAAGATTTACAGGCCATTTCTGGCAGCTGTAGGCGGTTAAAGGGGGGTCATGGAGGACTGACAGCCATTATTCTTCAGGCTCTGCTAAAGTTGTTTCTAATTGTATGTGAGACATGTAGAGAAAGTGGAATATGAAGAGATGAGCTTAGCATGAAGCAATACGAAATCCCCAAATACTTAAAATGCTGTAAATACTTCAGCAATATCATCTCTACAACCGCATTTGTCCTCCAGTTTGAGCGTTGTTTGACAAAGAACTGAAGGGCATACTTAAGAAGAAGAGAAAACACCCCAGGCAAACTCAGAACTCACTTGGTCCAATTCTTTCCCTCATTAGAAACGGACTAGTGTATTGATCCATTCTCCCAGTAATCTCTCTGCCCGCCCAGCTCCCCTGCCCCCCTTACAACTGGTAATTGGCTCGCCATTATGATCCGTGCTCAGTCTCTCCACCCTATCTCCCTGTGCTTTCTCAGCAGTAAGTGGATATGTACATCCGACTTGCCACTGCTAGAGCCAAATTGGAGAGGGGGAGAGAGGGTCTGCCTGGTAAAAAGATATAAGGCATTTTACAGAGCGAAAATGAGAGAGCTTTTGGGAGGAGTACTGAGATTAATGGATTGGGTTTGTACTTTGGCCAGGCTTAGCTGATGTATAAACAAAAGAAACAGCAATAATGTATTTAAAATTGCTCAATGAAAGAAATGTCACAATATTTTTACATTGTGTACACACATTTAAGTTTACTCTTGGTTGTCAAAATGATTCACAGCACAAGCAAAGGCACAGCGCACACCCCATACAGCGCCTAAATAGCACTTTCTGCTGACTCCTGCAGTGAAAAAATTGATTGGATCAATCCACGCTCCTAATAAGGATCTGATTTCTTACCGGGTTCCAAGGACCGTATCACCAGATGGCGAGCTCCATGTTTCAGTGAATACAAGTCAAAGAGCTCTAATCTCCCGAACAAGCATGCCAAGAGCAAATCCAGTGACTGTTAAATTCTGAATTGATTATATTGAATGTCTAACAGGGCAAGAGGCCAACATGGTCTTTGTTTGGGCGATGGCAACATACAATATATCACTATCAAATAGCACTACCAATTCCCTCAAGTTGATATTTGATAGAAAAGTCTTTATTCAGGAGGTTTTATTGTTCAGTAACAATACAGCAGATTGTGCCAAATACTTTATGGATAACAATATTTTATTAACTTCAGGTGTCTGGAGGAGCTTTTTTGTATCAGATTGGCACGCATTTGACACAATGGGTTACTACTTGCTGTTTGCCAAATGGTGAGGACCGATGTGTCACATTTCTCCTTTATTGCCATGTCAAGGTTCATACATACCATAGCTCAGCGTAACATGAATTTACTTTAATGTGTAAAATACAAGTAATTATCATTTCAAAAGCGGTATTTTACATGGCACTGTAAAAAGATAGTGTATGGGGTAATTTAAGGAAATCCATTAATATCATGTTAAATACCATTAAAATAAAGCCTAATTAACAGTGATAAAATAAAAGTTAGTCAGGCATATTTTGGCTTTCTGAGACAGAAAAAAAAAAGAGTATCGTAGGGTTGGCACTATCGAATATTTTTAGAATAAATTATTCTATATAGTTATTCCATTGGTTAATCAAATAATTGGATATAAAAATTAAAAAAATAATTATTTTTTTCTGCTTCAAAGAATAAATCAATTAAAAAATTAAATCTCTGCTTTGCAGTCACATTAAAAACAATGCACATTGCACACACAGACACTATTATTATTATTATTATTTTTTTACGAAAAGTAGCAGTCCCCAAACCTTGTTAGTACCACTAATTACGCATATTCATGTTAAGTCAATGACCAAAATAAAAAGCACTGTTTAAAAATATAACTCAGACTCACCATTAGCTACAGTCCACATTTTCAAAACTTTTTTTCTACAGTAAGGATTGAGAAACAAATGAGCTGGATGAATGAGAATAACCATGAGCATATACAGTGCCCACACACAGTGCAGTGGCATTGTGTTTGTTATTCTATGATAAATAAAGTTTTTGTTACGGTGCTTCTCTGCAAATTATTGGAAATAATGATCCGGAGATGAAGCGTCACTTTTGTTAACTTTTTCGTGTGTTGTCAACCTCAATTGATTTGGGTCTGTGCTGGTGGTAATGCAGCTCTTGTCTCGGTCATGTGAAATAAATACAGACAAAGGACCCGACGTCATATTGTTTATTCAATTGGGGCTTTATTTGCATTTCAGCAGCAAACAATTTGCTATGACACCTAAGTCGCAGACTAAAAATTTTTGATCCCTGTAAGCTAGCGCGCAGCTGCTACACATACACACATTCACTTGCCTTGTTTTCTGCGTCCTCTCCTCCCGCTGGCGCACACACACCATACCAATCGGAGATCACATGATACTACTACCGCTAACACTTTGTGCCTCTGCCATTACTCCTCGCCGCTGATTTGAATAGCATCGACCGGGTTATCTCGCTAAAGTCAACTAAAAACAACACGATGTCTAGATGCAATAGTTCTAATAATTGCTTATTTTCATACACTTCTACAATATTACAATTTTAACTTTTGTGCTGCTGAGAAATGAAACTAGAGACCTCAAGGAGGCTATTTGTGGAGAAGTCTCAAAATCGACATTTTTGTCCAAACTATCTATTTTTGTCACTATCTCAAAACTAATCCTGCCGACATGCGGACCCTTTTTGCCGACGCACCGTTCACTGGCTGGGTATTTTTTTCTCCCCCACAAATTAAAAAATAAAATGACTGTAATATTACTTTACAAAAACTTTAGCAAACTTGTGTCTTATTGGCAATGATATGCAAAGTTGTCAGAATTTTCTGGGGAACATTCTTCGGTGGTTGCAGCGTCATCTGATGACCAACTATAAGATGAAATAGTCAATAGGATAATCAATTCCAGAAAAATGGATAGTGACAGTCTTCGTTGATATGTTTTATTGTAGAATTGTATTGAACTTTTTCTTTAAAGTGACACTTGTATAGCTTGCTTTAAAACATATTCATACATGTATATTTTATCCCACTGTATGCTTCATAAGTAAAAGCTTAGGCTTACATACCACATCACATACAGTAGCTGCAAGCCTAGCCACTTATCAGCAACAGAAGAGATATTTTCTGTTGAATTCCATTTGTACAAGCTCTCCCTCTGACCTCTGGAGTGGAGCTCCGTTGCTTGTTAGGCTGGTTGGGAGCTCAATGTGATGCCTGCGTTTCCTTGTGTGGTAATGTGATATTTATATGCTGAAAGCCTTCCTTCCAGCAAGCCACACAGAAACACGCACACACACACACACACACACACTCACAAAGAAGACTCTTAGGATGTTGGATTCAATCCAACGGAACTAAAGTTGCTCTGTAAATGCTGTTTTTTCACTCCCCTTCTTTCTTTGTAACATTGTGTAAATCATTTCTGTCTTCATATTTCCCAAATTTTGTATCCAACAGTATGGGTTTCAGGCCAGGACTATGGAGTAAATTTCCTTTAGCGGAGGATTCAATTTATGTTCTATCAAGAGACATGCACAATTTCTCCCACTCTCTGTCTGCACAACCTCAGTGGCACACTAACATGCTCCCCCCTCACATTCCTGCCTTCTCCTTACTGGGCAGTTTGCCATAGCAGAGAGGTCAAACATCATGCGAATCTGCAGTTGTGTGTAGAATGCATTCAGCCCATCGTCCCCAGGCACTGGATGACAACCAAGCAATCCTCAGTCACAGGTTTCCGACAGCATGAAAAATACATAGAACCATCTGGCTGACAAAAATGGTCTGCTGCACTGTTTAGAATTTCACTGCTGTCCTCAGTCCACTTCACTGAGCGTCAGTTTCTGCTGTTGGGATAATTTGTGCCGAAGCCCTTTTCATTGTATGTACAGCTTTGGATTTTTGGTCTACCTAAATTATAAAACATGCTCCGTTCTCTATGTGCTGATCAGTGGAGCAATGATACAGATAATTCATGCAACAGCTTCATATTTGTTTTGACTGGAGAGACAGCAATTATACTGCTATTTGGGACGGAATGTCTTTTCTGAAGGTGTTTATGTCTGGATGTTTGGTGTAAAAGTGTTAACATGAGCATGAAGAAGAATGCCGTGTTTTGCATCTTGTGTGGTGAAGCCTCCAAGTTTATACTTACATAGAGTCAAGAAGAAACCATGCTATCATATGGCGTTACCGGGAAATACAGATTTTAATTTAAACATCATTTGTTTGCTTTTTCCCCAAAGTGCTATGCTTGTTGCCAGTCAAATGTGATACCAAGTGTCAAGTTTGTTTTCACCTCAGCTGTCTAAGCGATTTTACCACAAAAGCAAACACAGCAGCTCCGAGCACTCCGATTTAGAAACGGAGTCTGTTGCACTGCAGGGTCAGAGATTACAAACCTGATTGTTCTTAGTGTCGCTGGAACATGTTGACGCAGCAACATCCTCCTAGGAATAGACTGTAAAAGGAAGCTGCAAGGGAGGCTACTTATTCTTATAGCATTATTAATCTTTGACAGAATATAAATCATTATTGAATTGTGTCTAGACACAAATGTAAGGCCACTCAGACTCGGCAATTTGTACCATTCTTGTTAGGGGTTATATATCTCTCCAGTTAAAGCCGATTCGGTATGCATCTCGATGTGTGGGGTGTGATACGATTTATTTAAAGTGGAGCGATTTGATTCAGTGGGATAACGATTGATTTTGATACGGTAGGTATGGCTCAGTTTGAGAAGGTATGTTGCAATGAGTTTCTTGCTGTTATTTTACATTTTTGTCAGTAATGTAAATGTGACATTCCCTTCAGAATGAATATACTGTCCTTAGTTACCAGTCCAACTATTTTGGAGTGTGTTGCAGAATACCTGCAGAACTATAACGTTCATCGGTTTCAACATTAACCATCTTGTGTTTGTAGTGTATTCAAATGCATATAGGTTGAAATGTATTTGCACAACATTGTACTGTTTTTTATGTTTTACACATCCTCCCAACTTCATTGCAATTGAGGTTTGTACAACAACCGAATGAATGGCAGTATATCAAGTACTACATCAAATGTGTAAATCATGGCTCCTCAGGGATTATTTGGCAATAAATTTCTTCCATTCAGATATCTTTTGAATATTGTTATATGTGTTTTCACCAGTGAATGCTATAATCTCTGATCTTGATACTTCAAAATGTTGAACTTTTATCTAGATCAAACATTTCCTAATTAAAGGGCACGAAATATACTATAATTCAAACTAAACAGTACAAATTACAGCCCAGGTGGATGACTTGACAAACCTGTAGCAACCTATTGTGGGATTTTGCATGCCAGATACATATCTACATCAACTATCGTGACATCACAGCCTTCCATACATATTTTGTTTAAAATGTGCTCCACTTTGGAATAATCTCAATGTTTGACCATTTAATAACTGTAGTGATTTCAAAAATATGTATTTAATAATAAAAATAAACAAGATTACATAAATGAAAATGTAACCCAAGTTGCAGAGATAATTTAAATGATTTAGTTTGTAAAGGCAATTGAACCAATTCTTTGTTGATTTTTTTTTCTTTCTTAAATATCGGGGATAAGCGGTTTAGATAATGGATGGATGGATACTTTTACCATTACTAGTAACTCTTCATGCCTGTATGACTTTGTTGTATTATTTTCATTGTGGATACTGCCAGAGCTGTGGATTACCCTTGTGAATAAATACGCTTTCTAGCTATAGCTAGCTAGCTATCACTGTTGCCGGGCTATGTCCAACTGTGGTAATTGTATTCTTCATTTTTTATTTTTACTCATCTCTGCTATTGGTCAGTCCCCTCGTCTTATTTTTGCAAATTATTCTTATTCTTCTTATTCTTATTATTATTATTATTACTGGCTTCTTTTTAGCAATACAATGTTAATCACTCACCAAAAATTGTGGTTTTTGGTTTCCTGAAAAGTGATGTTTTTTTTTTTTTTGTAGGTACAAGGTTTCTGCCCAATGGCAGCAAATATACGTATAATGCTGCAAGTCCATTTTCTCCATGAGGACGTATAATTGTTTTTAAAGCTGTCCTATGAATTATTGATTCATTTGCAAAGCTGTTTTTTTGTTATTTTTTTACTTCTTTCTTCAATTATTTCCTGATGTTCCTACTCATATTTTGGGGAGTGTATTGAACCATATCAGGCAGAAGCCCCTGCCACGCTCCAGTGGGCAAATATGCTATCAAATGCTTTTGCAGACTCAGTCTGTGGAGGGGAATATTGATTTATATGCAACATCATTCCCTTTCCACTGAAATTCTGATGGTGTGTGCAGCAATAATGCGATTCAGCATAACTACTTGATTAATACTGGCACTTTACTTTTAACTGCACTCTGCCATTACTACGTCTAAAATCATGACCACTTTTTTGTCTGCAAAACATACATTTTCTTTGTTCATGGCAGATGAATTTATGATGTGTATATTAATTATGGAGCTTTATGAATGTTTTCCCCATGTATTTTGGGGCAGTATGGCTCAGTGGTTGAGTGGTTGTCTCCCATCCGTGAGGTTGTGGGTTTGATCCTCACCCCTTGGTGATCATGTCGAATTGTCCTTGAGCAAGACACTGAACCCCGATTTGCTCCCAGTGGACCTGGCAGTGCCTTGCATGGCAGCAGTTGACCACTGGTGTGTGAATGGGTGAATATGAGGCATTGTAAAGTGCTTTGGGCACCATATGGTGGAGTTAAAAGTGCTATGTAAAAAGCAGTCCATTTACCATGTATTTTAAATCCACTATAATGATATTATACAGGGGCATCTTTTGTCTAACCTCCTTCAACTTAAAATGGTATAATTGTATGAAATGTGAATACATTGGGATCTGAATGAAGACTGAACTGTATCTCATTCTTCAAGTTGGAAAAATATTCCCCTTTGTAAAGAAACTATGCTTAAAATATGGTTTCATTCACCTGCGTATCGAAATTCAGGAGAAAATCTGAGGTGCCTGAAGGCTGTGATATAAAATTGGTCGATATTTTCTTGTACCGTAAGTAGAGTGCTTTGTAGTGCTGTGAGGAAAAATAATATAGTTTTCAAGTTATATATATATATATATATATATATATATATATATATAAAATGCCAGCTGCTTGGAGAGGTACAATATTAAAACAGGAAATCTAGAGGGGTACCCCAGTAGTGCAAAGACACAAATCCATAAAAGCATGCTTTTTTGAGTTTGAGGAAGAACTTGACTGGCCATAACAATTGTGAGCCAATACTACAAACACCACACCAATTATGCACCAAAACCTTTATAGAAAAGTGGAAGTTGTTTTAGCTGAAAGCAGGTGACCAACTCTAGGCATAGAACTAAGCCTGTGGTTGTATGGAAACTTTAAACTTGCCCTCAGTAGGATTTAAAGAAATCAAGGATTAGCTTTCTTCTAAATTCCTCCCGTGGTTGCTTTCAAAGTTACATTTCCACAGTTTGAGTGAACACACATGGGAAGGCTGCGACTGAATTTCAAAGCAACTATCCCCCTTAAGAGACTGGCATATTCATAAAGTCCCCGGTCCATCTCAACTTCCATGTTATGAAATCGTACGCCTGCTGTGAAACGCTTTGTTACTTTTTGTTACGTGAGAGCTTTTTTGCTGGCAGCACCTGTGCTACACTCAGAGTTGTTCGACTTGTGGCTCTGATTTCCAAAAAGAAAAGATTTGGTGGAAACTGAAATCTATTAAGGACTTCATTTCCCTGGATTCTACTCCTTTTAAGTCTTGGTTTGGAAGCTTACACTGTAATTGTCTCCCTGCTGTGTGTAGTACAGGAAACCAGTGTGCCTGCTGCGCATTTGGGTTTTATGTAGTTTTGCGATACAATCTTTTCTTCATAATTTAGTCATCATTTCAACACTTGGAAAACAGATGCTTGAATAACTGAAAGAGAGAACACTCTCTGCTTGAAAGTTCCCACAGTTACCTCTTTGAGACTCAAAAGCTTACACTGTTGTCAGGCAGTCTTGTTTGCTTCTTGCCAGAGGGCCACCGCAGGAGGTGAAGTCATAAACATGGCTGGGAAAGTAGAAGTGAGCTGTGCAAGAAAGTCTGTGTGAATCTCTTTGCGAAACCGCATGGCTTTACTGCACCTGTCAGCACTAGTGCTAGCTGAAGGGCTAATCTGTGGCTGGCTTTTAATCAAAATTCTCCCAGAGCTGAATTGTTATGCAAACAAAAACGTAGACACTTGATTATAATACCTTTCCAGCAGAATGTGGGCTCAACATTCCACGTTATAATTACACTTAGGGCCATTTCTCTATAAATCATTCAGACTCTTGGAGTTGATTGTACAGAATTGCACATAGCAGTATTTTTTTTCACAGGAATTTTCATGTGTTTTGTTGATATATATATTCTCATAAAGTTTATGCTGTATACGGTGTATCATTTCCATCAATGGTTGTGAAACATTTTACATCAAGTGCCGTCTCATAAAAAGTCTTAGTTCTCCAAGTACACTATAACGACCAACAAAGCTGAAATGGTCATAAAAAATTAGGTAGATTTTTTTCCCCCTTAAATGGTATATTTAGAGCTTTCAGTTGTTATGGATCCTCTATATATTGTTAGGGAAATCACCAAACATTTACTCGTTACGTTGTGGCGGCCGTGGCTCAGGGTGTAGAGACGGTCGTTCAGTAACCAGAAGGTCGGCTGTTCAATCCCCGCTCTCCCCAAGTCATGTGTCGTTGTGTCCTTGGGCAAGGCACTTCACACACATTGCCTCCAGTGCTACTCACACTGGTGTTTGGTGGTGGTGGTCGGCGGGGCCGTAGGCGCACGCTGGCAGCCACAGTGTGAATGTGTGAGTGCATGAATAATGTATCCATTCCATTGTCAAGCTTCTTTGAGTGTCTAGAAAAGTGCTATATAAATCTGACGCATTATTATTATTGAACAGCGCATTGTTTTTTGCTGTGTGCATGCTCTCCATTTTCTTCTTCGTCTTCTTTTTTTCGCTTATTTTAATTGTAGTAACGACTTGCATGCACAGCTCCGTCCCACTCTCTAAAAGTAAATTGATTTCACCGTGGCATTTTCACATTATTTTGTCTCTCTAAGGCGAAAAGGCCAACTTTTGTGCCTATTATACAAGTATATAAGTCAGTGCTTATGGCGTGTAACCCACTGGAAATATTCAAACCGGTGTAAGAAACATAACGCCCGCAGCAAAGAACCACACTTCTGGAGCAAGGAGGAAACCGACTACTTTATTTAGCATGTTGAGTCACATAAATATAATGTCTATTATTGAAAGTAAGTTAAAAGCAAAAATTACGTTCCTTACGTAATTACATTGTCCGCGCATCGCAGTCCGAACGGTAACTCGGTTCGCCACGCATGTAAACGGGTTACCTCGATTGTTTCACAAACCAGAATTCTGACCTTAATCCGAATATTGACTGCATGCAAACATAGTCAGTGAGTAACTTTAAATATATGTATGCCTTTTGCGGAGGGAAATGTCAGTTAAGTTGCAATAAAGCGTAATTTCGAAGGAGCATCTCTTAGTTTAGCATGTAAACAGAAGGACACATGCACAGTAATAAAAGGTCCTAATAAGGATGGCTCCATTTTTTCTTCTCTGGTCAGGTTATTAAAAATGCAAACATTCTGGAGCTGGTCTTTGAGACTCCCTGATAATTAATGTTCACTCTCCAAATTGACACCAATTGATTCTGTCGGTGAAGGACTGTTTAATTTTTAATTATCACCGTGCATTGCATCCAACTTGTGCTTGAGATTCATCACCGAGGAATGATTTGCAATTAAATGCCTACTCAGATTGAAGTAGCCTTATTTTGGAGTAGCTCTAAAATCTTTGAGAGAATAATGTATATTATGGATAAAAACAAGAGTAAGGACACAAATATATTTAAAAGAAATATAAAATAAGACAAATCAAGTATCCTTTTTATGCTTACATTACAAGCACTCTGGGTTTGCTTGTTTATATGCGCTGTACGCTGGTCTTGGGCAGCAATGGAAAAACAAATAATCATGTTATAGCGTGCAATGACATAAACAGCAGTTACAGTGAAGTTTCCTGAGGGCAGCTGTGTTATGTTAAAAGGGTTAATGAATGCAAAAAACAGGCATGTGTTGCTTACCGAACATGATAGATTAAAGAACATTTGGCGTACAATTGCTTCTGCGCACAGTTCCCAACCAACACCCTTTCACCTCCCACATGTAGCTCATATCTCAGACTACCCATCTGTTTCTCCCTCCCCGGGTGTAAAACAGCCTTGGCAGGACTGGTTAAATAGTGCTTCCAGGAAGACCAAATATACAGTATGTAGTCTAGTATCCATCAACATCTGCCTTTTTGTTTTAACCCCCTCTGCCAACCTTTCCTCTTATTTTCTGTCCTTCTCACCATATCACATTCTCTATGTTTACTCTCTAGTTCCCTGTCTCTTTATTTTCCCCACTCCCACCCTCCTTCCTGCTTCAATCCGCCCTACTCATTTTTAAAAGCCACATGCTCCCAGCTCGTCTGGCTCACTTGCTCCCTGCCAATGAAGGCCTTTTTATTGGGCTGAGATTGTGTGCAGCCAAGCAATGCCTGGCTGGGGCCAACCACACATGCACACACACACCCACACACACACACACACACCCACCCACACACACAGCACTGCCACTTCCTCCCCTCCCCCCTGCAGCATAGCCCTCTCCACATGCCTGTTCTGGTCTGGCCCTGTCGCCCAGAAGGAGATTACTTGTTTCTGCTGCCCTTAATTGCTGACAGCAGCTGAGTGGAGTCAGAGAGAGAGACATTGTAGAAAGCTGGGAGAGGGTACACTGTTAGCTTGTTGAGCTGTTACTTGACATGCATGGATTCAAAGTTTGTCTTCCTTGCCTCACAGAAATGACTGTGGATTTTCTACTATTGTTCTACTTTTACTGACCCGTGGTATTTTGGACAGAGACACACACAATAACCTTGATTAAACAATGCCTAGGCTAAACCTTGTTACTGCTACATTAGTAGAGTATTACGGTAAATATACACAACGACCATTATTCAAGAACAATTTTTGTTAGTGTTTGTGAAACAAAAATAAACCCTCAAGGCGACAATATGTAAAAGAAAAAAAATACTGAAAATGCCTTACACTTTTTGAAGCTGTAGCTTTTGCGGACTGACTACACATGAGCACCAACTGAAAGTGTTTTTTTTAGCACCTTTTGTTTATGTGTGTTATACAAAGACTATGTCATTTGACTTGCGACTGTGTCGTGTAATGGTGCAATACATGTGCACCTGCTGGACTAGCGTTGCAATAACAACATAGCTTAATAGCATAATTAGCAACATCATAGCATAATTGCAACAAATAACATAACAAGACTCCTGTTGCCTCAGTTCAACCTTTGCAGATTACCATGACTTGGATGACTGACTATCTACAATGTGGGATAAAAAAAATTTTTTAGCAAGCACATCCGTCATTAATATTGTAGAAGTTAATTTAAAATGATTTAGGTAATTACAGTATGCTATTAGGCTAACAGAATGCTGCAGTTCTGTCTTCTCGCCTTTAGTGATTTGGCTGTAATGTATTGGCGCATACCCAGACCAAACATGCAGGCACATGTTCCTCGTTTCCACACAGTGTTTGAACCTTTGGATGAAAACGTATCTGCCGTCATTTCCAAATGACTCATTTTCCCAAATGTTTGCACCAAAGTGCAATTGTCATGTAAAAGTACTGCTTGTATCTGTAGTATCCCCCTTGGACCTACAGTATGTGATGTCTGTGCCCCGACCATATGTAGCACCTATCATTTTTAAAAGGCTAGTGAATCTTCTTTTGGGGTTTATTTTTCTACTTAGTATTGTTTGTATAAATCATCTTTTATTACCTGTTGTTAAATTGTGAAATGTATGTTTCCGCCTGTATAACTCTCATCAATAACATAGCTTTATTTAGCATTTAGAATCATCTGTAATCTGTGGTAAAACCCAAGGCATGCATTTTTAATGCACAGACTGCACAGCCTCAGATTTTTGTCGCCACAACCTAAAATACCCTCAGACAGACATTAGTTATTTGAGGAATTGCCACTTGGAGTTGGATCACCTATAAATTAATTTGATCTGGCAGTTATCGTCACCAGCAGTCTTTTCATGAGAATCTATTAAATATCCCATTGGTGTGTATGTGCGTGCGTGCGTGTGTCCGGGGCTGCAGCGTGCGGGGCTTTCCAGCAACATCAATTGAATTTGTAAGCAAGTCTTCTTTCACTCTGTTAGATCCTTCCTGATGAATATGGAGTGCTTTAGCAAAGCGTCTTGTCACTCAACCACAATGTTAAGTGCCCTTTTGATTAACATGAGATTGAAACAACTAGATGGTGGGGGGTGGAATGGTAGTGAGCCAAAGTAGCACATTCAATGGCTTTAAATGCTAATTAGCTAATGGAGGATAAAAAAGTAGTCAACTCAGGGGGAGGGGGGTTCTCAGGAACACATGTTTATACTGTTTGGTCGGTTTCATCTGAACTTGAAACAACGCAGCGTTTTCCTCTTTGCTGAGAGCAATGATTCTTAAGCCCAATTTATACTACTGTGTTTGCTCTTGCGTTAATGACCGGCACACATCACGTGATTTACGCCGAGAAGAGCATCGTAGCTCGCGGCCAGGTGCTGCGCGCACGTTACGAATTCTTGTACGCCGTAGATGGTGAGTTGTAACACTGTCGTGATTGGTCCATTTAGAGACATGCTGTGATGGCGTACTCAGCTTCTTTTTTTTTTTTTTGTCTCCGCCGTTGCCTCCTTTAAACCTTTAGGGCTCTATTTTTGTAGATAGCCCACGTGCGTCATGGCATAATAACTGACGCATCTTGATTTTTGGGCTACTCAAAGCTCATTCAGCTCTCTTGGGAATTTGGCAGACTGCGCTTGCTGCATCAGCTGGGCGTTCCAGTGGGTCTTGTACCTATCTGACAATTTCATGGCTGAAAGTATAATTCATTTTATACTTGCTGGAAGCAGGTCTAAGTTGTGGCGCAGGTGGTGTAACATGACCGGTGAATTTGATCGAGGTACAAACAGACATATTGTTTTTATAGTCTTTATTATAGTTTTAAAATCATCCCCCTGACCACGGCACAGCTATGGGAGGAGTGGGAGGGCGGGTGTAACAAAAGAACACCAACGATTGGAATGGAAGGTGGTCTTCAAATGCTCGCTTCACACTGGTAATCTGTGATCGTCGTGGCCAACTTCATATAATCCACAAATGGAGATCTTTTGTAGTTCCTTACAAACGTACTTTGTGCGCGTCAATCTCCTACAATGGTGAAAACGGTTTTACTGTGCGCGTTTATGACGTCTATTTGCGTAATGCCGTCTGTGCGTCACGGTTTCAGGATATGTTGTATAGGCAAGGCACATTTCATACACAAGGCAAGTCAATGTGCTTTACACAAGGAAAGCAACAAACACAGCAGTTAAAAACATTCAGAAGCAAAGCAGAGAAAACAAAAGTAGCTTACAAAATTTACAAAAATAACATACATTGACATTGTTAAAACATTAGACCGCAAATTTTAAAAACATTTAAAGAAATGTTCTAAGATAATTAAAAGAACATGATTTAAATATGTTTAAAATACCTTAATCATTGATTTAAAAGCATTTTGTATTCAGGGCTGACACTTCTTACATCTTATTCCATCTGTGTGCAGCATAACAGCTAAATGCAGCTTCACCATGTTTACTTTGAACTCTGGGTTCCACTAATTGACCCAAGTGTGAGCCCTGCTGGGTTTGTATTCAATCAGCATTTCTTGAATATATTCAGGACCCAAACCATTTAGTGATTTATAGACCAATAGCAGAATTTAGAAATCTGTTCTATACGGGAATAACTCTGTCTGCTCGCATGTGTAAAACCTATTCTGAATGTTTCAGAAACTGGAATTTTTACCTTAACCCGAATATTGACTGCATGTAAATGTCGTCATTATGTGTGTGCTGGTCCCCATTATGAAACAAATTTTCAATACCTGTTGTTGGGGTAGTGTATGTAATATGGGAATGAAAACTTTGGCAGTACTTTGAATGTTTTTTTTTAAACTAGGATTTTGAAAATTAAATAGAACAGTGTGCCTAACATAAAAAGTGTGTTTTTACTTAAAAGGAACCTGACTGTAATGCCAAGTTTTCTCTATATTATTTATTTGGTTGTTATTAACATAACTGAAAATAATTTCCAGTTTAATACATTTTGTAGAAACTTTATTTGGACGTACGCCGCCATTGTTATTTACGTCGCAACGCATTCAGTGCGTAGTGACGTAGAATAGCGGCTGGCTCTCTGCCGAGCAATGTGAAACTCCTATAAAGAAAGCAAGGCAAGCCTCTGTAGCGTTCCTAAAGGGATGATCAAAAATCTTGAATGCGTCTGGTGAATTACGAGAGCATGGTGTGGGGGAGGGTGACTCTGCCTATTGCATGTTGTTTCTTTAGGAACGCTACGAGGCGTACTTACCATGCTTTCTTTATTGATGTTTTACATTGCTCGGCAGAGAGCCAGCTGCCATTCAACGTCTCTATGCACTGAATGCGTTGCAACATAAATAACAATGGTGGAGTATGTCTAAATAAAGTTTCTACAAAATGTATTAAACTGGAAAGGATTTTTGAGAAAAAGAATCTCATAGTTATGTTAGTAACAACCAAATAAATAATATAGAGCAAACTTGTCATTACAGTTGGGGTTCCTTTTAAGAGTAAACCACATTTGTGAAGGGTAGTGTGTGTGTACCAAAATGTTGTGGCCCACAATGTAGGTTATTAGCTTTAAGATCAACTCCCAGTGGCCTTTATATATATATATAAAAGCAAATCAGGTCTACTTTTCAATGTGTTTATTTGACTGTATCTTTGGATAATTTGTTGCCACTAAAAACAAAATATAACCAACCTATTATGTTGTAGTCTCACAACCTTCACCTTTTAGAACCTCTTTAAAAAAAACATCAATTTACTCAAGGACTGTTAGAAATGTTCTAACCTGAAGACAGTGTACTTGACCACAAGACCCTAATTTAATTGGAATGTGCTATAGGATGAAGGAGACACAAAGGACTTGAATCTGGTCGCCATCTATCTTTGACTACTCTTGAGTGTTTACATATTTTCTCACTTGTGCATTGAACTCTGGTCGACGGTCACGGGCTGTAATCTGAAATGAATATCTCTATCATCGCTTCCCAGTTTGTCAGAGACCATATGGCTGGGTTACTGACTCTGCTGATCTCTCCTAAAAGCCCCAAATTTGTCACAACCTTCAGTGCTCCTTTGAGGGAGATAGAGAAGCTGTGATTAAGTGAGAGGGGAGCTGTGGGGGAGTGGAAGCATGCTGTCAGGAAGAGAGCCGCTTCCTGGCTTCCTAGATGCAATCATGGGCACTATCTGATAGTGCCGGGGGAAATTGGATGAGCTGAGGGACATTGGCTGCCAGTGATGGAAAAGATGACTCCTTTGTCACTGTGTCAGTCAATTCTCTACTCTCACCTGCGAGATCAATCAATAACACATGGAGAAATAGTTTCCCTTTGTCGGTTGGTCTCAGCAAAACATCTTCTCATTATTACAAATTTGTTTTGCACATAGTCTTTGTGATAAGTTAATTGATTTATCGCTGAATCTGAAAGATATTCAGCATTTGTGGTTGGTGTTGGGTGTTTGCCTACATATTACAGTGCATACGATTCTGGTAGACGCATATCAGCTGTCATGATGTGCATAACACTAAATGATTCATTACAGACATACTGGGGATCACAGTTCAACATCCTGTGAAAAATATGGTCATGCTCAAACAACATTTAGATGTTATGTCTCTCCATTTCTACCCACAGTTCCCCGGTACATGCGAAGAGTCTGCTTCCCCATTCGTCTTCATCTGCACTAACCCTCAGGAGCTACTGGTGAAATTCCCAATGAAAGGGAAACACAAGATCTGTAAGTCCAATCTCTTTTCATGACTGCAAAAAATAAGTGCATAAAAATAGGCTCAGACACTTTTTAGTAATGGTTCTGTACTGAATTCTGCATGCTCGCTGGCATATACCCATTAAATGAATATGTAAATGATTAATGCTGGTAAGTATACTACAAGTAAAGTGAATGCACACACACAAATCATTAACTTACACATTCTCTCCAAGGGACATCTGTAAATATGGGATTTGCGTTTCTGGTTGCCTGGGGGACAAGCCAATCCTGTATGTAAAATGTTGTTGCTGTGTTGTGTGGTTTTCTAATAGGCACTACACACATCATCTGCTATTGCTGCTTTTGCTTCAAAATGATGCACCTGTAAGCTCTCTTGTTAATATTTCAAAATCCTCTAAAGTCTTGAGCGTTATTATTTATGCAGCTGTGTTTCTTTCAGATCTTACCAGATGCATTACATTAGTTGTTTGGTTTTAATTAGAGGTCCTCAAAACTTGGCACAATTCTGCATTTCCTTGTTGTTGCAGTTCAACGATGGACTATTTTCATAAAGTATAGATGAAATTCATGGTAATAAAGATGCACACCATGAGAGCTCCCTTCACCATTTTATAAAAAGAGATGCAAGGATGTAATATCATCTTTTCCCAGAAGTTGTCTTTGTCAAAACATAAACATGCGTAGTTATGCTGCAAGCAGATAATTTACTTTTGAGTGAGACAGTCCCTTGACGCACAGCTCTATTTCTTGAAAAGTTCTGTTCAGATTCTATCACTTTGCTGCAACTGCTCTTGACTTGAGTAAATACAAGTTTTATAATCTGACAAATCCATCTCACCAAACTTCAGACTTATTATTTGTGGCCGTTAGAAGGAAGTAGCGTGGTTAATGTGTTGCAACATAGACAATGGTGGAGAATAGCATACTTATATTATCATAGCAGCAGTTTTATTAGAACCAGACATTTCTTATTTAAAAGATCAAATAAGTTCAATAATTTGCCCCTTTTTCACCTCCAAATTGCTTGCCCTTTTCTAAAAAAAAAAAAAGATGGATTTGTGAATGTTTTATAAAATATTCAATTTTCTGCCTACGAGTATGTTTGGAGACGGTGTGACAAAGCGGATGGATGCTGTCAAAGAAGTGCATGACTGAATTTTCTGAGGTACAATACCCGGTCACTGGGGTTGCATCCTCAATGGAACTGCTTTTCTACTCTTGACACATGGCTTGGAGTTTGTATACTGTATGTTGTTGGACTGGAAAAGGCACAAATAGTTACCTTAGAGTACAATATTTTCCCCATATGGTATAATATGTTATTAGTAGACTGTACTGTAACATAATTGAATTTATGCTGTGCAGTGAATCCCTGCTATTCACAAGGTATAGGGACTGAGTTCTGGCACGAATAGCCCAAAAATGTACAGTCATTTTATGTATCTATACTCAATTACAAACCCTATTTTGGGGTCAAACATTTGAAACGGAAAGTACACATGAACTAAGAACACACGGAATACCCGGATATTGTTCTTGTCTGCTTGCTTAAACCAAGGATCAAACGGTTGATTACTTGTGAAGACTTGGCTGAGAAAATATCCCAAGATGCATTTAGTGCTGCTATCAAAAAAGCTGAGGAGTAGACGTCACTTTTGTAAGTACACAGCCGTTCCAATTACAAAGAAACTGGTATTCTTAGGAAGTACGTTCTCGAGTGCGTTCTTTGGAAGACCGTACTTAAGCGGTTATGCTATGATTTCCACTCTTGACTACTGTGTACAAGATGCATTCTGGGACCGCCCAACCTCTCCTTCCCCCTCCCCCCTCCAAAAATACGACATCGCAATACAGACGTAAAATATTAGCAGTGTATTGAACCTATCAACAAAACCCAAAGTAATATTTTCATTGCGTTAGGCTGAATACAAAAACACATTTTCAGCAAATAATGCAGGATAAGTAAAACAAAAAAAATCTGTGACTAGGCTAATTTGCAAATCGTAGCCTGTGAATATACAGGAATTCACAACAGAATAACTCAGTTTCCGTTATTATGTTACAGTATGTCTGGATGCTCCTACAATTGTAAGCATCAATTATGATTCCCTGGTTGTCTTTCAACGCTTCAAAAAGAATCAAATTGCCATGTGCTGACTGAGTTGCTATTTATCACAGCAGGTGAGACAGGGAGTTGTAAGCAAAGCAAAATTACTGTTCATTATCTATTATCTTAAAAAAAAAAAAAAAAGAATTAGGATCTTTATAAAAGTCCAGACACTTTTTATTCATTATGGCTCTCCGTGTGTAATCTGATTCACAATTTTGAAACATTCTTGGTTTTATAATAGGTATGCCTATTTTGACATACAGTATGCACTAGTCATAATGATGATGCCATTAGCCCGTGTTGAAATTGGTCGGGCTTATTCAACAAGATGGAGAGCATCTTGTCATATTCATGTGTCACCAGCTGGCCTCTCTCTTCTCTCTCAATTCCCACTGCTGATGCCTCACACAGGTCAAGGCATCACTACTCATCTTACACATAGGAGCTGAGCAAGTATTTATTTATTTTTTGCTCCCCCTGCAGCTGGTCTCTGCCATTGTCAGCAGTCTCTTGCTGTATTCTTTTGTGAACCTTGTTCTCTCTATCTTGTTATACAATATATCAACCATTATTCCCCCCCCCCCCCTTTGGAGGACTGTCATTTTCAACAAGTGTTGTCATTAGAAAATGTCAACCTTTTTTTTTTTTTTTTAATAGGAAGGAACTATAGCCTGTATTTCAGAATCATGTAATGTTTGTTTCCTCTCTCTCCATCTGCATTTAAAAATTGCATATTGAGAAATTATGCAAGGTTGTGCTGGTTGCCAGCTGAGGTTGATCAGTCATTACCCTGTGGAGGAGTCTGTGACATTTAAAATGGCAAAATGCCAAGACTCTCTGTAATAAGGGAAGTGCATAATGGTTTATGTTCACATTCACTGAACATTTGTATCTGTGTGCACACTTGTTTTTAACCTGAAGGTCATTGTGGGTGTTAAAAGCTATTTGGCTGTCTGTCATGAGCCCTGATTTCCTTTAGCCTCTCCTTCTCTGGTCTGTCACTTTCCCTGATGCTTGAATTGACCTGACACCCTCTTCAAATACTGCGCAGAATGAAAAGTAGATAATTAAACTTGTATTTACGGGCATTTTACGATTTTTCCGATCTCAATTTTTTTTCATAACAAGCAGCATACACCTTCAGAGTTCCAATCTTATTTTATTGGAAAACATTGAACAATATCTGTGAAATAATACAAACGGGTTGTTTTAACTGCAAATTAAGTAGTTCTCTGAAATAAAAATGAAAAGCTTCTTGGTTATCTCAGCAGAATCTCAGACCTTTGAGGAGGGAAAAGATTGGTTTATATTTAAGGCATCGGCCGATCACCGATCCCCCAAAATTAAGGAAATCGGGGGCCGATAAATCGGCCAGCCGATAGATTGGTGCACCCCTAATAGTAATAATAATAATAATAACAGTTTACAAAGTCACAATGCTGACAGGGTTTTCAGTCATTTTTGCAGGTCCATGACTCAAACTCATTGACATAAAACAGTCTGTGGTTTTTGTGTATGCCTTCCCTTATATTTTCATTTTAAGCTCTAGTACAAATTTGAACTCAAATTTGATTTGAGTGAGTCACTTGATCTTTGTGCAATGACACAAGCTGATCTTGGAGCTTTTGACCCACAGGACGATTTTAAAGCAATTTAACATTTAAATGACCTTGCGTCATTTTCAGTAGTACCTGACCACTGAACTGTTGTAATAAATGCAGTGATGCTTGTTTTGTCTCCATTAATTATTCTTGAATCCTATTATGCTTGGCTCGTTATATATTTGACCATATGGGCGATGGCCTTTATAATGACAATACTGTTTGTTACTGACCTCAAAGAGTCATGCGACATTAAAATTCAGACCTACAACCATTTTCGATTTGTTGACTTGGATTTCTTGCTTGTTCTTTTTTTGGAAGCGATCGTGCTGTCTTACATCTGCCCTTGTAGTTTTAAGCCAACAGAGTTATAGAATTTGTGGAAGGACAACAATTCATTTTCAGAGCATGTTTGATACGTTTAAAGATCAGTTGTAGACCACATCCGTGTGTAAAATGAGCTGAAATACTGGATTTTTTATATATTTTTTGCAAAAACACTTAAAAACGTGATTTATACGTTTCTTTGAGTAGGTGTTGCACCAAGTTCCTGTACCGGTCACACTAACGTACTATGAATTTTAGCCGACAAAAATACATGTAATTTGCCACTTTCACGACCATCTAACTTAACTAGCATTCTTTGCTGTTTAAAAAGGACGACGTGTGCAGATTTGAGCCGGCTTCCTCAATTGCCTCCATTCACTGACACATGCGCGCTATACATACCCACGTGGTGCATTTTCGGCAATGGAGTGGACACTTACCCATTTCATCTACAAGTACATATGAATTTATGAATACTTTTTAGTACTTTTGTAAAACACTATGTATACAGTCGGTTGGGCTATTAAGCTATCGCTAGCTTAAAACACGGAAACATATTTACTTTGCCTCTAAGACAGAGTAGAGCACTTATGCCATGTAACAGGTAGATGCTTGTATGGGCATATTTGTCTTATTTGTAAAATACTCAACCTTGGTTGGTTGAGACATTCACGCCGTTTTTTTCCCTCGCAGCATTGCAAGGGAAAATATCGGATGCGACATGGATGAAAACCTTTGGCCAAACAAAGAGCAGCGTATGGATGGCCAAGAAGGGGAAGGTGACGATAGTGACTACACAGTAAATTCTGTAGGGTAAATTTGACTCTATTTAGAGTCTATTTGACTCTATTTTGAGTGGGACCAAATAAACTCAGTTTAGAGTAATATTTTCACTTGGAAGAGAGTAAAATAAAGAATTGACAAAAATAAATAAAAGTCACTAAAGGTTTGAGGAACCTTACAGTACCACCTGAGCTACGCCACTTCTACTATTTGCTTAGCTCCAAGAATGTTTTGGTCTCGGAGTTATGAAGATTCCAGCTGACACAAGCGATATACTTTCTATCGTAACACACAGCAGGAGCTCTGTTGCTCAGGGAGTCGATTGGCTGTCTCCCAAGCAGAAGGTCGTGAGTTTGTTCCTCAACCCTTGAGTGACTTTTACCTATTTATTTTTCACTTCTTTATTTTACACTCTTTCAATTGTAAATATTACTCTAAAACTGATCAAGTCTATTTGGTCTCACTCTAAATAGGGTCAAATTTACACGACAGAATTTACTGTGTAGTGAAAGTGTTACAGTAGTTGGTTCTTCATTTACGCTGTGCGCCTTGGTATAATTTTAGTTAGTAGTTTTTCATGAATCTACAGATTTCGGCTTACACTTTCTTTTGTTGTACTCTAATGTGTAAGTAACTTTGTGTGAATAAAAAGTGTTGCAGTTTCCTTGACTGTGAGTGGAGTATATCAAACTTTGAAAACTGCTCTTGTAAAATCATTTTTTCCCCTCAGTTTTAGATATAATTTTATTTTGTTAGCTGTTGTGAGAAAACATCTAATGATTTTGACTTGTGGTGCCAAAGGGACGATGCATTTTGGGGGCACTGACTACTTGTATGACATAGAAATTTGATTTTGACACATAGGTGAGCTGTTTTGGGAGAGATATGAGCTTTTGCAGATGATGCAAAGAGTTGTGCAAAATCATCCCAAGTTCTTTTTGGCAAAAGAACTAGGTGAATACAGATGAGCCAAAGCAATTGAGAAGGATCTTTGCAGTTGTGACATTACCGACTCTTTGTTTGGGAAAGGAACTTGGAGTGAAGCATGTGTGAGCAGTTTTGAAATAGATATGTGTTTTTGCTAATGAACTGATGGTTGTGCGAAAATGTAAGTCGGTTTGGCCAGAAGAGCTTGCAGTTTTGAAAATGTCATTTCAGTTTCAAGAAATGTGCCAAACCTATGGAGAAAAACTGTAATAGTCCACAAGACAAAATTTGATTTCACGATTGAGCACATTTTTAATGATTCAATTTTCAAAATGACGATTAATCAAATTAATTCGATTTATTGCCCTACCCTACTACAAATAGGCCTGTCTATAATCTATCAGCACTCTTATTACATTATTATAATTGATATTGTGCAAGTTTACCGATGAGAACAAGGATGAATTCATTCTGTAGCAACTTGACGATCTTAAGGGATTTACATAAACCAGCGCTTATACAGTACATGTGTTTCAATGCCCCTGCTTTTTTTTGTACTGTTCACAAGCTCAGCTTGTGTTCTGACAAATGCCTGCTGTGTGCATCCCTCAGGTTGCACCACATACAAAAATAACATCATATGCTCCTGATGATAACATCACCTTTGATTTTTGCTCTACTGCCATCAATTTGTGATTGTCTCTGTTTTAGATGTGAAGTCACCATGGCGTTGCAAATAAAAAAAGAAGCCAATTACCCAACACATGTCTGCCTTCTCTCTCTAGGTGGTTATTAGTCTCCCTTGTGCATTTTTCCTTTGCTGAAAAAGGTTTTGAGAGCTTAAGAGCTCCTTTGCTATTCATTCATATTGCCATTTTAATATTCATGCATTTTCAGGTCAGTCTCGATATTGAGGAGAATCTGTAGCTTCTGAGACAGCAATGGCCAAAACTCATGTTTCAGCTCCAATGAGTCCAGCAAATGAAGGGAAGTGGGAGGGAGAGAGAGGGAATGTGAGAGCAGGGTTTCATGTGTTCTCTAGTAAATGAGAGGCAGGCCTTGAAGGTGACAGGCTGTGTTTATTATGGTTCTGTCAGCCGGTTAATGGGGAGAAGAGGAGAGGAAAGGAGAGAGCTGAGCTGTTGAGCTGAAAGCCAAGCACACAGGCTTGGGAGCCCTGAGCAATAAATTCTCCTCCAGTAGATCAGCCTGCTCTCTTAGATTGATAACACTCCTGTTCCACTGAATACCTTTTCACCGATAACTCTGTGTAAAAGATTATTTTCCTTTCTCCCTCTCAATATTGTTTTTTATCAAACAAATATACATGGTCTTCATACCCATACTTTTAGACTTAGTTGCATATTATGAGCTGGTTCTCAGATGAATTGAGTAAGATTGTGTATGGGGTATTTTTTCTGGCTTCTTGAAAATCCCGTATTTAATGAAGCCACTTGCCCCATCATCCTCAACCCGAACCACTTAGATAAGGCACAGAGCACAGACCTCCGCTTAAGGCTTATAGAGTGAACAACTCTGATTGTGGTACTTTTGGTCCTTCGGATCTAAAATAAATTCTTCTTGATCTAATGCTGACCTCTTCTTACCTGTTACCATATACCAACAATTGAAATTTTCCACATTGCTATGAATATGCAATGCAGTTTGATATAAATGTATGTTTATGCAAGTTTTAGCTCAACTTGATCACATCTTTGGTATGTTATGCTATGCTATGCTTTGCTATGTTTTCTGCTATGCTTTATGCTATGTTTTATGCTATGTTTTATGCTATGTTTTATGCTATGTTACGTTATATTATATAGGGATGGGCAAATACCGATACCAGGTATCAGTATTGTGCGGATACAGCATTACAGGCAGTCCTCAAATTACGAACACAATGGGTTCCGAGAGGTTGTTTGTAAGTCGAATTTGTTTGTAAATCGAATCACATAAAATTTTGTTTCAAAATAGAATTTTATCAAATAATTTTTTAAAGAAAATAAAAACATGTAAAACTAAACCTTATATATACTTTCTATACAGTACATAAATTAAATATATTAAAAAACATTAAATTATGTCATCCATCATCTGAACCACTTTTCCTCACAGTACATTATATTTTTACACCGTACAATGCAATAAAAACAAAATAAATATGCTTAACTGTACACAGATGGTGGAGGAGTTATTGAGTTGAGTTCATGTGAGGCTGAAGTGAAATGCATTACGCATTGGGTGTAACGGTCTCAGGAAACTATGTTTTCCGACTGTCCATTAAGTGCTCATGAATTGTGATTGGTGCGTATGACGAGTCAAGATGGCGACCGCCGAGTCAGATTGAAATCATTTTGAAGCTGAAGAAATATTGTATGTTTTGCTACTAGCCTACTACGCCAATAAAGAAAACAACTGAGGGCTGCTTTTCGCTTAATAAAAAAAAGGCTTTTTTAATCAACATTTATCTTCGCCAAATTTGAAGATCAGTGGTTATGTGTTCATTCTTTTGATATTTAATGTTATGAGGACATCTTCAAAAAAAAATTTGATCCACTGCACACACTGATTTTTCTAATCAGTTAATTACTTGCATAATTTAAAATTGGGAAGAAATTACCCCAATATTTTGACATAAACAAATATTCTAAATGTGATGCGCCAACATTTACTAAATGCTTTAATTTAATGCATGTAATTATGTTTAGTGCTAAAACACAACCTGTGCTACCATAAACGTAGCCATCCGCTGTCACGCTAAAGGATCATCTGCGGTCAAAATTAATATTAATGATTAATGCGATCATTTGTTGCGATTAATTGATCAGTTAACGCTTTAACTTTGACAGCACTAATTATATTATATATGTTGAATGTTGATTTTATTTTTGGGGTGTGTAAAATCTTGATAATTTTTTTAATTTAGAATAACTCTTACCCACACAATATCTCAAAAAGCAAATATGTTACACACAATTCAACTCACAGAGGCACATCGATTAGTATTTGAGTGATGAAGGCTTTGTCATTGTCTAACTGCACAAACACATACTATATGTCTGGATTAACATTTCTGAGATAGACCTTCCCTTACCACATTCAGGAAGATAGTATCAGTTAAAGCCTTTGCTCCACTCGTACTGTAGCTTTGAGTCTTGAAAGTTCAACTGTTGTATAATAGTCTGGGCCAGACAACCAGTTCAGTATGGTAACACAAAAATATTACACAGTTCAATGATGCACTCTTGGTAGCAGGCAATTCTTCACTGACGCTTCAACATCACTTCCAGTCTGCAGTTAATAATTTTGCAAAGCGTGGCACCCCTTTACATTGATTAATTATTCTGTTTAACTCTTATTCCACAAACACTATGTTAATCAAAGTACCCTGTTTTGACAAGTACTGGCACATACAATATAATCTAGTTAGTTTAGTTTTCCTTTAAATGTTCTTTGTTTATAGTGAGCCATTATTAAATTTGAAATCATGCATGTTTACACTTTAATGCATTCTTTGCTTTCAAAAAACTTATGTTTGTGGTGTATTCTATAACATATTTAACTGTGAAACAATTTTCGTATATATCATAATGCCATCAGACAGAGGCAAGAATATTTGACATGTGACCACACAATGTTTCAGTCACAGTTGGAATGTGAACATATTGACACTACTACCTTGAGGCCTTTGCCATTTCTTTCCAAACCCATCGTAACATTAATTACTATGTAGCTCAAATGCACTCGTGAGGAAGAACAAAAGTGGTAATTATCCCTCAGACGTTGTCAGTCATCCATCAGCTGTCAGTGTTTTTGCTCTTCCCAATTTAAAAAAGAGAATTTGACTGCTGTAGTTTTTCCTCTTCCACTGAAAAGAAGCAGACAGATGTAATAGCCATTAGCCTCAGGGAGCAACAGCACAGATGTGTCAACAAGGCTTGACTTTTACAGTCCAAGTGAATCCTTAGCAAACAGTAGCTGTAAAGATCCCTGTGTGGTCGAGCAGTGATCCAGGGATATGGTCGCATGGGGTTGCCCCGGGACTCCAAACAGACCGTGAGTCTACTTCTCATTACGTGAGTGGGTCAGACCACCCCAAAATGGAAAATATATAATGCAAGGGAAAACCTGAGTGCTGCCACCTTACTGACAACAGCTACTCAACCTTAACCGTCACATATAAGTGGTTCAGCCCTTTATGTACTCCTACCATGAGCTGAATTTCAGTCTTATCGAGGAATGCACATGTAATTGATTCATTAACTATTAAAAATTCAATCAATTGCTGTATTGTTTAACTCATTCACTCCCAGCCATTTTTACTGAAGCAACCCCCTTTGTCTGTTTTACTGGATTTTAATTGATTTTGCAAGGTAATATGCTGTTCTATTGCTATAAAAACATGGAACCTACCAAAAGGAATATTATATTATATTATGTTATATTATATTATATTATGTTGCAACATGGTCCTGGGTGATCTCTTATACTCTGGTCTCCACCTGTTGGCCGTTTTTTGTAATAACTACTGTTGCTTTAAGCAACCTCTTCATGTCAGAAGCTGTATCAAAGCCTTCTGTATGCTATAGCATATAAACAACATAAAAACGTATTTTTTTTAATGTGTTGGGGAGTGAAGGACAAGGTATTAAAAATGTATTTATACATTTTTGGGTTTGCATGAGTTAATCACACAATTTTGCCAAAATTGTGTGCATTACTTTGCTGCAGCCTTTACAGACACTGTTGATTTACTCTCAGCTATTTTGCTGACTAAATAACAACATGACTCCTATGGGATGACCTCCACTGTTGCAAACTCCTTCCAAGCATCATTATTCTGCTCAGTGCAATACTGTCGAAAAACACAGGCACTAAAAAGTTTGAAAATAGATTTTCCCATACTGTTAAAGAATAAAGCACAATCAAATTAATTGTTTATTTTCCCTGTACCTGATCAAGAACACAAAATCTGTTTTAAGACCGCCACAGAGACTTCATTATGCTTCTTTTATGCTGTGAAAATCGTAAAACCTTAACATAGTTTAACAACCAAAAAGTATTACTCACTGAGGAAAAAAATCACACCTATTCAATTTTGGTCACTTTCATCATAAAGTTTGTATGGCTTATGACAATCGTTTTTATTTAGTTGTTTATTTCAAGCACACCTCAATTTGATTGTACAGGTCATTATCAAAACCAAATCTTCTGTCTTTAGCACCTTATGACTCCCGAAATCTAATGAAGAAAATTCAATTCTCATATCGTAATTTGATCTGTTTCTTCGACCAGTCGTAAAGAAAAGAGAGCACGTTGAAGTGCTAATCACGCTATAATAAAAGTAGCAAATACATTTGGGATTCCTCAGTGTACACTTTTCCTTGTCAGCCCTCTATCTCTTATACAGTATGTTTATCTTGATCTTTTCAAATGTATTTCCTGCTTCATAACCAAAGGCAAGAACCCTTGACTTACTGCCCCCGACAGCCTCAGCCAAGGCAGCCATTTAAGTTGTGATTAAAAATTAATGGTTGAGTGAGAGGCAGCAGCGAGAAAACAAGAGAGGGCCAGGCTAGGAAACAGGCAAGGCTTGAGCCCAAGCAGCAGCTGCTCCCTGATAGTAGATTGGAAAGTCTCTCCACAATACTGCTATGTTTAACTGCTCTGCTCACACCCCACCATGAATATTGCATTATGGCCCTATAGGGCTCTTTGTGTGACCTCCTACTGAGGGTTGAGGAGGGCTCTAGCCGCAAAACTCAAGCACCAGACCTCATTGGCGTACCATACAAACTCATCCTGCTGTGTCCACAAATAATCATCAGGCTTATTGAGAAGGGCATGTCTTTTCTTGCACTACCAACAAACAGGTGCATGGTCACAGAATATTCATGGACATCATCATTTTTTTTCTTGGTCATGATTTGTTGAATATATGAAAAAGAAAATCTTCTATTGTCCCATGCATGCATGGCTGTGTGCTTCAAAACAACCAATTAACAACAATTATACTGGTCAGCCATTATAATAGCAATATTTTTGATGATCATAGTACTTCAATAAGTGAATTAACCAAAATATTGAACATGTCTGTATATATATAAATGTTCTGCATTTTTTTTCACTCACATAGTATTTGCACTTCCTTAGTCTACAAATTAGTCTACCTTAGTGTTTGTATCCTTCCTTTCCTCCTCTATCTAATTAGTTAGGTTTTTTTTTAGTTAGTACTCATGCCACAATGAAAGGAATCTTGATATCCTCATCATTAAGAAGTGGATCGAAAAGTCAGAGTCAAGAATTTTCAAAAATGTAATTAGATCCAAAAACATGCAAATCTGGCCGCACTCTGAAAATCAATTAGAGTGCATATTTCAGTACTCCTGTCCCAAAAACAGATTGATTGATGCCATTGTGACAACTTCAAACAGCTGCTTTTCACACGAAGTTGGTAGTAGATCTATTTACTTATGCAGATGTTTTTATTATTATTTTTATTGGTTTATAACGTAATAGTATGAGCTGACTCTAATCACATTTACTGCAAGGGAATTATCGCAAATCTGCTTATGCCATAAATGTACACTCATTTAAAAAACATTTAGTTCTTTACATTTCCATTTGATACTAAATTGATTTATGTGACAAATGTCTAATTCACCTCAGCATTGTACCTACTCAGCTCTTTAAAACTCCACTCCCTATAATAGCACATTTCCATTGTCAAAGATTCATGTCAAAGAAAATGTAATATGAAAATAAATTAACAAAATGTTACGAAGTAATTTGGTTATCGCAGAACAATTGAACATGTTCAAAAAATCGCAGATGGACCCCCATTTTTTCTGGTGAATTATGGCAAACTTAAAAAAGAAAGACAGACTAATTCATAACAGACATGGGTTTTCGTCCGTCAGTGTAATCGTCACTCACCGGGTCAAGTACCGACATGCTTCTCACAGACTGACGGCTGTTTTGCTGATGACTGAAGGAAGCATGTGCTGCGTGTCTCTGGTGTGTTTGTGTGTTTCTTAAAATGACTGCATTAAATATTTGTGTGTGAGAGTGACTACTCCAGTGTTCAATAAAGGATCTCTGCTGAGACTTGTCGGCTATGTTTAGGTAAAGAAGCGTTTATTGTTTTGTTTTTGTACAATGAACTTTATTTAAACAACATACAGCATACATAATGTATAAAAATTTAATACAGACATTGCATGCAACATAAACAACACAAAACACACCAGGGAGGTTACAAATGATTTCGAATAGAAGCTAACCATAATAGATTGGCTAACAAGGTGGAACCATATGAATTAGTAAAGATGTCACTTCACTTTGCCATTGACAATACAACAGCCGACTAAGGGGGAGTATCAGTGCTTATTTTTTGATACATAAAGGACTACTGGTGCCAGTGACAGACTGACAGACGGTGCGTCAATATTGATGGAATGCCCACCTTTGTCGGTCGATCCTAAAATAGCGGTGACAAAGTGACGACGTAGTGGGCAAAACTAAACGACGGACGGAAGATTAGAGGTTGGTACACTTTTTCTGCAACACTCAAAGTTCACTGAACCTGTGCTTCTGGTTGGTTCCATTTGACATTAACTCTTTGACTGCCATAAACGTTATAAAACGTTTAGCATAAACCTAGGGAAGGGCGCCGAGGACGTTAAAAGACGTCCCCTATGTTTTTTTGTTTTTTTTTTCAAAAACGGGTGCAGGAAAGCCTTGGGCAGCTGTGCTGAAAGTATCAGGCAGATATGATTAGTCAAAGACTCGTTTTGGCCCCTAGAGGGCAGCGATGACTCTCTTTGCACAAGGTTGGATGGGCCGCCCACCGTGGGCGTCAGTAGAAGACGTGAGGCGGAGCTAGAGTGTTGAGGAGACAATGGCTGATCCAAGCCACAATGGCTTGACCAAGCAACCGGTTACAAGCAGCTCAGCTTGAGCATTTTTTTCAAAGACGGAAAGCATCAATCAATACTAAAAAGCGCATTGATGTCAACGATGATGATGACTCCGAGCTCTACGCCAAAGTTGGAAGCTTTGGCGCGACTGTTACTATCACGTAGTAAGCCTCACCGGCTAAGCGCGGCTAGCGCGGCTAGCGCTGCTAAGGCCGGAAAACGCGCACAATAGCCGGCCGGGTACTTCTGCACAAGCGGACATTCGATCGGGCGATGGAGAGTTGGCATCGACCAATGCAGATTGATGATGATGATGATGATGACTCCGAGTTTGACGCCAAAGTTGGAAGCCTGGACGTGTTTACGATCACGTAGTAAGCCTCACCGGCTAAGCGCGGCTAGCGCTGCTAAGGCCGGAAAACGCGCACAATAGCCGGCCGGGTACTTCTGCACAAGCGGACATTCGATCGGACGATGGAGAGTAGTCGAAAAGCATCGACCAATGCACATTGATGATGATGATGATGGTCACTCCCGAGGTTGACGCCGGAGTTGGAAGCATTGACGCGGCCGTTATTCTCTCGTCATAAAGCCTCACCGGCTAGCGCTGCTAACGCCGGAAAACGCGGAGCTGCACAAGCGGACATTCGATCGGACAATGAAGAGTACCCCGAGTCCAATGCATATTCATCGGAGGAGCGGGTACAGTCTGATCACGGAGAAGACACTGTTTCTGGACTACGATGCCACCATGAATGGAGTGGATAAAATGGATCAGAACATCTCCTACCACCCGGTATAGCAACTGAAGGACACGGGGAAGCGAGACGTAACGAAACCGTAGCATGATCCTGATATTAGACTTGATGACACACTGCAGTATATACTTGCTATTCCCCGGAAAAAAACGGCCTGCAAGAAAGTGGCGCACGCGAAGAGGCAATCTGTTGTGCAAATGCTGTTGCGTCTCTTTGCACGCAGGAGAGTGTTACAAAAAGAAAAACTGTCGTTGAAACATCCACATATTTGTAAATAGCACCACAGTTGCACACATTTGTAAATAGTTTGCCAAATTGTTGTCAAATTGTTACACTGTTGAATGTAAATAAACGTATTTTGCTATCAAAAAACACTTTTTCATTCTTGGTGGTAGTGTTTTATAGAAGTAAAGCACTATTTAGGTGTTTGTGGCATCATTCATGGACAAAAAGAAGTGTAAAATTCACTAGAATGCATGAAATAATATCGTTTCACTAAAAGCTTGATTTCTCCATATTTTGGTCCAAAACAGGCGAAATTGGGTCAAACTAACCATTTTCTATTGTTGATTACTAAAGAACGGAATAAGGTAGAAACAAACTTTTTTTTCTGATGAAAGATGAAAGTCCAATCTTTCATTTGGTAGTACGTGTGTTTCCATAGTCCAAACAGAACATTTTCTGTGGACCTTGAAAGATCAGTCAAAATGCTTAAATCGGCTGGCACTGGCGGCATCCCTTTTCTGAAAACGTCTGGCAGTCAAAGAGTTAACAGCAATGCACATAACATTGTTTTGATATAGCAAGCATGCAATGAGGTTTGCCTATAGATAAGCATCTAATCTAATAATATCAAGTGTAAGGTATTATCTGCTTTTCAATATGCTTTTAGCCACCTCCCTTTCGTTACACACTGTTCTTTCCATTTATCCACGCTTCTTATGTAATCTGTTAATTCTGTCCTATTTCTTCTGCTGCCTTCACTGTTTTTGCTCGAGGTGCTATTTGTAATGCTAATGAGGCAAGGCAGCAAGTAAATGGGTGGTCGGGAAAATAAGCTGCCTGGAAAGATGGTGATATGGTAAAATGGCTTGCCGTGGCACTTCATCATTTTACTTGCGGTGTCATTATATCATCATTGTTTGGATTTCAGAGTTGTATCAGTACAGATCTGGAAATGTATCAAAATATTAGTGTTTGCTGACCAACAAAATGATTCACGAGCCCATCATGTAATTACATCTACTCTGCCCCCTTTCGTAATCAGCATTCGTATTCAGGGTTAAACAATTGAATGCATGTGTGTGTGTTTGGAAAAAAATATACTATCAAGTTCTGACTTTGTACAACAATATTATGTTTTATTATACCAGGTCCCCTGCCAATAGTAATTGTCCCACTTTAAACCAACCACTAATGGAAAAGTATTGCTCTGGCAAATTATATGGCAATAGCAAATTATTGCAGCACATTTTTACATCTAATATGATGTACTACAGGGAGTCATTTTTTATTGGCTGCATGCAGTAGATACAACAGTCTATACACTCCTGTTCAAATGGCAAGTTTATTTTTAAGTAAAAAAAAAGAAATTAAAGCAAGATAAATCTTTTCAAACCGTTTCCACATTCAGCTTATTCATGGCCAGTCATTTTTGAGTATTTTGACTGCTCTTTTAAGACCCACTCAATATTGAAGTGTGTAGACTTTTTATATGCATATTATAGACCATCAATTTAATAGATTTGTTATTGTGTTCTTTATGCCCGCCTATTTTATTAATTGTTCAGGCCCCCTTTAGTTGTCACCACTTCATTATTCAACTCTGAATTGTATTTATTTCTATTGTGCATGGTAGGGAATTTAATTCAAGTTGTTGGAGGATCAATCGATTATCAATCAATTGCATGACAGTACATTGCACATGTGCCGTTGTGTGGCTGTGTCATGGGCTTTTTCTTTTTGACTGGATTATTTGCAGTCTTTCTATTTATTTCTATAATGCATTCTGGCCTCCTTCCTGAGCCATCATTTTACCGTGGTGCAGGCGTTTGTGCATCCTAATGTTCCGAAGAGATATTTTTTCAGGGGCTTGCCCCCTGGTATGGTTACCCAAGGGCAAGTGAGGCCAGAATTAGCTTGAAAAGTGATTTTGTTACTTTACTGATTACTTGATTTAAAAGGTAACACATTTAAATTAAAAGTTGCATACAAATGACTACCAGTTTTGCCAATATTTTAATGAATGTTTTATGGAAACTCAAGACAGTCTTTCTTTATTTGATTTATTTCCTCGTTAAATGCAACCAATGGAGAACAGGTTTGCTTGTCACCAAATAATTGACACTCGTTAAACTCCTGTTTGAGGTTAAGTCATTCAGATGTGTCACAATTTCGAACCTGTGTGCCTCTCTCTCTCAACTCTATGCCGTTCAGTAGAGTGGCTTTATATCAGGCAAGGGGAACTTATTTTTGAAGTATCTTTCAGCTTACTGTGAGTGTTTTCACATCATTTGTGTCTCCTTCTAAACTAGCATAAAAGCCTTTTTCTTCCTCCATACACATTTACGATCTGCTGCGGGGTACAGGAGAACACTGTGTACAGGCAGGTATGCGGGCTTGTTTTTGTGTGTGCGTGTGCATGTGACTCTTTTACTGTCACTCTGACCGCTGGCCCCCTAAAAAAAAAACTGCAAATAAAATGCAACATTGTCTAATATAAAATTAAGCTATTACTATTCCATTCCATTTGGCAAGATCTTTATGTCTTTGGATTATTTGTTCTTTGTGCCCTTAAAATTTTTCAGATGAAAATCACGTGATCGGCCTCGATTTTCCAATCACATGATTGGTTCAGAGCATCCGTACTCAACACCAGTGTTGGTCATGTTACTTAAAAAAATAAAATAATTACTTATAATTACAAATTATTTCTTCCAAAAAGTAACTCATTTAAGCAACTCTATTACCACCTTATAAAAATAGTTACTCAGAAAAGTAATTATGCAAATTTTTTATTCTCTGTATTTGTACATTATTGCACAATAGAATGGACTTGATCCAACTCTGAAACTTTCATTGAAAACAAACATGTTAAGCTATACTTAAGATATACCGTGGTCCTTCACTACTTCGCGGTTCACTTATTGCGGATCGACTCTATCACGGATTTGGGTCCATAACTTATAAATTGCTGGGTTTAACTCGGGTTGTACCTCGATATTTCGTGTGTTTTTTTTCCCCAGAGAGAATAGTTGCAGCGTGTTTAATAGTCTTCATGAGCATGTGGTGAAAACTGTAAATACAAAAATAAGTCATCCGCTACGTACACACTAGTGCCTTTGCAAACAAAAGGGCATTGAATTATTTATAACCAGGGCTCTAAATTTACTTTTTTGATGACCAGCCAACATGGCTGGTGACTCTCTAGTTACTAGCCACACAATTTCCACCAGCCAATTTTATTTTCCTCTGAAAATTTTCCCAGATTTTTTTTTCTTTTTGAAA
The DNA here is from genome assembly GCF_054856555.1 of Leptonotus elevatus. Lineage (NCBI taxonomy): Eukaryota > Metazoa > Chordata > Actinopteri > Syngnathiformes > Syngnathidae > Leptonotus > Leptonotus elevatus. The sequence goes on along the minus strand of NC_141241.1, from coordinate 22,570,763 downwards.
CCCCTAAACATAAAGTAACAACAGTGGGCTAAAATGCTAATATGTTCATTGTGAAGGTCCAGAAGAGACATGTCGTGACACGCTTCCCACAACCTCCAAAATAAAAGTCACGACACATCTCAAAGTTCAAGACACCTTTATTGTGATGAGGTCCGATAACAACAGTGCCTCTAACTGTGCGCAAATGACATTTTCAGAGCTAGTTTTCCGCAAAAGAGCACACGACTGCACGTCTTGTAAGCTTACTTCGAGCCTTGAAACTTGCATTACCAGCCAATTTGGCGAGTAAATATTTATGACAAAATGAATTTTAACTCTCATTTGGCGGGTTGTCAGGTGTTAATTTAGAGCCCTGTTTATAACATCTTATACAAAAATAAGTATTACACAAATTTCTGGACTATAAGCCGCACTTGGCTATAAGCCTTGCTAGCTAAATTTGGGGAATACTCAAGTTTGTTACACATATAAGCTGCTCCCGACTGTAAGCCGCAGGTGTTTTAATATTACTGCACCGGGTTCCTGCTACTTTCTTTTACATAATGAGGGCGCAAATTGTCTCGCTCTCGTTCTGTCTCTCCTATTGTATTTGAGCTCACTTGGTTTGTTTTGCTCTGCCTGACGCTCTTGCGCTTCCTTTATAGTGCGACCCCTTGTGATCTGATGTATAAGCCGCCCGCACCTTTGTATTTGCGGCAGGGTCGAATGCAAGTGAAAAAAGTAGCGGTTTATAGTCCAGAAATTACTGTAATATTCACGCTTGCATACCGAAAGTGCTACGGTGGAAACGGAAAATATGTCATCAGCAAACGGAAGTACGTTTACGACAATACTGTTCCTTTAAACATAAATAAAATTAGTAATTATCCATCCAAACAATTAGTAAACCTTTTTTTAAATGACAGACATATTTTTAACCTTATTATTTAAAGCCAGGAACCTATTCATAAAGAAAAAGCCTAAAAGGCAACACGAGTGTACTGTACAACTGTTTCGACAAAGGATTTTGTTTGCCCTTTATGCAGATAACAGAAACAAATGTAGGTTCATTGGCATATGGTTGCAATTGCTGTTGATGGAACCCTCTAGAACTCTCTGGAGGATTCCTTTTGTTTGATCTTGAACCACTTTACTCCAGTGTCGACTGGAAAGACTGTAGTCTACTTGGCTTCTCTTTCGCAGTACAAGCAGCTTTTTAACATTCATTATCACGTACTTAATTTTGCATTTGTTCTTACAGATTATGTTATTGTTGATGTTTCCTTTAACAACTGATTTTGCATTTTTTTAATATACATAGCATTAATTGTTGGGATTATTCAGCATTTTTTTTTTTTTTTTTAGGTGTGTTCTAAAAAATGGAATTACTTTAATTACCGGCCACTTTCCCCTTTCAATCACAGCAGAACAGTTATGGTAATAATTAGTTTTTCTGGTAAAACCCCCCAAAACAAAAATAATAAAAAATAATAAACCCACACTGGATCTAATGTCAGTAGTTAGATTTTCATACCAGAACAAGCCAAACAGTGCTATCGGATTAAAGACAGATCAGAAAATCTGTTTGACCCTCAGGCCAGGCTCATGAAGAAATGGCTAGTTAGCCATCTGCCCGATTATGAATTCCTTCGCAATAGGGAAAAACATTAAGCCAAATTAAGAGTTCTCTATATTTACTCCATTCTTGCCTCTCTTGCTTTACTTGCCACATTACCCACGAATTAATCTTCTTTTTTTTTGCTCAAATTTGTATGCGCATGTGTTTGAGCAGCATGCCACTTGAAAAGCCTTTTCATGCGAGATTGCCAGCTCCCTGTGGGGAATGTTTCTGAGCCTCTGAAAGCAGACTGAGACGAGGAAAATGAAACGATAGGAATAGGATCAATGCTTATCTTAAGTTAGGCAAATTGAGTGTGTAGAAATGTAAACATGCGCAAAAATGGCATTATTCCAAGACTGAATTAATAACAAAGTATGTTATGTTTTCAACTCGACATATTATTTGTATTATTTGACAACTACTTTTGTTTCTGTCTTGAACGTGCAGACTGGTGTCACTAACTAATTAATTTACTATACATCACTTAAAGATGAAAGCTATACACATAGATGAAGAATGTAACTTGTAATGCAACTAAGACCTATACCTTTGAAATGGTTTTGTGTACAGGGCTATAGGCAGCTAGCTATGTGATCAAAACAAACCTCAAAACGATTGAACACAATGTTTAATATACATGCATACAATATACAGTCAGTCAAGTTTCAGCTTCCTCCTCCTCTATATACAACAACAGCAAGCTGGCATAAAGGAAATGAGATGAGCCCTAAAGCCTCGGTAGCCTCTTGCACGTAGTTTTCAAATTGACAGCAGGGAAATAGTGTTTGATTTCTCACACTGGCAGCGGCTGATACTGTGACTTCCCATGGCATTATGTGAGAGTTTTGAAACCATTGATTGATACCATTCTGTCCGTACTTATCACATGCAGTATGCACATCAACAATATTTTTTGTTTTAATGGCAATAAAGAAAGTCTTAAAAAAAAAACATTTTTCAGGACCCGCTGACCTTTTAAGCCTCTAAAAGATAGTTGCGATATAAGCGGAGGGCAGAAACAACTATTTTCCATTGACATCTCATGAGTTGGCTAAGAAGTGGCTTCTTTTTTGCAGCTATTCTCTTTGGTCTTCGTCGTACCTCCTCTGCCTCCGATAATTTGCTTAACACTGAGAGCACTTGAGACATCCACTCTATAGACTTTGGGCGTCAAGTTCATTTTTGTCGCTGCCCACGTTGTTATGATTTCCCTCAGGGCTGCTATAAAATATGAATCCATATAAATGTATATAAATGTGATGTGTTGCCTCATCATATTACCTATGCAACAAATTGATGGATAAAAGGTTTTGAAACAAGTGAAGAAAAATAGCTTTTTGAACTATTGTTTTATTGATTTTTAAAAGGCTTTTGTAAAATAAAAATAAAATTAAAAAAAGGCTTGCCATATTTTAGTAAAGTCAATTTGCAATTCCTAGTACACATTTTAGAAAGAAACAAAGTACACACATATGATTAGCTTTAGAGGGCCAACATTAAATGACGTGGCGGGCCTGGTCTGGCCCCCTGGCTTTGATTTTGACACCTGTGCTATAGGCAAACAAAAAAGCAAGACCCACACACCAAATGCAGCTGAGCTTATCATACTTGATGTGGTATTACTATTAGTAGTAGAAATAGCTCCACGTTGGGCAACAGTTACTGTAACTGTGGTAGATAAACTACAATAGTTGATTAAGGTGTTTGTTATTTTGGCGCCTAATTTACACCTATATTTAACTTTTGTCACTTAATTTGTCATTTTTAGCAGTCAATGTCAAGGACAATTCGTGTGAAAGCAAGAGCAAGAGTTGTCATTGTATGTGTCTGTATACTGTAAACAAAAACAAAGGTTTTAGTCTAGATTTAGTCAAAATTTTATGATTAATAGTAATGCATATTTAATAATTGACAGAATAGAATTTAATAATATTTTTGTTCAGTCGCGTCTCGTCAATGAAAACTCACACCGTCTCGCCATGATTTCATTATCAAAGAGCCATTTAAGGTATGTTTTTGTTGTTACAGTAAAAGGGCAACCCTGACGAAAACAACAATGCTTTGTGTGCTGGAGTCTATCCAACCCGATTTGAGTCAGAAGTTGGACCACCACAGTGCAATAGGTGATTAGTGGGGCTTAATCCCATGCCAGCTGCACGAATATTACTACATAACCGTGTTTTTTATTTTTTACTTTAACTGTCTTGTCTTTCATCTTAATTAAGTCATTCACTCCCAGCCATTTTCACTGAAGCAACCCCCTTCACTCCCGGCTGTTTTACTGGATTTTGACTGATTTTGCAAGGCTCACAGAATATTGTGTTCTATTGCTATAAAAACATGGAACCTACCAAAAGAAGATTCGAGTCTCTTTTTTCGTCAGGGGAATTTTTTTTTATATTTCTATCTGTTTCCGTTTTGCAAAAATTAGCATTAAAATATAGATAAATTACATCATTATTCAGAATTCTATTGAGTACAATGGCGTATTAGGGCCAAGTAGAAATATATATTTTTTAGAAAGCGGGGGCAATATTCCGAGGAAAATAAACTCGCAAATTTGCCACTTTATTAAGTCGCAAATTTGCAACAACAAAAACAGTTAATTTGCGAGTTTATAAAGTGGCAAATTTGCGAGTTTATAAAGTGGCAGATTTGCGAGAAAAAAAACTCAGAAACTTACGAGTAATACACATAGCGTAACTATAGTCTAATCATGTGAGGATTCGTTGGTGGTTATTGGGACACTGTCTATAAAATGAAAAGACAGGATGGAGACGGATTAATTCTTAAATTTAAACTTTACTCGTCATTGACCGCAGCTAGAGCGACAACACTTCCTGATCCCCTATCAGTTGGCTAACACTAACCAATCAGATGCTAGCATGCTTTAGGTAAATGCTAGTGAATGACGGAGAGCAGCAGATTGGACACATCAAATTCGATACTTGTACAAATAAAAATAAAAAAAATGTATGAACATGTAAATAATAATTCTGGAAACATAAATGCACAAGTAAATAAACGTTTTAACAAATTAACTTAAATGTTTGATCATACGGGTGTGGACCTTCGCAAAGTGAGGCAGGCGTCTTTGTCGCTGACCAGTGGCCGTACACAACGCTACAAAGAGCGAATGCTTAACATCATATGATTAATCTCTGCTAAAGCAATTACTATCTCCTTATTTGGAAACCCGACCGAATGGTATTGGCACAAACAGTCGAGTAGTACGTTATGTGTAGTTCTCGTAACTTTCTGAGTAATTTTCTCGCAAATGTGCCACTTTATAAACTCGCAAATGTACACGTTTTTTTCTTTCTCGGGATATTGCCGCTGCCCTAAAAAAAAATATATATATATATATTTTACGTGGCCCTAGTATGCCGTTGTAATTTAGAAATGTGAGTAAAGGAGCTTTTTTTCTAACATGGTTGATCTCTTTTGCTCTGCTGCCACTTGCTGGCCGTTACTGTAATAACTACCATTTCTTCAACCGTTTTTTGCAGTTGACAGGCTGCATCAAAGCTTTCTGTATGCGCTAGCATAAAAAACATATAAATATGTCTTTGGGACACTTAAAACATTTAAAATCGAATGTATTTATAAGTTTCTGTTCATGAACCTATGCCCACCATTTGTGATATTCTTTGTCGATGAGCCAGCAATGAGTGGAGCTACACTGACTAATAGGAGTCTTTTACAATAGGACATAAAAAATGATTGCTTTTCTAATCATTTTCGGCGGCACTCACATCAAACAGCTTTGCTGCCTCGAAAGGGCAAAAGCAATATAAAACAATACTACATCCCAATGGTGTAGCTACAAAACTCTAAAATGACATTTCTCAAATGTGTTCTAGAATTAGTCAAATCCATCTTCATAGCCAAACATTCTCTCATCTTGAAGCCACTACTTAATGTGATGTCCCCCACTCTCAGGCATGTCTTCCCTTTCCTGCTAATTAACAAGTGGGCTGCTGTATTCCTCCAGCAGCTTGTTAAGTTCTCCAGGAGCATAGTTGACCCACTTTACAATCAGATCTGGAGGCTAAACTTTCTCTTATTTCCAGTGAATGTCATCCTGCACGACGTCATATCTGCACAAATATGTACCGTCATGAAGAAAGAAGGAGAATATTTCAAGCTTTTTGGTGGCTCATGCCATATTATATACAATATGATAGTAAAAGCATGCAAGGAAACTTAATTGTGTCAATGGTTTCAACTTGTTATGTTTACATGCAAATTTTTCTTCTTTGCATTTTTAAAAGTTTCACATGCAGATGGCAACACTGTAGTATAAATGGCCAGAATTAAAATTGAGAATTAATCATTTTTCGATAATTTCAAATATTTTTCTCTTATGATCAACGATCAAAAATCAAAGCACATTGCATTTGGAAAGATTCACTCAACAAAGTAAATATTTAGTAAGTCTCAAGTCTTTCATTGAAATTGAGGAGCATTTTTAAAATCAATGTTAAATCTGTTCACCAATCTGTAACTGCATTAAACATTTAATCAATAAGATACAGTATATTGCAGGATTTCCCTTCTGTTTCTTGCAAGACCGCTTCACAATGTTCATGTCGTCATGATAATGTTGCGTGGTTATGTTGAGCTGGCCCACTATCTACTTTTACGTTCAAACGCTTGGTAAACAAGTATCTAAAAAGCTGCTACAATTTACGACTGCTACAGCTCTGTGCAATGCATCTCCTGGTGTTTACCATGGAAATTCATCTTCAATTCCGGACATTACAGGCAAGTCTGCTATCATCTTTTGATCAAATCAGCAAACACAATGTCTGTATTTAATCAGTTTTCACAGAGAAAAGCAATGTTCACCTTTGCTGCAAAGGCTGTTAACAAATGTCTGCCTTCTTTCTTCCTCCTGCTCTGTTATCTACCTCCATGTTTTTATGCTGCTGAATTATCTGTCTCATTTGCATACTTGGGTCGTTAAGATGTACTGAGTGTGAAATTGTGCTTTTATTGTGGCCCATTAATCTGGACAACAACCTCCAGCACAGAGTTGCTGCTATATTGATATGTTTTTAGAAAGTGTTATTTAAAAAATTAAAATTCTAATAGCTGACCTATTTTTCAAAGTGATGATTGAGAGTAACGACAAAGACAACCAATCTCAAAAGGGTCTATTAAATCATGTTAGTCAAGTGGAAATGTAAAAATAATGATAGCACTTAGGTGGGGGATTGATTACTAAAGTCATTTTCTTGGAAGCAGAAAGAGATGCTTGTTAAGCAAATTTCACACCAAACATTGTTAGAAATACATGTCAAAATATTGGATTTAAGCCACACAGTAGGCAAAAAAATAATAATTAAAACTTATCCTGGAGATATGTCACCAATTCCCAAATCTATGTACGCTTTTCAGTGTTTCCTTATCACTAATCATATTGTGATAGAGAGGAAATTGTGTTTGCTTACAGATTGTAATTGTGTGAGCACATTTGCATTCAAAATTAGCTAAAGAGTTTGCAATTCCATTAAATGATGCATTCATGACTTATTTGGCAACCAACTCTGGTGCAGCTCGAGCAGAGTCTCCTTTATAGCGTCTCGTATCGCTTTGATCAGAAACCTGTCTTTAAAGACCTGTTTACAGCGCCCGCTGAGAGATGTGCGTGCAAGCGACAGTATTGATAAATGCTGCTATATTGACTGTACTATGAGAGATTAGAGATCAATGCAATAGAGTATGCTGCATCATGTTTCCTGCGTGAGTGACTTGCTAATTAAATCAGACAAATACAGAAATGAAGACTTAACAGTGCTACAGACTGACATTATCTGTAAACAAGACTCTCAAACGGCTTTCAATCATCTCAGTTGTAATCCGTTGAATTTTTTTTAATAGGCGAGTCACGTTTGTATTTGTATCTCATAGTTTAACTATCTTGCTGATTGGCTAATCAACTGACTAGAGTCTGTTCCACCCCTATACCAATTTGGTTAGTAAGTAAAGAGACACGTCATTTTGGCAGACATAAATACTTATGCTAGCTTCAGACCGAGCACGAAATGTTGCGTCGCCCCACATCCTATATGCTTTTGTTCACCAGGATGAATACAGTAAACTGGGGGTTCCATCTCCGACGAATTTTGCTAGTCAATCTGATGACCAGTGGTTGTGTTGGCAGCTAAATGCTATCTTGATTGACAGTTCTCAACAGCTGTAAATAAGTCCAATCCACTCATCAAATAGGCCAACTTTCATCTGCTCCTTTTTGGCTCGGACCCGGCTGGCATTGAAAGCTGGCTTGTGTTGTCAAACCCCCGGCCCCTCAGACCGCAATGATATTGACCCACATTGTTTTGATTTCAACATGCTGCGCGTGCCAGTTTTTTTTTTTAAACTTCATTTGGCTGTGCAGTGAAACGCTGACAATACTTCACATCAGCAAAGCACAGCAGTCGTGCATAACCGTTCAAACTGTATGTATGACCATGTATGGGAACGCGGCACCAGAAATGCCCAGCTCACGTTCGTTCATGGCGTCTAAAGCCTCTATACACCAATGCCTACTGCTTGCTATCCTTTGCACTCATTATGTGCCCTCATGCAAAATACACCCTCAGGCTCTTTTACAGAGTATTGTGAAATATTCAATAGTGTTGTTCTCATACCGTTATTTGGCCCCCCATACCGATTCCAATACCCAGCTTTGCAGTATCAACCGATGCCAATACCATACCGATACCCAAGTTTTTTTTTTCTCAACATGAAAAAGCTGTCTTTGCATTGGTTCAGATCATTCAAGGGCCAATAGGATATCTTAGCTCAGCATGCAGTGAACATGTCACACATCAGTGAATGTCGTGCACGAGCAAGACACAAGAGGCTGCATTCAAAGTCCTATATTAGCGGCGGAATTAATGGTATAGGCATGTTACTTGTTAGTACTCACCGATACCAATGTTTTAATGCAATATCGGGGCCTCTGCCGATATAGTATCGGTATCGGAACAACTCTAATTTTAAAGTAAATCTTAACTGGTATATGCAATTGTATATATAATATCGTGATAATTATTGTATCGTGACCTTCATATCGTCATAATATCGTACCGTGATGTTTGGATATTGTTACATCCCTATTTACTCATTCACTCGCAGTCATTTTCACTGAAGCAACCCCCTTCGCTCCCGGCTGTTTTACTGGATTTTGACTGATTTTGCAAGGCCCACAGAATATTGTGTTCTATTGCTATAAAAACATGGAACATACCAAAAGAAAGATTAGAGTCTATTCTTTAATCGTGAAAAAAAGTATATTTGTATCTGTTTCTGTTTTGCAGCAATTAGCATTAGAATATAGCTAAGTTTCATCATTTTTCACAAACCTGTTGAAAACACTGGGAAAAAGAGCTTGTTGCAACATGGTCCTGGCTGATTTCTTATACTCTACTGCCACCTACTGGCCGTTTTTTGTAGTAACTAACATTGCTTTAAGCGACCTCTTAAGGTTAGAAGCTGCATCAAAGCCTTCTGTATGCTCTAGCACAGGGGTGCCCAAGTTCGGTCCTTGAGAGCCCCTATCCAACCTGTTTTCAATTTTTCTCTCCACTAACACACCTGATTCATGATCAGGATCGTTATCAGGCTTCTGCAAAGCTTGCTAATTAGCTTATCATTAGAATCAGCTGCACTGCAGGAGGGAAACAGGCTGAATAGGGGCTCTCAAGGACCGGACTTGGGCAGTACTGCTCTCGCATAAAAAATATATAAATATGTTTTTTGGTCGTGAAGGACAAAGTATTAAAAAGCATATTTTTGTGTTTTGGGGTTTGAATGAGTTAATCAGACGGCGCAGACCGACGCTCGTCCACTTCCCGACTTCCAATGTCGGATTGGTGTATCGACGCCTTTACACTTGATAATGGAAATTGCAGTCTGGTTTCAATTACACTGCATTGCACAAACTGGGCTTAAGCCATAACTTCTTGTGTTGCTGAAAGAGCAGCCTCTTGCCTCGTCTTACCCCAAAGTTACACCATTTCCAACTATATAATTTATCAGACTCAAGGCTCCATTAATGCAACTCACTGTTAGATCACTGAAGCCACTCTGAAAATTTCCATCATTAGCCGAACCTCCTCTGTGTCTCCCAGCCCCCGCTCTTCAATGAAAAAAATCAATAGCATCGGCTACCGCACAGCTTTAGCCAGCTACATTGCTGAAGGAGACAAACAGTGGGTGAGGTATATTGATCGAGCATCCATCTACCTATATTTAGAGATGATTATTTCCAGGATTGTCTGTATTGATGAAACAGTAAAGTAGGTGGTTTGAATTCATGGAAAATTTTGTGATGAAAACAAATGATTCCTGAACGGCCGGCTCAAACAAACATGAACATGTTACCGTTGCCTGTCACAGTGTTTGAAATAATGATAAAGGAGCTTGAGCTTACTTGGTGAGTGAGCACAAAGCATTTGTCACATGCCTACAGTGCTTGGGGGTAATTACCGTGTGACACAGAACACAGCTAAGTTAACAAATGACACATATAAGGGAGCTAATTGCATGCTGTGGCATATTTTCGTAATTACAAACCCCTACCCACCTTCATTGCCACCCGCTTGATTGAAGTGTGAACCTCTTTAAGTATTATCACAAGACACGTGACAGCAAACTGTTAATCAGGAAGGGGCTTTGCTTCCTTCCCCCAGCTGCCTCTGTTTATTTGCTCTGCATCTGTTTGAAGTGTGTCTTTGCTTAAGAGCGTTGCACTGGTGTAGGACATGTTTGTGTATAGATAGTATAGGTCTCCCTGAATTGTCGGTAGTCCTTGCAGCGATAACATTGATCATTCATGTGTTTTCCGAAGCTTATTTGTCATACACACACGTTTGAGGGTACATTTACTTTTAGATTACTTCTACGTATGTGCCCTCATTTTGCCTGTTTAAATGTGAATAACATGACTCACTTTCCATTTTTATTAAACAATCCTGTTACGTCTGTCATGGGAAATAATGGCGTGAGTTCTGCTGGATTAATGTCATTGTGCCTCGAGCATGCCAAGTAGCGTTTTCACTGTGTTGCGACTTCCGTGACTTCCACTCCTCTCTCCCCCACACACATCCGTGCAGTAACAAGGGCAAGTACATCTACTTTGTAATATATACTCTGTCTCTCAGCACTTCACCTTCTTTCCTCGCCATTTCTCAGCCGTCAGTAGAGAGGATATATTCTGACATTTGGCAGGCCCATCAGCATTCTTCCTCCTCTGGATTTTACAGCCAGCCATCCTGCAGAGACCCAAACATAACCTTGAGCTAAGTTAACCTTGAGCAAATGAGCTACTTAACCAGCCCCAAGAGAATCAATCCTCTGATTATTTGCTGGTCACGGTGTTCATCGTAAGCACTGTAGTAAGTGCTTAATGAAGAGTTATTGCGTGATAAAGTACTCATCGGGAAATATCGGTACACAAGCTTGATCACTTTTTAAACCCCAGCTGTTAATTCTTTCCCACTTGCTACATAGCCCTCCAACTGCAAAGGCACACTAGCACCTATAACATTTGGCATGGGCTTTTGTCCAAAGTAGTAAGAATTATGTGCAGTGGGAGTCGAGGCGCAAGAGTCTGCCAGGGTTTGTGCTTGTGCTCCTCCCCCACACAGAGCAGACAAAAAAGAGGAATGCTAGACTAGTGGAAGACCAGTCAGTCTTTCAAACACTGTGGCGCAAATAAAATACATTTTTGCTGATGCAATACCACATGAAAAGCCCCCAGTGGATGTTAATAACAAACTGCATGAAGGAAGTCTTTGAATGTGACGCCCCCCCCCCCCCCAAATTATACATCACTATTATGTCTTGTCTAACAAAGCTGTCTGAAATTTGTCTCAATCTACCAGAGGGTAAGCGACAAACCCAAATGCTATGAAAGGACTTGTGCATTTCTGCACGTCCTAAAAATGGTGTCATTAATTATTCAGGAAGGTTCCGTTCCCGTATCTGTGATTTGTCTGAGAAGATTGTTCAATCAATATGGAGTCAAATATGTTATTATCTCAGTGGTATTGCCTCTCTTTTTAACACTATACTCAATCACTCCGAGGGAGAAGCTGAAGAGCTGTAAATGGAAGCAGACTTGGATCAGTGGACTAAGACTGGTCTCACAACAATAAGTGCATGTTCCAGCGCCTCTCTGATCCTTTTATCCTTTCTTCCCCCATATTGTCTTACTCATCTCATGCCTGCCTAAATGTCTTGCTTATGAAGCGTGTTTGTGTTAACCCTTACAAACCTTGTTCTATTAGGATGCATACCAATTTATACACATGCGACTAGCTCTGACTGGGAGTGGTGAGTGAATGGCCTGCCGCATTGGCTCCTTTCCCTAGAGATGAGTCTTGTACTTGAGCTGAATGTTAAACAACAAGCACCACTGTACTTCACCGTGCAGGGACAAAGCTTTCCATTCTGACCTCTAGTGTGTGTGTGTGTGTGTGTGTGTTTGTGTGAGCTTGTATGTGAAGAGTGTGCAGATTTGGTGTTCCCTCTATATCAGTGTTTGTGAGGATAGTGCCTGCAGGGGTGTCAGCGGAGGTTTAAGATATGCAGCTTGCTGTCAGTACCGACACATTTCTCCCTCTGCACTGCTGCACAGATATGCAAATGGGGGCTCCTCAGAATGCAGAGTACCGGATCAGCTTCAATTTATTCCATTCTGCTCTCTCCCTCTCTCTCTTTTTTCTTTTCGCCCTCCCTTCTCCCTGCTGTCTCTGTTCTAGCTTTGGTTTTCTGTTTGGTCTTTGCTGCTCAGTTCATGGCATCTGTCCCCAATGAGGAATTCCTGAGAGGTGAGAGGATTTCAACTGCGTCAAATTGAGGTTTCGTCCAAAGGGGTGATTCGTGATGTCAGTGTGTATATTTAAATACACACGTTCTGGCCTATGATGCAGTTAAGCTTGTTTGTGGTGTTCATATATCCCACCAATGCTCATCTCTCTTGTTAATTACCACAAAGGTAACAGCCTTTGTTGCCAGTGGTAAAACACAATTAGTTAGTTGCCAAGCTGCTCTCAAAATGGCTATCTCACTAACACATAGTGTCATCAGTAATCTCGTCTCAGCATAATCTAAATGCCGATGTCTATCCTCTGTGATCCATTCCCAGCCCACACTACATTTACATTCTAATTAGATGAAACCAAGGCTGCTTTATAAGGACTCTTTGTATAATGCAGTTGTACTCACCTTTCCCAAGTCCCATTGTGTCTGCAAAAAAAATAATAATAAAAGAGAGGGAGAGAAGTAGCTTTTTAAAGCCCTCTCCATCCAAATGTATGTGGAGCCTAACAAGAGGATTTCTAGTCTCAAGAGGATAAATTATAAATGGAATAGTAAGAATAAGAGATGTGGTGTCAAAGCAGTAATGAAAGTGTAACGCTATATATATCACACTTTTCCACACAATTATGTTTAAATGACACGTAATTGCGACTCAGTAGGATTATTTTAGATATTCCTTTGATTAAACATCCCATTATTCAAACTTAAGTGAGTAAAACCCTCTGGATGTGGATTTTAGACAATGCGGTAACTGCAGTGGAACTTGAGAGAGGTCAAACCAACCGTTCCAAGGCGCACTGCTCAACATACTAATTAGTAGAAAATAGTTCAAATTAAATCCCAACAAAACATTTTGTAGAATACAGTAAAAATTAATAAGCCTTTTACTACCAAAATAAAGAAATTATAAAGAGCAGTAAAGTGCACTGTGAAAATGTACCTATGGCACATATTTACAACATCTGATAATGAGAGCGCCAATCCATGTTGCAACTATGCAAATATACCCATTACAGCTGTGGCCAGTAGTATAGGTATACACAAAATGTGATAGCCACAGACTAGAGCTCGGACTTGTACCCAAAATCCGCATTCACTATCCGTTAACTGTTTAACCCATTAAGGCCGGGACCACGTTTCTACCATTAGAGCTGGGAGCGCTCTATAGCGCTCTTCTACCTTGTTTTGTTTTGACCAATTCTTGGTCTCTCCGATTAAATGCATCAGAATATACACAAGAAGGTGATGTGGGCCTTGTAGCATGTCTTGGAATTTTATTCGAGCATTAATGGCTGATGCAGATTCGCGGGAATTATGAAATAAATGACGGCGGCGTAGGAGGACTTTGGATCAGTGTAGCCAGTCGATAGTGGCATATTGTTCAGAAATATGTTTGTAGACAATAAAGATGTTAAAAATTTCAACAGCTTTGTAACGGAATGGACGACAAATAATTACCACTTGATTCCCCGAGGCTTTTACAACTGCGCTCCAGTAAATATACCTGCAGATGCGTCACAGTTGTTTGTTGATTTTTATTTTATATTTCATAAAATATTTTTAAGGTTTATAATAATAAACTCAGGTTTGTGTGAACGCCACAGTTATAAGTTCTAAAATTTGGGGGGAATTATATCTGCTATCTGCTTCAGGAGCTGAGATATCAATTATTTAATAGGCATTGACAATATTGTTGAATTTCCAGGGAAACTTCAGGTTTTCAGGGATGATTCTAAAGTCACCCATAGTTTTTAGAGGCATGTTTTGGCAGGCGCTTTAGGCCTTAATGGGTTAAGCGGTGACTGCCAAATCAACTCGAATGGGTTACTAATTGGTTTTTTTTCGATTGATTTTAGATCATGAAGCCTCATATTGACTTTATTATTTAAATTATTAAATGTATCGGATTGTACCAAGACCGTATGTGGTCAACGCACTAAAACTGCCACGTCAACCTACGGAAGGATCTTTCTTTGTAGTTTAAAACAACTTACTTTAACCTCCAGGATCCCTCGCCATACCCAGAATTTGTTTTGTTTTGTTTGCTTTTAGTAGTCTTTTAAATCCGCCTGTCCATAGTACCAAGCTTAAACAAGAAAGGTTGGTCTCTCTAGTCCAACGTCCAAGTTTGCAAACTCCCTTCGTGCTAGGACAGCGATGTATCAACAAAGGTGTTGATAGGGTGCCAAGATGGGCTTTATTGACTGATTGATTAACAGTTTAATATATAATGCTCCCATACACACACAACCATTTCTGGGTGTCGCACTTGAAGAGCAAGCTTTGGTGCCATTCTTTATTCATGGCTGTGTTCAAATATGTGGCTGAAAAGCAACTCCACACATGAATGGTTTTAAGGATGCTTTACTGTCGGCATAGCACAGGACTGATGGTTGCCCTCCCCCTTTTTGGGGGGGATATTAATTTTTTTCTTAATGCCTAAGAAAGGGAATTAATCAGAAAAAAAAAAATCTAACCCAACATATCCTTAAACATTAAAATACCTACACCTTTTACAAAATATTATTGTGTCCCTGTTATTTTTCTTGAAGGGAATAGGTTTCTTTTCTGAACAATCAACAGTAATTCGATCGTCAGGTCACTGTCAATTCGAAATGATGCCCTGATTTTTCAGTAGATGGAAATTCAATTATTATTATTATTTTTTTTATTATCTAATTAATTAATGGATTCTGAACTTTGCATTGTGCTATTGCACAGTATGTTGTGGCTTTATGGCCCATATGATGTACAGCACAGGCCAAAAGTTTGGACACACCTTCTCATGCAATGCATTTTCTTTATTTTTATGACCATTTACAATGTAGATTGTCACTGAAGGCATCAAAATGATAAATAAACACATGTGGAGTTATGTACTTTAAAAAAGGTGAAATAATTGCAAATATGTTTTGTATTCTATTATTTTCTGATGTTGTTGTTGTTTTTGCACACTCTTGGTATTCCCTGCATTAGCTTCAAGAGTAGTCACCTGAAATGTTTTTTCTAGTATTGAAGGAATTCCCAAAGGGGAGAATTCCAAGAGTATGCAAAGCAGTAATCAGAGCAAAGGGTGACTATTTTGAAGAAACTACAATCTAAAACATATTTTCAGTTATTTCACCTTTTAGTGGGTAATGAAACCATTTGATTTATGTATGTTGTGTTAACTATACAGGCAATAATATTGGTAACATTTACTATCATACAATTGTAAAAAGGAAGCAAGGGATCCTTGTATTATGCTCACATTAAGAAGAAAATTGTACCCCAAAGAGACGGAACCAGGACATTTTTTCAGCAAATTTTCTCGAAAGAAAAGGTCTTATTTACCACCCACCCACTTTCTGAAACAGCTGGAAGTCCTCAAATCTGGATTCAATTGGCTTTGACCTGGTATTTCCTCATGCTTGTTCTGATTTTACTTTTGGACTATGCATACTCATTTTAGGAGGTTTTTTTTGTCATATGGACATGCTTAATTTGCTATGCGTAATGGCAGTTAAAACAACATGCAGTCAAATGGTTCGGGTTTTGGTGACAACTCATTGCTGTAACTGTAGAAGTTATGACAGAAGTTAATGTACAATTAATCCAACATTTTATGGATGACTGCCCTGGTTTTTACTCTTGTCTTGTGGTCAATATCACTTGGAACGTGTTTTCCCATCAGCATCACGATTCCTTCAGGCTGAGAGCATTTGGCCAACATCATTAGAGGTCACAAACACTGAACAGTTCTGTACACCTTTTGCAAATATGGAATATCTTCTTATCCTGTTTATATTTGTATATGGTACAAACTGAATATTTGTGGTTGTTTTAAATAGTCTATAACCATAGGGCATATTCATAATCTGCGTTTGATGCTGAGTAGTCATTCCTCTTTCTCCTCTTCAACTTACTTCAGTACAAGCTGAACCAATCAATAATAAACACTTCATATCTGAATGCGTCTGCAAACTTCTTTGCACTGATTACATTTGGGCTGAGAGTAGACCCCAGAGCGTCTGAGTTGGAGTGAGAGGGATTGAAATGAGGAATACTTATTTAGAGCTGTCACAGTCCCTTGAATTTTTTTAGCTGTATTATGGTTACCTCAAGAGAATTGTGTTTGAGATTTGGACTGCTTCTAATACAGTGAGTCAGTAAGTTACTTGAGTGTGTGTACAGTGTCTTTTGAAAAACTGTCTAACCGTAGCTATATTCTATTAGTAGAAGGATGTTGACATTAGGACTTTAGTGTTCCTACCCACTTTGTTTAACATTGCAAACATAGCTGTAACTAAATCTTAGAACACTTTTTAGAAATGATTTGCAAGTGCTGCTGAATGTTGACGCGGCTGTAGAAAAAATAATAATAATTGAGGCCACTAACACATTAAGGCAAGGCAAGGCAAAGTTTTGCAAACAGGACATTAGGGTGTATTCATACCTGCACTGTTTGATCCACTTTAAACGGACCAGAGTTCATTTCCCACGCTGATCCGGACCTTTTGTGCAGGTCTGAATACACACAAACAAATCCTGGTGCGGACCAAACAGGCGGATCGAGACCCACTTTTTGAGGTGGTCTAGGTCCGCTTCTAAACACACTCGTTGCGGTTCGCTTCGCAGTCTGGATACAAACCACGGCTGATCCGCTCCAACTGCAGGACATATGCGACTTTTTGGGCTTAACAAGCCACCGTAGCCAAGCATCGCGGGGTTAATATTGCCCGATAGTGAAAATTGTGTTAGATTCATTCATAATCATCCGTATTCTGTTTAGCCACAGTGTTGTCAGCATGTTGTGGTGGGCCGGTTACTGCACGCAATCTACGACATTCCAAAGAAACGTCGCGGAACCGTCGTTGAATGAGCTGCCAGTGACGCTCGCAGATATTTTGCATCTAATAACGCCACAAATATGCAGAGCATATGCAGTACGTCGGGATTTCATGTTTTCCTCTATTTCCGTGTTTGGTTATGCATTCAGCCCTCGTCATCTTTGTCCAATGGGAGCACAGATTGTCTTGCGGTCGACGTGATTACGCAATATAGTCCATTTGCAAAAAGCACACAGTGTGAATATAAACCGCACCAAGCGAAAAAAATAAAGTCCGCTTTTGGTCCGGACCAAACAAGGAGACTAAAGGACTTTTCTGGTCTGAATACACCCTAAAATACATTGAGATATCAGAGTAAAAGTTATGAGCTGGAGTGAAAATTGAATATCTAAAAAAGTGATAGTGTGTTAGTCAAACGTAGCAGTGAAAAGGTGTGTATTCAACTTGGATTTTTTTTTTTTCTTGGGACGCAGACCTGCACCCAATGTCCTGAGTGGTCTGCATGGTTCATACTGGACTAGAAGGTCTTGATAGGGTTCAACATTAGCGATGGCCCGTGGTCAGTGCGCCGCTGTGCCTGGCTAATACCTAACTTCAGACGCTGGCCCAACTGGGCCACTACAGATTTCCAAGTCATGGCTGTCGAAAATGCCCGGAATACTGACTTTTTTTTTTTTTATTACATGTTTTTCTTTCTAGCCCGATCACCACTAGTCTTAATAGTCATACCAGTGGCATCTTTACAAGGCCTCATATTTACTTATTTGCAAATGTTTCTATGTTTTGAACCAGAGTGTACTGTACGTGCATTGAAGTCACAGCCTCAACCAATCTTTTTAGTTTAAAATAGCTGACTTCAACTTCCAGGATCCGTACCGTAGCCAACAACGGAATCCAGGGTGTTTTTTTGTTTTTTGCTTTGCTCTAGTAAATCTGTATTTTTTTAATTCTCTGCTTAACTGATAAATACAGTATAATAATCTCAATATCAGTTTAATATTTTAAATGTATTGCATTCCCAGATTTCTACTCCAGATGAGTAATCGAGTCACTCGAAGTGTTTCAAGGTGATGGCATCACTGTTCAACATATGATACTGTATCTTTCTGCCATGTGTTATCATAATGATGATGATGAGGTCAAAATAAAACACAATATAACTACACTGTGTAGCATTACAGAGAGACAGACTTGATTACTTAAGCAAGAAACTAGCATTACATCAGTTACAAACCTGTACACACTCTAAAAACAATTGAATCAAAAAATATGTAAATATTAGTTGTTTTTTTAAATGGACCGATCACCCAAGTTTCTTTCTGGGTTGCTTTATACAAATCAACCCAAAAAGTTGGGTTGGTTTGGACAAAACCCTCCAAATTGGCTTGAAATTGGCAAAAAGATCATCATTAATATGATGTTTATGTGGGATGAACCAGCACTGGGGATTCTGAAGGCCTTGGGCAAATTACATTTACATGGCAATACATTGAAGATGAAGTCTGATTGCGGAGAAGAGAAAAAAAACAACCCACAAACAACTGGAAGCTGTGCACCCAAGACACACACTATGAAATGAAGATAATAGACTGTTGCAAATCAATTCATACACTTCATCTAAATTTTAAATGTAGGTCAGTGCTACAAGTTTGCACTCCACATATATTCACTAACTTAATGGACCATTAGAGAAATTACAGTTGTATGTGCAATATTAAAGACTAGTTTGCACTTTACATATATTTATTAACATGAATCTAAATGAGTGTTGAAAGTCATGTTTTTGTGATCTCCAGTCCTCTCAGTAAAACTTGAGGCACTAGCCTATTGTGTCAGCATCGGAGCAGAGTGATTGATAAGCTCTGGCTCTCCTTCAACAATGATTCGGTACTGCGGAGAGAGCTTGCTCCCTGTTATGGATTTGCTGGATGCAGGTAAATTCAGTGCAGAGTGACCAACTGACTTTTTTTTTTTTCAGTCACTGAAGATTATTTCTGCACTACTTAAAAAGAAAAAGAAAAAAACCTTTACCACTGTGTGTGTTTTTGCAAATAACACACTTCCAAATGAAGAACCAAACAACAGCGGTGCTCTAACAGAGTAGGATGTGTAACACACGGCTTCCAGAAGGAACATCCATCTGCTCCTTCTTTTATATTCAACTGTGTTGTAAGTTTATTTTGGGGGAACAAACACAGAATCACAGACACTTTCAAACTACCGTACTCAAAACAAAATCACTTTTGGATGATTCTCTTACATATTTTCAAGTTTCAAACAATTTGTATATTCATACTTTTGTGGGTGGCTTCCACAAACCACGACAATTACAGTTATTGAAATGCTGTGTTCAATAAATGCTGTACAAACATTGACCATGTTGTGTAACAGCAGGATTATGCTGTGCCTCATTAGACCTCATTTCAGCCACCATCATAGGATTACCTCTATGTGTAGTTTATTGGTTTGTTTGTATGTTTTTTCCCAATTAGAAATGATTAGTAGCAGTCTGAGAAGAAATACTGCATTGGTTATTTCAAGCAATGTTTATAGTTGCATTTCATTTCATTTTAGTGTAGGGTATCCATTTCCTCCTACTGTCTCACTCGACCAGAGACAGTATTGACCAACTTGGATACATGATAAGCATATTGTTCTAGTGTCATTATTCCAAACATAATTGCTGAAAAAGTATTTTGAGGGTTTCAAGATTTTATTTATTCCAAGCTGGCAATTAAATCCTCAAAATTATTTTAAATGATGTGATAATATAAAGAAAAAGTATCACCAAAACTCTTTGTGTATGGGGTAGGGGTACTCTTGAGCCATTAACTCTGCGGACTGTGACATGAACGGATTGTAGCCAATCAAATCTCTGACTGATGAACAAGGAAGGAACTGTAAATAAAACTGCTTATTCTCCCTCACTCGGATTGCTGGTGTGATGGATCCTACCCCAACTTTCTTTGGATGGTAGGTGGGCCTACCCAATGTAATTATTTTTTTTGTTCCCCAGATGGCAGGAAGTATTTTTCCAAAGAAAGACTCTGTAACCATTGCCGCGTATTCAGATGTATTTGCTTGTCTGGGTGTTCACGTGAGATCACGTGTGAAAAGCTTCCTGGATTGTTGACCGGTGGTGTAAAAGAGTCTTTACATGAAGAGGAGGGCAAAACCGTCGTTACATAGACGGATGCCCACCTTTCGGTGAATGTTTTATGACACAGAGTCTCATAAAAAATACATGACAGACGTAAACTTGTTTCAGTGAATACGTTTACAAGCACTCAACATTTGGGTGAAGGTCAGGGTGTTCGATTGGAATATCCCGTTCAAAAATAATGTAAAAATGTCGCAGGGAAATCAATGTATTTAAGCGAGGCTCCTTTAGTGAGTGGGACGGAGCTGCGCATACAGCTTGTTACTACAACAACCAATATTACTTGCAAATTAAAATAAGCGAAGAAGAAGATGAAAAGAAGACAAATAAGAAAATAGAGCATGCGCACAGCGAAAAACAATGCGCCGTTCAATGGAGGTATTTCAAATGCCTTGATAGGAGCAAGGATTCGGGTTTTGAAAGGGGTAACCCAGGGGTCTTATTCGGCGTTTTAAAAACCCAAATAAGAGCATATTTGGGCTATTGCGCGTGTTTACATGGCCTTTCAAAACCCGAATATTGCCAATATTTGGGTTTTAACTCTTTGACTGCCAGACGTTTTCAGAAAAGGGATGCCGTCAGTGCCAGCCGATTTAAGCATTTTGACTGATCTTTCAAGGTCCACAGAAAATGTTCTGTTTGGACTATGGAAACACACGTACTACCAAATGAAAGATTGGACTTTCATCTTTCATCAGAAAAAAAAGTTTGTTTCTACCTTATTCCGTTCTTTAGTAATCAACAATAGAAAATGGTTAGTTTGACCCAATTTCGCCTGTTTTGGACCAAAATACGGAGAAATCAAGCTTTTAGTGAAACGATATTATTTCATGCATTCTAGTGAATTTTACACTTCTTTTTGTCCATGAATGATGCCACAAACACCTAAATAGTGCTTTACTTCTATAAAACACTACCACCAAGAATGAAAAAGTGTTTTTTGATAGCAAAATACGTTTATTTACATTCAACAGTGTAACAATTTGACAACAATTTGGCAAACTATTTACAAATGTGTGCAACTGTGGTGCTATTTACAAATATGTGGATGTTTCAACGACAGTTTTTCTTTTTGTAACACTCTCCTGCGTGCAAGGAGACGCAACAGCATTTGCACAACAGATTGCCTCTTCGCGTGCGCCACATTCTTGCAGGCCGTTTTTTTCCGGGGAATAGCAAGTATATACTGCAGTGTCATCAAGTCTAATATCAGGATCATGCTACGGTTTCGTTACGTCTCGCTTCCCCGTGTCCTTCAGTTGCTATACCGGGTAGTAGGAGATGTTCTGATCCATTTTATCCACTCCATTCATGGTGGCATTGTAGTCCAGAAACAGTGTCTTCTCCGTGATCAGACTGTACCCGCTCCTCCGATGAATATGCATTGGACTCGGGGTACTCTTCATTGTCCGATCGAATGTCCGCTTGTGCAGCTCCGGCGTTAGCAGCGGTAGCCGCGCTTAGCCGGTGAGGCTTACTACGTAATCATAGCAGTTGCGTCAAGGCTTCCAACTTTGGCGTCAAGCTCGGAGTCATCATCATCATCATCATCAATCTGCATTGGTCGATGCCAACTCTCCATCGCCCGATCGAATGTCCGATTGTGTAGAAGTACCCGGCCGGCTATTGTGCGCGTTTTCCGGCCTTAGCAGCGCTAGCCGCGCTAGCCGCGCTTAGCCGGTGAGGCTTACTACGTGATAGTAACAGTTGCGTCAAGGCTTCCAACTTTGGCGTCAAGCTCGGAGTCATCATCATCATCATCATCAATCTGCATTGGTCGATGCCAACTCTCCATCGCCCGATCGAATGTCCGATTGTGTAGAAGTACCCGGCCGGCTATTGTGCGCGTTTTCCGGCCTTAGCAGCGCTAGCCGCGCTTAGCCGGTGAGGCTTACTACGTGTCATAGGAGTCGCGTCAAGGCTTCCAACTTTGGCGTCAATCTCGGAGTCATCATCATCGTCGACATCAATGCGCTTTTTAGTATTGATTGATGCTTTCCGTCTTTGAAAAAAATGCTCAAGCGTGAGTTGCTTGCAACCGGTTGCTTGGTCAAGCCACAATGGCTTGAACCAGCCATTGTCTCCTCAACACTCTAGCTCCGCCTCACGTCTTCTACTGACGCCCACGGTGGGCGGCCCATCCAACCTTGTGCAAAGAGAGTCATCGCTGCCCTCTAGGGGCCAAAACGAGTCTTTTACTAATCAGATCTGCCTGATACTTTCAGCACAGCTGCCCAAGGCTTTCCTGCACCCGTTTTTGAAAAAAAAAAAAAAAAACATAGGGGACGTCTTTTAACGTCCTCGGCGCCCTTCCCTAGGTTTATGCTAAACGTTTTATAACGTTTATGGCAGTCAAAGAGTTAAAATGGTTATTGCCTGCATGTAAACGTAGTCAGTCGGCGCTCAGCCCGTGTATTTTTTGTTAGCTGTGTTGACACTATTGGAACGCCCCACACACAATATGACGGAAACTGTTAAATGCCCGATTGTTTTTATCTTTGTGTGTGGGGTCTGCCAACAAAACAGTTTAGTATTTGACATACAGTATTTTCTGAGGTTAATTATTTTAATTTTCAACATATTACCGAAGTTAATCTTGTGTGGAATTGATGTGTTCTTCAATATGAAATGGCGATCTAATTGTCTACTTGTAACAGTCATTTAGTCAGTTGAAAGTTTTAGGAAACACTGGCAGATATACAAACATTTGGCTTATTTTCCTTTGTCCGAGTTCCTAACGTATCTATTTTTATCAATCCGCGTGTATATTGAGTCGGCCTGTGTGTGCGCAGCAGCTAAGACCAGCAAGTGAAGCACAACAGTAACAAGCACTCTTGTGTTATCCCCCTATGAATACAGAATACCTAAAGGCTTTTGTACTGCTTTCCTGTGTTAATAGGGTTGCAGCAGGCTCATCTTGCTTGAGGTTCTGCTGCCCTTCCAGTTGAAGGAGCAATTATTACCCTACGGCAAAGGGTACAATATGCTAATGAAGCCGAATGTAGTTGAGTAAGATGACTTTTGAGCCATTACCAAATCATAAAATGTGACTCATGCTAACTGTTACCCTTTGAAGACCTAAAAAAAAAAATATTACATGGTATGGTTTGGGGAATCACAGGGGATATAAAACCCTTCAAGTTGCCTTTCAAAACCAAAAGAAAAACCAGCTCTGGTTGAATCTGTTGTTTTAATGGGCAGCAACATATTCCAGCCATCATCATGTCATCACTACTCCACTAGCAGCAACACCTTTGCTTTCCATGACTTGTCAGACGCTGGTTCTCCTGTGAGTGGTGACGGGCTGTCATGTGCGTGACTAAACCATTTCAGCAGCCCCACTGTTGGTTGGACAAATCACTCAGCCATCGCAGTCTGTAAAAGCAGCTTCAGGCCACGAGGTTTCAGAGAGACCAAAAGATGCAGAGAGGCTGTTTCCTCGCTTGATGATTCTCCCAAAGCCCTTGCAAACAAGTCTCAAACAGCACCTTCTCTATGCGCTTGTAAATGAAGTCGCGAGGGAGGGAATCTAAATTAGGTGTGACTAACAGCAAGATGGGAATCCAAGCGGGGGGGTTTCCACTCACTGTTTAGCTGCTGTCTTGTGGCTTTCAGGGTTTCTATTCACATCCACGAGTGTCATCAGCTTGCTTTCGCATTCCAAACGCTATTAGCTGGAGGTTTAGTATCAGAAAAAGACAGAAGTGGGCGAGAAGATGTGTTCTTTTGAGAGCAACTGGCGCTGTATTTTCAGATAGGAACGCCTACATAATCTTGGCTCCAAATACTCAGTAGAGACTTTTTTCCCCCCTCCATGTTCATTCTTTCAATAAAAAGAATCCTATTAGATGTTCCACCTGCCCTCAGGCTTTTACATGACATATTACGATAGATTCAATTAGGCTATCAATTTGGTTTTGTTCACCATGGTAAGGTAAACTCTGATTTGGCTTATGCTTCTACTGCAATGTGTGTTTGCAGCATAGCGATAGGGTTGTGAGTTGTGCAACTCAAGCAAAGTGAAATGTTAATGAATTAAACAAAGATAAAAGGGACACCGAGCGGGGCTTATATTATCTGTAAACAAGGGACACAAACAGCAAGCATTCCTCTGCTGTCGTCAAATCACAAAGCAATGGCACTTTTTGTTTTCTTCCCATGGTGCCACGAATGTTCCATTGGTATAAAGAAATGGCCGAATAACTGACAGCTGCATGGGAAGTTCCACCCAACGAAAATGAAACATGCTGTATAATGTTGGGGAAAAGTGACAGTTGTTTGGGCCGATTTATAATAGAAAAGCTGATAATCCTACCGAACTGAATCAAACTGCCACTTGATTTGAATACCTCGGTTAAAAACAATGCTCTTGAGGCATTTTATTATGTATGCACTGTCGCAACAACAATTGTTCATAGTATGCACTGTGTGCTGGGAAGGTCAACTTCAAAATAAATCGTACCTTTTCAAATAATATATGGAGATCAATGCCATGGTACGCTTTTCTTTTGAAGTTGTTCCCGGACGCGTGTCATGGTGTAACGGCTGACTTGACTCTTCTTTCAGACTATGTTTCATGCGTTTATATTACTGTCAGAAACTGACTACGGTTACATGCAGTCAAAATTATACGGTTTCTGAAACATTTGAGATCACCTGTTTGCAATTTCTCTCGCATGCATGGTCATTAGTGGGGTTTCCATCCACCCGTTTTTATTTGAGGGGGTGGATTTTGAAGCATTAAAAAAAAAAAAAGGAAAATACGAGTTTTGGCTATGGAAACAGGTTTTGCGAATAACCGCTGGCAAGACCGGATACACGTAGCACGTTTTGACTGGAAATTACGTCACGCGTATGCTTGTAGTCACAAAGCAACGTCGGACGATAAAGTAAGGTATGTTTGGGTGAAGGTGAAGGAGGAGAAGAAAAAAGCACGTGCAGAAGGCAAATCAATGCCATTGTGTTCAATTGAGGTATTCCGAATGTGTTTATTTGAACATGAGTTCCGGTTACAAAAGGGGTATACCCAGAGCTCTTTCTTCGTTTTTGGGGGGTTTTGCGCGTTTACATGGTCTTTCAAAACCCGAGTATTGCCAATATTTGGGTTTTAAAAGGGTTTTTGCCTAAATGTAAACATACTTACTGCTAATACCGAAATAAACATGTTGGGGTTTTTTTATATACAGAGCTGTCATCATGGTTTCGACTTTTGTACTCCATGTGCACAAATGTAAGTCAAGGTACAAATTTGTCATTTTTACTAGTTTCCAAAAGCAAATAAATATTCAGTTTACCTGCACTTGACTTTTTCAGTATTCTACACAACTTTCATGATTTCTTTTCATGATTCTATTTATTTTTAGATGTTTTATTGCTGTAAAATGTGACGTGGCATGCGACATACTGGCAGTGTGAAATATTTCAAGATTGTCCAAATGTACCCGTTTTGTGTATTTTTACTCTTGACTGAATCAATATCGCATTGAATCGCAACCTTATTACATGCATATATTCTTGTGCAAATCAAGAAAAGAAAGATTATTTTGGTGATGAATCTAAGGTCGTGTGTGTTCTTCACGTCACTGACAATGTCAATGGATGTGCATGGCTTTTGTGGCACCGGTAAATATTTTCCTCGCGGCTGCCCAAGAATTCTCATGGGATTACGCTTTCCAGCACCAATGAGCTTTTAGCCCTCCGTTTTGCGCCGCGGCAATTTAATGAGTCAATAAGTTCCACGGCGTTAGTGTGTCTGAACGAGCATCTTGTTGTGCAATCTTGATGATGGCGACATGTGCTCTTTTTATGGCCTCCAATTGGTGCAAACTCCAAGCGGCGCAGCAATCAATGGGAAATTATCTCAGCCAATCGATGAGCCAGCCTTTTATACATCATCCTCTCTCTCGCTCTCTCTCGCCCCTGCTGTCCTCCTGAGCCTCTCTCTCTCCTCCACACCTTCTCTTCGTCCCTCTGCAGCTTCCCAACCATTAACGATATTCACACTACAGGCCCACTGACCTTGCTGGCAGTATACTGTACCCTCATGCATGTTGTTCATACATGTGTATTAAAAAAAAATAATTATGCGTGGTTAGTGTTGTGCATTTATATTAAAGCTGCTTAATTATTTTGGGGTGATCACTTATGTCTTTTTTACAGCTCACACAACCGTGCAATTGTGCAAAGAAATGAATTTGTCTTTACCGGATAAGCTATTTGTCTCCATACTTTACTTTTTTAACTTGAAATGAATATATTAACTCTTTGACCGCCATAAACGTTATAAAACGTTTAGCATAAACCTACGAAAGGGCGCCGAGGACGTTAAAAGACGTTCACTATGTTTTTTTGGGGGTTTTTTTGGAAACGGGTGGAGGAAAGCCTTGGGCAGCTGTGCTGAAAGTATCAGGCAGATCTGGTTAGTATAAGGACTCGTTTTGGCCCCTAGGTGGCAGCGATGACTCTCTTTGCACAAGGTTGGATGGGCCGCCCACCGTGGGCGTCAGTAGAAGACGTGAGGCGGAGCTAGAGTGTTGAGGAGACAATGGCTGATGAAGCCACAATGGCTGACCAAGCAACCGGTTGCAAGCAGCTCACGCTTGAGCATTTTTTTCAAAGACGGAAAGCATCGATCAACACTAAAAAGCGCATTGATGTCGACGATGATGATGACTCCGAGCTTGACGCCAAAGTTGGAAGCCTTGACGCGACCGTTATGATCACGTAGTAAGCCTCACCGGCTAAGCGCGGCTAGCGCTGCTAACGCCGGAAAACGCGCACAATAACCGACCGGGTACTTCTACACAATCGGACATTCGAGAGTTGTCGAAAAGCATCGACCAATGCATTGATGATGATGATGATGATGATGGTGAATCCCGAGGTTGATGCCACAGTTGGACGCGGCCTTTATTCTCACGTCATAAAGCATCACCGGCTAGCTCTGCTAACGCCGGAGCTCCACATGCGGACATTTTGTCGGACAATGAAGAGTACCCCGAGTCCAATGCATATTCATCGGAGGAGCGGGTACAGTCTGATCACGGAGAAGACACTGTTTCTGGACTACGATGCCACCATGAATGGAGTGGATAAAATGGATCAGAACATCTCTTACAACCCGGTGTAGCAACTGAAGGACATGAGGAAGCCAGACGTAACACCACCGTAACGTAACCGTAGCATGATCCTGATATTAGGCTTGATGGCAACACACACTGCAGTATATACTTGCTATTCCCCGGAAAAAACGGCCTGCAAGAAAGTGGAGCTTTTGCACGCGAAGAGGCAATCTGTTGTGCAAATGCTGTTGCGTCTCCTTGCACGCAGGGGAGAAAAAACCAAAAGAAAAACTGTCGTTGAAACATCCACATATTTGTAAATAGCACCACAGTTGCACACATTTGTAAATAGTTTGCCAAATTGTTGTCAAATTGTTACACTGTTGAATGTAAATAAACGTATTTTGCTATCAAAAAACACTTTTTCATTCTTGGTTGGTAGTGTTTTATAGAAGTAAAGCACTATTTAGGTGTTTGTGGCATCATTCATGGACAAAAAGAAGTGTAAAATTCACTAGAATGCATGAAATAATATCGTTTCACTAAAAGCTTGATTTCTCCGTATTTGAGTCCAAAACAAGCGAAATCGGGTGAAACTAACCATTTTCTATTGTTGATTACTAAAGAACGGAATAAGGTAGAAACAAACTTTTTTTTCTGATGAAAGATGAAAGTCCAATATTTCATTTGGTAGTATGTGTGTTTCCATAGTCCAAACAGAACATTTTCTGTGGACCTTGAAAGATCAGTCAAAATGCTTAAATCGGTTGGCACTGACGGCATCCCTTTTCTGAAAACGTCTGGCAGTCAAAGAGTTAAAAAAAAAAATCAATACTGCACTATAGTTTAATATGACACCCATGAAAAATGTTTCCCAAAAGCAAATTGAAGGTTGGGAAGCTGACAAAGCCAAATACCCCAAAGACTGATGGTTGGCATTGGCAATGTGTATATACAGAAAATAATTGACAATTACTCAATTACCAAGTTAATCAATAATGTTTGATAATTGATTCATCAAATACATTATTATAAATGACATAGATGTAACAATAAATTGATAGCTAATCAATTATGAAATTAATCGTATCGAGGTGTAATGATTAATTGACTGCTAATCAATTATAAAATTAATCAATAATTATTTTTGATAATTGAGGAATAAAATACACTGCAATGACTAATCGACAAATAATAATTAATGTTTTTTAATTCAAAAATGTCCAAATGCTTAGAATTTCAGCTCCTTAACAGTAAATGTTGTCCAATCTCTGTAGTCCTCCTTGAAAGTGGGCAGATTATTTTTGTTTTGGACCAAAAGAAAAGTCCCACTTTCCATACATACAACTGATCATCATTACCAGCTCTCTGATACTGCTCAATGGCGCACTTGGTAATATGCACTGTCTAGTAACCAGGAGGTCGTGGGTTCGAATCCCACCTCCAACTTTACATTACAAATGTATCCATAGCATTTATGCTAAGTGATTACATGCTAACCAACTGACTATCATAGTTCCACTTGTCCATGAATGGAGAGTACTGCATGCCTAGGTGGCGCTATTGAGCGATGTATTTATTTATTTTTTGCATTTTTCCATTGGATATCATGAGTTCCACTTTTCCGTCTCAATGAATGGAGGGGAAGGGTACAGCATGCCGAGGTGGAGCTATTGAGTGATTTTTTTTTTTACTATGGAAACAATGAACAACAGTTTTGCCGATTTTGCTCACGTTACAGACCAAAAAACAGTAACTGAATATGAATTCGTTTATATTTATGCACTATCGATTTGAAATGGTGAACTGTCTTTTTTTATTAATAACGGGTTGGAAAGTATAAAAAATTTTTTATCAGACCAAAAAAAAACTGACAAATTAATCGTGTAGATGTAATTAATTTACCATTCCACAAAATAATGTGGCTGACTGTTATTAGCTGCATTGCTGAAACCACGTTTACATTTTTTAAAATATATATATATAGCATTCCTCTCAAAGCTATAGAATTCTTGAAATGTTTACCGAGATACATACAGTAGGCGCCTTTGGCAAGCAAGGACGACTCTTCACTCTGGAGCCAAGACGGATGATCCAAAATTCAGCACTAGGGGTTATTTACTCGCCAGTAATGAGCATACTTTACAACAGCAACCTCATCAAATGTTTCTTTTGGAGAGAAAAAACAACTGCCCTTTTCCTCCCGACAAATGCTCTCAGAGTGATAGTAAGGTTTTATAACGGTGGCAATTGCCAAAGTAATGAAAGCGGTGAAATGGCAATGCGCTCAACGGTTTGAGCAGGTGCACTTAACATATGCTTGCTGATGATATTCTGCTGGCTTCATTCTTGACATAGAAAGGATTATGAGGCCGCATATAGACGCTCACGCTGATGTATGGATTGCATTTAGGCATCACCTTTCCACTATCACTTGCTCACTGCGGTTACAAATCATTTACCACCGTTGGTTTCTTGAGGTTTTCTTTTCCTTGAATTCTACAAAGGCAATACTTTTTTGCACAATCAGCATTTTTTTATTTTATTTTTTTTGTTAATCGATGGATGACTGATATTTTACAGCATCCCCAAATTGGCCACACCAAAAAAAAAAATGTTTTAAGTTAACTCATTTAGGGCTGTAACTAGGGCTGGGTTTAAAAAAACACAAATGATTTATCGATATCAAATCGATTCACAAAACCATAAATTATTTATTTTAATATATTTTTAAGATGGAATTTTAAAAGCCTAAATGTTGTTGTTGTATCTGTCGGTTTTCTTGAAATTTTACTCTTCACAGAAAGTGTTTTCTTTCATTTACAAAATGACCTGACACATCAAAAGACAAAAAAATTTACAAATATTGAACATTGGACAAAAATCAACTAAATATGTTAACCAGTTACTACTTCCGCATAATTTTATTATGAATTTAAGGTTTGTGGATTTTTTTTATCATGTTTTTGATATGTAAGAAGAATTGATATTACATAAATATTTGTATAGTTATCCATATGGGATTGAATTGAATCAAATCGAATCGGGAAAAAAACGTAATCGTATCGACTCTTGGGAATTGCAAATCAATCAATTCAGGAAATTTGTATCGATACCCAGCCCCAGCTACGATTACTTAAGTAATCGATTAATCTGCCAATTGTTTTTCGATTAATCGATGCATTGGATGGAGAGAAAAAAAATCATTATTTTAAATTGGCAGTGCACAAACATGATTTAGTTACTGGTTTTGTCTGTACCTTGAGGAAAATAAATATGGTAGATAAGTAAAAATAATTGCTTTATTTTTAGCACAAAACAAAGATAATTGGCTCACTTTCATGGAGGACTACAGAAATCGGAGAATAATGTTGAGGATCTGAAATTGTGAGCATTTGGACAATTTTACATTAAAAAACATATCTAAATGTTTCATCGATCATACCAAATGATTATCGATGAATACAAATCGATTAGTTGCCGATTAATCGCTGCATGCCTACACTCATGAATCGAAATACTGAGAGAGAGAAAAAAATCACAGAATGCGCCTGTATTTGTGGAGTCCACTTTGTGCTCACTTGACTATGAATGTCCCGCCACAAATGTTGATGAACTGCACGCCATTATACTCAACGCATTCATTGAAATCGTTGTGTATGGGGCTTCCTACTTGTCGCAATCATTTGACAGACACTATAATACTTCTTGTGGATGGTCTTGTTTCTAACCTTTATTATTTCAGGCACTTCTTATTCCACTCACTTTTTCCCACGCAATAACTCCCAGATAATACTTCCGATTTACACCGTTCAAATTTCAACTTGCTTCAAAAATTCACACCACCTGGGGTATGTATCATCTGGTTCCACATTACTTACAGTATTCACACAATTTAATATTAAATATTACATTTCCCCATTCATTTTCAATGGTACAGACTCATTTTTCGCGCCCACGTCCATACATACAACTTATTACCAGCTGTCTGATACTGCTCGGTTGGTAAAGTGCATTTTCCAGTAACCAGGAGGTCGTAGGTTCGAATCCCATCTCTGATTGTACATTGCAAACATATCCATGGCCATTATGATAAGTGATATACACGCCTGGGGAAATGGATTATAATTTCACTGAAATTATTTAAGAACATGCATTACAATTTTAGCATTCAGCTTTTTAGCATTCCCACGCAAATTTCTACAGAAATTGCGCTTTGTCTAATGTCTAGTTTATAATATTATCTAATGTCAGGGTGACTTCCATTAGGATAACGAACAAACAACACAACGCTCCATGAACAAGCAGTAGGCAAGAGTAGCATAGAAAAACTTTTTCTTATGGGGGGGGCAAAGCCATCTGCTTTATTGGTGCCGCATTTTGCTCTTCATTGAAGCAGAGCAAGTCTTGACCACATCACTAACATGTTCATTGTCACTCCCACGATGGCAAACTGTCCAAAGTGTTTTCTGTACAGAAGATCTTGAAACATTTCAAGGCTCAATCAGTAGATTAGTTTTGTCTTGCGTTCATCCAGTTCAAGGTGGGCGTCTTTGAATTTGTTGCATGGGAGTCTTTCTTTGTCTTTGCGGTGTATGTTGCCAGTGGATGTCCATCCATATAACCAGATTAAAGGACACTTTATTTTGCCGCCAACAAAGGCTGTATTCTAATCTCTTTCAGCCACGGATTAAAGAGTCTGGTTGGCCTTTTAGCTCCGGCTTTCTCTTGCCGGCCCGTCTCGTCTCGCAGTGCTCGGCTCGCTCCCGCGTCTACCCAAGGCCGCCTTCTAATCAGCGGGCCTTGAGCTCTCCGAAAGGTCACCCTGTCCCTTTGATGGTGTTTTGATTCATCTCTTCCTCCCGCCCTTCCCTTTCACCCCCCTTTTCTCTCGCAGGGAAGCTGGAGAGTCACTACCACCAGGGTGCCAAGAAGGGGCTGGTCGCGTCGGCCGCCGAGTGACGTCCAAGTGAAGCGACCGCTGGGCCGAGATCCACTCGTCTGTCTCATGTGTTCAGAATGATAGCAGTATGTTTGAAAAGCAGGTAAAGGGAAATCCTTAGTAGAGCTTTCGTTTTCATACACGCAAATGAGGTGGGATTCTATTCTAAATTAAAACAAGAATATTGCATCATACGTGTTATTTCTTTACAGGGAGTGTGGAAAAGGGAATTTAAAAAGTGAATTGTGAACGAGCTCTTCGAAATACACAGATTGGTGACGTATATATTCACCCGTGTATGCTCAAACAAAGAGAAAGAAATGCATTCAAATGTGCACGTGATCATTCCTAAAAATGGGGTGTCAGCCTGCGATTAGCTGGCAACCAGTTCAGGATGTACCCCGCCTACTGCCCCAAGCCAGCTGGGATAGGCTCCAGCACCCCCGCGACCCTTGTGAGGACAAGCAGTGAAGAAAATGGATGCATGGATGGATGGGGTATCAGTAGGGTGTGTACCTCTCCACAAAAGACGATTCGACCCATTTATCGATACGTGGGGTGCAAAACGATTCAAGGGCGGTTTAAATCAAAAGTAGAACGATTCAGTTCGACTGAGTGGGATTCAATATGGTGCACTTCAAAAGTATGATGCAATGACTTTTTTGTTGTCATTAGACAATCAACAACTAATTGATTATCAAATTAATCAATAATCATTTTGATAATCAATGAATCACTTATTGGGGTTTTTTTGTCCAAATGCTCAGATTTTTATCTCAACAGTAAATCTTCAATTTCTGTAGTCCCCCATGAAAGTGTACCGATTATCTTTGTTTTGAATCTAAATAAAATAACTGCTTTTACTCTGGGAAAAAATTATCAACATTTATTACCCAAACTGATAACTCATCATTTATGTTTGTGCACTGTCGATTTTAAATAATGTCCTGGTTTTGAAAAAGATGGAAATTAAAATATTTTTTTGTCCGATTCATCGATTAATCAAAAAAATACTCGACAGACTAATCGATTACTGAAATAGTCGTCATTTTACAAACATTTGAGAGAACTTGCCAGGACTGCAAATGTACCATTTCCTTCTATCTCTCCAATGAACAACAATTTAATACATTTGTATTTATTTCAAAATGGAACAATTCTGTTTGATTCGATGCAAACGATTTTCCGATTCCAGTTGTGTCTTTGTCATGTCCCTAATTATCAGAATTTCATCAGACCTGCGGTGTTGATGCAGCCCCAAAAAATGTGAAGAAATTGTGAAATGTAGTCTCACGGTCCTGGGTACGAATAGCAGTTCACAGTCGCCAGGTGGACGACTCCCTGAACACACAGGATAAGCACAATCTTCCAAGCGTTTGTCAATCTTTACACAGAACATAATTGAGATGGGTAAAAGTAGAAGCAAGAAACCGCTATTGTTTGAAGTCCTTACTTTTCACGTTCTGTAAAGGAAACAATTGTTCTGAATGCAACAATTTTAACTCATACACTGCCATAAATTCATTAAAAAAAAAAAAGATTATTAAAAATTAGGGGCGACAGGCTATTAAAATTTTTAATTGTAATTAATCGCATGATTTCAATAGTTAACTCACGATTAATCAAAAATGTTATATCTGTTCTAAATGTACAATTAAAAAAATCTAGGTTTTCATAGTCTTGTTGACAAAAGTGGATTTTTTTTAAACTAATAGAAAATAGTTAAAATAAATTTTTAACGTTTATAGCAGTCAGTAGCAGTTAATTCTTTTTTTTTTTTAAAGGAAAACTAAAATTTGTAATCATAATTAATCGCATGACTTCTCTAGTTAACTCACAATTAATCACACATTTTATATCTGTTCTAATATGTATAGTTAAAAATTCTAGCTTTTCATACTCTTGCTAACAAAATCTGATTATTTTTTTTTAAATAGAAATAGTTCATATGAATCTTTGACGTCTATAGCCGTCAATGGCAGTGAATGAGTTAAATCGAACAGCAGAACGACTTAATGTCATTTTCCACACGTGAGGATTTCTCAAGTCTCTCCATCTGGCGTGTTCTAAGGTGACTGCAGAGGAGCAGCTACTGGCGAGGTGAGACGTCAAAAGAAGTGTGTAAAGCCGTCCTTTTTACACGCAGCCTGTCATTACCCCGCTAACACCTTAGACCGACAATAGTCGGCGAGTACAAACACAGCCTACTCATTTATTTCAGACAGAGAGACAATTACTCGGGCACAGTGGGGGTGATTATGCGGAGGGCTTTTGGCAAGAGCGGCGGGGTCATCCCAGCACAATCCAAATGGCTTCCATTTCTTTCCCACAGTGTGGCAATGTACAGCAAGCCTTGATCACGTCCCTTTGTTTGCTCATTGCGGGGATAAAAGCTGACTTTAATTCGCAGAAGAATGAACCACACTGTGGTGGACACTCATGCGCTTAATTCTCCAGCCTGGACTCCTTGGATGCTATTTTATCTCCTCGTGCGTGTACCAACGCGCCCCCGCCATGGAAGATAACTCTGGAAGATTCGGTTACATGTTCAGTCTAAACACAACCTCGCAGCGGCTTTATTATGCTGGGCTATCGCCCGGGGCACAAGTGTCACAACATTTGTCATCATTTTTTAGGATTTCCTTGCGTCCTTATGAACCGTCTGCCTCGAGTTGCACCACAAATGTTTATTTTATGCTCTTTTAAGTGGGACCAAATTATAATCAAATAGGATCCATAAAACATGAAATTCCAAGATGAAAAATGAACACGTTGGTCCTTCCAAAGCAAAAATTTGGAGTGACTTGTGCTCCTATGTATTACGTTGAGAAAGAAATAATTTTTTTTAAAAACATTTTTATTTTCTGACCAAATGCATTTGGTCTTACTTGTGATGGACACCAAATGGCAAATCATCTTTTCATTCACACAAAATGACGGATCAAATTTTCCACTTTTGTCATATGACTTCATTCAACCCATTCACTGCCATTGACGGCTTTAGATGTCAAAAATTCATTTGAACTATTTCAATTAGTTTAACATTTTTTTCAAGAGAATGAAAACTTGTGATTTGTGATTGAAGTCATTTGATTAATTACAATTACAATTTTTAATCGCCTGACGACCTCATTTTTAATAATCGTTTCTTTTCTTTTTTTTAATAATCTTTTCTTTTTTTAAATAATCTTTTCTTTTTCTTTTTTAATAATCTTAATTCTGTCATCAAAAAAAGAAAACAAATATTATTATTATTATTATTAATAATTAATTTAATTTTTTTCTAAAAAAATAAAAATTATTAAAAATGGGCGTCAGACGATTACAATTTTTAACTGTAATTAATCGCATGACTTCAATAGTTAACTCACGATTAATCACAAATTTTATATCTGGTCTAAATGTACAAAAAAAAATCCCCTAGGTTTTCATACTCTTGTTAACAAAAGTGGGGGAAAAAATTAAACTAATAGAAATAGTTCAAATGAATTTTTGACGTCTATAGCCGTCAATGGCAGTGAATGAGTTAAGCAAGAAGATACCATAAGGAGCAACAATAAAATCCCCCAATTTTGGCTGATGCCTCAGAAGATGAATTTTAATCTTAACGTGATCTTCAAAGTTGAGGCTGATTTCATCTGTTGAAATGTCAAACTTCAAATCTTGGACGATGGCTTTACCTTTCCACTGATATTTTAACAGTTCCTGGAAATTTCAGGTTCATATCTTTTTCCTAAGGTACTGGTTGCTATGGACATTTTTGAAAGATGCAAGTACCAAAACTTAAAACCCCTTTTTTTTTTTTTTTCAAAATTAGGGATTTCAACCTTGCGACATTAAAATTGTTGTAACTTTGTCAATTTTTCAGTTACGTCCATGTATTATATATCATTTGAA
Source organism: Leptonotus elevatus (assembly GCF_054856555.1). Lineage (NCBI taxonomy): Eukaryota > Metazoa > Chordata > Actinopteri > Syngnathiformes > Syngnathidae > Leptonotus > Leptonotus elevatus. The sequence goes on along the minus strand of NC_141241.1, from coordinate 22,534,438 downwards.
TATATGAATATCTAAATGTTTATTTAATTTTTTGGGGCACGATGACACTTTTCCCAGAGCCGATCACAATTATAATTGATGTACTGAGTGTTTGCGTATCAATAAATATATACATAAGCCGTTTGAGATTAAATAAAAAGCAGCAATACTACCAGGGGTGCATTGACAATTGTGCCTGAATACAAATAAGTATGTCAATATCGCAATAAAGTGCCCTTGGTGTCCTCATCACAATCACGCAGTCATCAGAAATGTAGCAGAATAATGACGTTTCAGGTGGATGTGAGTTTGGCAGCAACAGCGTGTGTAGTAAGTGGGCAAATGATACAAAATCTTTAATAAGAAAAAAAAAAACCTACACAAATGATTTAAAACCAAGTCCGTTTTAACATGTATTTTCTATGTTCATGATCATATAAAGCATTTTGCATGTGTCCACCCTGTCATTATGGGGTAACGGCCCTTTAAGACACCTCAATTTTCAGTAACATTACGAGCAGCATTTTGGGATAAAACAGGGAATCGTTGCATAATACATATTGAGACTTTTGTTTTGTCATTTTCGTCGTGTTTGTCTTATAGTTAAATATTGTCAGGCTTAACCTCGTCATAGTGAAATGTCGATTTCAAAAATATTTTTGACAAATTCAGAATGTTTGTTAAAATGTACATAGTTGACTTGCTAGCTGAATAATGTGGTCCACCATTGGGCTCATTCAATACTAATTAACTAAAAATGTCCACCCTGTTACTACCGGGTAACTGCCCTTTAAGATTCTCCAATCTTTTCAAGGAATGGATCGCTGCGCAATAAATATTTACACTCATGTTTTGTTGATTTTCATCATTTATGTGCACTGTAGGCGGATATTGTCAAGCTTAAACCTGCCATATTGAAACAGCAAATGATATGAAAAATATTTTACAAATTTGTTTAAAAGTATACAGTGCCTTGCTAGCTGAATCTTTTGGTCCACAATTGGACTAAAATTAACCAAAAATGTCCGTCCTGTCGTTTCTTGAAAAAGATCATCTATCATTTTGGAACGTTGCTTTACTATTGGTTTAGTTAAATGGTATATAAATAATTAAGATAGTTACAATAATTTATTCTGAATTGACTTGCACTGGCCATCACTGGTTTATTTATTAACTCATTCACTCCCAGCCATTTTCACTGAAGCAACCCCCTTCGCTCCCGGTTGTTTTACTGGATTATGACTGATTTTGCAAGGTCCACGGAATATTCTGTTCTATTGCTATAAAAACATGGAACCTACCAAAAGAAAGATTTGAGTCTCTTCTTTCATCAGGGAAAAAAATATATTTGTATCTGTTTCCAAAACAGCTAAATTTCATCATTATTCACAAATCTGTTGAAAACACTGGAGAAAAAGAGTTTGTTGCAACATGGCCCCAGCTGATCTCTTATACTCTGCTGCCACCTGCTGGCCGTTTTTTGTAACTACCATTGTTTTAAGCAACCTCTTCATGTCAGACGCTGTATCAAAGCCTTCTGTATACTTAAAAAAACAACAAAAAAAACGTATAAATAGGTTTTGGGGAGTGCATGCCAAAATATTTAAAAAAAAATTACTTATACGTTTTTGGGTTTGGATGATTTAGTAATGCTTTGAAAAAGCTCTTTTTAATAAAAGTGGGAGGAATGTGTAATCAAAATGTCGATGAGACGATTGGATGGATTAAATATCCACGTAAACAACAATCGTGGCAGATATTCAAACAAGTTATATGAAGTGGACGATTTGTAAAAATGTATGGCTGATTCTGCGAGGCATTTTTGATAAAGATCCCCGAAGCCTCGTCAAACTACTAGATCAATGAACTGGTTTTGCATTGTTATTACAAGAGCAGTCATTTGTACAGTATGTGTATGCATGTTGTCTTGTTCTCACGAGTTGGTAGAATATGTGCTGCTCATATTTCAGTGACCCACACAGCCGCATCGGCCGACTTGCTGGGATTGCTCAGTTCCAGCATGGGGGGACGGCATGCCAGGCTGTCGCGGTTGTCTGTGTATTGCTCATCCACAGGCTATCGAGGCTCCCACTTGTACAATAGCCGATATCTATTGTTTCTGTCTGGTTACTGATAAGACTTCAATCCACCAAAGAAATACTAAACTGTCAAGAGTGACAGCAGAATGAGCTGTTTGGCACAGGCGTTGAACATTTGGCACAATTAGCATGCACGCAACACATACTCAGTCATGCGGCTCCTCCCACAAATGCATGTTTGTTATGAATGGCAAGTCCTTTAAAAAAAAGGAAGTCATCTCCAGATATTTTCTTTACAATATGTTAAAGTCCAGACTTGCTGTCGACCTAAAATGACATCACAGGTGCTGAAGGCTCAGGAAACGACCAATCACAGTTCAGTTTGCAAACGTCACATGACCAAACTCAGTGAGCCATGACTGGTCGTTACTTGAGCCCTGAGCAAATGTGTGATGTCGTTTCAAGTCGACAGCAAGTGGCAGAATTATAGAAGTGTGGAACTGCCAATTTGGAGTGAACATTTTTGACTGGCGAGTACTTTCGAACGTATTTGCGATATTTAAATACGTTCCAGCGTAGTCGGAAACACATTCAAACATACTCGCAAGTATTTTCGTACATACTCGCAATGCGTTGGCTAAATGCTACAAACAGCATATTTTCCCATAATGCCACGGGGTATTCCTTGTGCATGTAGGAGTGAGTTTGCCCACATTATAACAATACATTGTTTTTTTTTATGTCTGTAGTGTATGATTTAAGTTTGTCATTTTTTCTTATAATGCAACCGGGATTCATGGGAAAATATGCTATGTTTGTAGCATTTAGCCTACAAGTACATACGAACGTACTTGCGAGTACTTCGAACGTATTTGTATGTTTGAACGTGTTTGCGAGTACGTATTTTAATACATAAAAATAAAAAACATTGTTTTTTCGTAACATGTTTTTTTTATGTCTGTAGTGTATGACTTAAGTTCGTCATTTTTTCTTACAATGCAACAGGGATCATGAGAAAATATGCTATGTTTGTAGCATTTAGCCTACAAGTACATACGAACGTACTCGCGAGTACGTATTTGGATGTTTGAACGTATTTGCGAGTATGTATTTTTATACATTTTAATACATAAGTCAAAAATGTTAACTCCACATTGGCAGTTCCATGCTACTATACAAAATGGCCGCTCTTTGAGATGCGGAAAAATGGGTGTTTTTTGCTGCTTAGTTCATGTTCCGAATGCCGTGTTTATGCTCGTGGGGGTACGTACGACGTATTGCAAAGAAAATTTGGGGGTTGACTTCACCTTTAAAAGGGAAATAAACAGATTTTGAAAGACAGTATAAAATGTTCATTATTCCAACCTTTCCCGACGTCAATCTCAACTGTAATAATTTAGTTTGACATTTACATGTGTGTTTTGCTTTTGAGAACGTTTATTGCATTGGAATATTCTGGTTCAATGACTACATTGTGCCACTGCAATGTAGGGTTTCAACATTTTACCTGCTCTTGCGTCGTGGTTTCCTCCCCGGCGTGTTGAGTGCCACTCCCGACTGAACGACTTCTTGAGGGCATATTTCATCATAGTGAATGAATCACCAACACACACTCACACGGTCATTCTGGTTCTGATGTGTTTTTCTCACTGCTTGTCATTGTAATTCGCTGTTGATTATCTGCGATTTACTCTTGTTTGAGTTGCAGATTAGTTACCACTCCTTGCTCCACGGCATTCAGCATCCAAACACACAACACAAGCCCTCCCGGTAATCTCCTTCCAAGAGTCTCCTTTGTGAAGTTTCTCCCATAGAATTTATTATTTATTTTTTTCCACTGCAGAGGCTGCTTAAGAATTTCCTAAATTCGACCCCCAGTGAATGAACGATGACAGCTCCTTGCCCTGTGGGTGGCCTTTTCTTCTGTCCCCCACATCAGGGGCATTCCTCTGGATGAGAGCAACATCCAAGTTCACATAAACAAGGCCTGTGTGCGGCTCGGCGGAACAATTAAGCACATGCTCTTTTCTGAACAAATAGCGTAAGCTCATGTGCTGTTGGTTTTTCACGCACAAAGGATAATATGAGCCACTTCATGTAGAACTAATACGGAGTAGAGTGGAATAGATTGACTACAATGGGAACAGTGATATCAAATCATACCGACTGTCAGTAACAGTCGACCAGAGATAAGACGTATTTATTTTTCATCCTTGAGTAAAGAAAGTTTGCTTTATTTTCGTGTAGCCATTTGTTCGTTACACTGAATTCAACTTAATCCAGACTTTTAAAGTGCAAGTAAATGTCGCCATGTTTCGATTCCGTCCACTACACCGTATTTATTCTTGAGACGGGTTGTTACAAGTCGCCTAGTGTAATTTCCTGCCGCGGAGCCTTTTGTGTGCTCGTTGAGAGGCTGATTGAACTAAGGGAACCGGGTGTCCCATCCCCCACCCCCGCAGGCGGGCAGGGAGGGAGGGGGGGATTAGGGTTTGGAGGTCTTTGGGAGAGGTGGTGGCAGACAGTCGGGCAGGGGAACAATACGAACTGGAGACCTCTTTTGGCTCATCCGTCTCATAATATGTCACGGAGGGATGGGCGTACAAAGGAAATATTTAGGGAAGGAAATTGTTCCTCTTTGCTTCGCTGATTATAGAGTGACAACATGATTTTAAGACCAGAATTATTCATACCAAGCCTAATATTGACTGAATCTCAAGTGAGAAGTGAATTTTTTATCTGCTGAGTGGCTGTCTTTTAGCAGCAAATGTTACTCGAAACAATGTAAGAGAAGCCGTGCTGGAGTTGTATTATTTTATGATTTTTAAACACAATATGTTCAGCATCATTCATACACTGGCCAAAATAAAATTAGCATTTCTTCTGTCAAAATTGTTTTGAGAGATATTATTGACAAATGTCTGTTGTTGTTCTTTTTTACATTTTGAAAACGATTTCACCCTTCAGTTTGTCTGACTGAAACAGATTAGTTTTTGCGTCACTCTAAAAAATCTATCTAATAATCTTTTTTTTCTGCTTTAATTTAAAACATTGGATGTGTCTTTTGGCGTGAGTATTAATAATTAAGCACATGAAGCATCCATCCATTTTCTATACCAGTTATCCTGTTCGGGAGAACTGGCGCCGATCCCTGACTCTGTTTGAAAGGCAGACCAGACCCTGGACTGGTTGAGAGTCACAGAGGGCACAAAAAACCTTCTCGCTCACATTCACACTGACTACGTTTACATGAAGTCAATAATCGGATTAAGGTCAAAATTGTGTTTTTTGAAATATTCGGGCTAACTCATTTGCCAACCTAAACTGCGACACAGATGTCATTAAGCAAATAAACATAATTTCCTCCCTTGACTTTCTACAAAGGTTGACCAGACGAATGGGACAGTCCCCATTTAGAGACTCGTACCAGCCCCATTGTTTTGTCCTAGTTTTACGGGGGGCCCGTCACAGCCTTAAATCGATTTATTTATTTTTTGTCCAGTCAGAAAAGCAATTTCTTGAGCCATGTGTATGTCAATCACACAATTGTCATAGCAATTAATACGATAAACCATTTTAAAAATAATTTAACTCTTTAATTTGTTCCTATTTAATTGGTTCCGTGTCTAAGAATATGGAAAATAAAGTCAGACCGAACGCGAGGTGACCATTTCTGGCATCGCGTTTCCAATGTTACAATGTGGGACCGTGCAAAAAAGTGGAGTGCATTGACTTGTTTAGTGCTGTTGAACTGTCAACCACGATAGCATTTAGCATTAGCTAAAGTAATAACACGGCCACCGGCCAGCATATTGACTAACGATTAAGTTCATAACTAGTTTCTGACGACAAAATATACAGACTGTGACTGTCATCTCAGAGAAATCATTGTACTCAAGTGAGGCAACATAAGATGGCCGCCGTGCATACAAGTAGTTCCTGTCATGTAGACCATAGAGAACGTGCAGAACACAAACAAAGTTCCTTTCAATGGAGGTATCCTGACAGGCGTTTATATGACCAAGTATACGGGTTAGAGAAGGGGTAAACGAGGGGTCTCATATTTGTTTAGGCTTGTTTACATGGCCTTTCAAAACCCAAATACTGTTAATACTTGAGTTTTTAAAGGGTTAGTGACATAGTCACCCACCCTACCTACACAGAATTCAGGCGAATGTACCATTAATCATCGGTGACTAATCATCGGTGTAAAAAAATCTTCAAGTTTCCAGCTAACAAATAGTAACGTTTGACTCAAAATTCACTCGTGAGCTAAAGCGAAATTATTTTGTACACTCAGAGTTCATAAAGTACATCAAAGATTTCCCGACATCCACTGTGATTGCCTGGTGTTCTTTTCAGTTGTGTTCTGTAGAGTCACAGAGTGGTGCAAAATTGACGGCGTGTTGCTTTGCTTAGACCAGACGTCTAAGTTGGGCCCCATCTGGGAGGGGGAAGCACATGTACATTTGAATGTGGTTGTCCCTCAAGGCAATCTAAGACACGGATGTGGCTTTGTTTTCTCTTCTTATGAGGATCTGTTAGCTCTCAATAGCTCGCCAACATAAATGGGAACATTTGATCTTTTTGCCGGTTTATTCTCATCAGAGGAAACCGGTGTTCAATTAAAAATGGATTTCCAATTACAAATAGCTTACATCCAACTGCATTTTTAAAGAGCTGCTGCCAAGAGATTGATTTGGTCCGCAACCCTTTGACCTCGCTGAACCTATAACAACACGTAGAAGGGAGTTACAACAAAAGCCCAAAAAAAAATCCAGCCGAAAGCGATTCACACGTGTTTGTTCAAAAGAGTGAGAGCCGCGTCACATCCACACGTTTTAAACAAATAGAAACACCCAATAGTTTCGTAACATGATCCATGAAGAGACTCCTCTGAGCTCGACATTAGGATCTAATGTGGGTCCACATGGGCCCCTCCCTAGGGTGTCTCCTGCTCAGCGTTTCAACACCACACAAGACAGTTCAGATGATCGTTTGCCTTCAAGGCCTTTTCTGTCAGGAGAGCTAAACGTCTGAACACAGTGATTTGTCAAGCTTTAGTCTCTTGAATATGTAAAAGACCTCCTTCTAGGCTGCTGTTTTCTTAGCAGACAGGAAGTGTAGCAGATTCATAACAAGATTAGTCTGGATTACCACTGGCCTATTGCGATATGATAGACGATAAATGCAAAGCCATGTTTGCCACCAGCTCTGCCAATGTGGTCGTGTCGCCTCGACCGTTATGTGTAACCATAGAGAGCGATTTGGCAAAAACAGCTGAAGCAACAAATGTTTTGTAACAACCGCCATCAAAACTGCTTCTCTCTTTTCTCATTGGGTCAAAATGGAAGCCAGGCCAATGCAAATACAGCGCCGAGCTGACATGGTAATTATCTCAGCAGACGATCATGCGAGTGGCAAAAAAGATGTCGACAGATAAGAGTCTAAGAACTACAAATGGAGGCTTTGTTTCGCTTCACCCTGCAGTGCTTTTTAATCTTACCTCGTTTTACTGTAATTCTTGATCTTTGGGGTATTTTGATGAACGCCTTGGAATTATTTTAAATTGTGAAGTAAAATGCAGACTGTCACCTTTAAAGATTATCTATGACACATATTTCCTTCTGACCAGACTTCCCTGATTCTTGTCACTTCCTTCATCTCTAGAACAGTGCTTCTTAACCTTGTTGGAGGTACTGAACACCACCAGTTTCCTAGGCATATTTATCCAACCCTTCTTGATTGAAAAATAACATTTCAAATCCAAGACGTAGGTATAGGTAGCATTCACATGACGTCATTTGCCCCACATTGCGTGCCGGTCCATGGGATGTCGAATGGGAACGGACAAAGAAGTGCCCGGAATTGCAAAGATACATTGAAAGGATTTCCAACCGACAAAGTCTACCAAAGTGTGTTCAGACCATTTTGATTAAGGTAAGTGTCATTGTAAGATGGTAAAAATGCTTTTAGCATAATGCGATCGTGATATATGTGAGCCGCAAGTCGTGGCGAGCTCTGGCTAAAAATATTTAAATATAATAATATAAATATTTGTGGTCAAGATGTTCGATTTTCTCCAAATACCCTTCTTATGGTCTCTTATTTTCCTTTCTCAGCAGCCCAAAAGTTGAAATTGTTGTTAAAAGTGTTGAATCAACTATGTTGTTGTTGTTTTTGTTCTAAGATGCTAGCGCTAGTAGGTAGAAACTAGCTAACTTGGTTTACATAACCCAAGATTCTTCACCTCAAATTCACAAATGATAAATGCACATAGCAACCAATAAAAGCCTAAGGTACAGAAGACGCGAGAATGTCCGTGTTTTGAGAGCCATCCTACCTCAGAGCATACGTTGCCATGTAGTCCGGTCCGGGCACTGCGGGCAGTAACATCGGCAAATGTTTGTAATCCATTCGATTACACTAATCGAACGTTTCAACGTGTACCACTGCAAGGAGTGTTGAGCTAAATCTTCCGCATACGTCCTGCTTACACAAGTAACGTTAGAGGAAGCTGTGGGTGACATTCATCAATAACAAAAGAACATTCCGTGTAAACACAATACAAACACAGCTGAATCCGCTGGGACGTTGACCCACCATGAGGGACGGGCTCGCAATCCCGTGACGTAATTGAATACTATCTATAGGGTTTATTGGTGAGAATAAAGAAACAGGGAAAGGAGTCTTTTCATTAAATCTAGCTCTTTTCACCTTGAATTCAGAAAGTGTTGCGTTCTTGTATTCCCCATCTTCATACATCTTAAGGAAGTGTTTAGTTTTGATTGCTCAACTTGGCATTGCAAATCATGTAGTTAGGACGGTGAATCAACTCAACTCTATAAAGCACTTTGGGGGGAAAAAAAGTTTTCTTCTGATGAAACCCACGGGCAGAAGATACAATGAAAACAGCAGAGGCCCCAGAATTTAACCTTGTGGAACACCATACATTCTGTTATACTTCTGAAATCATATTGCACATTCTTTTTTTTCTTTTTTTTTGCTCGACGGGTTATCACTACAGTCAAAAGTTGACTACTGAACACACCAAATTCCCTGCAGCACAGATAGGCAAAGCAATGCAACGTGATCACCTGCAACCAATGATGGCCAAACAGGGCGTATCATCACGAATCATGTGTCGGGTGTGTGTCTTGACCTCCGCCAAACTCCTGACACTTACTCACCGAACCCTTGCTCTAGAATGCAGTGCCACTTGACAAATATTGCTCAGTATTATTCCCCCCCAAAATGCTTTCCCCCGTTGAGTATCCTTGGTTAGTATTTTCGTAACTACTCTATCAACACAGTGATCTCAATTTATCTTGAGAAGCACATGAGGGTCACTACCTAATTTCGCTGCGATCGATCAAATAGATTGTGGCGACATCCCTCTCACTACTATAAATATGAACCTGCTGGTGGTGCTACCATTGTCATTAAGCGAAACCCTGCGGGAGCCATCAATCTTTGTACGCTTCCATCCCCAGAGCTCCACTCCATAGAAAAGAGGAAGGCATAAGTGAATAACAACAAAGAGGTACAGATCAGCAGAAATCGGCCTTCTACCTATCAATCAGGGAAGGGAGGATCAATTGGGTTTGGTGAGCCACTTGAAATCACATATAATTATGCTGCAGTATAGCCCATCATGAGCTGTCTGGCCCGCTGCAGTGCGACAATGTTTGACATGGACCTTTTAATTGTGAGTGTGTGCCGGCAAACACGACTGTTTCAGATCCGTCCAAAAGCTTTACAGCGTCTTTTATAGAGTAATGGAAAGATGATCGCGCATGAATCAAGCCAGCCCTTGTGAGATTCCGCATGGCTGACTGATTAGGTCTTTGGAGCTGATGGAAAACACATGTCTTCCACAGAGCCTGTTCACTTCACTTTGTAGTCGGCGTGACTCTTCGAAAGAGCCTCGGCGGGCCGGCCACCACCACAAATGTGTCCCCCGCAGTCCTACTAGCCACTGACTGTTACTTAGCCCTCCATTGGAGGCTGCCAATTCCCCCGGGAAGGCATGAGTGTGCCTGCCAGCAGGAATGCATTTGAGGCAATCGAGCAAGATGGAGGATGGTGAGGAGCTGCTGCTACTGCTTCCCCCTCTGTGTGAAAATGAGTCCATTAATTCAACCCCCATCCCTCCTCCTCCTCATCCTCTTTCCCAGTCCTCTCTGTGCCTGTTGTCTGTGTTTGTTAGCAAGATGATTCCCTCTGTCATGTCAAAGGCAACATTATCATATTCTTGTTGCCGGGGAAACCAGTGCTGAGAGAGACAACGACTTAAAGCCTCACTGGTGTTTGAAGCTGCTGGAACATGAAAGGTTATTCATGGTGTTGCCAGAATTGGAAGCCTGACATATCTGAAAGGCTCTTCTTCTGAGAAGATCACTGTTTCATGAGAAACTCCCTCTTGGATTTGCTTCAATTAGATCAGCTGTGCTAATATTAAACTAAAGGTTCAGGGAAGCAAAATGGTATATTAGTCCTATAAAAAAAAATGAAAATGCTTATAGCATTTCAAAGAAACCCCATAGATATTTTGTCAATGGCAATCACTATACAGGGGGTCCTTGGTTCTAATGCTGGCAACAACAACCTGACTTTGTATGCAAGTCGTAACGTGCTGTAGTCACTAAGCTACCTCCAACACAGTAGTTTGTATCTATCACGAGTCGATAGTGGGGTTTCCATCCACCCGTTTTTATTCGAATTTTCAAGCAATGAGAAAATAAAACTGAATGGAACTGCTAGAAATGTGAAAACAGGCCAAAATTCACCCAAAAAGTTTTTACGCTTGGAGGGGGTGGATTTTGAAGCGTATCGAAAAAGGAAAGCGCAAATTTTGGCTATGGAAACAGGTTTTGTGAATAGCCGCTGGCAAGACCGGATACACGTTGCACGTTTTGCCCGGAAATTACATCACACTTAAGTTTGTAGTCACAAAGCAATGGCGGACAATAAAGTAAGGTATGTTTAGGGGTACGACAAAACAGGAATTGATTAAAGAAGCGAATATTGATGGAAAACAGCCAAGAAACGCTACGGTTTATCAAAAATTACAAAAGCAAACTCATACGACGTCATCGCACGGTGCAGTCGCTTCCTGTTTTTCTTCTTTCAAATTACTAGTGGAACACATCTCTATGGTGTATACCGCCACCTACAGCGGCGGAATCCCCTCTCAATATTCGCAAAAGAAGGGGACGGATGGAAACGGGTATAAAGTCACATGTCTGTTTTGCGCATTTCTGTAAATTTGTTTAAAAAATAGTATGGTGGTGGTGTGGTGTATGTTAGGATTCCTCATTACAAAAATAAACAAAGGTGGGCACTTCCGTCTCTCATCTCTTCCTGTTTTTGACGGATGCCCACATCCTTTTGTGAGTGCCCACATTTTCAACAAGTGCTTTATGATGCGAAGCGTCGAAAAAATACACAGACTCAAGGCCTGATCTGGCCCACCACATTTTGTTTTTCATTTCATTTCTTTGGGCACATATTAACTCATTCACTGCCATTGACGGCTATAGACGTCAACAATTCATTTGAACTATTCCTATTAGTTTAACATTTGTTTCCACTTTTGTTAACAAGAGTATGAAAACCTAGAAAAAAATATTGTACATTTAGAGCAGATATAAAATGTGTGATTAATCATGAGTTAACTATTGAAGTCATGCGATTAATTACAATTAACATTTGTAACGCGACTTAAAGATTATTAAAAATTTGGGGTGTCAGGCGAATACAATTTTTAATCGTAATTAATCGCATGACTTCACTAGTTAACTCACAATTAATCACAAATTTTCTATGTTCTAAAAAAAATCTAGGTTTTCATACTCTTGTTAACAAAAGTAGAAAAAATGTTTAACTAATAGAAATAGTTAAAATTATTTTTTGACGTCTCTAGCCGTCAATGGCAGTGAATTAGTTAAAAATACTTATAAACACAACAAAACAAATGTAGTTGTACCACATTTGGGTTAAAAGAAAAGAATAGAAAGAAATGAGTCATGCCAGGGACTGGGAAAAAAAGTGGCCAGACAAAGCAAATTATGTTCATCAAAAAATTTAGAAAAAAAAGTCAAAATGGCAGTCGTACTCGGTGAAATGAAAAGCATTGGACTTTGGATCGCTGTAATTTGATTTGTTTGGGTTATTTTGATTTGAAAATGTGATCAAATGTTGTTTGACTATCAATACAATATTCCTGGTTTGTCGTCACAGGCAAAAGCAATACAATATGCCATGGAAATGAAGCATATTGTGTAAATATAAGAGATGGCTGGATTTTCGGAATTGATAATATAATGACGGAAAAGGAATTTTGGAGCCAAGTGTTCCTTTTAATGTTTAAACTGAAAAGTGCTTTTTGTTGCTTGTTAGCTTTGTGGACTGTGACTCCGCCTCCTTTAAGGATCCACTTCCGGGTGTTCCATCGGTTCAATCCGTGTGGAATTTGTCTCCAGGTGTTCCAGACGGCTCCCTCTGCTGTCTCCGCTGCTGCTGCTGCTGCTTGGCTACATTGTATCAGTTCCCACACGAAGAAGAGGCTCCGCGCTGTTTCACGCTCACGCGGAGGAATTAACCTGAGTGGAAAGCTATTCGCCAAGGATTACATTGGTCGTGGTTCGCGGGAGAGGAACGGGCTTGTTGTTGGTCTGCCGGGGCTGCACCTCGAACATGTCCTCCTCCTTCTCCTCCCCCCCCGGGCTCGGTCGTCTTCGTTGTTGACGCGGACGTTATCTCCACTTGAGATGGCACAAGTCCAGTGAATCGCTGGCCTCCCCTCCTCTCCTGTGGTGGATGTCTTTGGGGATTGCGCCGCCGTCGCTGCTGTCGGCTGCTTCGGCTTTTCTTGAGCTTTTAGTGCAATTCAAAAACCGTTACTCTGACTTGTACTTTTTTTTCTACGAAGCGACCGTCACCATGGACAAACGAGGACCCGGAATACGCATGGCTAGCTAGGTCAGTAAGTTTATCACCTTTATTGTCAAAATGACTCGTTGACTGTTTATCGTTAGCTCGAGGTTGGCTAACTAATAGCCAACACAGCATGCCGCAGAGGAAGCTAATGTAGCCGAGGCTGAGCTCATTGTTTCAGTCTATTCGTCAGAGGAGCTTATCACAGCCAGCTAAACTCCCCATGTGCCTCTTGAAGTTAACGTTATACAAACACCGAATAGTATGAAAGATATGCACGCTCTAATCACGCGAACTATCAACCTCACACTGCTAAAGTACTGTACACGAAGTCAACAAATGGCATATAATGTGATGCCGAATAAAGGCACGTCACTGAAGTAGAAATTATCAGAGGTTGGGATAAAAGTACTGTAGCTCGTGTCTGACATACAGTAACTACTAACGAACTGATGCAACTTTCTAAATACAGTGTACCGGGTACCCCAAGGGGTCCTCGAGAGTTTGTTCTCACGAACATCCAAAAGGGAAAACGTATTGTGAACGGTGTCACTCTTGAGGGTATTTCCCATGTGATTATGGCGCTGTCAACAAGAGTAGGTGCAGTGTTTCACTTTGCTAGTAAATCTTGAGTAGCACTCTTAGGAGATAAAGATAACACCATGGTTACCGGCTTTCCATCCAAAGCAGATTGCCTGCAAGCGCTTTGCTGTGGCAAATGGCTTGTTTATAAGTTGTCTGCTTTACTCCAAGCACACAACCATCAGTTAAACAAATATAGCTGCTCCCGTGTCATGTGGGTAGTTGGTATTTTCGTGTGCTTTCTAAAGCGGCTAATCACCGAGAGGTTTACAGGCCTGCCAAACAGTCTTTCTTGTTGAGGAGTCAACATAAGGTTGTCCATGTCAGACACAATCAGGGCTCCAGGAAATACTTTAAAGTTGAAATGGGGGTGTGGCCCCTGGGTAAAGCCTCTCTGAGGCAGGACTGTGTGTAAAACGTCTGTTGTGGTCACATAACCGGTTTGCAATGTGTTTGGCTAATCAAGTTTTTGTCAGTCTTCCGTTTGCAATATAAATGCTTGCCAAAACTTGATTCTACTACAATAGTAGCGTGGTAATGGTTTCCCTTAATCATGCAAAGGACATACTTAATTGAATACATATTCAGAATCCAACTATCTTTCTTGGTAGAGCTCACTTTATTATGGACTAGCTAAATTCTGAGAAAAATATTTGTCGGGAATAAGCATGATCTTTTTGCTTCCCACCATTCTCACATTAAACAATAGCCTTGTTTTCTCAAAATGTCCATGCCATGAATTAATGGTCAACGGCTCACTGACATCACAGCTCTGATAGGATCATGGATTTGAGTCACGAATCGGAGCGTTTTTCAGATCAGCAAAACAGTAATACTTTGTCTTCATTTATTTTGTCCTTTTCAAATAAAAAATCTACTCAAAATGTCTAATATGGCCATTTAGGAACACTAAGTGCAATATGAGGCAGATACGTTTTATACATGGTCAATGTATAAAATATCATAATATTAATGGCTTAAAGTTGTGTTCCTAAAATCTAAACGGCTATATTTGCCATTTTGAGTTGAATGTTCTTTTGTTTAGTTTTTTTTAATTTAATGGGCAAAACTGTTTTATAAAATAAATGACGACAAAGTTAAATTGTATTGGTTTATTTTTGTTTTAATAATAAAAAAGACCTCAAAGTGCAATTTAAGGCACATTCCCAATTACAAAGTAGCCTGGGTCCAGAATATTTAATAAGAAGAAAATAAGCCAGGTAACAGCTGCCAAACTCATTTACTGTTACCAGCCAGGCACTCGTTGCAAATGCTAACAGGTAGCTGCTAGCTACTAACGTCAGAGATTTTGTGCCGTACCATACAATGACAGCGTAATTAAGTATCAATTTCTTAGTGTCCTAAATGAGGGATTGAATATGAGTTTGGGATTGCGTTGTGTTAATGTTGGTTGCAATGATGTAATGTCTATAAAAACTATAAGGAAATCCAAATGTAGAAAAGGTAAGTCAAGCTAGCCGTCGCGCCACAACTATAAAGTAAAAATCGACTAAGGCTATTTGCATTTCCGTCAATGTATCATTTGGTAAACTTTATTTTGACGTTAGCATTAGCATTAGCGTAGGCGTTACGTGGAGTATGTTTCCAGCTTCCTTGACATGTCTGAATGATTGGGTCGAGACAAGAGGTAGAAAGGAAAAATCCTGTATCATTAATTTGAGGACTCATTTCACCCCTCGTTGCCAAAATACTCCCACGCATGCGGCTCACATGATCCGCAAGGGTTTTCAACTTCCTCTGCTAATGCACAGTTGTTGTTTTTTTTACCAACCAATCCGTACATCGTGTGGGATCCGAACCGGGATGCTTGATCCGTACATATCAATGATGATCTTTTGCACCACTACCTAGTAAATTACTGTATACAGGCAGAGAAAGGTGTAACAAAAAGTTATACCAAGCCCAATTACTTTAGGGATACTTATAGTGTCGTATTGATGATATGTGTATTCATAAATGGTACTGACAGAATGTTGGAAGAGATCATTTATTCATTCGTTTAAGTCCAATGGTGCTGACACACACCGTGTACTGTGGTATAAAGCACATCTTGGAACAAGATTTTCCATCGATGAGTTCAGAACAACATGTTGGAGCACCCAATTTTTATAGGAATATGCGGGGTTCGTGTTTTAGACCATACCACTTTGTGGTTTGAATAGCCTCTTTAACACGGTCAAACCAGAAGACCCAGCATTTATCCGCCTTTGCCTTTTACTCAGAAACCACTAAAGCAGGATCTTGCTACAACGGTGTCTGCTTTAACACAATGACACAGCGTCTTACAATCAAGATAATTGGATTGTGACGCAGTGACGAGTTCAGTCTGGTATGACCTATACAATACTTGTACATTGACAGTTGCTTTCAAAGCAATAGCGCAGAAAAAGTGAGTCTCTGTTAAACTTCACTCTTCTGTCTTGCCTTGAGAGCATTCTAACGATATACACAGTTTATGCCCAACTGCTGTCACGGTTTTGATACAAACGCTGATGGCGTACAACTGCCGTGTTGACTTTGTGGCCCAATTCCATGTCGATGGCAGTTAACAGAACAGTAAAATGAAAACAAGCCAGAAAAAAAATCCCAACTTTTACAAGCGTTCTGAAAGTGGTTAACATTACTGACTCAAGAATTGTTGATATATTTTGTTTTGTTTGTTTGTTTAGATCAACTAATGCCATGTTTCTAATTCTACCAAGTTGTATCATTCGGTTTGGTTGACATTGCTATCTTTTTGATAGTAATCGCTGGTCTGACTTGCAGTTCCACTGAAATTGAAGACTGAATGATAATTGTGTGAATGCTGAACGCATTCACACTTGCGTTATTCGGATTGTTGACTATAAATTAACTTATAGCATTTTATTCAGTTAGCTTTTTTTTTAAGGCGTTGGGGGACTGAGTGGGCCCTGAGTGGACCCTTGTTGGGGAAACCTGCTTTATTGGCGCCGCATTTTGGTTATTATGATTTCACTTAAATTATTAAATGCATGTGTCCCCATTCATCTTCAATGCTAGCTTTCAGCTTTATACAACATTTTAATATAAATGTGCTCTTGCCTGCCACCGCGGAGAACCTGGTTCAAATCCCGATTGGACCAGACTTTAGTCAAAGTGCAATTTTGAACAATAATCATTGCCAAATTATTTAACATCCATTATATTTAATGTAATTTCTCATTATTATGTTTTTTTCTGTATTAGTCCATTCTATATTGTAACATTCAAGCTGAAGAACACAAGTCCCTACTTTGAAACATGGAGGAGGTTCTGTTATGTAATGGGGTTGCTTTGCTACATCAAACACATGGTGTCTTGAAGGGGTACAATAAAATCTCAAGACTATCAAGGTATACTAGCGAGAAATGTCCTGCTCAGTGTCCGAAAGCCTGGTCTCAGTTTGATGACCCAAAATACAGCTGGATATATCCAAGAATGTTCTACGGGCAAAAACATTGGACTATTTTGTAGTGGCCTTCTATGAGCCCTGATTTAAATTCTATCGGATATCTGAGGAAGGAGATGAAGTGTGCCGTCTGGAAAAGCACCTTTCAAACCCGAGGCAACTGATGAGAATTGTAGATGTCAAATTGAAAGTTACACAAATTGTTTGATTGTAGTGATTGCCACAGAAGGTTGTGCAACAAAACATTAACTTTTGTCCAGGCCTGGTAAGTGCTTTTTTTTTCTCTCTGGATAATTATTTTGACACATGATTAAAAAAACGTGTCTTATTTTCATTCATTGTTAATTTTCACATTTGTTTTGTGTTACTTTTGTCAGATTCAAGTTATTTCTATGACCACTGTGGGTTTTTCTTTGATATAACAGATGGCGAACAACAATTTTGTAAATGTGTGACATCATAGCAGAGAAACATATCGTAACTATTTGACTATTTCAATAAAGATAATCGCAACACGGGACATTCCAAATCTGTGTTGGTGTGAGATCCTGAGCGATAGCAGCTCATTCAAGAGTACAAAGCTGTTTCACCACGGTTACAGAACCCCAAAAAGCCATATAAATGTATGTGCCTTGGCAGCTTTATGACACCATTCACCATTGTTAACTTGTGTATAAAAAAAGAAAAGAAAAAGACTGCAGGGTCACTTTGTGGACTTTGTCTAATCAGCTTTTTATGATTTGATCTCATAGTACACTTGAAATATTAGCTACTGATGCTTTTTACATTGTTCCTGGACTTGGCAAAATTTTGCCAATTGAAAGCAAGCACAATCATTGACTTTTGTCACTTGCACCATGTTGTTGAAATCTAGGCAGAGATGACCAGTAATTATGTAGTATTATAGCAAGACTTAGAGTTGGACCCAAAGGGTCGACCACCTTCCACAGCTTGTGGTCATCGCTGTCACCTTCTGCTTTGCTCTCGCAAGCTTTTACTAGTCCCCCCCCCCCCCCCCCCCCCACTAGCTTCTCCTACTAGCCGCTCTTGTTAGCCACTCTAGCCTATGGCTCCGACTAACTCCGCTAGCCGCTCTTGTTAGCTGCTCCGGCTAAATCTGGCTCGCTCTTTCTTTCGGCAAAAGACATAGACAAGACTTCTTGTCAAAAATCTCGATCAGAAACCTTAAATAGTGCTTTCTGAATGGCACAGTTAAGATTTTGTAATGTCTACAGACTTTTGTTGCATTGGGTAGGTTACGTTAAACATGACTAATAAGTTGGGTAAAGACTTTTTAACACAGTCAAAGCATCCCCTGAAGTTCAAGTCAACCAACCGTAAGAAAGGGGAAGACAGATGATTTAAGTGACTTAGAATGTGACATGGTTGTTGTTGCCAAATGGGCGGGTTTCACCATTTCAAGAACTGCAGATCTGATGGAATTTTCACACACCTCTTGGGTGTGACTCTCCCCCACCACCCAAAATAAATAAATAATTTCATCAATGTGCCCTGGTTTCTGGTCTGAAATTCCGCAATGATGACAGAGGTTAAAGTCATTCCTTCAATACTCATGGAGCAGAAATTTTAATTATCGCTTATTGAACAATGTGCAGTACACTTAACACTTCTGTACATTTCTTTATGCCCCAAAGTGTCGGAAGCTACTGTGAACCTTGGATCAAATTTGAAAATGGAGGATTGTAAAAACATCACTATCCTTTTATGATGGCTGATGAAAGTGTCATTTATGACCAAAGTGAACCTCTGACTGTGCCTACTGTCAGCAGGATAATGGGCCATTACACACATCTCATTTTACACTGTCTTCTTCAATATGACACTTCGGTCACTGCACTTAAATGGCCTCACCTTCATTTGGAATGTGATGGCGCATCAACAGTGACAGTACTGTGAATAATCCATGCTTCTGAGAATTACGGCAGCTCTACAGGCACCAATTTTATTTAGGCTCATATTGTGGCCAATATGAACCTACAGTATATATGCCTGCATTGGTGTTTCCAAAATGTGTGCAATGTCCTGCAGTGATTTTTGTGTATCCACGGAGAGAGAAGTAACATTTTAAATCGGGTGGAAGGTCTGACCTGGATTTGAATCATCTCTTGCGTTGGACAGCAAAAACACAAGCTCAGTTAAGGTACTTAAGAGACGACACGTTCCCTTTTATGAAATATTGAAATATTACAACAGAACATGTTTTCTGCTGCGTGAAGCAATTTGGTCACTTTTCTCAAAGACCTTATTTGTAAAGAATTTCTCTTCTTTCTTTCTTGTACCGCCTCATAATTTTGTGTGTGTGTGTGTGGAGAAAAGGGCTTTATTTGGAACAGGCGGACTTAAGTGTTGGCAAAAGTGATTGTGATTTCAACCTTAAAGATACTTTCTGTTTTGACAGTTGTGAAATTTTTGGTCGTGAATTTATGTCATATGCCAAACTGTAAAAACAACCAACCAAACAAAGAAAAAAATAAGCATTTTCCTTCAGACTATCTTAAAAGAGGCATCATCAAAATCCAGTAATAGATTGGTCATTTATATTGGAATTATAAAGTTGTGATAATGGCTCATTGAATATGCATGCTAGTAAAGTTGTTATTTGGGTCTCCTTATACTTCTGCGGGAGGCGATGGCAGAGACAATATGGCGGAGTGCTGCTCGTGCGTTTGCCTTCTTGCTTTTGCACAATACACATTGAGTTGTTTTGAAAGTGTGCTGCAGTTTCACTCCAAGTCGGTGCTGTCGCTACGGCTGGTATTGACTAGGACACCAGAGTGGAGATTCCTCTGCATTTTATGGTCCATTCCGCAAGTCGTTTTTCCCTTAACGGAACAAGGAACAAAGCGCGAAAAAAAAAAAGTTGGCAGCCATTTGTGTGTCTTTTAATGCCTTGAGCTTGCATCATACTAATGCATATTGTAACGTTTAGGCAGTGATCAGGCCAAGCTAGGGTTGGGGGGGATTTAAATTTGGACACCGTTTTACCGTCTCCACATTTCACCGGGGTATACGGTAATACAGTTGCTAATTTAAGACTTATCTTGCGCTGACAGCAGCCAATCGGTCTAGAAGTTAATTGTCATAGATCTGTTCATTGTGCGCTCCGGTTGCATTTGTAATAATCTTTTGTGTGACGAAGCGCATTTGAATGTCTGTCACTCCATGACAGCACGTCTTTAGCTATAGTGTGTAGCTGAAGTGCATGCGCTCCTTTTACGCCGCGGAGCCAAGCTCAGATAGCATTACGTATTATTGTTGACATCTACGCGGCACACAAACATAAGCACGCAGCCCCCACCCCAAGACCACGCACAGATACACTTACCTGCGTGCCGCGGTCTCGGGTTGATGTGTGTCCATGGACGAAAACAAAATCACTTATTGATTTTTTTGTATAAATAAAAGCACTTTGTGGCGCGGCGACAAACTTGTCTCTTTGCAGCAGTGTGCGGGGGATATCGTTCCTAAGATGAATCCGGAGATAGAGTATATTCCATCTCGCACCGTTACAGTCCTCATGCAGATTTTGCATACAGGCCACATCGACATCTTCTGCCAAAAATTTTTGTTCTTTTTAAGGGACCGATTAACCGAGCTGTGCTGATTGGCCATTTTGCCTTGTCTGTCTAAGCGGTCATGTGACTGTCACATGACTAACACCTTAATATTAATTTTAAACTGTTATAGTAATATGCATTGTTATAGTATTGGTAATTTGAAAAAATTACAAATGTCGTGTTATCAAAGAATTTTGTTTAATATCATAGTAGGTTATGCGCTGCAGGCTGCAGCATTTTTTGTTTTAATGACGTATTGACAGTGACATCGTTGCCATTTTTGGATACCCCAGGATACCGTTTTACCGCGCAACCCTAGGCTAAACAATTATTTTATGCTAATTTGGTTACTGTCATCCGTAACCACGCAAAAAAAAAGAAGAAAGAAAAAAGAGCTATATGCTTGGCAAACTTTTTTTTTTCATCACACACATATTCACACAATCACACAGACTACGTTTACATGCAGTCAATATTCGGGTTAAGGCCAAAATTCCGGTTTCTGAAACATTCGAAGTAATCCGTTTACATGCGTGGTGGCGGACAGTTACTCTTGTTTACATGGTAATTTGTGTTCAGTTGGGATATCCCGTTCGGATTGCGATGCGCAGACAATGTAATTGCTTAAATCGACGCCATTTCCTCTTTTAACTTTCTACGGACAATAAAATACATTATATTTATGTCACTCACCACGCTAAATAAAGTAGTCCGTTTCCTCCTCGCTGAAGTGTGGTTCTTTGCTGCGAGTGTCATGTTTTTTACAAAAAAGCTGCAGAGAAATCAATGTATTCAAGTGAGGCCCGTTTAGCAACTAAATTGACCAATCACGCCCTAACATCTGCGGCGTACAGAATTTAGTGACGTGCGCGCAGCAAGCGGTCGCGAGCTACGGCGCTCGTCTCACCGTATAACACGCGATGTGCAGCGGTCGTTTACACAAGAGCAAACGCAGTAGTATACATCAGGCTTTAGTGCATTGCTTGTAGTTATCACTAACCAACAGTTAAACCCTGCAGAAAATTGCACAGTTTGAAAGCTTGTTACAGAGTTACTTTTTTGCCACGGATTTGTGATCCATCTTTTCCTCGGATCAGTGCCCAGGTTATACTTAACGCTCTCTTACACAAGTCATGAAAAATACTGTTAGCTTTTGTATTGCAGGACAGTCTGGACCAATTTAAAATGTCATTTTTAGTACCGTCCTCTCACTCGTAAAAGGAATCCGTATGAAATTACTTTGGTATCTACATAATATTGTTGAGTGCAGCTTTCATTTGTTGCTGTTCAAAAGCAGCATGACCTTGTTAATTGTTCTTGCTTCAGTTGCTCCTAATTCTGCAGCTCACAAATGCTTGCCTCCTATTAATACAAGCCGAAGATTGCAGAAGTCAAAGTTCTGTCCCCTTAACGTTTCCCACAACGATTCATAAGAAATGTAGTGCGATCCTGAAGCCTCGACTTATTATTTTCACTGGTATTTCATAAATCGTATATCTATAATGGCATTAAACTGTAAATGTAAAGCTGTAACTATAGGTATTAAAGTAAAAGTGTTGTTTTCCTTAAAAATGCATTGTGTCAACATGTTTCAAATGGTTAACATTTCAATAAGCGTTTTATTTTATAATCTTCATCCCAATTGTTTGTTCTCATAATTAAATGAAAGGCAGTTCTGATCAGGCCGTGTAACATAATTATCATCTGCCCCTGTTCCTTTTATAATTAGTCTAGTAGCATAAGAGAGACAGATTTATAAAAATGGATGTTATACACAAATGTAGAAAAGGAGGCTAACCTTCACCTTAACAGGCTGATAAGAAAGAAGGCATTTATTTAGTCAACAAGCAAATTGTTTAGGATTTGCAGGAACCTCGCCCCTTTGCTGTGGCAGATATAATCAGTAACGATAGTGACAGCTTTGTAGAGCTGCTGCGGGCAGTTTGTTGTTTTCTTTGACCTTTGTGCCATGTATAGCTTATGACAAAACCACTTGCACTGTGGATGGATACTTCACTCGTCATGCTTTTATCCAATGAAAGTGGTTGTTGTTGTTTTTTGTCAAGTTGACTGTACTTTCTGGAAGGGCCACCACAACATATGGTTGTTGGCGCACCAACCAATAACGCGTTGTCTAGGACCCTGATTTCATATGACATGATGAATTAACCCATTACTTTAAAACACAAATGAGTTCAATAGTATGCATTAGGGCCGGGAATTTAATTGAAGTTTAATCATAATTTAGATTTTGGCTTCTCACGATCACAACATAGTAATTGAAGAAAAGCGATTGTGCCAAATGGCACGGCGCTTGTGCAGCAAGTGCGTGATTGTGCTATATATAATCTGTTTATGAGAACAGAATAAGACCAAATAGAGATAGATCGATACGGGGTTTTTTTTCAGGGCCGATGCCTTTATTAGTAAAGGAGGCCGATAACTGATATTTGGAGCTGATATTCATTATCGGGGAAAAGGATATTGGCGTCAAAAAATTAAATAAAAATAACATTGTCAATCTACACTTTATGTCTTAAAGCATGTTTATTGAAAAAAAATTCTGACTTGTCAAAATTATAGAAGTTTTTCTATTATTTATCTTAGTCAATAGACATTCTTTTAAATTTCTAACAAAATGTTCAGAGAGCTCCCAAGGTTATCAGTACGTCTTAAAAAGTTAAATGGAAACGTGAACAATACCATAGCTCTCCATAGTTGTCTACAGTAAATATTTTTCCCCAAAATTTAAAAATACCTGAAATCTTAAACTTTCACATTTTCACATTTGTTTTAATGTCAAACAAAAACAAATTGTTCAGAAGGTTCCCATGGTCAACAACATCTTTTATAAAGTTAACTATATAAAATAAAATAAAATATAAACAAATAGTTCCCTGAGATTAAAATGGTTTTAGATTCACTTTTTTATCGACCAGATATCCAAAAAAGGCCGATATGATATTTAAAACATAATTTTGAGTGAGAATAAAGTGTTCAATGTGCAGGGATGAATAGGCATATGAGGGTTTGATAGTAGTTTTTACCAGTTGAGTTTTGGTAGTTGA
This sequence comes from Leptonotus elevatus, assembly GCF_054856555.1. NCBI lineage: Eukaryota > Metazoa > Chordata > Actinopteri > Syngnathiformes > Syngnathidae > Leptonotus > Leptonotus elevatus. The sequence goes on along the minus strand of NC_141241.1, from coordinate 22,510,824 downwards.
ATAGATTATTTTTTTTGAAAGCAATGAATGAATAATTGTTTTTATTAATCGGGATTTTAATATTGATCAAAAATAATTGTGATTATTCTTTCTATAATCACCCAGCCCTAGTATGCACCATAATCCAACAGATAGTTCACCTTATTTTCCTTTATTTCCAAATTGAGTTATTCTGATCCAGTAGTTACTTTTAGCTTCCCCGTGTAATTCACATTGTTGCATCATTCTACCTAAAGACATCATCTTTAAAGCCCATAAAAGCCATTAAAGCGAATTGTATGAGACAGGAGACGGGTATGAAGCGACAACGATGCATTCATCCACACTCCACAGTGATTAACTTGTAATGCAAAACGGGGAAGAAAAAAGTAAGACAGGTTGGCTAAAGGCCTACAAAAATACTTAAGGAGCATCAGACAATTTCTGGCAAGTACTAATAATGTAATAGATGTCAAAACAAGCTTATTTTCAGACCTTTAAAAAAAACATACTTTTGCAAAAGCATACATTAAGTTTGCCTATTTACTTTATAATGGATTCAATAAAGTAAGTCTGTATGTGTGAGGAGAAATGGTGTGTTGACTATAAGGCCTTTTTTTCACCCCACATTTTGCAGAAATGTCACGAGATGTGCAATGTTTCAGTAATGGGCTTCATAAATACTACAGACACGATCACATTTACAGACGGAAGCAATGTGACCCCATAGTAGTATCTGAACAGCTCGCTGTCACTTCCATGCTAATAATCATTGTTTACTGACAGGAACCGCGGTATCTTTTCTTTTTCTTTTTTCACTACAGCATTTGATCTAAGATGACAATGAAAACCTTTCAATGTTGTGCAAAATTGTACCTGCCTTAAGAAGCACTGTACTTTGAACAACACATAAATTATTTACTTAATTTAATTTAATTCAGAGCCAGACAGACCATTCATTAAATTGGCAAAGTAAAGACAGTCACCCTTGAAAACAACCAAATCATGTCAGCATTGTAAAACACCCCACCAAAACTATAGAAAACATGAAACTAATATTTTTCAAGAGGTTGTGTTGACTGAATGTACATTTTGGAAATTGATCCTTTTCCATACTGTCAATCTCAAACTACTTCTGTGCATGCTTATGATTTAAGTGTTCAAACACAAAGTTGCTGTGTTTTTGATGTCAATATGGGAATATATCCTAATTCAAAATGTGTTGAATTCCTCAGTAACTCAGTCCCTAACATACATTATCCAGGTACATCAGAAATTGCATTTAAATAAATTTAATCAATGACCAGATCATTGTTGAATTTGTTGGTGAACCATGTTTTGCTATAGAGACGTAGTTTTAAATATGAACAAATACTGTGACAACCCCCCTTTACATAGCTAAGCAAATTTAAAACCGTTCTCTACAATTCCAGTGTTACTGTAATAGCAGCATTGACGACTGAGTAGATCATAGATCATGTCGCCTGGTTTGATAAGATTGCAAGAGGATCTCTAGTTGACTCTGCCTCATGTTGAGCCGCCGCTGGGAGCAAGGGAGGCAGTTATTTGAGGTTAATGGTTGTCCGTGCCCTCTTTCTAGTTAGACATTTACATGGAAACACATCAACTGTCAGTGGTGCGAACAGTGGAGCAGTTTATTAGTCACTCAGCGGTGGCCTATTACGTTTTTGCCAGGAGAGGCCTGAGTCTGTAGGGGTATTTTGATTTAGATGAGCATGTGCAATGCTTGGATTTATCTATAACAGTATGCATTTCAGTAATGTGCTCTCAACGAGTCAATGAAATACTGCAGCAGTGCTGGATGCAGATACGGATCCTAAAAAGTGGACTAAATATAATTGGGTCAATGGTGAAACGAGAGCGTCTGGAAACTATTTTTAATAGTGACCATTTTATTAACCCCATCATGGCACATCTAAGATTATAATTTTTGAATCAGGAGATTTAACTATGCAAATCAAATGTTCCTCACCGGCAGCTTTCTTTACTGTGTCTTCCCAACATGTTACCCTGCAGTTTTTTGTTGCATTTTTTTAAACATGACGATTTTGTTTTGGCAAACTCAAAATGGGTTACTGGTTGTCTTTGAAGCAGAGATATCAATCAAATTCAGCTTCATGGTGCTTTACACAATGTTTCAATGTGTTTGTACATGTTAGCCTTATAGTAGGACTCGAAAGTATATTTGTGTTCAAGTTAATTTTGCAAACAATTATCGGCTTATTTATCGGTCATCGACATCGCCACTTTCAAAATTATTGGTTTATCGGTATCGGTTGAAAATAGCATTATCGTGCATCCCTAATTATAAGTGGTTTTAAAACATTTGCAAGTCATAGAATGAATCCAATAAATACTTGGCTTGTCTTTCATGAATCATTGTAAAATCCAAATATTAATGTAGCCCCTCATTTTTTCTACCATGAGCACCGTGAAGGTACTTTTGGCACCCTGGAGTTTACACACATGCTTTTAAGATGTATAATTATGATTATGTATGTTTCTCTAGCAGTCTGTCAACATGGAGGTACAAATTGCCACCAAAAGCTAGGCCAATTCCTGTGTTGTTGGGGAAAATAGACTTTGAATTGACCGTCTCGGCTATGTCAGTTCAACCAATATTTAGCATTTCATATGAATTTTATGATCAACTGTAATGTCTTAATTCGCCGATCCTATCAATGTGGAAATTGAGACATTACAGCTGCAGTGTTTCCCCCATACATGATGGTAAATAAATTTTGGCCCCCAATATTACCAACCCCAATTTCAATGAAGTTAGGATATTGTACAAGACAAAAATGAAAATGGAGTACAATGAGTTGCAAATACTTTTCAATTTGTGTTCAAGTGAATACACTACAAAGACAATATATGTAATGTTCAAACTGATAGAATTATTCACTCATTTTGAATGTGACGCCTGCACACAGTTTACCACTGTATTACATGACCTTTCATAGGATATTAATTGTTGACGCTTTGTAGGTGATTGCACCCCCCCAAAAAATTCTCGCTTGATGTACTACTTCGGTTGCCCAACACTAATGGTTATCCGTTATGGTATTGTTGTATCCGTTGTGTTTCATAATATGCCACAGATTTTCAATAGGAGACCGGTCTGGACTGCTGGCAGGCTAGTCTAGAACTCACATTGTTATTACAAAGCCACACTGTTATGACATGTGCAGAATGTGGCAAGTTGGCATTGACTTTGCTTGGATGGCATCAAGTTGCTCCAACACGTGTGTATTATCAAGCCGTGATGGGCATTAACACACCCACATACCATCAGATGGTTATTTTCCTTTTGGGCTCAGAGAACACTACATCCATGATTTAAAAAAAACCCAATTATAATCTGAAATGTGGTCTCATACCACAGCGCTATTTTGCTTTTTGCGGCAGTCCATCTCAGATGAACTCGGGTCCAAAGAAGCTGGCAGCGTTTCTCTGTGTTGTTGATACATAGCTGATGATAGTTTTATCTTTTAAACTTATGTTTTCTGAAGTGTTCCTGATCCTATCTGGCATTATGCTTTACAAAATTATGATGTCGGTTTTTATTGCTGTGCCACTTTAGGGATCAAAGGTCACATGCATTCAATGTTATTTTTTGGCCTCGCTGCTTACAGTACGTGCAGTGATTTCTCTAGATTATTTGATTGATTGATTGATTTTTATATCACGGACCATAGATGCTGAATTACCCAAGTTCCTTTCAATTGTACGTTGAGAAACATTGTTGGTAAACTGTTGGAGTGTTTGCTTACGCAGTTGTTCAGAGTGGTGAACCTTGCCCCATCCTTGCTTGTGAACAACTGTTCTTTGTTTGGATGCTCCTTTTTATATACCCAGTGATGACACAAAGCTGGCAGCATGGAGAATTGTGGTATTATTTGCATTGTTTGAATTGAGGATGGTTCCCTCCGGGTAATTTTGACGGACACAATTAGCTCTTGGCTAGAGTGGCGACTGTGGGAAAATATTTACAACTCGTCATTGGCGATGTGGTGAATGGGGAGCGCGCACCCAGGATAACCACTTAAATATTCATGATTTAGAAGCCGCATTTTATACATCTGGTGACATATTGCAGGCACAAGTTTCTCACTTTTAAAGGTCAGGCAAAAGTACACCCAGTTGCTCCCAAAATTTATGAAGCACTCTTCTCAACTTGGTTGGAACATTGCACGAGCTAAAACCCCATACAGTGAAGGAGTTTGTGAAAACAAACAAAGGAGAGCAAGGGAGTGAGGGGATGGGGCAGGGGCAGTTTATGTGTATGATGTGACAAAATGAAAACTCTTGGGCTTTGAGTGGCTGGCATGGCCACCCCTACTTTAAAAGTTTTTGCTTGTGTCATCACAACATCCTGTTTTGACCGTATTGTTTCAGTGACAGCATTTTTTAAAAACGGCATGTTATGTCATTGGTTGTGACTTTTCATGGTTAATATGTTACTGTATTAAATTGCCCCAACTGGTTTTTGCCTGTAAGAGCTTGAATAAATACTAGTCTCTTTTAGCTGCAATTCTCAAATGACTTTGCTCTTTAATGCTGTGTGATCATTTTGCTATGGCTGTACATGGTCTGCAGCAAGCTTTTCACTCCAGATGTAATTGGTAGCTTAATGGCTTACTCCAAAGCATCACATTGCTTTGCACTATGTCCAAATAAAGATGAGCAACTTGTTTGACATGTTGAGCTAGATATATTCAAAGATATGATGCGCTTTATTTATTTGAAGCTGTTTATGGAGGGTTTAGTTGTGTGTGAGTGTATCGATGTAAACCTATATTAGAAGATTATTAATAGCGTTTGACAGTCTAAATGCTCTGGATTGCCGCTTGAACATTTGTTCTTTTTTCAGTAGGCCCAGCCAACTTTAGCTGCAGAGTTTGGTTTTGGCATAGCTTTTTGTGGTTGCTTGTGCTATTTAAGTAGTTCTACAAAACAAAATTATTATTTTTTTCAGAGCTCACAGAGTTTAACATTTACATAGATTTATTCGACAGACTCATATTGACAGGTCTTTTTATATTGTAACATAATTAGATTGTGTATATAGTTCCTTTGTCCAGTTCTACACTTTTGTATACCTATTCATTATCCTCACCACAGTATATGTATTTATATATTTCAGTGTTCAAATTGCTACAATGTGGATTTTTTTTCTTAGCTTGACTAAGCGTTAGTTAAAGTAACCTGTCAGTAAATGTAAGTGATGACGCATTGCAATAGAGACTTATTTACCAGCTGATATCTGACAGAGGCCCTGACACTGACTAATCACACCAGCCTCTAACAAATCAAATCTGTCAGATTCCAAGGGGGCAAGTGTACAACTTAGATTTTCCCCCCCAAAGCTGTGCGCTCACACACAGTCTTTGTGCTGCTTAATATTAACCTCTAAGCAGTTGCAGCACAACAGCCCGTGATTAGTTAGCAACCAAATTTGTTAGCATGACCATTGACCATGACACGTAATGCATAGCATAGCCTGCTCACATTGTTGTTTAAAGAAATTGTTTAATTTCTTGCAATATATAACAAGTATGTTTTGTTGTCCGTGTTCAGTTTCAGCTCAGTCATTGTGTTGTACGGCACTGCCAGGTGGAGCAGGAGCTTATAAACATTTCTTCTCCAACTACTGCAAGCTAGTAGGGCAAATAAATACGCCATGGCATCTTATTTCAGTTGTCAATGTTGCAAATGATATGTGATCAATGTAACCTGTAATAATGTGTTCGAAAGGAAAAACTTTTGATCTATGATCATGGGTTATTTATTAGCTAAGAGGCAGTGACACGTAGAGCCAAACGAAGGGAACAAAATGTAATACTGTAATACAGTCCTAGATAAGCACTAGGGTTGAACAATTTTAGGTAAACATCTAATTGCGATTTTTATGACTGATAATGTGATTTTTGAATAGATATTTTTTTATTTAATGGAAAAAAACGCTTTACAAAATAAATGAAGACAAAGTACAATTAATTTTTTCTTTAAATTTATTTTTGCTGATCCGAAAAACGATCCAATCCGTGAATCAAATCCATGATCCGATCCGAACCGTGACTTTTGTGATCCGTTGCACCACTACTTATGACGTATTGATACATCATATGTATTGAGAGAGGTAATGTGCATTAAAAAAAATAATAATAATGCAAAAAACATATGTGCCTTGGCTCAATAAAGGTTGGGAAACCTGGGCTAAACAATGTGGATTTTTTTAAATTTTATTAAGCCCCCCTGTATAATAACCTCCTCGATTTGGTATCCCTCCGCAGAAAAAACAAAACAATAAAAACCTTAGTGGTATTCACGCGATTTTACATTGTTAAAAATGGGGTATCAATTTGTCCAACTTCATTGGAATTGGATTTGTAAGTACCGGTAGTGAATACTCCAGCAATGCTACGTTATCTGTTTAATTTCATACCAGCTGCGGAGAGCTTAGCTGGACTCCACATTATTTTTGCTTGACTAGTTAAACAAGTTTCCACTAGGGCTGTGCAATTAATCGAAATTCAATTACGATTTTGATTATTACCCTCCACGATTACAAAATTGGCATAATCGTACAAAAACGATTAATAATACTAGGACTGCAACAAGTTCTCATCATTTCTTCCTCGAGTACCCGCTGAGATAGTCGTAGTCAAGCTAACAGGCAGCATGCATGACAGTACACGGGGCTAACGCTGTGTGAAACCCAATTTCAAAATAAACCTTAACTAAGTAGTATAAGTAGATCAATGCATTGTATTGCTTTTATTTTGAAGTTGTTTCCAGAAGCGTGTCGTCGCGGTATAAGGGTTGACGACGTGCTCGTCTATTCAGAGTTTGTTAACAATACACATGGCCCAAAGTCCTGAAGTCACGTTCAAGCTCCACTTAAGAGCGCTAAAACATAATTATGCTGACATTGTACTGTACGGCGCCTGTTGCCAGCGTTTAGCGGCGAGTGCTAGCTAACAGCGAGCTACCAACACCAAGCAGCAAGCTAGCTGCGCTAGCTAGCAGCGGTAGCTAGCAGCGGTAAAGTGCTCCAGCCATCTGATTACTTTTCAAAGGCGTAAATACTACAGCCCGTAGACAGCTGGAGTAGGCTCCAGCGCGAGCGCGCCCGCGACCCTCATTGGGATTAGCGGTTCAAAAAATTGATTAATGGACTGTGCACACTTTGATGCTGACAGCCGGTCTAATTGGCCTTTCCTACTGATCACTTATTAACACACCAGGCTTACTCAAATGTGCTATTTAATTAGCCGACAAAATCGCTATTGAGGGTCTGAAGTCAGTTTAGTTCCATTGACCAAAATCTATGGGGAGGGATTTTAAGATCTTGCTGTTTCAGAGGAAAATTGTTTGCTGACATAGCACAGTTTAAGTAAAAATTATCATTATTTTTTTTAAAGTTGATTAAAAATCTAAAAATGAAAACCAGTTGGTTGTTAATTATTACATGCAAATGTGTTTTTTGGTTTTCTGTATTAATAATTGTTCTTTAACCAAGAAAGTGTATACATACAGTGCTGCTCAAAAGTTTGTGAACCTCTTGAGCAATTTGGACTTTCCAATTGTTTCAACCTGATTTTGTTTTTCATTCTGAACCATTACATTTTATATGAAATAACAGGTGTAGGTTTATCAATTCAATGCATTGTTCTTTAAAAAAAAATCAATTGTGTAGTCAAAACTCAATTAAAAAGAGTTTTAGGTCATTTAATGTAGGTGCAAAAGTAAGTGAACACTGAACTGCATTGCTTAAAACAAGCAGTCAAGTAGGATCAGGTAGGACAAATTAGTAGCTAAACTAACCACTGAAATGGACCAATGAAATGAGAGCTTTAGCGAAGAAATTGTGCATCACTGACTGAAACAGAGACAAAACCACATCACTTTAGTCTTACCCAGGTGAACCCATACAGGTGAGGTCAGTCATGCTGAGAGGAAGAGAAATCTCAGGGGACTTCAGGAAGTAGGTAGTAACATCACATCTGTCTGGGGAAAGCTGTAAAGTCATAAAAAAAAAATTGAGCTTCATCATTCTACTGAGAACTACTAGAGAACACTGAAAATTACTACAATCCTGCCTAGAAGTGGCCGACCTTCTAAAATATCATCAAGACCCACAAGACAAATGATAATTCAGGTGAAAGCCAACCTGTGCATCACATCGAGGGATTTGCAGACCTCTTTTGCTGCATCTGGGACACATGTGCATGCTTCAACAATCCGAAGAAAAGTCAATCGACAAGGCTTTCATGGAAGGCTTGCTAGGTAGAAGCCTCTGCTCACAAAAAAGATCAAAGCTGCTCATCTCAATTTTGCCAGCGAGTACCTGGACAACACTGAAGCTTTTTGGAAGTCCCTTCTGTGGACAGATGAGTCCAAAATTGAACTGTTTGGTCACAACTAAAACGGTCATGTTTGGTGAAAAGTCAACGCTGCATACCAGCAAAAGAACCTTCTCCCAACAGTGAAGAAGGGTGGTGAGAATGTTGAGTTCTGGGCTGGCTTTTCATCCCCAGGACCTGGACAACTCCACATAATCCAGAAAATCATGAATTCAGAGAAATATTGTGAAATCCTGGAACATAACCTGAAGCCGTCCTTTGTGAAGTTACAGCCTGGAAGATGGATCATGCAACATAATAATAATCCAAAGCATTCCAGCAATACAACCAAGGAATGGCTGAAGAACAACAAGATTCATGTTTTGGATGTGCCCAGTCAAAATCCTGACTTAAATTCTTTCAAAATACTTGTTTTGTTTGTTTTATTAATTTTTTCCTTTCGTACACATTTTTACAGGTTACATCTATCACATAATATCATTTGCAACATTGACATTCGAAAGAAGGGCTGACGGGTAGAAGCCATGGCTTATTAGTAACCCGTCCCCATCAATTCTTACTACACGCATCAGTCATATACATTGATTATGATAGTCATTGATTCATGTCGTTATCAATCCCAGACATAAGTCTGCACACTCCTCGCTCAGTTCATCTTGAGTAATGTCTGTGTGTAAGTTGCAGCTAGTACCAATCATTTGGAATTGGTAAATCGGTTCCCGGACGCCACCAACAGGCCCACCCAACCAGGCGAGGAGCCAAGGAGAGCGCATGCTCCTTCACCAGTAGTGTCTTTGCTGACCTTGGATCAGCTTTCACATATGTGGCTTCCAGAAGAGTAGATCGGCTTGCATTCAATGTCAGCATTTCGTTTAGTGAGATTTTCATTGACGTAGACATGTTAACCTTAAGCTGTTAATCTTTTTCTTCCTGTCAACAAACCTGATCAGAACTGCCGGTGGTCGTGTCCCCCCAGTTGGAAGCGAAAAGAACATCTGAATGTGCGCTGGATCCACAATTAATCCCAAATCTCTGAGTCGAGTTGTTACTTTCTGTTTCACAGTCTCGTTCGCTGAAGCTTGGTCAGAATCAACTGCACTTGTGCTGGCCGCGGTTTAATCTGTATACCTGTAACTATCACATCGTTGATTCGAAGATTATGTTCCAAATCATCCACTTTTTGTTCCAAGGTGACAATGCGTCGATCTTTTTCTTGTGTCTCTTCTTCAACTGCGGAATTTCTTGCAGAAGTGGCTCGATGCTCTTTTTCATTTCAAGTATTTCGGTGACCTTTTTTTTTTGTTTTGCAATAGAAGATCTTATCGCCTCAATTTCGTCAGCTCTTTTTCCACCAGGCATATTGCAGCAATGTAGTTAAAAATCCCAATGTCAACAAAATTGTTAGAAGTCACGAGCGAGTGCGGGACCAAGTACAGATGCGTCCTTCCTCGACAGACGCGTCCTTGATTTTGATGACTGAATGCTGAATACTGTGACGAGAGCTGAAGCAGGCAGTTTATGCTAGACGCCCATCCAATCTCTTTCAACTGGATGCATTTTGCAAGGAAATTACCCCAAAGTAGATGTGAAAGACTTGATAGATCACTAAAGAAAGTGTTTGGAGTTCTCATTGCAAAAGGAGGTTCACTGTCCGATTAAGTGAGAGGTTCACATACTTTTGCACCCATGAAACCTGAGTTGTTCTTAAACCAACAACTTTTGTTCAAGAATGAATGACAATGTTATCATTCTTTTTGTTCAAGTCCATTATTTTCAATGGCAGTATTTTAGATTTGGGTACAACTAAACATTTAATAAGGTTATTTTAATATTTTATACAAAAAATCTGACCATTCCTGCAGGGTTCATAAGCTTGACTGTAGGCATATTTTTATTTCTAGCCAAATACCTGATTATTCACTAGAATTTTCAGTAGGATATCCGAATACCAAAATATGCAATAGCTGCAGCCCTAATAATATTAATTTTGAGTTGTTTTGAGGCACACCCACACACCCCTGTCAAAACTAGCTTGCACCCCACAAGCCATACTGCACACTCTGCACCCTAACTTAAAATTTTTGCTAACATAAATAATATGTATTATAAATTCTGTTTGGTCCAAAAGGAACTTACATACTTTTAGTGTTTCAAATAATTTTATTTGTGTTAATATTTTCAAATGTTTAAACATTTTCTTGTTTTAAACAAAAAATAAATAATCGATTTGAATAATCGTAATTTTAATTATTACCAATATGATTGTGATTATTATTTTTTCCATAATCTAGCAGCCCTTATTTCCACTTTAAAGCACAACATAGTACTCTGACATGCTGCTCTCCCTTTCATGTTTGAGCTCATAATATTCGCTTTATGTAGGTCCCAGCCACTGTATTCAAATTGACATTTTTTTATTCAAACAAAATCACTTGTTTTAGTCCCTGTAAAGTGAAAGTGAAAATGTCCTTTAAATTTGACACCGTAAAGTGTAGTAAACAGGCAAATTTGAACGAAATAAAAATTGCAAGTTTATCAAACCAGGCTTTAAAAGTATGAACAATTGATGGAATAATAAAAGGATTAAAAGGATAACCAATTCTAAAAATATGTGTTCATGACAGCCCTACCATTCAAGTTTCATTGTATCCTCTTTAACACAGAGATCCTGCAAAGTTGTTGCGTGAGCAAGAATGCCATGATAGATCTTGCAGGCAGTGCTATGTTTCCAATAGTATCAGACGTGAGGATATGCCCAAATAAAGAAAAGTGTTCTTCATTAGTTCAACTCTATTTCTTATGATGTATTTTCAGGTTTTAATCTACTGAGTTTAGGGCCCATGGGAGGTCACGACTTACTGTGGACTTTGGGGTCAAACACAGTGCTCCCTCTGTCATAGTTTAACTCCCAGAGCTTTGGGAAATGGGGAGGATTATGTTTCTACTGCTAATGCACTTGTTCTGAGAAGTAATTGTAATTCACTATTGTTCTACATAACTACAAAATGTATTGAGTTAATATGGAAAACGAGGGATGCACTGAAATGAAAAATCTTGGCCGATCCAAGGTGCACCGTGGACTGCCATGGCAGCATGACGCCCGTTACCCCCCGGGTGAATATTTTTCATCTAATGGCGTGCTCAAACTACACAATTTGGGGTTACTGTGTTGTTCACAACGATTGCTGTGTCAAATAACCAGATATTTTCTCCCAAAGCCACTCAGCAATCAGTGAATAGTTGAGTAATAAATCATGAGAACAGTTGAAATTAACTGCGAGTGAACTTTTCCAGGGTCGCAAGTAAATTCCAATTGAAATGCTGAGCACATAGCATCCAAAATAAATACAACTGGCAATTTCATTCTGTCTAGATTCAGCAGTGTGTTAAGCTTGGACACTGTGTACTTTTTCTTCTTATGCTCCATGTACATCTCTCCCAGTGTTGCTTGGCCAAGTAAATGCAATGAAATAGCTCAGTGGTTACATTGGTTTACAGCTGGGTCCAAACAGGGAGAAATGGAAACAGTTTACTACCAATTCTCTTTTGTCTTTCTACCACAAAAGTTATGATAGAGTCCCTTTTGTTTGGTAAATGAGTGTTAAAGTTCAAAGTAGATTTCACCCCATGTGGTCCCTTGTCATAGATAACTCAGTGAAACTGGATCTGTGAAAAAGGACAAGGACTGTGGGTGTTGCACAACCCGCATGCCTTTCGTTCAATGAGAATCTCACTGGGACATTTCCCTCAGTGGGGGCTTTTTCAAAAGGGCTTGCATGGCAATTCCAGCTGAGGGCAGTACAGTAGGTCAACTGCTGATAGAGTTACAGCCTCTCCTTTGTGGAGGTGTTGGACAAATTAGACCCCACAACTGTTTTCATAGTCAAACAGGGACAGCTGCATCTCTCCACCCTCCAAAAGCTGCTATTGACTGTTGTTCCACTGGAGAGTTATCTGTAGAAAGAAGCTAGTGCAGAAGTAAAATGATTTTTCTCACAACCAGAGTTCATATGAATGATCTATAGCGTTTCTTACACAAATCATGCAAAATAGCTGCATCACGAAGCCATCACGAATTGCAAATCCCTTAACCCCGGGGTGGTAGGGGCACTTCATCAATGAACAATTCACAATAGCCCTCCATAATTTACGGCCGTGGCCAATGGCCTGGGTCTGTGCAAAGTTCTCTCCCGTCCGTCCATAATATTGTCTGCCTACTTCTTCCACTGTCTACCTCATCTGCTCTTCCCCTGAACTGTCCCTTGGTGGACGGTCTTTGACAGCTTACTTGATTGTGTCACAAGTCTATACCATTTTAGCTTACTTTTCTTCACTGTGGTCAAGAGACCTTCATAATGCTTGCTTCACATGTTGAGATCCTTCTGCAAACTTCTTCATTTGTGACATGACCTGTGTATGAGATGCCAAGGAGTTATCTGAAACATCTAATTTCCACTGCCTGTATCTTCTTCTGCAGTTCTGCTGTTAGTGTCCATGACTCACAAGCATACAGTTATGTGTGAAAGTTTACATGCCCTTGGAGTATGTAAACTTATGAGCTAGTGATGTGCGGTCTGGATAGACAAGGTAGGCACTGCCTACCCCAGGCTGAAATTAAAGTTGAAACCGTTTGGCCTTTTCTATTTATTTTAATTATTTCTTTCATTTCAGAAAGCCTACACTACCTAGGTTTAAAAGTGACAACATTTGATGATTTTCATACCTCAATTAAAAATGACTCATTACTTCATCTGGCCTGCAGGCAAAAATGCTGCAAAAATGATCCTCCTAAAGGCACACAGCTACTGTGCTTTTTCCACCCCTGTCCGCGTGGCGATGTGTGATCACGCATGTATAGTCAGTTTCCTAGTAGAAAAGTCCTTTACGCAAATAGGCAGATCGCTACGCAGTATTTTTACGTCGCTTTATTATTCCTATGCGAACGTACATTCGCACGGTGCATTCGTGAATTCAAAACACACTTAGTGCACAGAAAAGCGGTAAGATGACGCCACTCTGGAGAATATAAAACTATTTTCACGCCTTTCTTTTGAGGAAAAACGCCATCTTTTGAAGGATGGGAGACCAATGCCTTAGCTACCAGATCTTCAGCAAAGGGCCATAGAATTATTCGTACTTTTCACAAAGAATGGTGCAAAAAAAAGATTGGCTTTGTGGATGTGCTTCGATTAACTGGCTGTTTCACTTTACATGGTGCTTGGCATTGCTATTGCTAACTTGATTTTGTGAGAAATTAGGCTGTTTTACAGGGAGATATTTCTGTCTGGATAGGGGTACTCAGGGACCGGGGTTGAGAATCACTGATCTAGTGGGCCGCAAAGTAATTTCAGTTTTGTAACTCTGGGCCGTGACGGCCACAAGCAGCTTTCAATTGAGGCTTTGTACACATGTAGCAGGGTATTTTTAAAATATGTCCCCCTCCCCGTGTAGAAAAACAATCTAATACCGGGCAATAGATTTAGTATTGGGCTAAATTCATTCCTAATCCTTCGTATTCTGTTTAACCACGCTGCTGTCAGCATTTTGTGGGGCGGGGCAGCAAAGTGCAACGGCTCCTTCGGGTTACTGCGCGCAATCGACGAAGCTGTTCCAAAATTAGAAACGGCGTCGCGGAACCTCTGTTGAATTAGCTGCTCTTGAAGCTCGCAAATATCTTGCATCTAATAACGGCAAAAATATGCAGGAAAGTAATGCAGCGCGTCAGAATTTCATCTATTTTCTTCTATTTCCGGGTTTCGTTCAGCCCTTGTCATTTTTTGTCAAATGGGAGCACAGGTCGTCACGTGGGTCGACATTATTACGCAATATAGTTCACTTGCAAAAAGCACAGTGAACCGCACCAAATTAAAAAAAATAAAGTCCGCTTTTTGTACGGACCAAACAAGCGGACTTAAGGACTTTTCTGGTCTGAATACACCCATAGACGAATGGACGCTGCAATTTATTCTGTTCTCGCGGAATTACTCACCGCTTCCTTGTTGAATGTTGAACAGCGAGGCGCTTCGTGCATTTTTATCTGGTAAAGATGTTCGTGCTTTTTTCCTCCCCCTAAGAAAAGTTGGGCCCCAAGGTAAAAAAGGTTAAGAATCCCTGGTCTAGTTAACTTTGCACACTTTCATTCCATGTCAGTGCTGTTAATGCAGAACATTGACCGAAAATGTTAGTTCTTTGCTAAGTTCCGTTGTTTTTTGTTTGTTTGTGTTTTGTTTTTACTGTTAGTATTTGCATTGTATCTTACAGTATACTGCCAAATGGCAGTTTTTAGTATGCCACAGAAAACTTGAAAATATATTCTCATTGCTTTTTTAATACATACTGTTGATACATACCTTCTAAAGTTAGCGTTACCCAGTCCTGGAGTACCACTATGGATGGGTGTACTGAGCTATGAATGGTGACTGACCATTGTGACTAAGTGGTGTCAAGATGCATGGACAATAATTGTTCAACGCAGTCTGCCAAACACATCGGCAACTCCTAATTTTGATAGTTCAACCTCCAGATAATTGCTCCGACCTAACGTAGCTCCACATCTACCCGTTCATAAACATTCAAGATGGGTGGTTCGCATTACAAATAATTTTTCAGATGAATTGGAAGAACTGTGTTAAGATAGTTGGCTATAAAAAAAAAAACGGTTTAGTAAGTAGATCATATGTGTGTGTAATTAATTGCATTCAATGTTTGGTTGGAAGGTGAAATAATATATAATCGGTCCTTTTTTGTTGTTCCTTTGTGGAAGAAAAATATTAGATGTGTAATAAGCACTTGACACTGTTTCTCACTAAATCCAATGCATGAATTGGGTTTTGCTGCTGGTGTGCACACCCACTTTTTTCTTCCTCATCTTAAGTGTAATTTGATTTATATTGCAGTTATGCTGGTCAGCCAACCATGTCACTGCAGCATTTGTCACGCACTGAAACTGAAGAAAGTTTATAACATACTAAATGCTCTGCTGAGAACTGCAGCCTTTAAAAAATGACCAGCAGGATAAACCAAGCTTTTCCTTTTTCATCTCGTAAACAGTTCAGCAAAGTTTTTAGGTTTTGAAATGGTTGGTTCTCTTAATAGTGAATTATATTTAATTATGCTTTAAACAGGACCGCCCAATGAACATCAATCAAAATGTATCAGCAAAAGTGTGACTGTTTGATTAAAGAAAACAATTATAAAAATAACTAAGTTGCAAACCAGGCATGCATGCAAGCATGTTGACTTAAATGCTTAAACTCATCAAACCAATTTTACTATATCACAAAGACAACCCAGGTAAATGTAAAATACATTTCCTAAATAATGATTTTTTTTTATTAAGAGGGAAAAATCAATACCCTGTGTGAAAAACTGATTACTTCCTGAACCTTATAATTGACTAAGTCACCTTTTGGCAGCAATAACGGCAATCAAGCAATTGCAATTACTGGTGTTGAACCTTTTGCCCGCTGTGGAATTGTGGCTACTCTTTTCTCATGGATTGACTTGGACATATTGAAAGGTTTTTGTGCATGAACTGACAGTTTGAGGTTTAAGTATGGACCTTGTTTTTTGTGCATTCAGATGTGGACTAGATAATGTTTCAGATCTCTGTCCTGCGGCGCAACCTAAGTGCACTTGAGCTTGAGGGTACAAACCGATGGTCAGATATTCACCAGCAGAATTGCTGGGTAGAAATTATCGTTTCCATTAATCCCAGCAAGTTGTCGAGGTCTTGAAAGAGCAGCAACTCCCCACACCATTACAATGCCACCACTATGTATGACTGTTGGGCATGATCAAATACTTTTGCACATTTTGCCTTGTCAGCCCAAAGAATGTTTCTCCATACATCAAGATGTTTACTAGCAAATGTGTCCATTTTTAATCATCTTAAAAAGCATTTTTTTATTTTTTATCTTTTGACTCATCATGAGACTTGGCATTGTATTACTGCTAAGCGTTAACACTTCATCAGAATAATCACCAAAGTCAAGCCGAGCCAAGACTCTCTGAAAGCAGCATTAGCCATGAACACAGAGTTAACCGCACTGTTAAAAAGTTAGCGGCGGTCCTAAGGTGTGTTAACTTTAACAGCTAGTTAAAGTTAACATAGTTTTGAAAAACAAGATAACAGTGCCGTTAACGGTCGGTTAAATCTACTTAACCAGCGGTTAAAGACATAACCAAGTTTTGAACAGTTCCTATTCCTTTCAGTATACTGAAATTAAACATTGTACATACACATGGTTTAACAAGTGATTATGAGCACTCACGCACGCAAGCACACACACACAAAATACACTGTTAACATAGTAAGCTTTCTAAATACTTCATGTTCAAGGTGCCAGATAATCATTTTTTTCTGAGTTTAACACACTAGCAAATTGACATAATGGATGTTTTTTATTTGATCTGAAATATTTTAATCTTAAATCCATATTTGGTGCAATAATTTGGCTCTTTGACATGAACTGCTTTATTTATTTTGTTTGTTTGTTTGGTTTTAAAACCAACAGATTAACAGTGTCATCTTGAGTTGAACAAGCACGGCTCCATAAACAATGTGGGAGTTTATCACTAGTGACACTAACAGCAGTGTCATATGAAAACACATCCAGTCATTCAGAGCAGTGGGCCACCTTGTCAAAGCAGGATTTAGGCTACATTTCCCACAGTTGTCATGGTAACTGGGGGACGTGATTATGAAGAAAGGGTTTCTGTTACACCAGTGGGTAGTATTATAGGGATTTGCACACTGATCATCTCAGAATGACTGGCTTATGTGAAAACATTTTCTTTTGTAAGTAATGAAATGCTAGGTTCTAAATGAATGATGTCTGAATGATTATATATCTTTGACTATATTCAATTGTGTTTTCTTTTCAGAACAAAATGTGGCCAAATGGAACAGGAACGATTAGACCGTGAAGATTCTTTAACCCCTGCCCCTGAGTCCCAACCGTCCGAGATAGCGTTGGACCTCACCGAGGCAATTCTGGGCCGTTGGCACTAAAATGTCCCTAAGTGGTGGCACTGCAGGCGGGAAAGGTGTGGACTCTAATGCGGTGGACACTTATGACAGCGGGGATGAATGGGATATCGGTGTTGGAAATCTGATTATTGACCTTGACGCTGACTTAGAGAAGGACAAACTTGAGATGTCTGGAACCAAGGACAGCATGGCGGCACCACCCAGTGCAGTAGCAGCATTGCCTGACAACATCAGGTTTGTTAGTCCAGTATCTGGCTCTCAAGGCAAGGAAAGTAAATCCAAATACAAGCGCAGTAAAAACTCTAAAGACAATAACAAAGCTTCAGCTGGTGATGGAGCGAAAAAGGAAACTACAGGACGGACTCAAGGTGAGCCAACTGGCACGGCAGTGAGTGCAATGGTTGCAGGCAACAATTCGACCTCTGGGAAAAACATAGAAAAGGGGGGCAAAACCTCCAGAGGTGTTCTGAGTGGGAAAAAGGACAAAGAAGGGGCACCGGGCAAAAGTAAAAAGGACAAAACAGAGGGAGCAGCAGTTGTGGCAATTACTGGAGTGGAGAAGGAGGTTGTGTCTCAAGTTCAAGTTGCTCTGGGGAACTGTCGTAATACACCCTTCGAGGGCACACAATCAACAGACGTAGTGGAAGCCAATCAAATTGGGAATATTGCTCTTGAACCTGTTGGGATATTACCAGCATTAACCGCAAAAACTGAGCCGGAGGAGATTGAAAACGGTAATGCTGACTGCAAGGCCTTGAAGAAGGTGAAAAATGAAAAGGTATGTTATTTTACTTCATACACTACAATGCAAGGTTTACTTTCTAGGCTATAGTTTATTGTCATTCTGTGATTGATTTGAATTGATTTCAGAGCTTTAGTTGAGATTTGCTATCTTTGCAGTAATAGGATGATAGTTTGCCATTTTAAAATGCCACCAAATTTAGAATAGTCATAGCAGTAAAGATTGAGACATTTTCATTTAATTTCAAGTCAAGTTGCCATAATTGAATGGGTTGGATCAACAAGTCAACAAAAAAAATTAATGAGTTTGAAAAGCAATATTAACATAACGTTTCATTTAATAGTTCCTGTCTTAACAAAAGTTTGTTGAATTCATCTGTGTAAATTGTCTTTGAAATTGGCTGTGGTTATGTCAGGATTGAGGATTATGGGGTTTTAGAACTTGGAATTGTAAAGTCTGTTCAAATTTCTAGCTTTCTGACATGATCCATCCATGATGCAGTACAAATTCCCGTCTTCCCCCGTGTTAACCTTCATATTAAAAAAAATTGTCCTCAAATGCTTAGTTTTGGATGTCACTTTTTTCCCCCCACAGACTCCAAATGTATATCTTACTGTATATCTTTAAAACCCAAGAGTTACATAGCACAAGAAGTTAATCCATCACATCTTGTTTCATTTTTGGGTAGCATAATTTGAACACTGTCACATTGTTACATTAGAACAATGTAATGATCTGTGTAGTTATTCAGTCATACTTATCTTGTTCACTCATAGAGCGGATCTATCACTATGTGTATTATACGCCTCCAAGCACCCTTTTCATGCTCTCACAATTTGAAAGACAGAAGAACAGTGCGGTACTGAGGACAGTTTTTGTGTGTCATCTTGTTCCATTCTAAATCCCACAAGACCCAGCTATGCCTATTGGAGCAGTGTGTGGGGGAGGGAGTTTGTGAAAAGCAAGCCTTCATCGTTTTCCTGCTGTTCTAAACCTAGCAGGGGGGGATGGTGTGTAAGGAAGGCTATTTGATTCCTTGAACCCGTATCTCACTGAGTGGCACAGGCTTGCGTGCATGTAGCGACTGTTGGTATTTCGTCAGGTTTTGTTCAAGACTGCAAAACGTTGCAAAGACGTTCAGCAGAAACTCACAAACAATCTTTATATTTGCCATTCAATTTTGAACAACAACATTTGTTTGTGAGCATAAGAACAGCTAAATAGTTACTAAAACAAAAACAAAACTATCATTAAATCCAGGACAGCTTGCCTTGGCTTGTTTGTTGTACAAGAATATTTCAAGAAGATCTTTGCTTGGGCAGGCCCTAGGCATTGTATCAGTAACCTAATTATTTATGAGTTTGCCTCTGTGCCTTGCCGCAATGGATTTAAAAGGAAACCATTAATGCTGTCTAAGTGTAGTGGCCAATTCCAAATTATGGGCCTATATCCGGTTTTCGAGTCTATTTATATGTACATTTCAAGTGTTGCATATCTAAAATGACTGTGTACAATATTAACTAAACGCACGTGCAAATGTCCAATTGCACATATATTACTATGCAATTGTTGATATCAGGCAGTGACAACACAGAAGTAAACTACAATAATTAAATAGTACAAATATTCAATGCTAAATATTCCCCCTATTAATTTGAATGAGGCTAGCCTCCATGTAATAATTGGCACAACTGAAGTACAAAGTTTACCAGGCCACTAAGACTTTTTCAGCCAAAGGTCCGTTTATTGATGCTGGTTAGGCCACATGCAATAACACTGTAATGTGCTTTCTAGTCAAAATCTTAACAAAATTTTAACTGAAAAAATGCCATTTTAATTTTAACATAGATTGGAATATGTAGCAGAATAAAACGGACGTTATTAGCTTATAATATTAGCTGCCATTTCCGCTTTTTGTTGTCTTATGCATGTTTTTATTTCTTTATCTGATAATGGCTTCTTGTGCTTACCCAAGATCCACCCCACTGTAAGTGAGCACTCCGCTTGTCACCACTCTCTCAGATGTGAGAGAATCCTGCTTGCAAAATGGAAAAAAACAAAGTGTGCATTCACAGTCGATACCATTCTGACATGACGAGTCATGCTGAAGCTGAAGCTGAAACATACTCAATGTAACACGCTAAGCCTAACTTCAAAATAAAGTTTACCAAATTACCAAATACTATATGTAGTAGTAATACATTGACGACAATGCAAATAGCCTTAGCACACTTTTACCGGTACTTTGAAGTTCGCCCACGTCGTGGTTTGATGGCTAGCTTGACTTCCCTTTTAGACGTTTCTTTGAATGACATTGTAGTTGCGACCAACATCAACACAACGCTTTCCTGAACTCATGTTCAATCAATAATTTAGGACGCTAAGAAACCGCTAATTGTATGATATGGCAGATGTCTTTCCATTATTATTTTACGTTTCCGTTAAAGGGTATGTCAATCGAGTGATAAATGCCAAACTATGGCAAGACATGGAGACGCAACTAGTAGGTAGGATTTACTTTTATATTGCATGCACGATATTCTGTAAAGAGCCTGAGGGCTGCTGAGGGTGTGCTTTGCGTCGGAGTACTTTGTGAGTGAATTGCGAAAAAGATTGCGAAAGCCAAGCATTGTTTACGTTTTTATATCCCATCTTCATAAAGAGCTCTCCGGTTGCCTTTTTCTGATAGTGAGGAATAGTGACTTCCGCGGACGATGGTATGGAAGAAGGGGTATGATATCCCACGCATGCACATAAGGTACTTAATAGTCTGCGTTGGTGTCTGTGTGTTGGGTGTGTATTTACGTCATTTTTCAGGCGTGATGTCCTGGCGCCACAGGCGGTAGGTGTCGTCGCATTTGGCTGGCATTGGATTGGTATATTGAGGCCTATAGTTCGAGTCCTGCTGCGGACAAAATGTAAAATAGCAAGTGGTTGTTGCAGATTCGGAGATATGCTTGAACAAGACACAAATCCAACCCCCAAAATCAAAAAAGTTGCACTCTTTGTACGTCATTTTCACTTTGAAATCTATACTTGCATGTGTGACATGGTTTTCTGCTGCATGTTAATTATTTTTCCTTGAGGGATTAATGAGCACTATAAAATCATATGTTTTGAAAACATCCATCTTCACACCACATGATAATATGGCAAATTATATTTGTTCAGTTCAGCAGACTTAAACAGCATTGACAACCAAATGACAATTAATATTAGCCATCCACAAACAGAAAATCTACTGTCCTTGTGAAAGTGGAGGCTGTCTGCTAGTGTGTCCTAGCCTCGGCTGCTGCAATATGACAGCCTTGACACATGCCATTCAATTCTTCATGCCTACCTGTGATCATATTTTTGGTCAGGTCACCAAGCTCATTCACAATGCTTGGTATTGTTATCATTGCTGAATTGTGGTAAAGGCTATGTAACTAAAACTTGCTACCTCCTCTATTCTCATTATTTTCAACAGTTTGGTCAAAAGGGTTCTAAGTCTTCACTGTCTACGATTCAGACCTTTTCTTGGCAAATGTGGCTCATGACCATGCACAATATCTGTACATTACGACCAGATGAAAATTCTTAATCTGTTTTTTTGCTCGCAGTCTCAAGTCCTGTTTAATTGAACACATACCTGAAATTCTTACAAAAGTCAACCAATAATGTAACAGCATTTATTCTACCTGTCACTATGTGTTGTTGGCATAGATAGGTGGACAGAAATACAGTATATTTGTTATTAATTAATATTTTTTTAATGACACTATAAGTGAAAGTACAGCACCCCAGACAATCTCAAGGCACACTAGTGTGTCTCGGCTCCCTGATTAGAAACACAGAAGTAGTTGATAATTGCAAATCTCATAAACGTTTTGTGTGTGTTGACTAACTAATTCTATTGGGAATAATAAAAACCTAACTGAGCTGAGCTGTTAACTTTTATCCTCATTTTCTGTGCCACTGATTTTGACACACTTTGAACTTCAGATTGACATAGATCAGCCTGGGCAACGGTCCGCAACCACACTCAAGTGGCACCTTGATTTAATTTCAGGGGGGAAATTAAAGTGAGGGTGGGGGCAGGGAGATTATAAACATGTTTCCTCTACAGTGCATCTCCAAATACTTGCAATTCGGCACCATTCGAGTTGTGAATTGGATTATTTCTTAAAAAAAAATTATTATTTTTTAAATGCATAAAAATGTGGGCATCAATTATACGCGGATCTTCGCTATTTGTGCACCGGGTATAGTTTTAATTTGTAATGTCCCCATGGGGTAGATGCCACAGACTTTCGACTTCCATAAGTCACACACCTACGCTGTTTCGGTTACTGTTGCCGTGTCCGACTCTCAATACTCGCACTGCCTTGTGCTCTTCAATTACGCTTTCCCGTTGAGTGTGTAAGGTGTCTCAGTTCTCCAAAGCACTCTGAGACGCACTCGGAGAACTGAGACATCCTACACACTTGCACCCATTAACGGGAACACGCAATTGAGGTGCACAAGGTTGGCAGTCAAAGTTTTTGGGACACGGCCTATTACGTTGCAACATTAACCGGAAACAGCGTAGATGTGTGTCGGAGGTCCCGCCTCCTCCAGGGCATATACCCAATTCATGTCATGGCAGACATGACTTTGTTGTGCTTGCTATTTTGTGGATTTGGAATGACATACAGGACAAACATATAGTACCTGACACACAGTGGGGAACTGTGGTCCAAAATTATGTTTTTAAACATTAGCAGTCTTCATACTTTTCTTAATGCATGCTTTTCAAATCCATCCATCCATCCATTCATCCATCCATCCATTAGCCACTAGAAAAAGGTAAAGAAATATTCAGGGGAAAGGGATTTGAAAGTGAAATGGGAAATGTATCAGGCTTTGTCGTGTGGACTCTGGATATTAATTTGTAATGGATAGCTGTCCTGTCTCGAGCATTAATAGTAATAAGACCGATTAGTATGCATGTGGCCAGCAAGCCTTTTCTCCGTGGATTGGGTGTGACAGTGTAGCTTCATTGATAGTGTATGAAGTTAAAGCTCCCCAAATCATTGGAGCGCAGATGCAGAATAAATCTTCTCCAGTTTCTTCACACAAGTAGTATCCACTTCTGAGTGCATCTCACTCACCCACCTCTCATTATACATTTGTAGAGGCGTGAGGCATTCCTCAGCTGCCTTGATCTGGCACTGGCCTTGATAAATGGAGCAGCTCTCATGGAAAATTACATTGCCAGTGCTACGTTCAGAAAGGAGGAGAGGAAGAAATAGATGCACTTTAATGAAAGAGCCACCATTGCTGTTAATGCCAAATGCAGTGCACGGGTATTTCGTCTATTTATATTTACCACTGCACGACCTGATATTGTTTTCCAGTTCACAAATTTTAAGAAGCGTTTATGTGTTCTCTATGTATCTTCTTCAAAATCTAGACTTGAATGTTAAGAATTCAAACTATCTTATCGCCATTGCGACTCTTGACATTTAACTATCCTAACCACAGTGACGGTCGTTGTACGAGATTAATGAGCAGACCAGGCACCCTGTAGTTTGGGATAACTACAAGGATAATACAAATCCTTATCAATTGGTACCCTAACTCTTAAGGCCTAGATACACCAATCCGACGTTAGAAGTCGGACAGCGTTCTGCCCACGGCATGCGCCGTCTGATCAGTGTATAAATTACTGTCGTAAAGTCGGATAGAGTTGGACTACGTCGGGGGGGGGGTGTTTTCAGCAAATTTGTCTATGTTGAATCGGCGTGTCGGGCGGCTGGGCATTTGATTATTATGCACGGGGCAAGAAGAGGAATTGAACGCGAATAAACAGTACTGATGGAAACCCTGGAAAGGGGAATTACTTCTCGCGCATGCGCTGAAGGTACTTAATAGTCGGGGTTGATGCGGTGTGTATTTATATCATTTTTCTACGCGACGTGCTGACGTCTGGGCTGACGCCACAACGGGTTGGCGTCAGTCACATTTGGCCGACGTCGGATTGGTGTAGCTTGGCCTTTAAACTCTAGCTGTGGTCACCTTTTGTGTGTGAAAGTCATGTTGCATATTATAAACAACCCTCACTTCATTGCAGTTAGAGCATTTATTAAATCTTTTTGAGAAAAGTGTTGTTTTTCTGAATGTGTCATTGACAAAATATTTTGTCTCTGAACTGGAATACAGTAGTCTTTTGTTTGTTAAATAGTGACATTGGTCCCAATTTATTTTGGCTATGAGCTTTATTTTCATGCACACCTTCTAAACCGTTGTAATGGTTTCATTGTAGATAAGGGTTCTGTCTGTTCCAAGTTAAGCCCCAAAGACTATGCCAAGTATTTGGTCACAACAGTTGGGATTTTCAAGAGTAAGAACAGAAGATAATTTCTCTTTGAGACAATCTGCTTTTTAGAGTAAGCATGTTTACATATGTGCATGTATGTTTGTCTTCATTATCAGAAAGCAATCACAGACCTGTCAAACAAAGCCCCTGTTATGCTTTGTTTTTCCCTCCCTCTCCTCTAAGCTTTCCATGAAGTGTGTTGCTGTGTCTGGATCAGCCTGCTTAGAAGAGAGGCTTGTGGGGGAAGGGAGCAAAGGCTTGTACAACTAATTCAGCTCATGAAAGACATGTGCAGCAAGAGCAGCTGTCTTCCATTGTTAGCCCGCAAATTTCCAGTGTCCCTCATTTCTCTCCTCACTGCATGAGTAGCAAGAGTTATGTGGAGGGAAGTTAGGAGAACACAATTCAACCAAAACAAATTGTGTTGAATTTGCTTTGCCTTTTCGTTTACGATGAGAGCATCAAATTATGATAAGAAGTGGTCGGTATCTTTTGCAGTGAAAGAGTTGTTGGGAAGTAAAACAGAGCTGGATAAAACTGGGTATTAATGACAAGCTTTGAGTACCTAATGCTTTGTATCTAAGAGTGACCTTTTAATAAATTTCAGGTTAGAATCTGATCCTGGAATTGAGGATTATCTCGGGTTTTCTCCAGCAGACAGACAAAATGTTCTTTTTGAGTGGTGAAATGAGGGAGAGGCTGTCTGTGGGGTATGAGAAGGTGGGCTTTTGGGTGGGGGTAAAAAACTGCCTGAGGATAGTTGGGCAGTGTTATGAATGGATAGACTCTTTAACCCGCTATACACTGAATAGTATGTCACAGGCTCTGCTGCGGCTGTGAGAGGAGCTGGCAGAGAGCTCTTGTTGGATTCCTGAATCCTTGAGGCATGTGGTCTGATTAACAGAACAAAACCCACACAGTGGGGAGGAGCAGACATGGCTTTCCCCCCACAAGTGGAATTTTCTTCCAGCGAGTGGAGAGGTGGCTCAAACGGGGTCGTAATTTGCTATGGCTGGAGTGAAGTTTGCACACTCGTATGAGTACTTCTACACAACATTGGGTAAATTTGCTGAATGTATTTCTTCTATCCATTAAGCAAATTCTGTGCTCTAAAGTTAGATTTTGTAAAATTGAGATTGTCTTTGTTCTAACAGAAACAAGAAACTTGAGCCACCCAGTAAGGTTCTCATCAGTGTGACGCTAAAGTTAAGGGGTTAAGTAAAAATAGATACTGGAAGGCACAGCATTGAGACAAAAACATAGCTAAGTTGCTCTGTCATTTTTTCCCCACACAATGTTCTGTAAAAGTAATGTGCATACACTAAGTGGGGCCTGGACACCAGAGTCTTCAGAGTAATTGCATGTTGCCTGTTTACATGTGGATGCTAAGGATTGTAGTGTTCTGTAGTAAGAAGGGTTTAAAATTTTGTTTCAAGGAATCATTATCTAAGTGAATGGCTAAAACACCACAAAGGTAAATTGTGCCATAATTTTCCATCCAGGACGTGTGGTGTAAGGGTTATTTAATTGTTTCACTGTTTTTAAGACTGCAAATCCCCTTTGTCACATAGACATGCTAATGAATAGGTTGTGAACAACTAACAGCTGTGTTTTTGCCGTTTGTTCTGCACTTTTGGAAAGAGACCAATTCTGAAGGCTGGGTTAAGTTAGATGTATACCGTAGGTAAGTTCTAGATAAACAAAGTAATTGAAAATTAAGAGATCAAATGGAGGGGCTGCCACTTCCATCAGTGGCAGAATATGTGTAAACTGTCAATAGTAAAGCTGATATCCGTTCTGCCCATGGACATTTGCACAAGATAAATACATGGATATAACGCGTTCACATTCCGTCTATGTGAGAAGCATACTTATGCTTAAGGGACTGTGACTGTTTGTCCACTTCTGGCCAACCACTGAGCTATAAAGTCATGTGAGCAGGGTGACAAAATAGTTTTTGAGTTGATTTGAAGAATAGCTTGGTGCTGAACTTACACCGTCACCCTGTGACTTGTCAGTGAAGGCATGCATGATGTGATAGTTTGACTGAATTGTTCCTACATGTCACCCATTTTATCTTGATTATCAACGTTGCAACAGCGGTAGTTAATAGTTCTGTTTCAACAAGAATTGCTCATTACCTTATTTCAATTCAATATGGTTGTAAACACCATTTTATTAAACTCAATTAAACTATGGCCAGTGTAACTAAATGAAGAATTTGGTCATTAGATCTTATCTACTCTGAGAAATTCCATGGCGGTAAATTATTACACCATGGCTTTGTTTTTATCTGTAATATGGGACAATTAGGGTTTCATACTTAGCTTTACAGCCATTTTGGTAACATGTTTTTGTGTCAAACCACCAAGCCTGCCTGGTGACATTCTTGCGGTTTCCAAACATGACATCTCCTGGAAACAATCACGTGGCTTACTGTTTGTGTGTAATCTTGTAATCTTAAAAATGCCTTTTGCTGTATACTTAAATTAAGTCACTCTCATGTCATGTACATCAACCCAAAGGGCTACCTACATCCTACGGTGGCTGAGACGGCTCACAACAGTTGCATAACAACGCCACAACAAATGCAAACACCACAAGATAACAACTAGGGATGCTCCGATCCGATCCGATACGTGGATTAGATATCGGACCGGATATTGGAAAATAAATTGAATCGGGTATCTGTGACAATAGTTCCGATCCACAGAGGCTTATGTGGGTGTGCGCTCCCCGTTCGACCTGTTGCCAATGACGAAGTGAAATGGGGAAGGGCGAGGTAAATATTTCCCACACTTGCCACATTGCCGTGGCCAATTTGTCCGTGTCAAAATTGCATTGGGGAACATCGCTATACAGGCATAAGTTTCTGTATGCAAAGAGAGAGAAAACAAACATGGCCGTATGCAAATTACCTACAGTAATCCCACAATCCTTATAATATATGTAATATAATAATGTGATGTGTTATGGCATTTGCATTTACGTTGTAATTTCATGGAGTTGTGTTGAGGCTGTATGTGCCCAGTACAAGCTGCAAAGTAGAGGTGTGCCTTATCATACCTTCAATGATATTACCGGTTTATTTTTGTGGTTGATAAAAATATTCACTATAAATTAATAAGCAAATTAACACTGTATGTTTGTGATGACATAAACTGGGGGTGTTCTCAGTCCTGCTACTTGCGTCTTTTCTAACCTCATGATCCACAAGCGAGTTACGGCGAACTAATATTACATGCGGTATATCTGGTCGCGACACTTTAAAAAAAAAATTCTTTATTTTAAATGTATTTTTATTAAATTTACTTGAAATCTACTTGGGGGGTGGCCATTTTACTTGGGTGGCCCGCCCAAGTATTAACATGGTGTGGGAATGAATCACTGTGCTTGTACAAGTGCAGCTGCTGTTTGCTATTGTGATAAGATGTGATTTACATATGATCCAGTTAGTCAACTAATTGCAAAAATAATCGATGACTAGACGATTATTGAAATAATTGTTTGTGGCAGCCTAAACCAGATTGGATATTTTGAGGAAATCTGTCATCTAACGTAACACCTGTAAGATACTGTCACTCAACTGAAAGTTAAAGGATTGGCTCTAAGGGCTGGGTCGGTCGGGCTGGGGTGTGAAGCGTCTTTCGTGGGAATGACTTAGGTCTTTTGTTCTCATTGAATTTTTTTGCGTTTTTTTTTTCTTCTTCCCCTGTTATATTTAAGAGTGTTAAGTCTTGGCTAAAATAGAGCAGCCATTCTTATTTGAAAATGAGAAGTTTGAGAAACAAGTTGGATCATGTGCCTCCCCCGTACTGTTCACTCTCTTGCCCCAGAGCCAAAACTTCTTGTCAGCTATGAAAGTGTTTCCTTTTTTAAAGCGAAGATCTTCTCTCATCCAGTGACTGTGCTACTACAGCCATTTCTAACGTAATTACATGTTGCCAGTTTTAACTCACAAACTGGCTTTTGTATTTTCTAAAATAATTGGATAACATTAAGGTATTTGATTGTCTTTGCTGTCACGTAAGTATTTGATATTTGGCACAGTATGGCTGTGCATACATGTTTTGTAGCCGGGAATAACACATCGGAGATGAAAGGATTTTCTTCCCCATTCTAATCCACATGGACAGCTAGGCCCTTGTGATTATTCCCTTCCCGTTCTCTCCACTCATCTCTTTGCTTGCAGGGCCTTTCTATTTCACCCTTAAAAGGGTTGGGAAAGGGGATTATACCAGTGATAGAAAATAAAGGGTGAACATGTCCGTCCTTTGGGACCAATGTCAAACATTCATGATGCAATGGATTCTGCTAGACTGTGGGTAGCTTTACATATTATCAGTACTGGTGGGTCTTATTAGACAGGGGTTCTTGATTATTTAGTTAGTAGTCTTTTAGAACTACTTTTAAAGAATTAATAACTACGGGTGGGAATATATTTCCGTGGGTACCAGGCAGCAACATGTTCTCACAATACAGTGATGAGGAATTATGGATAAAAATATTTCTAATGTATCACGTTTATGTAGCTGAACGAAATGTTTTCATGTCTTTCTAAAAATAAAAAATAAAAAAATAAAAAGGCCCAACATATATTTATGTGTATGGCGAGAGATTTGACTACAAATTCCTCAGCAGGTATCCAAGGCAGAAATGGCGAGGACTGGTTTCAACCCTAGTATTAATAATCAATTATTAGGATTATGGCAATTTTGTAATCGTGGAGTGTAATTGGAAATACATTTTGATTAATTGCACAGCTCTAGGATTGTGACTTGTGAGTCTTTTCTGAGTCATTTTTTATTCAGAAAAAGACCTTGATTGCCATTTTGAGTTATTATTGTTAAACACATCCGAGTATGTTTTCAATGTTCATTTAGATGCACAGTGTTGATGGAACATAAATGTGAATACATGGATTTTGAGATAAATAGCCAATATTACAATTTAAGACAGACGGCATCAATACTGTACCATGAGAGTTAATGTGATATGCAACAATATCTTTATTTTGTCTCACACACCCTTATTATATCATTCTTGATGTTGAATTTATTTTCAAGTTGTGCTCAAAGATGTTAACTATATCTTAACAGAACCTTTCATTTATACTCAATAACAAAAATATATATATATGTCTTTAGGATCAAGTCACTCTTTACTGTCGTTTTGCGTTGATGTAGCAAACTCAGATTCCTTGTCCAGGGCTAGACAGGATTGCACGCATTCGTTAAAATAACAATGCAGCGTTATGATTAAGTTGTCAGCAGAGCAGCCATATACTGTAAACCAGCCCGAGATGGCGAATCACTCTGCCAAACATTTACTGCATATTGACTTGAAGAAAGATTGAATGAGAAACAAGGCATAATAAACCTGGTTTAGCTGGATGGTATTCTCCCATCTCAAATGCAGTTATACTCTTTCAGCTGTCTTGCAGTGTTATGTTGATATAGATATCTTATTTCTCTCCCATAAGCTGTTTGCACGAGTCACTTCATATAAATCCCTTCAGTGCAATGCAAGATTTCCTTTCTTTTGGGATAAGAGTCACATACATTAAGTCACCCCTGTCACAGCAGCATACATGAATACTTGCATACTTAGTGGATATTGCATTACTGTCCTTGCTATTAGTATTACTGTATACAGAAGAACTAAAATGTTTGTTGTAGGTGGAGAAATAGTTCAAAGTTGAAAAATGTGTTTATGTAGAACCATTTATATGCACTCTTGTTTTGTATATATATTGTCAGCGCTATGGTTGTGTTTTGGGCAAAGTAAATATTATTCCTGTAATATACCCCGAGGGACCATGAGCATGTTTGTAATATATTTGAGTTGAGCTATTTCTTGCAACTGGCTCTATACATTCTTCTTAGTTACACATTTAACACCCTAAATCGACTTTACTAAAGAGCACGATCTGCAAGGGAGCATTTGATGTAACATTGCGTTCATGAAGCATATTCTTTTCGTGTAGGTCTATCTGTTCTTGATAATGCATTTATTCAAATGTACAAAATATAATGCAGTAAGTCCTTTGGAAAAGAATTTCAACAATGTGGTGAGGGGATCAATAGAGGTTAATAAAGCATTGAGCTTAAGGCCGGGGTATTTAGTCCTTAGCAATGTATTGCTACCACTATGTACTTTCATATTCAATTAAATTTTGTTAGTGGGGCCTCGCTCTTCAATGTCGATGTTTAAATTATGTTTCATTATATCCGTGAGGGTTGTGTATTCCTTGAACAGAGGGACCATTTGGTTTTAAATTAATCACTGGAGTCATATGTCAAAACTAATGAGGTATTTTCTCATTGTTAATGTTATAGCTGAATATATTACGATTTGATTACACTGGAGGACTCAACAATTTGGTCGCTTAATAATAGGATGTTTAAAGTGCCTGATGCCTTTATATTTTCTTTTCTGTGCTGCCTGACCTAAATTTAGTATAGTGAACATGAAAGTATTTTACTACACTCACTGTGTTAAGACATGCCTATTAGATGTGAGTAGGATGGGAACTACATTTGAGAATAGCACAATTGGCCACTAGAAAACAGTACAATAGTGCAACAACATTGGCAAGATTCCATCCCTTCACAATTGATGCTTCTTTTCCCGATGTCAATGGGTTTGTAAGCGATAGGACGGAACGGAACTGGGCAGAGCTTATCAATGCACAATATACAACTTTGGAAAAACTCAATTTAAACTATAAAGCTGCTCAATGCAGGATATTGAATTTCTAATTGCTACTGCCACACTCCCTTCTTCACATACACGCATGATGTAACATCCGCAGACAAAGGGTGGGAAATTCAAACCTGAATCCAATCTGAAAACCATTGGCCAAAGGCTTGCAGGAGTACCCATTGTGAACAGCTAAGGTGTTACTCTGCTAATTAGAAGATGTTTTAGTCATAAATGGTCAAATAAAAAGTCAGTTGTAAATACATTAATAGGCAAATTTCTACATTAAGCAGCTTTAATTTGTGAAAGACTAGCTGAACGGTTGTTGCATATATAGTTCACTTAGGTGCGTTATTGATTTAAAAAAAAAAAAAAACTTTTTACTGCACTTTTCTTTTCTTTCTTTTTTCTTTTTAGAAGAATGTGGTTGAATTTAATACAAAAATAATCACCTTACTGTCATGATAGCGCCCAGGGAACAGTTTTTTTGTTTTTTTGTAGTTTTTTACTACTTGGCCTCAGCTCCCCAATAATAATTACACATATTAAATATCTATCTGTATTATTCATCAGTCATAGTTTTGGCAAATACCATAGTTGAGCCCCAGAGACTTGAGTGTGACTGTAAATCAGTGGACAGACAAAGATGGTGGATATATCATCAGTATTCGTGGACAGCAGCTGTAGACAGATAGGAGGAGGACTACAATGACTGCAGTGACTGTTTATTTTTATCACGGCATTAGCAGATTAGGCACTCAAACTAACAAGGTCATCAAACTCAGATGGCTGTAAGCAGCAGACCTCTGCTGAGCAGCTGGCAGCACGAGACGAGATTTGGTACGTTACAGTGGGTTTCACTTTACCCCTGTTCCCTTGACAACACTACTTCATGACTTATTAGTGCCTTGGATAATCTAAAGGGTGCAGAGAATCATTTGTTCCAAAATACCCTGCCAATTCCTGCGCTTACACAATTGTGTTGACCTGTGGCCATATCATCATTAAACTAGTGTCTCAGGGACATCGCTGTGCTCAAGCTGCTTTTAACATAATGCCAAATTGCATCACAGAGTAGTTTCAAACCATTCCAGCGCCTTTTTGGTGCATTTGATACTTGCTAATGGAGATTTATTTCCTATTTATCCTGTTGCAGCATGCTCGCAGGAGACTTATCACATGATTCATACTCAGTTGGTCCAAGAATAAACGGTCTAAACAACTTAAGTCTATGTCAGGGGGGTAAAAAGTCTGTAACTAATTAAATTGTCATTTGATGCTGACAAGTGACAACAATTTGTTGTATTTGTCTTCTGTAAACCTATTTTGGTTTCCCGTAGTCCAGGAACTTCTAAAATTCAATTACGTTACAGGTCGCCAAACAGTATATGCCAGTGTTTCCTTCTTTTATCAGTAGATTAATATTATTATTATTTTTTATCACGATGTGCCTGGAGTGGCGGTGGTGTCTGGAGGGCTCTACACTAACTTTTATGCTGACTTTTTCAGTTGGTCGCACCACACATGATTTGGTCAACCATTTTTTGTGGGAGGTGTGCAGCATGAACATATTTGCTTGATAATATAGTCGTCTCAATTTGCATACAATTTGTTCATATGACGTAAAGATTGACAGTGACTCAAGATATAGTGCTGCTCAAAAGTTTGTGAACCCTGCAGGCATGGTCAGAGTTTTTGTATAAAATATTAAAATAACCTTTTTTAAATGTTTAGTCATACCCCAATCTACAATGCTGACATTGAAAATAATGGACTTGAACAAAAAGAATGATAATATTGTCATTCATTCTTGAGCAAAAGTTGTTGATTTAAGAAAAACTCAGATTTCATGGGTGCAAAAGTATGTGAACCTCTCACTTAATCAGACATTGCACCTCTTTTTGCAATGAGAACTTCATCCAAATACTTTCTTTAGTGACTCACATCTACTTTGGGGGATTTTTGCCACTCTTCCTTGCAAAATGCAGCCAATCGAGAGAGGTTGCATGGACGTCTAGCATAAACTGCCCGCTTCAGGTCCCGCCACAGTATTTTGAAAGAATTTAAGTCATGATTTTAACTGGGCGCATCCAGAACATGAATCATCTTGTTCTTCAGACATTCCTTGGTTGTATTGCTGAAATGCTTTGGATTATTGTCATGTTGCATGATCCATCGTCTACCAGGCTGTAACTTCACAAAGGACGGCTTCAGGTTATGATCCAGGATTTTACAATATTCCTCTGAATTTATGATTCTCTGGACAATGTGGAGTTGTCCAGGTCCTGAGGATGAAAAGCCAGCCCAGAACTTAACATTCTCACCACCCTGCTTCACTGTAGGGAGAAGGTTATTTTTGCTGGTATGCAGTGTTGACTTTTCACCAAACATGACTGTACATCTGTTCACAGAAGGGACTTCCAAAAAGCTTCAGTGTTGTCCAGGTACTCGCTGGCAAAGTTGAGATGAGCAGCTTTGATCTTTTTTTGTGAGCAGAGGCTTCTACCTAGCAAGCCTTCCATGTGATTTGACTGTAACAAGAACTGTCTGCAACAAGCAGCGGCTGTCAATTATTTTATATAGCTTTAAAAGAAGACACTGGGGGAAAAAGGCTTTTTATTTATGTGAACATTATTTTGTTCAACACAGAGGGTCCAGCTCTTATAGTAATAGTCATAGTCATGTATTATTTGGTAGTCTTTGGCATTCAGCAGGCAGCGCGTGGTGGCTAGCTTGATTCGTCCTCATACTTAATCTGAACTCATCACGGCTCAAAGATCCGTTGTACTACAAATTAAAACATGCACTTGTGCCGTCACTGCTGTGAGACCGGATGAATTTTCTTCTTCTTTTTTTGACCAGCAAACATTGGAAAGTTGACCGCATTTGTGGTAAATTGGTCGCAGTGTCAAGTCATGCTGTCTGGTTATCTTTTTCACCAGCCATCCGGTGTAATACTGCGTGGCTGCACTCCTCTTAGCCTCCAACTGCTTTAATTAGAAATTTGAAAGAGCAGCAGCTACAATTTAGGAATGGCGGGCCGCCGCCGCTGAATGAATAGAACGGAAATTCTGCATGTAGTTTAGATGTTTTGTGAGCAAGCCTTTTATCAAGGACAATCTTTGTTCAGATGTTACTGTGAAATATTGCACCCAGTATTGCAGCACTCCACTACTACAAATTAGCAATACTTTTACATTTGACATCTTCAAGTTTCATATGTCATTGCTAATATTTGATTTTAATTTCATCCCACTTAAAAGAGCATTTGTGGTGATATTCTGAAATCCAGACGGTTCACTTGTCACGCGTCGATGAAGTGGCGTGTCATCTTTCATAGAAGTCTCATTAAATTGTTGACATCAAGCAGTGATCAAAACATTGCATTATTTACAGTACATTATTACATTAGCCTACATTGCTACAAGGCATTTCACAACTTTTACACTCATCCCGACTCGCTGTCACTCTGCTCTGGTGGGAGCTGCTTGGCTGCTTGCATGAGTTTAGCCCTCGTCTGTGTGAAATGCTTTCGTGCTTGAATACGTTCATTTAAATTAAAAGTAGAATTAGTCTTTGAAGAGATCCAGGAATTGAAGATTGTTTGGATTACAATCCTTCGCCGCGGTGTCCGTTGATGACGATATTCGCTTATGCTAAAAGGTAGGATGTCGTTGTTATGGGGTGTGTCTTTCTGTTTACTTTCATGTTTACTTTCATGCTGAAGGGTGACATAATAGTGTATTTCATCATTTGTGAAGTTAGAGGCAAGGAACTCCCAAGTTAATTTCAGGCCGGTTTCCGAGACGGGCTGCTAGCTAAAGTCGGCGAAAAACACATTGGCTAAAGATGCACTTGTTCCAATAATTGCATATGTTCATACACTCCTATTACAATTTTAACTTTTGTGCGGCTGGGGAATGTAAATAAGGACTTCAAGGAGGCTAATTTGGGAGAATTTGGCGAAATCTTAAATCGACATTTTTCTCCAAAACATCCATTTTTGCCACTAACTCAAAACTAATGTCGTCAACATGCGGACCTTTTTGTCACAAATTCCAAACAACAGAAGACTTGACTGACAAAAAAATGTCCTTAGTAGTGTGCGTGTGCGTGCATTCGGTGCCATATTGTAAAGATATTTCTCTCATGGTGTGTTTTGCAGTAAAATTGTCGCCTCATGGTTGAGAGTTTAGGATTATAATTTCCTTAGTTCTACCAGTTAAGCAAATTGAAAGCAGTTTAACATTTATAATGTCAAACTGGAGGCAATTCAAGGTTCAATGTCTTGCACAAAGTCACTTCGACAGCAGAAATTGTGAGACGGGACTTGAACCACTGACTGACCCTTTGGTCACTGGACGACCCACTTTATCAACTGAGTCACAACCACCCCACCATGGAATTATTTTCTAATCTGTGTCATGAGACCTATATCCAGGGGTCACAAACACACAAGCAACTTGATGGGCATGCATGGCTTGACCTTGAGGACGGGTCTGTGCGTATGTGAATCACTTACAGTTTTGGTCACTCAGTTCTGGTCCCTTCTGTCTACCACATAGATGAAACCTATTTAAAATGTAAATTCCCAGATGGAAAAGAAAGACACCACTGAAGTGATTTTAAGACTATAATCTGAACCATGACTGATCAGAGTATGACAATTCTATCGAAGAGGTCTTTATTTTAACATGTATTTTATTTGAGGCGTCATTTGCAGTCGTATGGAATGCATTGTCATGCTGAAAGTGGTCTTAACTCTTTGACTGCCAGACGTTTTCAGAAAAGGGATGCCGCCAGTGCCAGCCGATTTAAGCATTTTGACTGATT
Organism: Leptonotus elevatus; assembly: GCF_054856555.1. Lineage (NCBI taxonomy): Eukaryota > Metazoa > Chordata > Actinopteri > Syngnathiformes > Syngnathidae > Leptonotus > Leptonotus elevatus. The sequence continues at coordinate 22,474,846 of NC_141241.1, read as the reverse complement.
TTCAAGGTCCACAGAAAATGTTCTGTTTGGACTATGGAAACACACGTACTACCAAATGAAAGATTGGACTTTCATCTTTCATCAGAAAAAAAGAGTTTGTTTCTACCTTATTCCGTTCTTTAGTAATCAACAATAGAAAATGGTTAGTTGCATCCGATTTCGCTTGTTTTGAACTCAAATACGGAGAAATCAAGCTTTTAGTGAAACGATATTATTTCATGCATTCTAGTGAATTTGACACTTCTTTTTGTCCATGAATGATGCCACAAACACCTAAATAGTGCTTTACTTCTATAAAACACTACCACCAAGAATGAAAAAGTGTTTTTTGATAGCAAAATACGTTTATTTACATTCAACAGTGTAACAATTTGACAACAATTTGGCAAACTATTTACAAATGTGTGCAACTGTGGTGCTATTTACAAATATGTGGATGTTTCAACGACAGTTTTTCTTTGTGTAACACTCTCCTGCGTGCAAGAAGACGCAACAGCATTTGCATGATCCATTTTATCCACGCCATTCATGGTGGCATCGTAGTCCAGAAACAGTGTCTTCTCCGTGATCAGACTGTACCCGCTCCTCCGATGAATATGCATTGGACTCGGGGTACTCTTCATTGTCCGATCGAATGTCCGCTTGTGCAGCTCCGCGTTTTCCGGCCTTAGCAGCGCTAGCCGCGCTAGCCGCGCGTAGCCGGTGAGGCTTACAACGTGATCGTAAACACGTCCAGGCTTCCAACTTTGGCGTAGAGCTCGTTGTCATCATCATCGTTGACATCAATCTGCATTGGTCGATGCCAACTCTCCATCGCCCGATCGAATGTCCGCTTGTGCAGAAGTACCCGGCCGGCTATTGTGCGCGTTTTCCGGCCTTAGCAGCGCTAGCCGCGCTAGCCGCGCGTAGCCGGTGAGGCTTACTACGTGATAGTAACAGGCCAAAGCTTCCAACTTTGGCGTAGAGCTCGTTGTCATCATCATCGTTGACATCAATGCGCTTTTTAGTATTGATTGATGCTTTCCGTCTTTGAAAAAAATGCTCAAGCTGAGCTGCTTGTAACCGGTTGCTTGGTCAAGCCATTGTGGCTTGGATCAGCCATTGTCTCCTCAACACTCTAGCTCCGCCTCACGTCTTCTACTGACGCCCACGGTGGGCGGCCCATCCAACCTTGTGCAAAGAGAGTCATCGCTGCCCTCTAGGGGCCAAAACGAGTCTTTGACTAATCAGATCAGCCTGATTCTTTCAGCACAGCTGCCCAAGGCTTTCCTGCACCCGTTTTTGAAAAAAAAAAAAAAAAACATAGGGGACGTCTTTTAACGTCCTCGGCGCCCTTCCCTAGGTTTATGCTAAACGTTTTATAACGTTTATGGCAGTCAAAGAGTTAATATTTAGAATTCCTTGCTTTAATTGTTCTACAGTCAAAATGTTAGACACAACTCTCTCAGGATGATATAGTGTAGTTCTACATCAAGGTATACAAGGCCCATAATAACTAAAGACACTTAAAATTTCTTTCTCAAAGTATCAATTAGAACTGAGCATTATCATTTTTGGAAAGTCTCAATGCTCTAACTACATTGAGGTATTATTTTATCATTTATTAGGAGAATTGAGGAGTTGTATCCTTGAACTTTCTTCATTAGGTTGAGAAAAGTTAAATACTGAGTATATGATTGTGGGGAGTTTCTGGAGAATCTCTCAGCATGATTATTGTTTTGTTGAAATTAATTATCTTCATTTTTTATCTTTTGAAATACACTTTGGAACTCAGCAAAGGAATATTTTGTTTAATTTTGAGGAAAGATCCACCTTGTTGACTGATTTGATAACCCTTGAGCTGGTTAATTTATTATTAGGGCCACAGCTGTTGTTATATGAAACTATTGGGATTCATGAATGACTCACTTGGTACGTTTTCAGTGCAGTCTAATATCACAAACTGATCCAAAAGGAAATCGGTTTAGCTCGTCGGTGTCCGGAGGTGTCAATGATGACAGCCTCTCAGTTTCTTGTCTGGTTTCCCTTTGCTGGTAGATAACATTTAGTATTGCAGAGCTGGCTGACAAGAAAGAAATCCTTGTGGGCTCAGCTCAGTTTATCTGGATTTCTTCTCTCAGCACAGCCTCTTTCCATGTTTGACGTGAGTGCATGACCTTGACAAGAATGTAGCTCATTGTTGTTTTCAACTGAACTCTGGTCAGGGTTTGAGGAAGAGGAATGGGCAAAGACAGTTATCCAATCCAATCTACTGTAAATAAAAGTCACGTTTGATATCACTAAAACGTTTTTATTCTTGTAAAGACTTCTAAAACTGTTTTAGTCCTTAAAATTAAATGAAGATAAATTAATAGCAACTTGTTTCACTGCATCTCAAATTATTTTACCAGTTTACCAGTAAATAGACTATAAATTATGTTTAGCTTGCCAGCATAGCTTCTAGCTCTACCCACTCTGATGCACTTAAAACCCAACCCCCTCTCTTTTATTTTACAAACAATGCTAGGCATAGCTTCAAGGCAGCAAGCTGAGCCAGGAAAAGGAAAGAATTAGGTCGGCAAGGTCATGTTGAACCAAGGCAAGTGGAAAGTATACCAAACCACCTGCCGAGTGTTGGTCAGTCAACCACACAGCCTTTTGGCCACTGTCTATGCAGCAAGTATAAAAAGGCACTGTGAATGCAATGCAGTGTTGCTGCAACTAACTGACTAGCAAATGATTAACTCTTGATGCTTGACTGTTATTTAAGCTCGCTCAAAGTTCTGCCTGAGGCTTGAATAATAAACTGGCTTGGTGGAGGTTTGAGGAGTGGACATAAAGTGCCCTGCAGTTTTCTTTATGGAATGTGCCTCTGAACCTTACCAAGTACGGTGCACATTTCAAAGTAATACTGTTGGAAAATATATTTATAAACTCATGGAGATTTTGTCCATGTGAAGTCAAATTTAACAAAAATAATGTCAGTCACTTGTATTACGGTGCAGCAACTCTGAATACAATATTTACATTTTTTTCAATGGCATTTGTGTGCACTCATCTGACAATATTACTATTTTTACATCCAGTACTAAACTGTGTTGGCAGCTAAAGGATTACTGAGGCTACGGTTTTCACATGTTTTTGTTATACAAAACAGCATACCCCTGAAGGATTCTGTCAGGATTGGCTCATAAACCAACATGAGGCTCCAGGCTACTGTCACCTGCACATCATGGTCAAAACTGCCAGGTGTGAGTGTTCATAGCTCAGAAGCCAGGAAGATGAGGGTTTACATAGATTAAGTGACTAACAAGTATGACTTACTGACTGTTCACACCTAACGCTTTAACAAACCTTGCTTTTGGCTGTATAATGCCGGTAATTATTGTCATCCATTATTCTGTACTGCAGACATGGGACCTGGCATAAAGGAGCCTTTGACTAGTCTGCAGTCAATTATAAATGGCTTGTAAATCGGGCATCAAGTGTTTGCTGCATGAAAGTCTCCTCTGTGAACCACCACACCACCCACAGCAAAAAAAAAATTGTTATAATAGATCAGGATTATCGATGAATCTTAGCTCACTTAAATTCTATGTAGGCTTGCCTCGTCAGATGATTGTCTTTTGTATGACATTAATAGCCCAAAATTTGTAGCAGTAGTTGGAGTTATTTTGTGTTTGTGTTATTGTGTGTTCACATTGGCCACATCTTAATTGAGAAGATTGGGAATCCCCACATTGATCTTGCCCTGTGGTACTTTGCCCTGTATACCCCCCCCCCCCAATCACTTTTACTTCATATTTTGCATATAGCTATTCTAATGTCTGTTCTTTTATAGTATTTGCAGATAGCTTCACAGGGATAGGCTTACAAGGAGATGTCTTGTAAGATGAGCTCTATGTAGGTTTCATGAATATGTTTACTGTATTTCCTGTGTACATGTTTCCACAGTGTTTGTGTAAATACTTGTTATTTGAAAGGATGTAACTCTTGAAGTCGATGTTAATATCCTGTTAGCATGTCAGTGAGATTTTACATTGACTTCAGCACTACCATTACCGATGTTTTTAAGCATGTCTTAATCGAAAATGGGCATATTGCGTAATTATTTTTTGTTGCGTGTTTAGTTTTACAGTCAACTACAACTGTGGTATCATTAAATAGTTTAAAGCTCACTCGGGGAGGGCAGAATCGCAGAACGTCACATGCTTGCTGCGCAAGTAACATGGTGCATTCAGGGTACTTACATAACTAACATAGGGGAATTGCAGACACAACACGTTGTTTGGCACATTAATAGTTTTCCTTCATTTATAATGTTTTTAAGATCAAGAGAAGCCAAAATCGAAGCCATCACCTTCATTAATTGCTCAGACCTAATAGCCAATAAAAAAATGTACTATTAGTGGCAGTGTTGTACCTGAATGAGTTCAGTGAACAAAATTTCATGAACTCGTTCATATTTTGGGTGAACGTGAACTGAACGTAGTGTGTTTCTGCGAACGGGCTGAACGCAGTTCATATTTATTCATGGGTGCCAGGTTTTCTCTTGTTATACTACAACAGGAAAACTCAGGTAAATACACCATAAATTAGCCTGAATTAGGGGCTAAAGGTAATTATTTGGCAACTCCAGCAGCTAACATGAACTATGAACTGAACTCGTTCATTTAAAAAATTGTGAACTTTGAACTAGTTTGCGTGGAAAATAAACTTTCCCAACACTGTTTAGTGGGATACACTTACATATGATTTGTGTGTTACATTTAGATTTGCAGAGATAAAAAAATGATGTCAAATATGTAAACATGTTAATGGCAAATAAGTTCCAATAAATTAGTGGAGACTTTCTACGCATTAACTGAATGATCAATTTCTCAAAACACTGTGAGAACAGTGGCAGTTACTCAGGCATACATACTTACTTATCCCCCCACCCCCCGTTTAGTTTTTTTTAAACCGGCTCATGAAGGCTCCAAGTTTGCAGTTGTAAATGTGTGGCAATGTACAAATAATGTGCTTTACACAACTTACCTCCCCCTCACGTTGATGTTGGCATCCTGCATTCCAAAGGATTTGTATGTACGTATGCGTAAAAGAAAAAAAAAGTTAAAACAGAGCGAGAGAGCGGAAAAAGTGAGTGGCAAGCACAGAGACTATAGTGAGAAAATGATGAAAAGAAACTACTGTTTTGTGTCTCACTCATGTTAAGCACCACTAAACATGACGAGGTTCAGCAGTGATGTGTGCATAACTGTTATTGCAGAGATGATTCTCTCTGACCTGTGACAGCTGTCTTGTGTGAATATGCAACCATGACAGTAACATTCATTCATAATTCAGCACCCAACAAGAGTTTTGTGTCGAACGGGGTTATTAGATTTGAATGAGGGCCGCTGGTGAAGACTTAACGATTGACCCTCAGCCTTGTATTTCAGGATTATGTTATAACATTTCCAAAACGCTAAAAATTGGTATTTTGCAGTTATCCCTGCAAATGTTAACAAGTTACAACAAACTGTCTCCGGTGGTCAGCATAAGAGATAAAAACAAGGCAGAGTTATAACCTGTCTATTGACATTTGCCTTGCCAAATGCACACAACCACACTCATAAAAAAAAAATTTAAAAAACGAAAAAATACTCCAAAACGCTGACAACTGGTCGAGGTTCTCTGAAGGAAAACAAACGGCGGTGGCCATTACAGGAAAAGACTGTGCGTTATGAGATTTTCCCACAAATACGTCACAGCTATTTGTGCAAAGAGTCCATATAATGGAAGATTTCAAATTTTGAATGAATTGTTTTGTAACCAAACATCAATGTCCACAATCCATTTCTTAGTCTTAAAAGGAACCCTGGCTGTAATGACAAGTTTGCTCTATATTATTTATTTGGTTGTTACCAACATAACTATGATATTCAGTTTTCATGAATCATTTCCAGTTTAATACATTTCGTAGAAACTTTATTTGGACGTACATTGTTATTTACGTCGCAACGCATTCAGTGCGCAGTGACGTTGAATGGCTGCTGGCTCTCTGCCAAGCAATGTGAAACGCCTATAAAAAAAAAAGCAAGGTAAGCCTTGTAATCTCATAGTTATGTTAGTAACAACCAAATAAATAATTTAGAGCAAACTTGTCATGACAGTCAGGGTTCCTTTTAACAGTAATGAACAAAATAAAGCTGACATTGATGGGCTCAGTATTGGCCTGCTATGAGCAGGTTATAGTACAATAATAGTAAATCCAGACAGTTTTACCATGTTCCTCTTTCAACACTGTGTGGTATGCATAACACTAATCTAAAGTTCACTGGCTCTTTGTAAGTCAGTTAAACATTACTCTTGTGAGTGTGTCTCATAAGAAACTGGTGTAGGATTTCATTGAAGAAAACTTTGATGACACTCCAACATTGTGGTTTGGAGAAGTTTTTAAAATCTATCTATGAAGTCTTGTGCAAAGAGAAGATGCTTCATGTTGACATTTTGCATAAGTTAGTAGATCCTTGTGTGAACATTACTCCTCTACCTAACATAAAATATGTGAACAAACTGTGAAATAATATAATTATGTAACAAGTGAAACTGCAGTGCCTTGGAAAAGTATTTGCTCTCTTTTTTGCATAGTTTTTTCTCCTTAATGTTTAAGATCATCAAACATGTAAATGTCACACAAAGGTCCCCCAAGTAAACAATTAATTTTAATTTTTAACGGTGATTGTATTTATTAAGCAAAAAGAAACTGTTCAAAGTTACCAAACCCAAGCTTTGAGTCACAACTGAAGGATGGATTTTCTGGTCAAGAGCAGAATTAATAGTTCTGTCAATCACAGCAAGTTGTCCAGGTCTTGAATGAACAAAGCTGCACAAGATCATCATGATGGGCATTTTCTGACAAGTGTTCATTTTTCGTCTCGTCAGTCCATAGAGTACGGTATTCTCCAAAATGTCTTGGGAATCATTCAAATGTTAAATTTGCAAAAGCAAGAAGAGCCTTTATTGTCTTTATGGTTTCGGCAGTGGTTTTCACCTCGGAACTGTGCCATGAAGATTGTCGAGTCATGACCACTGGCCTTACTTAACTAAGGTGATGTAGGCCTGCAATTCTTTAGATGTTGACCTGGCTTCTTTTTTAGTAATGCACAATAACTCTGTTTTTTCACCAATACCAGGGCGATAATTTCCTGCTTCTCCATACCAATGCAGATGACAATCTTTTTTCTTTTTTTTTTGGTATACCACACAGTTTTTGTTGTTGTGTTTTTTTGTTTACATACACACTTAATGTACCTGACATTAATACAGCTGTAATCACAATAACAGTTCTGAGTCTTCAAATGTAAAAATGTCATTACAAAAAAAAAATGTTTTGGTCTTTTAAAAATTCCAAACTTTTTGCAAGTCTCAGTTCAGATAAATGCTGAAAGTGCATCACTTAACCAAAGTACAGAGGGGGGAAAAATCACATATGCTCCTCCGTCTCAGCACAGCCTCTTACAGCAAACAGTCCAGGCTAACGTTCATTCATAGCCTCATACTATGCGCATTGTCCCTCAGGACAACATCCATATTCTTGTTTATGTTCCGCTGCCAAAACATGATTTCGACAACCTCGCACATCGCTGTTGCTGTGTCTGAACCCGATAACCTTTGCACAACAGCATTTGCGCTATCAAGCTGAACGTAGTCAGTGGACTAACGTCAGACGTCCATATGTCTGTGGTAAAACTGACATTGTCCATCAGAGAATTAACATCTATAGCAACAACATTGTACATTTCTGGTAAACATGTCTGCAAAGTAGGTAGCGTCGGCTTGCAATTAAGTACAAATAAAAAATCTAATCAAAAAGGCCCAGACTAGTATTGATGGCCGCGCCATATGTTTTGTCATCTGGCAGAGGCTTGGCACTAGACGCTCCTAAGTGACAGTAACCAGACCGGTCCAGTTTTATTTATATCAGACTCATGAATGTGACGTCATTTTGCTCTCCATTATCGGTGTGATAGTTCTTGTGCATCCTTAGTTCCTTTGTGACCTCCTGGATGAGTCATCAGTGTTCTACTGGGGTAATTTTTGGTTGGTTGGGAAAGGTCCAACACTGTTCCTTGTTTGTTCCATTTGTGGATAATGGTGCTTGTCTTGGTTTGATGGAATTCAAAAGCTTTGGGAATGGCTTTGTAATCCTTTTCAGACTGAAATACTAAAGCCAATTGAAATAAAATAAAGCAATTCAAGTATCTTTATTCTAAAACTATACCGTCGTGCTCATAGGTTTATGAGCACAACTGTAATCATTACAAGTCCCTACAGCAACTCAGAACACCCAAAATACACACTCAGGGTTGAAAAGGATATTAAAGCTTATGTTCCTTTCCACCACTTTCTTAGTATATATGCAATATACCCTATAGCAATATTTACAACAACACTCTCACTCACGCTTCTATTCTGCAGAAAGATCATCTTTGATGGCTTTATCTTGTTTTTTGCACCAGGGCCACAGAACTGTCATCTTGCAGTATTTCTTGCCTCATCAACTCAGCACGCCACATTATGCATCAGAAACTGATACACAGTGATTAAGATATCATTAGACTTGGCTCTGTCAGGCTGCACACATTAATACGCCATTACGTTGAGGATAATCATCTCCTTTAACAAATATGTAGCCTCTGTTGTGTAGGGTTGTTTTATTACTTTTATGTTAATTGAGATAGTTGTAATCAAAACATTCCCATTGGTTGAGCGAATAACGACAATGTGGTATTGCACCTACTTTTTTTTACCCTTCTTCTTCTAATCAAAATAGTGCCAATGAAGATAAATGTCTCACTAGTCACTTTGTTTTTAGTAGATTAAAATAGTGTCTGACACCCGAGTGACATTGCAATCTCCAGTGCTAGTCTTCTTGTATTGATCTACAATAACTTAATGCTGAATTTGAGACAACCTGTCGGTAGGAAATGTCTCTCTGACTTACAACATTCAACCTCATAGCGTTCCAGGCCAACAAAGTTGGAAACAACAAAATAACATGGCTTACGACAAGCCAGGCAGCTTTTTGTTTGAAAACAGATTCGACTGATCGCCAATCGGGACATTGAGATGTTTTGATCTTTAATAAATTAGTGGATGGTTGTCTGTCTGATTTTGTGCCCTGCAATTGACTTGCAATGGAGTCATTTCTAAACCCAAAGTCAACGGCGACAGGCTTCATCTCCCTGTGACTTTGAAAAGGATAATCGAGAGAGAAAATAAATGAGTGCTACTTAAAAACAAGTTCTCCAAGGTAGAAGTCTTGCATGATCACACACGTCATCTAACAAAACAAAGAAGACATTTTATTACTGGATGTGTTGCACCAATATTGCCGAAGTATTTCCAAAGGGACCATTGTTGCGAGTGTTTTTGAATCATCATAAAATAAAATTTGAATCATCATTAAAAAATGACTTGCTTTTGAAAATACTTTTGTCGTGTGGGGAACCCACTTTTTATACAAAGAACAACATTGCATAGGACATTTGGGGGGGCGTTGTCGGCGCTTCCTAGTTAGAATGAGACACCATGTAACTGAAATGCCTTGTTTTACAGGCGACATTGAAGTGAAATGTGTGGCAAGATTTAGAAAAACATACAGTTGGATGTTACAATGTCAACGTTACTCTAAAAAGCGTTATGTTCAAGAAACAACTAGTTTATTGTTTTTGAAGAGTATTTGATTAAAATCAACTCATATTCTGTACGGGGAAAAGAAAGGTTGGTATCAATGCATCCCTCGCCTTGTGTCGCTGTAGCTGTTAAATCACCACCAGTCTTCCTGTCTCGCTTTCCTCCACCCACACACACTTGTCTAGCGCCAGTGCACTCCATCGGTTGCTCCCTGATGACTCGCTCCTCCCTTCCTGTCGTTTTCCTTCTCCATGTAGGCTGACTGTCTCTTCATTGCTGTCACAGTGTCAGAGCAGGTGGAATCAATTCCTGACCCTATGCACCCAGCGCCCTGAACACAACTAGCTTTTTAAGTGAGGGATTTAATGAGTGATCACTCTGCAAGATGACTGGCGGCAGGGGTCAGTCACACATGCCTGTGTGGAAAACTGGGAGAAGGGTGGATTGGACCAAACCTGCATTACAAAGACACACAGTGCAATTCTCTTTCTGCGATTCAGTTCTAAAGATAAAAATTTAAAAAAAGACAGGAGGATGGTATTGCTGACTTAACTCCTTATTACTAAAGAGAGATTGTCTTGCGTGTGACAAACATGTCCTCCATGCACAATTTTTACATGCGCCAACTGTGGCGTTCGTTGAGTATATCTAAGTGCCATCTCTGTACGTGTTTACATAATGGTTCAGAATTCTCTCATGGGTCTCTCTGAATGTCCTCTCTTTTTTCCCCTTGCAGATGGAATCTCCTGTCTCAACACCAGTCCCTCCCCCCCTTCATCTTTTGGCTGCAGTAGGCAACAGTGAGATTGCCTCGCCATGTGAACAGATAATGGTGCGTACACGTTCAGTAGCAGTGAACACATCCGATGTGGCCCTATCCACGGAACCTGAGTGCTTAGGACCCTGTGAACCTGGTACAAGTGTCAATCTCGAGGGCATCGTGTGGCAGGAAACCGAAGATGGTAAGTGCACTATTTCCTCTGTATGATTGTGAGAGAAAAAAATGGTTTGGTGTGATATGGAGGAAAGTATATAAGTGTGTAAAGTGAGTTCTTTATTAATAGATATGTTGTTCAACATAATTTTTACGAGTATAAAATGAAACACCCTCATATATTGCGGTATTGTGCAGCTGGGAACCGGTTTTATCCAGAGACTTGGAGCAATTCTGCTTTTCACGTTCAAGCCAGTCTGTTGAAAAATGAGCCTGGGATTCTCACAAGCTATAAAACCAGTGCTGTGACTGTCAGTGTTTTTCTCTGCAAATACTGGCCTGTTCAGTTTGGTTTGGCTCAGCTAGTCAGCACAGTTTTATGTTGCTGTCACAATATGGGTGCATCAAGTTGTGTGTTAAAAGCAAATGTCATGGCTCACACTGGTGCACAAATTCAAAATTAGTTCACCTGCTAATAAACTGAATTTGAATTGCTTGCATCTTTACTATAAGAACACAGTTGTGAAGGCAAGATGTTTAAAAACAACAAGAAAACACGCTATAAAAGATGTTACCATCCTTGGAAGGCTTTCTTCAAGGTTTTGGAGAGTGTCAGTGGAAATTTTGGATGAGAACATTTGTGAGGTCAGACACTGATGTTGGATAAGATTACATAGCTTGCTGCTCTTGTTTTCAGTGTTTTATTAATAGTGGGCTCACATTTGACAGCTTTAAAGTTTCTTTGAATATGGTTTGTTTGATCAAGTGTGAACACTTCATTCTAACCCTGGTGTGCTCCAAGCAATTGGACCGAGAGCTGAAAGAGTTGGGTCTTAGTCTGATTTTAAATGAACTCGAATGTCATTTGGATCAGTTCAGATAAAAGATTAAATGCAGACCAACAATGCAAACCAGTGCTAAAATGAAGGCAGAAGGCAAAAAATCCTGAATAAATAATGGTTAAGTCCGGTTCAGTGCTGCTTGATTGCGGCATATAAGTGCTTATGTGCGAAGCAGGGGGACTCTTGGTCCTTAATTATAGTTAGACGCTTTTTGTAAATAAGATGTTAGCATTGGGTGATATGGCATTTAAAAAATTTAAATAAATAACAGTTCCAAAAAAAAGAAACAAACTGATCTCTTGGTTTTAATAAAGTTTATGCCCGTCAGTATAAGAAAAAGCAAAATTGTCACTGAACCTATCCAAACAAACCTAGCTCTTGTTTGTTCTCCATCATGTTGTCAGTGCAAAATGTGCGTCAGCAGGCTACAGAAGCAGCTAAGGGGAAAAATTTATGGATGTGATCCCCTAAAAAGTTGTATTGTATTGATTCAAGCAATATTTTGTCAAGCCCGATAAGTTGGTAAAAATATTATTAAATCCAACAAACATGCGTATCTCAGAAGGTAGCATAAATTGAGCGTTGAAGGTTGCGTCACACAATATACCACAAATGCTGACCAGTGGTGTCGTGACTTTGTCAATATGCTTATAACTGGGCAACTTTCAAGCCCTGTCTACACGGGTTTGCCTACGGGAGATATTTTTCTGCGTTTCGCCCTGTCATCCACACGATTTTTTTCATTAAAAACAAAGGTGTCAAAAAAGTTCTGGCAAAAGTGAAGATTTGGAGAGTTCTCCGGATCCGCGTTTACGTGTGACAGTCGTAAATGGAGATTGACGTCATCACATCACTACACACATCACACACACACACACAACTGATATGCGTTATATGCTAATTCCTAAACAAGAACTTTTGTTGCATCTGGCTTGTGTGCTGCTTGTGCTGTGTACTATTCCTCAATAATATAGCTAAGCTACATGCTCCAATTTACATTTCCACTATTTGTCTTTGTTATAAACAAAGTATTTCCTATTTTAGACCATCAAGGGGAAAAATCTTGAAAATGAAATGAAGATCTTTCCATAAATCACTTCATCTTTGTTAGACACTATTCAGCAGTCGGCTATATGTTAAAAGATTAGCCAATTGATTTCCCCCTTAGTTAAAGCTTTGTTAAATGCACACCCTCCTTGATTTGGCCAGTGCCCTTACATAAGTCATCAACAGATCATCCTTCCCAATCAAGTCCGAAGATTAGTTGTTTCTGTAGAGGCCAACTCCTTTAACCCCTTGTGATTTTCCTTCCAGCCCAGGGTTGGTCTTGACATATCCTTTTTCTTTTCTGCTCACAAGTATCCTGCCATTCACCCCGTGATTGTTCTTCATGCGAACTGAGAGCGAGTCAGGCAAGAGCCTGCGGCAGGGGTGGGAGTTACACAAGGCGACTTCTGTTAGTGACACAAACATGGCTCAGAGCCAACACCAGCACTGTATTTGTCTTTTCTTATTCTTTGCCTCTCACAATGTGACTACCCCCACCTTTTCTCGACATATCTCCCCCCCCCCCCCCTTCGTAGTTAGAGGTTGTCCTTTGCCTGCACTCTCTTGAAACTGCTATTTTGGCTAAAACAGACTGTGGATTGGTCTGCTGAGTGGCATGGGGGAATACTTTAAGTGGTTTTCAAATATTACGGTGGGAAACTACCGTAGAGGTTGGTGTTGAAAGGGGCTTTGCGGGATGAGGGTACTGGGGGAGTTAACTGTGCAGGTACAAGCCAGGTGGTAGAAACCATCAGGATAATTTGTATAACACTTTTTGACACATCCAAATATTTAGTCTTTACTGTCCTACTTTACCTCTTTTTGTTGGGGTTCTTGTTGCAGAAGTACAATGGATTTTGTTGTGTACGGTAGATTCACTGCTATGGTTGTATTGCTTATCAGAGTTGTCACTTCCATGGCTACATTTACATGCAGTCGATATTTCTGTTAAGGTGACATCATTTCCGCTTTTAGCTTTCTACGGTCAAGTCTATTTCTCCATGTTTATATACCTTTAGTTGTGTATTTCCGGTGGGATTTGCACCATGGCAACTAGAAAAATCAAAAACAGTGCATTACGTAGAAGCGAGTAATTTACACCTTGCTGTAGCTTACACTGTCACAACACAGCACGTCTCCATGTCACATTTATATTCTTTTTTGTTTTAATTGAGTTACCGGTATGTGGTTTCTTGCGGCTATGATCTCACGCTATTTATGTAGCCGAAGGAAGCTACCACATCCCGCCAACAAACACTGCAATGGAAACACAAGCCTATTTGGGGTTTAATAATATGACAAACCAAACTGAACACGACCACTTGGTTGGAAACAGGGCTTAAGAGATTAATGAAAACAGATTTCTGACATTGTTTGATATCTGAATATGGAGAATGAGGAAAATAAGTCCAGCGTACTATCAGTAAAAAGCAAGAAATATATCGGGAAAACATAGCAGGGGCCATCCTATTTAGTAGTGTTTTTTAACAATCCCATATGCCACGGCATGACAAGTCTCATACAAAGCTGTTTAAGCATGTACTGTGTGTGTGCGTATGCATTGCATTTGGCATGCCAGCCAACAGCTGCTTCATCACCTCTGCCTTTGAGCCTTGTGGGAGTAAATGAACAACAGACCCCATGTAATTGTGTGTGTCAACCAAGTCACTGTGTAAGAGAAAGAAATGGATCAACAAGCAGCAAACAAAATGCAATCACAGTAGCTTGACCTCTGGACATTGATGACAAGAATCTTGCTTGATAAGGCACAATCCATTTTTCCTCCTATGTGGTTTGAACAAAGATGGAGCATCTTATTCATCTTAGTCTGGAATAATACTACGGCATGCTTGTGGTTTATAAATCTTCGCTAGTTATGGGGATTATTGCCCCGGATTACCAGATCACTAAACTAAATTCAATCAGATTCTTTTTCTCGGGTGATGATGGAGGAAAATGGGTCATTAGAGGAGAGGAAAAGCAAATGTGTGCTGTTGAGTCAGTCTGGTGGCAAGTGAAGCGTAGACAGGAGAAGGGGAGACTGTGGGGGTAGGGGGTCATAACCATGGTATTTTGAGGCCCAGTACTGACACAAATCCCCTCAGCACAGAGGAGGCAGTGGCAGCTCCCAGGGTCATGTCAGCATAGCGATGGGCCAACCCCTCCCAGGCTTAGCATGCTGATACCTCCAAATGTCATCTCTAAAGTGCTGGAGAGGTTTATTGCTCTTGAAATACAGCCCAGAATGCACTGGCTTCTTTCTGCTCTAGGGTAGAAGGAACACAGAGGGGCCTCTTCGGCCAAATAGTCCTGCTCACTGCCAGTGCACCCTAACCCCCTCCCCCAAAGCCTCACACACACGCACGCACACACCTGCATTACACAGCAGCTTGTTCCCTAAGCAGGCCCCACAGATTCTTAAAATCCCAAATACAAAAATAATATGGGCTGCTTGTGATCAATGTTTGCCTCGTGGATTATTTATGCATTATCCATTACATCATAGTAGCATGAGGAGCACTGCTTTGAGTGCATGGGTTCAAATCTATGTGGCATTTGAGTCGAGGAGAGGTTAGTGTGGATGTGTTATTTATATACTTTTTTTTGGTGTGTGTGAATTACTTGCCTTTGTTTTACTTCTCTGAATCATTTTAGGGTGCTAAAAGTCGGGATCTAAGCTCACCTTTTTCCACCAAGTAGTATTCTATGCTTCAGTTCACAACAGTGCACATTCTTTTTTGCATTTCATTTGTAAAGGTTACCAAAACATCTAAAAGATATGTCCCACTTTTCTGCACTTGTGTTTGTGCACTAATTGCAGTAGTGCAATATGATATTGTTGCGCGATCCAACTTGAAAAAGGCAGCGGATTACAAAAGAGAGAAGAATCAAAGCAGGTCTTTCTTTGTTTACAGATCATGTCAGCACGAAGCACTGTGCCATGCTGTGTTTTTCTTTCTTATTGAATTGCCAGGTTATTCATGGCTGTTCTGCTGTGTGTGTGTGTGTGTTGCAACACCCCACTTACACACCCTGCAGTGGAAACACAAGCCAGATCAGGATTTACTGTTCTATATGGTAGCCTATAGTGTTGACTGTTGAACCAAACTGAATCAAGTGGTGTAAATGTGGCTTATAGACACTTAGAGGCAATGTTTTATTGCTCTTGTGAAGACTACCTGAGCAGTGGCTTCAGTTGTTGCTGTGACAGCATAGCATGGTCTGCTCTTTAAGTTTGCTGCAGAATCTGTCTTTCCAATAGTGGTTTGTCTCAGAAGAATTCAGAAAATCTGTGACAAATAATGGTTTCATCATGATGAACTTGCATAACAAAAAGGGTACACATTTTGCTTCCATGTATCACTGTGTTGGTTTCTGTATATTAGCCAATAAATTCTCTTCAAAAAGGGGAAATTTTAACACTCTTTGGTTTCAAGGTTCCTTAAAAGTTTTGTAAATTACTGTTCAGTGCATTTCGATAAATCTGCAGGCTTGAGATACTTAAGTCATAAATTTAGTCTTTGGATTGTGTTACAAGAGGTTGCCAGAGTGAGGCCATAGAGACTTGCTCCTTACTCAAATTGGCCTGGAACTCCTTTTTTCCAAGCGCGTAAATAGCCTTGAAAACATCAATCATACCCCTGAAGGAATTGTAGTCCCTGCCAGTGTTTGTCATAAGATATCATGTTTGCTATATACATGTCAACGAGTGCTTGAGCAATGTGTCTTTGGCAGAACTGTCTCTTAATCTCAGCACCATCTCCTTAAAGGAAAACGCCAGAGGGTTTGTTTAAACAAAATACTTAAAAAAATAAAAATAAAAATAAACGGAATGTGTGTGTTATCACATTCAGGTTTAGACAAAGGTCTTGACATGCATGACTGCTAATCTTAATATACTAACACAAAAAATAAGCATATTCTGATGGATTTTTCTATCCATCAACAACTGTGTGTGGCTGGTAATGTTCCAGAAGTGCAAAGCATACTAAAACTTCTTCTGCATCTCCTTGGTATGAGAAAATTGACCTTTTCGCAGGCTGTCATTCCTGTCAGTGAGAGCAACTTCACATTTTATGTCCTATGAGCCGGATTGTAGCCTGCAAACATTTCAGATGGGGCCCAGATGGAGTTCCTGTAAAAGATGTAGGATTAAAAATAAAACCTTGCTTGGCGTTTTTGTCTGTTAGCCACATGTAATTGATTCCTGTTTGACTGGGAACAATGTTTATGTCATTCCTGGTTTTCTTCTCTGCTGTAATACAATTGACATTCATCAAGTTAAACACTTCACAATGGCTGATCCCTAGTATGTATTTTTAAATTGAAAGTCAGCTAATTACTTTCTAAATTAATTTATTATTGACTGTAAAATGTCGGGGGGGGGGGGGGGGGGAGGACTGTGATAGAGGTCCCTAAGCTCATAATATCATTAGAACGTTATGTTTTGTTCAGCACATTAGTCTTAGAGGAAGTTCATGCAGAGTGCAAAAATTGCTTTTCCATTTTCACATTTGAGATTTTATTGGCATATATAGGATGCTAAATTGATACTTTTAGCTAATGCTTTGAGTTCTTCAGGTTATTAACATCCATTTTTTCTACTAACATTTCTGGTCTTAGTGATTGTGAAGTTCAACTTAATTTTATACACAATACCTAGAAGTACAGAGAGTAGAGATACATTTAAAAACAGACTTCACTGAAATAATATATCATATCTCAGATACTTCATTTATCTGAGTGAGCGTTTTCATGGCAGCACACCAGCTGTATTTACATTTTCTTCTCTATGCATTTACATTGATTACTGGGATTTTCACATCTGTTTGGCAATCATAAATACCTAATTGTGGTCCTCCATCTTTACATAAACAAAACTTTTAGTTCAAGCAATCCATTTCCTCCTATACCGAGAGATAATAAATCAGATTACAAAAATCTGCTATCAAATCAGATTTTTTTCAAGGTCACACATTAATCCTACTGAATCCCCGTAGAGTGTATGCAGAGCAGAGGTCAGCCAGTAAACTTGCAACCTCTTAAAAACTTGAAAAACAGGAACTTTTATTTTGTCCCTGCAACCTCATGAAAAGTGTTTAAACGGAAGAGAGGTTACAAGTCCGACTGGAACGGCCATTCACCCGTGCAGCTGCACAAAATACTCTTGACTTAAATTTTCCTCTCCCATTACCCTCTTTTTCATGTAATCCCATACAAGTACGCAATAGAGTTCGGGGCCTCCCAGAGGCTGCCATGTGTTGCTCAACAGCACTGAATGGAAATGAGTGGTCAAATTACTGGCCAATTCCTCTCATTAATGCAGACTTCACTCAACTGTCTTGGGTGACCCTAATGAGTGTGTCATTAAGTGGGCCAGTGTGCGGGGAATCTTTTGCTCTAAATCTTTCCAGTCCTTTTCTTCGCCTCACAGCATAGAAAGAAAAAAATCTGAAGTGAATTGAGCGAGTTCAGAAAATTGGCTTTTCCTGTAATAAATGTTTATATGGAACGTTTCATGTCTCTTTTGCTTTTATTATTTGGTTGATTTTGTCACGTTTTGACAGAATAAATAGTGTCCTGAATTCTAACAGTATTACCGTAAAATCCCGTGTGTAATACAAACCCGTGTATAATACGGTCCCCTGATTTGCTGGCATCCATTGGCCAACATTGTAGTTTTTCTCATGACATTTCTCATGACATTTTAATGATTTGAATAATTCTAGGCTGCTGAGTCAAAAAATGATGTCCATTTCTTTGAATTGTCTCGGGTTTTAGAGAGATTACTGTTGTTGACAGTTAATTGGTAACTCATTTGGGGATATCAAAAATGCTTGTCATTTATTCTCTAATAATTAAAGTGAAACAAGCTTATTGTTTACTGCTAATGCCTGATGTTCAGATTTTTTTTCAGAGATTTTAGAGCAATCTGTCTACTTTAAATGATCATATTGAATGAATTATGTAATTTTGCTAAATTGTTCATGTGTGCCTTGACTCTAAATGGCATTAATTTTGTGTTTATTGGGGGCAGATGTTACAAGTTTTACTTCTTTCTGCCATCTTCATTTCTTTTCATTAAAGAATGAAATAAATAAATTATATCTCTCACCATAGATTTTATAGATGAAGCGATGTCATGTCAGTAGCGATTTTGCTGGCTTAAACAGCACATTTGAGTGAGCCTGGTTTGTTAAAAAGTGATCAGGACTGTGTCAGGCTTTGAAAATTAATCCGATGGCTCTCGTCGTCATGCTTGCTGCAAGGCAGGCTAGCTAGCAACTAGTGGCTAGCCCTGGAGCCACTAACCCTAAAGCCGGCGCTCAATGCTGCAACAGGCACCATATAATACAATGTCAGCATAATTAAGTAGTTTTGTAAGTGTCCTTAATTAGCAATTTAACTTGGTTTCATGATGACGTGTTGTTGATGTCCGTGGCAAAAGTTGGCAAGACACCGCAATGAGAGTGACTAAAAAAACAAGTCAAGCCAGCGGTCACGCTGTAACTCGCTGCCGAGAACAACTTTAAAATAAAAGTGACAAAGGCACAAATGTCAGCGTATTTATGGCATTTGGAAATATTTTATTTTGAAGTTGGCCTCACCACTGGCTATTTGTTTGGTCATGGATAGCATGAACAGTTGTTGCTGCTTTTTGTTTTCTGGACTGGACTAGACAACACCATTTCTGTAAATTAAGTACTTAACTCCTTCACTGCCAACCATTTTAGAACATTTAAAATTTTCAATACCCGCACGATATTGGGTTCAATTATATACGCCGATTATTCCAAATGACAGAAAATACTCTCATTTTTGCCTTTTTTCATTATTTTAGAATCAACAGTACAAAAATGTAGGTTGCACAAAAGGCATTTATTCCATGGACTCTCAAACTGTGTTTATTTCGTATAAAATGGGGCAATGATGTCAGCTACTGGTGGCTGTGCATCAGTAAAAGTTGTTTCCAAGTTTGAAATTTACAATGCAGCAGAATCAGATGCTCCCACACCCGCCTCCCTTGAAAATTTAAAAAAAAAACGGCAGTGAATTTAATTACATACATTTGTAACATTAGATATTAAATATTATGTTGGAATGTAAGTATCTCTCTCTGCGTCTCTCTTTCTCTCCCTCTCTCCCCCTCTCCCACTCGGCCAGTCACTCATAGTGGCGTAGGCTGAGCGTATACACACAGGAATGACCACCAATCTTCACAGGACTGCCACTTAAAATCAGGACAACCATTCAGTTGCTAACTCAAACGTATGCATCGACAAATAAGAGTTATGTACATGTTTTTAGGACTGTAGGAGGATACTGGAATGCCCAGAAAGAACACTGTGGTAACTATTGCAACTGTGTGTCTGTGGTTTTGGGCAGTCCACTGAGAGTGTAGTGCAGTTTGTGTGTACTACTAGTAAGAACACAAACAGTACAGTACATCCATATTCAATTAGAGCTGAACTGGTTGGTCTTAACGGGATGGCTGCCAAATTGCTTATGAGTTGTTTGGCTCAGATCTAAGTGTTACTGAAAAATCTTGTAGGGGGTTGAATAGGGTTAGGGGTCATTGTGTTATACTGGGAGAAAAAAAAGTTATGTATGCAAGAGCTGTTGCCGTTCATGATCAAGGATCGGTTAAAAGTTCAAAAGTGACTAATATTGTTAAATAGCTGCCATTCTGTATTTGCTGAATTTTCAGAAAATCCCTTGACTATACCAAATTGATGAATACACTCCCAGTACAGACACCAATTCCACTCAATGGTGGATTGTTTTATATATTATACTACATTCATGCCCAGAAGAGAAATATGTTACACTGTGCGAAATATTTGACATTTTGTACCATATAAGACTCCTATTAAAATCTTTTACACAAGAAAACTAACATGATCATCCTGTAATTCATGTTTTCACCGCGGCATATTGCTTGCAAAATGTACTAAAACTATGCCACACTTAAACCCTTAACTTAGAATAATAAGTTGAGGCTTTAGCTCATCTAGTCATTCATTTGCCTTTACTTTACTTTACTTACATCCTACCACAAATGAGCTGCCAGAGCGGTTGGGAATCGTGGCCAGCTGTTGAAGGCATTTTGGAACAGGTCTGGGATCTTTTTATGTGCTAGAGTAGAGATATATGGTTTCAGAACCTATTTACTACCCTACATACACATTAATATTTACACATTTATTCAGGCCTTTGTGGAAGAAACTTGCATCCAAGTTATCAGTATTGTGAATATACTGAAGACCCACACATGTGCTTTTCACTTGCTTTTATAAACCAGGGACAAGGGGGGAAAGTCATCACTATGACCCGTGTGTTGGAGAGGAAAATATTGTGAGTGGGGAATGGTTCTAAGTTTGAAAAGAAGAAGTGATTATGAAGGAGAGAGGGAAAATGAGGTGAGCTAGAGAGGTTTCCTCGGCTAATAAAATGCTCTGAGGGATGGAAGCTGCCAGCCAGCATTCCTGTGCCATTAGATAAGTTAGCTCACTGCAGCCTTTAGTTTCTCCGCAGTGCTGAAGTGGCAAACTGAGGTCACCATCACAGCAAACTGAGGGGGATGGTGACGGTCGTCAAGTTAGAATGTTATTTAGCAACCTAATCATCTGAAGCTGCTTCTAGGGGGACGTGCATTTAAATAAAAACAGGCCTACATTTGTTTGATTTTATGAAGTATCTTCGTAAACGTTTCTTTAATTGTGATATTTCGTTGACTTTACAAGTGTTACTAGATGAAACGGGCTTACACACCTCAGGGGGTAGCTCGTAGAAGTGGGATCTCACAGAACTAAGTTTAGAATTGAAATGCAAGGTCAGATAACCGACTCAGAATAGGTCAAATTGTGTCACTCAAGCAAGTGCTACCAAATTCACACGTGTCAAATAGCGGCACACAAGTGACAGATTGCTGTAATACCAATGAAGTCACTGTGCTTTTCTTGCACACTTAGGTACCTCCAGATAGATTAAACTGTTCACACCACATTTATTAAACCCAAGAGCTTATCTAGGTTTAAAAAGCAATCCAGAACGAAGTCGTGTTCTTTCCAATAAGGTAGGATAGAGGAATGTCAAAAGTTATAAATAATTACTCTCCAGGGAAATGGCCTGGACTGCAAGATAGTTTATTTGAATGGGAAATGTGCTGAGTGCATTTTCCCTGGTAACCCGAGTGTGATCATTCCCAGAGGGACCTCCTGTCAAGCAATTTGGAAGATTTTGTCATAAATCAGTCCCCAAACCATTACAGTATTAAGAAAGGCCTCTGGCTCATGTGACTGTCTTGAAAACCTCTTTTAAAACCTTCTGCTACAAAATCCATACATTGATTCAAAGGCATTTTCCTACTCGCATAAATTGTAATTAAAGACGTGATAGTCATTACTGAAATATGTATCTTTTCTCACAGGGATGTTGGTGGTGAATGTTACTTGGAGAAACAAGACATATGTGGGCACACTTTTGGACTGTACACGGCATGACTGGGCTCCACCTCGGTAAGAAATATTCTATTATTTAATCTGCATATTTTTATTTTATGACTTTTGTCTGATGTACACAACCTGTTCAGATTTTTATTGTTCATTTCTGTGTGGATGACTCACTCAGACTTGTGCTACGTTGAGTGTGCGGCTTGAACTTGAAACTTTTGAATGTCCGTTAGATCGTTATTATGTTGGACATTGGTAAGTTTAATTGTTATGGAAGTGTTTGCTTCTTCCTACTACACTTGTCAAAGGAAAGAAAGGCCTTATCATACTGGAAATATTGTGCAGTTTTATTTTATTTATTTATATATTTTTATTTTGTTTTGTTTTTTCCCCCATCCTTTGGTTCAGATAGCTGTGACAGAATGGCAAAGAACGTGTTGGTAAACGAATATTGCTGTGATTGAGCTTCTTCAGTTTACTTGATAAAGGCCTTTCACAGAGCTGCAAACTGTTCCGGATTGTCCGTATTTTGTTATGCAAATCGTTGAACGTGGCCTTGTATTAAAAAAAACTAAAAAAAACAACAACAACAAAAATCATCAGTCACATTGCCCAAAAAGGTTGAAAACGAGCAAAAATACTTGGAAGATAAGTGCGATCTATGTTTGACAACTTGCTGGTGGCTTCGGTGACGTCAGCGTCGTTCTAGAAGCTCCACTGACGCTAGCAGGGTAGCAGACGAGTACAAAAATTTGCTTAAAGCAAACAAGCTTTGACCCGACTATGATAGACCTGTTAGTAGTAATAGATTAATATTAGCGACAAGAAACAAGAATGGGCGCGAGCAGACATGTCTAGAGTTAGCTGAAAGCTAACTATTTGACTCGGCCCCGATCGCTGCTACTTTTAATTGATCAGCTGCGAAATACAAGGGCAGCCGCACAAAGTCCAGCTTCATTGTCAGATTATTATGTCCATTAATGCGTCGAAAATAATTCTGTGCTCACGACAACTCTATCTATGATCACAAACACAAACGCCATCACACTGCACAGCTTGGTAAAGCGTAGCTAATAGTGACATGTTTTATTTGTATTTATTTTTGTTTTTCTTGAAAGTATGTCTTCACATGAAAATGCTTTTATTTTATTTTTTTAAATAAATAAATATCAGCGTGTCCATGTGTATGTGTTTTCAAACCAGATATTGACTTATGAATGGAAACACTATTTTCCTCTCTAGAAACATTAGTGAGTGGTCTGTGAGACAAAGTGATGTCAGAACCACAGTTGCAATTTTGTAGAGTAAAACATTTGAGTAAGCCTGGTGTGCTAAAGTGATCAGTAGGAACAGCAACTATCAAGCTGTCGTCATCAAAGTGTGTGGAGTCATTTATACAGCTATTACTGCCTCCAGCGAGTCTCGTAACTGGCTGTTTACTAGGTAAGCAGGCCAAGGTTGCCAAATACTGTGTTGAATATTCCCCACAATGTTAACTGTTTACCATTTTACTTAACTGTACCATTTTACTTAACTGTAAAATCGTGAGGTTAGTGGGAGAAATTACGTAGCGAGGACCACACGGGAGATAGGGTTGAAATTTAGGAGTCCATCCATCCATCCATCTATTTTCTATCACCGATCCGGGGTTGGGTCACGGGGGCAGCAGCTCCAGCAGGGATGCCCAGACTTCCCTTTCCACAGCTACTCTGTCCAGAACTTCAGCGGGATCCCAAGGCGTTGCCAGGCAAGCCGAGAGACATGGTCTCTCTAGAGCAGAGGTGGGCAATCTCGGCCCTCGAGGGCCGGAGTTCTGCAGGTTTTGGAGGTTTCTCACTTCCTGATCATATATCAGCTGTGTTGGAGAAGGGCACATGCAAAACCTGCAGGACTTCGGCCCTCAATACCCCCCTCTGCTCTAGGGTGTCCTGGGTCGTTCCCTGGGCCTCCAACCCGGTGGGACATGCCCGGAACACCTCTCCAGGAAGGTGTCCAGGAGGCATTCTAACCAGATACCTGAGCCACCTCAACTGGTTCCCCTCAACGCGGTTGGGCAGTGGCTCGACTCTTGAGTCCCTCCCGGATGACCGAGCTTCTCACCCTATTTCTAAGGAAGAGGAGAGCCTAGACACCCTGTGGAGGAAACTCATTTCGGCTACTTGTATTCGGGATTGTGTTCTTTCGGTCACGACTCACAGCTCGTGACCATAGCTAAGGGTAGGAACGTAGATCTTGTGAACAAGACCCCAAGATACTTGAACTCCTCCACTTGAGGCAGAATCTCATCCGCGACCTGGAGAGGGCACGTCACCCTTTTCCAACTGAGTACCATGGTCTCTGATTTGGTGGTGCTGATCTTCATCCCAACTACTTCACACTCTGCTGCGAACCGCTCCAGTGAGAGATGGAGATCAGGGGTGAAAATCTTCTGCGTTAATCGGGAAAGTATGCCCACCCAGGCTTGGGAATGGTTTGCTAACATTTCCAGTTTTTCTGTCACTGCTTAAGTTGGACTTGCAGGACTGTGTTGGACTCGCAGGACTATGCCCTTTATTAGTGATTTATAAATTGCTTTAAAACACTGACCCTCTTCGATTTGACTGTTACTGTGGTGACATTCATAAATTGCTAAATTGTTACAGAGGGATTTGACGAATTTGCCTTACTAACTATAAAACATTCATCTGGTTGCAGGTTTTGTGAATCCCCTACAAGTGACCTGGAAATGAGGAATGGCCGTGGCCGAGGTAAACGGATGAGACCAAACAGCAACGCTCCGATCAACGAGAACAGCAACTCATCAGACAACAAAGGCGCCACCAACAACAAGACACGTGCTGCTTCTAACAGTAAAGGCCGAAGGGGCAGCCAGACACCATCGGAGCGCCGCACTCCTCCCAATAGCAACACGGAGGATATCAAGGCCAGCCCCTCCTCAGCTGGAAAACGTAAGGCCAAGCCTGCGTCGGACATGGAGCCTAATTCTAGCTCGGAGGACACCAAAGTCAACAAACGCATGCGGACAAACTCTAACAGTGGAGGGGTTGGGCTAGCGGGTCTTCTCATACCTTCTGTCAAGACTGAGCCACTTCCACCCCCCCTTGATCGGAGTTGTCCCTCACCTGTTCTCATCGATTGCCCTCATCCCAATTGCAACAAGAGGTATAAGCACATTAATGGTCTCAAGTACCACCAAGCCCGTGCCCACACGGAAGATGATGTGAAGCTGGAATTAGATGGAGACAGTGAATATGGAGAGGACTCGACACTTCACCCTGAACCTGAGAACTGTAATGGTGCATCTATCTCACACAAGGGATCCTTTTCTCCTGCGCGGTCAGTCACACCAAAAGGAAGGAACTTTGATGTTCAAAGTACTTCCCCATCGCCTGGGAAGTTTTGCACAAAGCAGAGCAAAAAGAAAATAGCTGAAACAGAACCAGAAATAAGTACACCAATGGAAGGTTGTGATGAAGGGGCATGTCTTTCTGACGAAGCCAGTAATGATGGCATTGATGAAAAAAGAAGTTCTGACAAGTCAAAAAAAGCTAACACCAAGGCTGATAAAACGGGTCAAAAAAATATCAAGTCACCACGAACAGTTACCACTGGCCCTTCAGCTCCACAACAAATGTACTCTTTCCCTGCAGGAAACCCCAATTCTTCACCAGGGCTTACCCCCATTCTGCAAGGAATCCCCAAAAGTCCCCAAATGAAAGGCACCCAGTCAAAAGCCCCTGCCATAGGGGATCCTCCCTCAAGTAGCTCCAAAGACAAGAAGAAGAAAGACAAGAAGAAAAAGGATGCTGGAAAGGAAGCTGACAGCCCCAAGTCGATGGGAAAGGGAGGGAAGCCGGAGGAGGGTAAGCAGTCATACGCAGAAGTACCTGAGCAAGGAAATAAGGCTGAAGGGCTTCTCAATGGGTCCTCAGACCCTCATCAGAGTCGGCTGGCAAGCATCAAGGCAGAGGCTGACAAGATATACAGTTTTACAGATAATGCCCCGAGCCCATCCATTGGAGTGGCCAGTCGAATAGATGGCAGTGGAATGCCACAGCCTCTTACACCACTTCACATGAACCAGAATGGTGCTGACAACTCGTCTGTGAAAACTCACAGCCCAGCGTACTCGGACATCTCTGATGCTGGTGAGGATGGTGAAGGCAAACTAGAGAATGCTAAAAACAGGACAGAAGACCAGGCACTCAGGGAAAGTGTCAAAAAAGCTCTTTTCCCAAATCCGGCCCCCAGCAAAGAATCTCCATACTATACTGGCTATGAGACTTATTACTCTCCCAATTATGTCAATCCCAGTCCCGGAGGACCAAATCCAGGCACACCGGTGGCAGAAGGTCAGGTGAAGATCAAAAGGGAGGATGATCAGGATCAGGCTGAGGAGAAAGTCAAGGTTGAGGTTCATGAGGATCGCAAACCTGAGATTGCTCCCAGCCAGCAGCAGCAGCAACAGCAGCATCAGCAGCAGCAACAACAGCAACCCTCCGTCATTCAACAACGATCCAACATGTATATGCAACCACTTTACTACAATCAGTATGCCTATGTACCACCGTATGCGTATCACTCAGACCAGGCATACCATAACCATTTAATGAATACCAACCCTGCCTATCGACAGCAGTTTGAAGAGCGACAGCGACAAATGGCAGAACAGCACCGTGCCGCTGAGAAAAAGTCGGACATAATCATGAAAGAAAGAGAAGCTTCCATAAAGGAGGACTGGAAACAAAAGAACCCAATGCAGCCAAACCTCTCAAAAAACTCAAGTCAATCTGAGCTTGGAAAGACGCCGCAGCCTACCAGTAAATCCAGGGACTCACCCTCTGATGTTTCATCCAAAACGATGGCAAGCATTAAGGCGGAGGACATCAAGTCCCAGCAAGCTGAAGGGCTGAAGATGAAGCTGACAGAAGCGGGACACCATGGGAAGGAGGACTCCAAGCAAGCGCTTGACTCAAGAGGTCAGCCTGGTACAGAGCAGGCTGTATGGTACAGACAGGTAAATACAATTCAAGAGTATCACAGGCCTCACTTTGTTTGGATGGGGGTGCGTGTGAGTTAATTTCAATGTCACTATTATTAGTCTTAGTCTTTTGTTTTTTTGTTCCCTGCTGCGATCCTTGATAAAGAACCATTGATCAATAATTCATTGAAAAGCATTTCCATTGCTACTTTGCATTGACCGTTAATGGTTGAATGCGGGACTCTAGAGGGCAGGGATATGACATGCAATGTTTCCATGTGGAAGTTGATGTGCAGTTTTTTCAGCTTTTGTGTGTGTACACTTAGTTGGAATCTTACACACACATTTTTATAATTGAGACCTCAGATGTTTATCCATCAGGAGTCTGTTTTACACAATTGTTATCCTTTTGTTGCTTTGTTTCTGACCACCAGCAGTACGCTGAGAGCCAGAAGGCTCAAGCAGAAGGCGAACACCAGCAACAACAATCACGGTGGAAAGATGAACGGGACAGAGAACGGGAGCGTGATAGGAAATCAAAGGAGGAAAGATGCAGGCCGAAGGACTGTCAAAGCGGGCCTAAGGAGGACAGCAAAGAAATGACTGACCCTAGAATTAGTTCTGAGGAACATCGGACCTTGTGCAAAGACTCTCGTACAAATGCCCACTTGCAGTTCTCTTCACCACTAGCACAGCACCAAGGATACATGCCGTACATGCATGGTTACCCCTATGGACAAGGTTATGACACCAACCACCCTGGTTACAGGGGCATGCCTTCGGTCATGATGCAGAACTACCCAGGTATGAATCCAAATTATATTTATATTACATGTTGTAAATTGTCAAATGATTCATTGTAATCGTACCTAATTTCAATCTATTCACTCAAATAGTCCAAAAAGAGTTAACAACAGCAGTTTTACTTGACGTTATTATTGTCCCAAATGTATTTTTCTCATCGGTCTGTGTGTTGTGCCAAGAAAATGTTCATGTTGTTATTGTTACGGATTGTAAAGCTGCTGGAGCTGGATTTAATCACAAATGCCAAATTCAGAACGGGAGTGGTCTCTGCATGGGACATACATTCACATATTCTAAGCCAAAAATATTAAAGGTTTGACATTGTATTCTCTTTATGTGACAACTTTGTGTCTGTCTTTTCAAGCCTGCCCATACAGTATTCTTTCATCATTCTGATGCAATATCGTGAAAAATGGCAATCACAGGTTTTCACAGAGCGCCTTCTATATGCAAATCATGTGAAAATCAAAGCAAAAATCCAGAAAATTAGGCAGCATTACCAGTAAACAAGCATGTTTTACTTTTATTAGACAATAAACGACAAGTATTGTTGATATCTCCGAATGAGTTATCAAGTAATTGTCAAAAATATAAATATCTTTTAAACCGGAGCCAATTCAAAGAAACGGGTGACGTTGTTTGAATCAGCAGCCCAAAATTACTCCAGTGCAATAAAGGATAGCAGCAAATCAGGGACCGTATTATACAAAAGTACTGAGAAAAAACTGCTTTTATTACACATGGGTGCGCAGCATACACGGATTTTACGGTACATTAAAACTTGGTCCTTTCCGTGTTTTATTCTTTATAATGATGAATATAATGAATATGTAACATATATAATTTGTATGTGTATTAACCCATCCATATTCATATTCGTGTAGGTTCTTACCTCCCTGGAGGTTATCCTTTTTCTCCATACGGCGGTAAAATAGCTGGAGCTGAAGAGGCCAGCGACAAATCCCGCACTAGCCCTACTGTCAACAAAATGGCTACAGACTCCAAAGCGCTCGACATCCTACATCAACACGCCAGCCAATACAAAAGCAAATCTCCGACAGTAGGGGACAAGCCACCCCTTGACAGAGAGCGGGAGCAGGACAGAGGAGCTGGCGGAGAAAGGGATCGGGAACGAGACCTCGATCGGCCGCGCTCCTCGCCTTCCCAGCGGATCATGCCCTCTCACCACCACCTGGGATACCCGCTGCTCTCCGGGCAGTATGATCTGTCCTACACCACAGGTCAGTCGGTCGTCACTTGCACTTTCTTACACCTACGTGAGGTTTATTTACACGACAACAGTGTATTGGACGAAAGCACGCGACCAAAATATAGCTTGGAATTGTAACAGAAAAATGAGCTTACAGTATAAAACAAAATCATAGCAAATTAATTTACAATAAAACACTTGATTACCAATGTACATGATCTCTTCTACTATCAGCACTGCTCTGCACATGATGTTCCCTTTGCGCTATCATGGCCATTTTGATGCATTGAGTTGGGGAAGGATTTCCAGTAATAGCAGACAAAGTTAAAGGATCGCAGGATGTTTAGAAATTATCAAGTTATACAATTTTACTGTCATTTGAAAACATTTTTGGACCAGATTTTCTATAGGCAATGTAACACAAAAAAACATTCCCTAAAATACCATTTTATCTGGCACACACACACACACAAAAAAATTCCGGAACCTTTTAACATTTTTGGTGTGCATTTTGACAGATTTTTTGCCAAAATTTGACACGTTGCAAATATAACACAAGTGGTCCGATTTGACGGCTAGGATTGAAGAATGGAAATCGTGTGACTAAATTACTTAAAAATATCTTGATACTTGCATATGTAACTTAACACTTTAAATCTAAGGCTGAAAAGCTGAAAAACGTGAATTGTTATTAGATGTTTGAGACCAGTGCTTCTTAGGGATAGACCAATTATCGACTGGGCCGATTATCTGCGCCAATATTCAACATTTTGACGAATATCGGCATTGGCCAATTTGATGAATCATATGGCCTCTAATAGATCCATTTAAAAAAATAAAGTGTTAACTTCAGGGAACTAATTTAAAAAAATTAAAGATGCTGCTGACCCTGGGAACTCTCTGCACCTTCTGTTTTAGTTTGAATTTAAAACTAAGATAAGTAAATATGTAATACTTCAAATATTTCAACATTTGGAACACTGTATTTACTGTAGAAAGCAATTGTTTGTTAAGTTTTTATTTATCCTGTCTTTACCTTACATGTTTAGAGTGGAAGTACATGTACTGTTACATCCCTAGTAATGACGTTTCTGACACGTGCCTGTCAAAATGTGTTTTGAAGACAAGTCTGCCCCATGAATGCCTTGACGCATGTTAAATATTTCAATGTTCAGGTGGTCCTCATTCGACTTCAATGGCGACAATCTAACCCCAATTTGTATGTAAACTTTCCTAATTACAGCAAATACTAGAATGAAAAATGTGTATACATGAAAACAATCAAATGGAAAAACAGTCCCGAGAGAGTGCGGTGCTCCCTTCTTGTGCGGCATAACCACTTTGATAAGATTGAAATGTGGTATGTCTGGACCATCGTAAAATGAGAACCCCCCCTTTAATTTTTTACGAGCTGTTCGCGACCCACCCCAAATGGCTCCGCGACCCACTTTTGGGGCCCAACCCACCAGTTAAGTCACCACTTGACACTGTTAAATTACACCAAGTGCGTATCAAACACCAGAACCTGTAAAAGCAAAATTCCCAATGGCCATACACGCTTCAGTAAGTCTGTCCATTTGTCAACTGTTGTTGCCAGTCAACAAGCAGCAAGCAACCTTCTCCATCCACCTAGAGGTGAGAACGTTGATTTGGAAATAAAGGAAGGAATACTAAATAGACTGTAGCCTATAAAGGATGTCAAATATAGGGGCGACTCAGACCTGAACGCAGCCAAGAGTATCAAGCGGTGATGTATGATGTGTGAGATTTATTGTTGTCTTGTATTCTCTGTCCTGAATTTGTCTAAAGGGAAATGGACTCATTGTTGCTACTCGGCTGCTGTCGAGTATATAATATTCAGTGCAGCCCCTCAGCTCATCCATTTTAAGTAGGTCTTCTAAGGACAAGAGGATCACAGTGAAGATAATAGAGTTGTAGAATGAGCATGAAAATGGAGGCAGGCTGCACTGACATCTAGTGGAGCGGCTTGCAAATGGCAGCTGTGGAAAAAAACCTCCCTGCATGTTGACAAAAGCAAATTGAGCAATTGCTAACGAGCGGGAATTTTCTGTGTCTTCAACAGGGAAACCTGACCGGCACACCTCAACCCTGCAAAGATTCATGTGACTGGCTCACGTGAGAAAAGGATTTCCCGGGTGTTCCCTCTTTAGACATCAGTTCAATGGTGTTTGTGTGCGTTTAGTTGAACTGCCCGAGTGTTGGCAGCTTGTTCACGTCTTTCTTGCCCATGGAAAGAATCTCAAAAGCTTGACTGACTGATTGAATCCAGGTTCAAAGCCATCACTCTACCCCTTCACGCAGAGGAAACACCTCCCCTCTGGTTATCTAGTCTTTGCACTGTCGACAAATACAATGCAAAAATAGACTATTGGACTTTCTAAGATTTTGTTTGGACTTTTTTTTTCCCTTTTTTTTTTTTTTGCCATATACAGAAGAATCTAGTGGAGGATTCGGGGGGAGTTGGATGACTGATGGCAAAGGGGAGTCAAATGAAAGACTTTGAGAGAAAATCTTATTGAGATGAGTTCAACTTAAGGTCGCTGGCATTTTCGATGTCATGCCGCAACAATATATCCGAAACTTGACAAATGTTTGCTTGTATTTCATTGGGGACGGGGGGAATATGGCAACTGCTGCTCTCTTCAGAGACTTATGAGCCTGAGACGCAAGTTTTGATTTCCACCATTTAAACTCCTCAGTTCTTGTTTCAGGGATGATGTCACCGTGTTTTTGCGAAGGGACCTCATTTCACCTCAACCGAGAATCATAAACGTGTTTGCTTTTGTCAACTTGAGTAGCGACGGTCATCTTTGAATGTCTGAATGCTGGTGTCAACGCTGCTTCGCCTCACAATGAAACGGAGAGTGAAGCCATATTGGCCACAGTGACGCTTGGCGGGGTACAACGAGCTTTCTTCACCTCCTTTATGAATTTATGTTCTGCTGTAATATCGACGTACGTAAGATGTGTCCCAGAATGTGTTGCAGATCATTTGTGCATGTGCTCAATTCATCCCTGCTTACCCTTGACTGCAGACGTCGAAATCACGATCAATCTTTTGCTGATATGGCTTCACTCTGACACACCTTCATCTCGTTATCATGAGTTTTTTTAAATTGTTTTGTTAAAGGGGAAGTCAGCCCCCCCCCCCCCCAAAAAAGATGATAATATGTTCTATGCAGCCCCACTTGTCTAAATATGGTATTCTAGTTGATAATGTGTTAGTGGAATATGAGTTAGCAGCAAAATCCAACCATTTTTATCCATCTCAGGGGGCGGCCATTTTGCCACTTGCACATTTTGCCATTTTGCACAACCAATCACACCTCAGCTTCAGAAAACAGATGAGCTGTGATTGGTCGTTGCCTGAGCCATGAGTAACTATGATGTCATCTTCACTCGACAACGAGTTGCAAAATGGCCGCTCCCTGAGATGGATAAAAATGGCTGGATTTTGCTTCATATCTCTTATCCCACAAATGTAATATTAATCAGAATGTCATGTTTACACTAGTGAGGTCACATGTGACATGTTATTGTCAAGAAATATTAAAAGTTGACTTCTACTTTAAGCAGTTGACTTTGGATCAGTCTAAACTTGATACCTTGGTCAATTGCTACCTGGGATGTAATCTAAATTTCTGGCATTCATACGGAGCATACAACAAACACATTAAATGGTGTGTAAGGTAAATAAATATCCACAACGTCCTCTTCTTCATGATTTAATATAAGTGGTGCTGCAATATTGACCATCAAGTCATGCCCAAAACTGTAACCAGATACCGTATGTTGCTTTCAAATGTGTATTTATTTGAACAGTTGGATGGGTGTGAACATATCTGGAACAGCATCGTCACCAAATACAAAAAGATGTTTGCAGTCATTTTGTTATGTCAGCAGCTCGAAAATCCTACAAGTCCGACATCAAAATGTCATCTCCTTGATTTATGTGCATTTTAAAGATGATGAATGTGGTGGTGTTTGATTAGTATTTAATCTGTGAGGGTAATCTAGGCAGCTGTGATGTTGTCTTTCAAGTCAGTGAGGTTTTAGTACCAGCAGACTGCATACATACAGTACATCTAGTTTTATCAAACGATGGTTGTGACAAGTGCATTTGTTCGCTCACAGAGTAGTCCTATTAACGCAGTAGTCAGCAAAGCCCAGTGAAGAATCAAAAGTATATTCTAAAAGTGTATGAAAAGACCGATCAGTTCATGTTTGCTTTCAACATAATGGAAAGTGCTTGGCTCTTGTGTTTTGTTTCAATGGTGCAGAGTATATTTATTGGCCAGCAGTTGGTGCCTAGTTGAACATTCTTGTGTGAAAACACAGAGACGCTCGCTCGTTTGTCCTATCCTGACCCCATTTCTTTTTCGTACAAAGACAGACCACCACCCCCTCAAAGTACCCACTGAGGTGCTTGCAAGGATGTTTACAGCGTCTTCTTCTGTGTAAGACATTCAGAACTGTCTCTCCCCTCCTCCTTCTGCTCCTCTTTCCCTCCCTTCAGGAGTTTGTGAAAAGTGTACATTATCATGTTTTTTTTTTTTTTATACAATACTCTGTAACTTGCCTTTGTAAATTTGGGCTGAAAAAATAAATCTTTTTATGAGACAATCTGTCCTGGTAACTGCTATCTGGCTTCAGCTGTGTTGACCAACAAATCATTTGTCAGAGCCAACATTGTAGTGGAACCAGCAAAGTCAAACGTCCCACGTGGTACAATTCTCTGGAGAAATGTGCCTTCATAAGGATGTGATGTGCGATGTCACATGATTTGTCATCAAATTTGGTGAGGCTTCAGCTCACAAAGCAGCCAAAAGATTAACTGTCCTTGGCTTAACAAGACGTGTGAGCCAGGAATGAAACTTAACTACACAAATACACATACACCAGATGTTGATGCTTGTATGACATGGGGAATGTTAAAATGTTACTTAAAACACTGTACCGGTAATCCGTATTTAACAACAATACATTTTAGCCTGTCACAAACTTATTTTTACAGTACACGTACTTACAATTCTTTCAATCAACATTATATAACCGTTTGTGTTTGACTTTGGATGTTCCACTCCACTGTACTTCAAACCACACGTCGGTATGCTGTTGACTTGAAATGAAAGTTGTGTGAGTTCTTCTGTCTCCTCATTGCAAAAATTCTAGTTTGTGAACTGCACCGTTGAAGCTAAAATACCAAGAAAACGTTTTTGCTCCTTTCTCATTTCATGTTTTATTTCCCTCATTTGAATGTTGAAGTGTGTCAAACACATTTAAATATTAGACAAAGATAACCAAAGTAAGCCCAAAATGCAATGGCTTAGTAGTGTTTTCAGGCAAGAAAAGAAAAAGCAATCTAAACTTCTTTTTACCGTGGGAGGTAAACTAGTCTGACACGAACTGCAAGCACCACAAGTGACTTATGTTTGTGAAGTTGTTCTTCTGTAGCCGTAGCAGAAACGGAAAGATGGTGGCGAAACATGGATAGCCTCCCTTTAAGGCGCAGCGTGACGGTGACCTATGTAATATAATTGATTACTAGACCTATGATTATATATTTAAAAACATGTACCTTGATGTGGTAACTTTTTTTCTTGCGTATTATTGAAATGATGGCCCTCCCTTTAACTCATGAGCTAATTGTGATGAATCGCTTCCCCAATTATTTTTTTTAGAAAGCTACATTTAATTTCACTGACCAAACCTGGCGAGATGGATTACCTCCAGACCTGTTCAATCAAGGAATCACTTTTCTTTTTCTTTTTTATGTCTGGCAAAATGAAGTCAGCAAAAACAAAATTCCAGAACATGGAGAGAAAAAAAGTAAGTGACCTGTATCAATCCGGATCAAAAAGTAATTCCTAAAGCTTTAGGACCACAAATGGAGAAAGCATGGAAGAGTGGTGAACCTTTCAAGCAATGTCCAACCTACAGGAATGACCCAAAAGTACAGTGATGATCCAACCAGGAGTTCACAAAGGAACCCAGGACAACATCTAAAGAACTGCAACCCTCCCTTGCCTTGATTAGTGTTCATGACTCGAAAATGAGGAAGAGACTGCACAAAAATAATATCCTTGGTAGAGTTCCAAAACTAAAACTACGGCTGACCTAAAAGAACGTAAAGGCTTGTCTTACTTTTGCAAAACACCTGAAAAATGATTGCCAAGACTTTTGGGAGAATATTCTATGGACTGACAAAAAGAAAGTTGAACATTGTGTGTCAACATTACCTTTAGTGTAAAAGTAACACAACATTTCAGAAAAATAACATACCAACAGTCCAATGTGGTGGTAGTGTGATGACTTGGGGCTGCTTTGATAATTCAGGACCTGGATGACTTTCTGTGTTGATGGGACCATGAATTCTGCTCTCTACCAGAAAATGAGGGAGAATGTTTGTGATCTCAAGGTGAAGCACATTTTGGTTCAGCATCACGACAACATCAAGCCAACTTCTTGCTTAATAAAACAGTTATGTTTGGCAATGGGCAATAATTACTTTTTCACTCGTGGCCATGTAGCTTTGAATAGTGTTTTTCCTGAAATAAAATGATCATTTAAACCCTTCATCATATTATTCTTACTAGCATTCTTGCTGTCTGATATCAACATTTATTTGACAATCCTCCCAAGTTAAAGTTGGGAGAAATTTTGCAAAATGGGGAACTGTTCTGTAACTGCACTATATATGAGATGTCAACTGTTTTTGCCCATTTGCAGAGCTCAAACTGCTGACGAGAATTCTGCACCTCCGGAGGTTAAATGCGGCACCTCCAGCTGGATCCTTTCAATGTGACAATTTTCCTTTTAGCTTTATTTAAAGTGGAAGTCAACCTTCAACATTTCTTGACATTAATTAACTCATATTCTTATATAATGTAATATTAGAATGTCATGTTTAGACTAGTGAGGTCACATAGATATAACATTATTGTCCAAACAAAAGCAAATAAGTTAATACATTTGTTTACCACTTTTTATCACACCATTTACTCTATTACAGTTTATCATAGAAGTCCTCGAGATAACATGAATATTTGTGAGCTGTGATCTACTTGGATGCTTTGTTAGCGTATGACAGGATTTCTGCATTTATTTTCATCCATGATCTTTTCATTTTGCAAAACAATCTTTTGAATGGCATGCAAGCCATACATATTGTTGCCTTAATCAAAGTCTGCTGCAATTGGCCGGTGACTAGGCGTGCCCCGCCTCTCGCCTAAAGTCAGCTGGGACCGGCTCCAGCTCGCCCGCCAACCAAATGAGGACAAGAGGTACTGAAAATGAATAGAGGACAGATTCCTAATCCAGCCAAGTGTTGCAATCATGGATGACAGATTTTTTTGATATGTGGCAGCATTTGTTGTGAACAACTAAAACCGTTTCCAGCACAAGAACAAAATGAGAAGCTTTTACTCGCATGCAATTTGAAAAAGGTTGGCTGGAGGAATCCAAAATGATTGACTTGTCAGCTGTCAGTGATGGTGCCATTCATGCGACAAAATTGCTTTGTGGTCAACAAGGGGGCATTTTTCAAATGTCAAATGTGTGCCTAGGCTCCATAGAGGTTGGCAAACACTGAAGTATGTGTTGTCTTTCAGGCTTCATGAACATTTTGATCAATTAACCATTTGTGAAAGTGCCGCCGCCATCTGTCACTGTGCGTTTGTGTACAGTACATGATTTGTAAGTGCTGCGAGTCAGCTGTGCGCATTAGCATAAAGCCACATCAGTGACAGAGAGCCATTAGGCTGGCCATGATTTTGTTGAGCGTAAAGGCGGAATGTGATTATCCTCTGTGCGAGGGAGGGGAGGGGAGGGGCGGTTAAGAAAGCAACGTGCTGAGCCAATGGCTCTTCCCACAAAGCAGCCGGCCGCCTGCGAGGAAGGACACCTTTGTTGGACGCGGAGGCCGTTTCCCAGGAGGTGTTCATGGGATGCACTATCTACGCGGCCAGCCCTAAGGCCCTGCCTGCAGACGAGGCTGCGAGGGACGCGTACTACCAGCAGCCGTCGCACTGCCACAACCCTAATGGGAATTGCAGCCAGAGGATAGCAGCCAGGTGAGACACACAGGAAGTGCACCACATTTCGTCACGTGCACGCTTCTCCATCTTCCACCTGGACCAATCACGGAGATTTCACTAACTGGTGTTGAGCATCGGGTCTGTGCCTCCTTTTAACAGAGAAATGATTAATAACATACAGAATAATATGATATGCTATAATTTGATACAACTCTTCAGTAGTCACTGATATAAATACAACAATCCAGATTTACGAGTTTGGGATGTATTCATTTTTTGGAGAGCATTTTATCTACCAATACCACTAATAGTTTTAATTAATAAAATTTTCCACCCCAAAAAATATGACATCAATTTTTAAATAAAAACTTATATATGCCAATATAACATTTTTACTTAAAATGACATGACATTTATGGCAATTATTCTAATTTCTAGTTCCTGTTTGTAAGACAGCTACAAGAGAGCACCCAACATTGGTATTGGCCGCCATCTCGAGTACCGATACTTTGAAATAAGGCCGGGTATCGGCTCTACTTGCCCATCCCTAACCAGTGTTATGAAGAGAAATTGCAGTATTTTAGTCCTAAATATTTGTGCACACCATTTATTAGCAGTAGTGGCGCACATATTTTTGATACACTCCCTTTTCACACTATCCATTTCCAAACTTTTTTCTTTTCTTTTTAACTAGCCTTGTGTGCTGTGTCAAATGTTTTTAGCATTTGCCACGGGCTGCTGAAAAATGGATGGCGGGCTGAAAATGCCCCCCAGTCCATAGTTTGCACACCCCCGTTTTAGTATTTACTGCACTGGCTGTTTTTTGCATGTGTGTGTGTGTGTGTGGGGGGGGGGGGGGGGGTTATTACTCGTACACACTCAGCAAAACATGACCAGTGAAGTAGAGGCATCTGATAATCAGACATCCACATTATTGCTCCCATTTACCATTGTTGGCCTCCACCGTTTTCCGTGAGAAGAAATCACTCTTAATAGTTAACATAGCCCGCGCCGCAGGCTTATCAGGATAATCTTTGAAAGATATCTGATAAGCGGGCTTTTGCTCACTGATTGGAAGTGAAACTCGAGGCTCAAATTTATCCCATTTATCACGTTTTTAATCCACTTAACACCTGCCATTGTCAATGCCAACTATTTCCCACACAGATCTGTAAGGAAAAATTGCACACCGTAGAATAATCGGGCAAGAAAATGTTTTAGACAATCGAGACATAACCAACTCTCGTAGGTATGGTGTTATTGCGGTACAGGCGTGTTCCTAATGTTGTGGCCAGCGAGTGTTTTACACCATGTGAGATCGTAGTTATTCTGGGCGTCAGTGGCGTGGAAATAGAAATCCGCGCGTGTAATCCCCTCGCAGAGAGCACACAAAGCCAGTGAGGCCACACTGGGTTGTAGGTAAGCTCAGCCCACCTTCTCGCCACAACCGGACGCACTTGAGTTGAGAGGAGCTGCAAAGTGCACTGAGCGCGCGCGTCCTGCTAGCGTTAGCTTGGCGGATTTCGTGACAGTCGTGGAGATTGTCACCCTCGTTGGCACGTGAAAACGAGACAATGTCTCCACGGAGAATTGCGGGGCACGCCTGAAGATCTTTTGGGAGTCGATAAAGTTGCGGCACGGGTTTAAAAGACGTTGCGGGCAGTTTGTGAGCTACAGGTAGGAGACATCGAAGGTTGGTATATTCGCCACAGAGAGACAACCATTTCCGCCTCTGTTTCAAAATAAAATGATATTTGCGCTTGGTTTATGAGTGTGGCGACGGTCTGGGTAGCACGTTTCTTTTGTTTGTGTCGCACACCAAGTCAATGTTTCTGTACACGCTTTATCGCTTAGCCATAAGGAAATACGAGCATTTATTTTTTGTAAGATCTTAGTAATTGTTTTATTTTAAAGGCCAAATGGCCGTGTTGTGACATCAGTCTGACTTTCACTGGCAAACTTAACTTTATCTTGCAATGGAAAATGTACCGCTAAGACAAGTGCTTTATATTTGTCCATTGCATAACTTAAATGTCGTGTAGCGAAATCCTCTCCATATTTGTCATACAGACAATATAACAGCAAAACATATCAGTGAACCCAGCATGCTGTACACTTCGTATTTAACTTTGTAGTAATGTCTTTGTAAATACAGAATGACACTTTATTTTTTTGTACATTCGACAAAACCTGTAAGTTATTTCATTCGTGTTTGTTGTAGGTTTAGAGTACTGCACAGTGCTTATTGTGGAAGACATTTGAAGCCTTGTGTGGGGCTTCCTAACGCACTCGTGTCTTCAAAGTTTGTTTTGAGGTGCTTGCACAATGGGGAGGTTATTTCAGGAGGTCTCAAGCCGCGCACATATCTCCGAGTCCAAAGGCTGAACACACTCATCTCATCTGTGAAATGAAGTATAGACCGCTTTGTCAACTGACGACAGTCGTTGCAAATGCACCAGTCATTTAAGTAATCTCTGCTATTAAAAAATGAAAGAGAGAAAAGAGGTTAAAATCCGTCTCTATTGCAATCATATTTCTAATTGAAAGCACTATCAATAGAAATAAACTTTTTGAAATAACTGCAAACATTCTGTCCTCAGCTTTTTGGACACATAAAAAAAAGTAGATAAAAATCTCTAGAGGTCCACAGGCCCAACGCAAACAACTCACACTGCTTATATAAAATCTCACACATTTAAAATGCAGACTGTTAATGTTTGCTGAATGTCCCTTGTGTTTATTTGGCCGGACAGGCAACTATTCCTGTCCACAGTGAACGCACACAAACTTGTTGATGGAGTGACCATCTAATAGCGTTTCTACGACTCTACGAAAGAATCCAGAGAGATTTTCCTTGTCTAGTATGCCAGCAGCATTAACGAGATTACAGTTAACTGGATTGAAGGATGTCTTGTGACAGCACAAAGTGTTTGTGTCCTCAGACAATGAGGAGAGGTGGGAACCTTTTACTGAACGTTAGCGTCAAACATGTTCGACTGTGCAGAATGGCATTTGGAACTCAACTGGCCATTGGACACAATGATGGGGCATCATTACTTGAATGCCTGGAGAAGACAATTATCTTGAAAGGGCTGGGGTTGCTTGGAAAATTATGAATATGAAAAACATTTTATATGGCTGTTTAGAATTTTCCTGGAAATTATGAATGTGCATGATTATTGACAGTTGAGTAGAAGATGAGACTTGTGTGAGTGTGTGTGTGGAAACCCAGCACAATATTGGCCCTCACTCCTAAGTTCAAGTGCCCTGCAGTATGTTTATTCTCAACACTACTAACCTGACTTGCTGGTTCTGACATTCGTTTGCCTAAAAATGCATCAGGGAGCGAGATGTTTGGAAAAGGGATACGTATTTGGGCTAGTGTTTGAACTGGCATGTTAGGCTAATCAAATCAACAAGTGGAAAAGTAGCATATATAAAGCAAAAGAAAAGTAAAACATACCCAGACTGTTCACTAAAGTGTTTTTTATGGCAACATAAACTGTGCAACTTTTTTTTTTTTTTTTTCCCCCATTTTGAAGCCAGTGATTTGTTGAATCTTGTCGTGACTTCCTGTTGCGGAAGTTGAGAACAAATGCAGCCAGCTTTTGAGCATTGTTTTCAAATGAACATTCAAATCAACTCAGTGATCCCTTAACTACTGGCTTGAAATGTCCGCAAACGTTGCTCTTATCTAATTACAACAGGCCCTTCACGTCCACCTGCCTCCCCTCTGTGTACCCGTTTGTGATCACAGATAACCAGTCGGATGGAGCCTTTGGATGCAGGAAACAAAGTTGTTTGAACAAGCCTGCGGCTGACGTGAAGCTTCTGGCCAATTAGAGATAATCCATAGGAAAGTGCATGCGTGAGTCTCTTTCCATCAGCACCTGTAATTATTCGGGGCAGGTGTTAACAGCCGCCGCACTCCCACAAGACATTATGGTACAGTGGCTGTGTTTGTGTCTGTATGTGAGGTGGGAGGGGGGGGGGGCACTACCATACAGGTTTATTTCAACTATAGCCGGGGGGAAGCTGCAACCATTCACCACCTGTGAAAAATAAGATATTCTGATAAAGTGTAATTACGATACCAAGTGTTGATGTGTAGGATGTGTGACCAAGTCACAGCAGATTTTGCCGGGCCCACTGTTTTGTCTCACTTTTTTGTTTGTAGTCCAGTCAGCAAGCTAATTGTTTTGGCCATGTGGATGCTAATCACACAATCAAACTTGATTTACTTGAATTTAACTGTTAAATTGCTTCCTCTTTACTTTCACATTTCATTCTCATTTGCATCGAATTGCTTGTTTTTGTAATACTGGAAGTCTAAATACTTCCTGCTTTTGTTCATATCTAAGAATTGTGAGAAATGTAGTCCTACTAGCCTAATGCTGCAGACCCATCGCAAATTAAGTTTTTCTGGCGGCATATTTCCAATGTTACATTGTGGGACAGTGCGAGGTGAATGGCACAAGCAGCTTTCAATAGTTGCCAGGACCAAGCAAAAAAAAAAAGTTGGATGAAGGTGAATGCATTGACTTATTTGATTCTGTTTAACTGTCAACTTAGATAGCATTTATTAGCATTAGCGAAAATAATAACACAACCACCTGGCACCACTTTGACTAGCGAATAAATTTCAACTTTAATCAATCTATTTATAACAAAATTGTTATAAATAGTTCCTGGTGAAATTTTATTGTATACTTGATTTATCAGCATTAGTGTCCCAGTTTTTAATTTTGAAAATCATTGTGTGTTTATCCACTTTAAGGGGCGTGGCTTAGCGAGTGACATCAGTGACTGGAATCGGGTTAGCCAGTTGAGTAAGCCCTGGTTCGAGCCACCTCACGTCAAGTCACTGTCTTTAGAATCCAAAGACCAAGTTTGAAATGTTGGGGTGCTGATAAACTCAGACCTGACTTTCAGCAATCGTATCTAATCACTAAAACATCCTTTTTCCTGCTGAAAAACCTCTCCAGAGTGAAAGATTGCACGCTCCAAGCAGACCAAAAGAATGCTTTTATCTCCAGTCGTCTCGATAAAAACGAAAAATAAAAATCTGCTGATTTTTGCATATTTTTCTCTCACAAAGTTAAACAAATCCTTATGGACAAAGTAATGTAGTCAAATGTTTTGCCTGCATTGTAATTATTTTTATTATTATTAATTTTATATATTTTTTATTTAACCCTTTCACGGATTGTGGTTACTACAGTGGACAGCTATTAAAATGTTGCTTTCTTCTATATAAAGGAATCTTTATGCCACAGTTGGCCATTAGCCACTCTAGTGGACACTAGTGTCGTCTTGACGTACACTGCCATCCAGTGGTCAATGTTTGTGAGTTCAAAAAAAAAGAAGACAGACAACAAGATGGCCAACAGAAGTTCAGATGTGACGTGCAAGGAAGGAATAAGTTTCTATTCCTTCTATTCCAGGAGGCCTTCCTTGCAAGTAAAATATATATTGGGACATCAAGCAATAAATAAGGAGTAATATATATAACAGAAATTGTGATTGACCACGAGTCCACTAAATTGGACTTTGGACAACTTAGTGTTGCTGTCACTTTGTTGCTTTTGAAAAGACTTCATCTGCGGTTTTTTTTATTTTGCTTTAAATCATCATTACATTTTTATTATAGCAATATTTTATGGATTTTAGTCCCCATATGAAAGTAAGGATCCTGGTCCTTATGTTTTGTAGTGGTCAAGTGCAGAACATGCTAGCAAAACCTACAGGATAGTCGGCCATATACCATGTGACTCAAGTGGGGATGATGATGATGATGATGATGATGTAGATGATGTAGGGTATCATATTTTGTGCAATGGCCAATTTATTGGTTAGTTTTTTTCCTGCCAAATATCAGAATTGGCATCAGCCTAAAAAAATAAATAAATCATATTGGTCTTGTAAATCAAGGTACCACTTCTTGACTTACATGCATACTTGCATTTACTGTATGTAAAGGCTGAATCTACAATATTATTTCTCAATACTGTATTTTTTTTTTATCTATATTGTCCCATCTTGTTTTTTTTGTTTTTTTATTTTGCTGAGCAAAGGATTTGATTGTCCCATAAGACCTTCAGCATTGCATCACCGCCATGTTGATTTAAAAAGACAGAGTCCACGTGTTTGCCCCAAAAACCTTGAGTTCAGGACTGAGAAAAAGTCTACCTGCAGACAGAAAACAAACATGACAGTGTGGATGAGAGCGGAGCAAAGTGGATGGCCGCTGTGCACTCACTCGCTGGCGTGTGTTTGTGTTCAGGGCCAGGAGCATGACTGAGCAGCAGGAGCACGGCGAAGAAACGGGCCTGCTGTCCACACAGGACTTGGACGCCTCCAAGGACGAAGACGCGCACGGACACCTCAGGCAATTTTCCATCATCTACACACACATGCACATTTTCCAGCACACCATCTGCATCCTGTGTGCACACACCAAAAATCTTTTCATTGTTCTTATTATGTAGGCCTACTTGATGTCTAACAATGGTAACGTCTTTATAGGCACGATTACACTTCAGGTGTCATTGAGTTGATGGACACTCGCCATTCTCGTCGTTTTCTTTTTTTTTTTAATTCTAATTTACTGTCTGTTTCCGTTTTGCAGCAATTAACATTTGAATATAGCTAAGTTTCATCATTATTCACAAATCTATTTAGAATTCGGAGTAATTGAGGGTTTTTTCAACATGGTCCTGATTGACCTCTTTTGCTCTTTTGCCACCTGCTGGCCGTTTGTGTAATAACTACCAAGCAAGGCTGCATCAAAGCCTTCTGTATGCTCTAGCATAAAAACACATACAAAACTTATAAATATGTCTTTGGGACATTTAAAACATTTAAAATAGAACGTATTTATACGTTTTTGGGAGCAAATGATTTGAAATCTATGTCAAAACCTACATGTAGATTTGCCTTAAACAAAGAAAGTGCATCCAAAATGGCGACCCAGAATATGTCATGTCTATACATTTTTATGAAGAAATAAAATGCAGACCACTAGCATCAAATTAGTAAATAATTTGGCAACCTGAATTCTAGAAAGCACACTGTGTACAGGTATGTCAATGTAATATCTCTATGGGCAGAATTATTTCCGAATTTTGTGTTTTGGTATTGGATGTCACCAGCACTTGTAGCAAACAAAGGTCTGCTAAATGTGTTGCTTGTGTTATGTAAATATTGTGTGTGCTGCTTTGCCAGTAAAATGGTTCGGAGAGCAAGTGATCGTGTTAGTGTGTGTGTGCGCCCACAGACAGAGTGGCTGCGTTATATAAGAAGGATTGCAGGCGGGAGCCGCATGTAATCCTGCAGAATCGACTCTGGGACTGAGCACAAAAGCTTGTCAGTGTGTCGGACTCAAGTGAAAGGGCGGAACCGGAACACTTCCTGTTTACCTGCCACCAGACACAGTCGCCACGGCTTTGCATGAAATAGAAAAGAGTGGTCGTGTTCCATCTATTCTTGGTTGTGGGTTCGATCCTCACCACCGGTGACCATGTGTCCTTGAGCAAGACAGCAGCAGACAACCACTGGTGTGTGTGCGTGTGAATGTGAGGCACTCTTTGAGCACCATATGGTGTAGTTAAAGCGCGATATAAAAAGCAGTCCATTTTATATCGTCTGCTGTCCCAACAAATGTATAAGCACTTTGCGTTTATATGGTTATTCCTACGCCGATTTTGGAAGGAAGCAGCTTATGTGAAAATTCC
Source organism: Leptonotus elevatus (assembly GCF_054856555.1). Lineage (NCBI taxonomy): Eukaryota > Metazoa > Chordata > Actinopteri > Syngnathiformes > Syngnathidae > Leptonotus > Leptonotus elevatus. The sequence goes on along the minus strand of NC_141241.1, from coordinate 22,430,126 downwards.
CTCTTAACTTTCCACACCATGTCTTATCTTAACCTTTTCCAAGGTGTGAGACTTTCCACTTGTCTCTAAGCTCACGCCGCTAATTTCGCTTCCTGCAGCTCTATTATTACGCGGGAGTCCACAGTTCCACCTGCTGCCGGTGGGAAGTGTTCCCTTTCTAATTTCGGATTTCCATTTGACAGCCGTTCAGTTGGTAATTAGTTTCAGTATCCTGCCTGGCAGCCTGAGGCGCACGACGGGTGCACCGCGGCGCTTTAATGCTCACAAGGGCGAACGATGTTTGTTTTGCTCTCAAACATCGCAGATGTCATCATCTGCAACGACGTTCTGAATTGTTCTCAAGGCACGTGCGTTTTTTCACTTGAGCCAAAGGATTCCGTGCATCCAAGAGTAAATCTGTTGCCTGAAGTCCCAAAATAAAGGGACTCAAATGTTATTAATGTCTTTTACAACCCTTATTTTGACATTGCAAATGTGAGCCGAGCGTGGGTCCCTTCGGACCTCAGCGTCTCTTTGCAGCCGCGGTGTTATTGATGAAGGCTTGCTTCATATGTGAGAGGAAGAGGCAGATGGAAGGTGAGCGCAGAAAGACGCATAGTGAGTCCCTGCAGAGCCGCCGCCGCCTTTATTTTTAATAATTACTCGCTCATCCCCACCTCGGCGCGCACGGCTACTGTGGAGACTATTTATAGGGAGTCGGAGAAGCATGCGCACTTTCTTCACCATCAACACAATTACCAAACCAGGATACGCCACTGAAAGTCATTCCTTATGAGATTGGTTGTGCTTTACTCACAAATTTTGTTTTTTTTGGGGTTAGGTGCTAACTGCTCATAAGGTAGGGCTGGGCGATCATGGGAAAAATAATAATCACGATTATTTTGATTGAGATGTAATATTTTTTTAACTACTCAAAACTATGATTATAGCCCATTCATCCTTTCACGTTCAACACTTTATTCTTGAACACTATTCTTTTTGTCAAGTATAACATAACCTTATAAATATATGAAATTCAAGACTTCCATTTTCATTCTTCATTTTCAAACTTAAGCGTTACCCTCTTTAGCGTATATATTTGATCATACACTCCCGAAGTTGATGCTAACTTCCTGTTAGCATTTGAATGGGATCCTCCATTCACAGCATTAGCATTAGCGCTAGGCTTGCCATGTGTTAAAAACGAAGCATGTTTTGTATTTAAATACACACTGTATGTAATTCTCCTTATCGAGTGTTTAGTTTTTCAGTTAACTCCAACTGGAGTGTCATTAAACAGCTTAAAGGACGCTTAGGGAGTGCAGAATCATACTGATTTGCACCAGGCTAGCTACAAGCTACATGGTGCATTCAGGGTCCTTTCACAACATGGGGAACTAGTAAACCCGCCGCAGCGTTCTGCACATTAATCGTTTTTCTTCGATCATTACATTTTAACTCATTCACTGCCAGCCCAGTCAAAATGGATCTTTGACGTCTATAGTCGTCAATGGCAGTGAATGAGTTAATAATGATCGAGAGAAGCCAAAATCGAAATTGCGGTTAATCGGCCAGCCCTATAATGTTGAGCAAATCTTTGTGTTACAGTTCACTTGCATTGGGTTCATATTGAGCAGTGACCACATCCAGTATGCTAATGCAGTAGCAAAGTCATGATTAATATTTGCATGAAAAGACCATTACGATAGTGAGCGTGCATTCTTATTCCAAGTTTTTTTTGCTATCTCGCGAACTAGTTTGAATTGTAATTGGTAACGCAGAAGACCTCTGTGCAGCTGTGTCCTAATTTAGGCCCCATGTCCAACCTTGAAAAGCACTTTTAGGACTAAAATATTTACCAAAACAATCATACCCTGTCTACTTTTACAGACTCTATTTCCAAACATATTTACCAAATGTCTATTTTGTTTGCTTGCATGTCAAACATGGGATTAAACGTGGCAATGATGTCAAAGGCATCCGGCCCAGCATGCTGTGCTGTCACAGCTGTACTGTCCTGCTGTAAACAACGGCCTGCACATAAACACACACACACTTGTGCACAGGCACACACAGCAGGTACAGCATCTGGCAACATGCTGCTCTTTGACACTGAAAGTGCGTTGACATCTTTTTTGTCACAGGCTATTATTCTTCCCGACAGGAAGTGGCTAAGTGAGCGCCGAACTGTGCAGTATATACATCCTTGCATCTTGAGTTGAAAAATGTTGGCAGCAGACCAGGATAGCTTGGCGCAATTGTCAATAGAATGTCAATTGTAGCATTGTGCGAAACTTCATATTTGAGTGTAGCCTTTTAACTCATTCACTGCCATTGACGGCTATAGACGTCAAAATTCATTTGAACTATTTCTATTAGTTTAACATTTTTTTCCACTTTTGTTGACAAGAGTAAGAAAACAAATATTGTACATTTAGACCAGATCATGAGTTAACTATTGAAGGCATGCGATTAATTACAATAAGAAAAATATTCGCCTGACGCCCTAATTTTAATAATCTTTTCTTTTTTTGAAAAAAAAATATTTTAAAAAATGAAAAGAAAAGATTATTAAAAATAAGGTTTTTGAAAAAAAGAAAAGAAAAGATTATTAGAAATTAGGTTGTCAGGCGATTACATTTTCTAATTGTAATTAATCACATTACTCAATAGTTAACTCACGATTAATCACAAATTTTATATCTGTTCTAAATGTACAATAGCAACCTTTTCATACTCTTGTTAAAAGTGGAAAAAAATTTAAACTAACAGAAATGGTTCAAATGAATTTTTGACGTCTAAAGCCGTCAATGGCAGTGAATGAGTTAAAGTGTTGCACTGTATTTTATTTTGACCATATTATATATTTGGGGGGATTTATTTAGCACTGAAAATCACGACGGCCACTTTACTAACTTTGATTCATTGACTATGGATTCAGTTTTTCTTCATAGTTTGTCTGGCTCTGCAAATTACAGTATACTCAAGTACGCACCCAATTTCTCGTCCCTGTGTTGATGGCAGTGTGGACACGAGTTCCAATCGGATTTGAAACTTCCGCTTCTCACTAGGAAGGTTTTTTTTCACGTTTTTTTTTGTTTAAAAGGACTTACCTGAACTACAAAGTCGGTTAATACGCATTTCGCTTGTGGCATTCACCACAACAAGGATTTCCTGTTTAGAGCACCAAAAGGCGCAAAAAACGACCAGAATTTATCTTTGGCCACAATGCGAAACAGACTTTTAGTTAAGGTCAGCCATTTTAAACTAAAAAGAAAAATGTTGCCATAGTTACAAGCAAGGCTATTTTAGTTAACGAAAACTAACGAAATAACTGGAATAATATTAAAAAAACATTTTCGTTAATGAAATGAAAACGAAATGCTTTTTGAAAAATGAAAACTAACTGAAACTGTAGTTTATGTACACAAAACTAACTAAAACTACCTTTGTTTTAGTCTTAATTAATAATAATAATAATAATAGTAATTCATTTAATACATGAGCACGGGGTTGATTTTAAATGTGATTTTAAGTATATTTGTTTAAGTATATTTATTTCGATATTAAAACCCCTTATCGTTCCGACGGCCCATATTAAGGACGTTTGAAAGTGCGTCACACAGAAGTGACGTCATCAAGCAGCAGCCAATAGAAAAGCACCTTCAGATGACGTCGCTCCTTGACGATAATTTTGCATGCTTGACCTTTGGCTCCAATGGCTCGGCTCACCTGCTTTTTCATTTAACTCAGCCAAAATGCAAGGATAGGTAAGAATTGCGTTACCCTTTTCATTTGACCATGGCGTTTATTAAATATTGCGCAATGTAATACCAATTTTTTTGAATTGAAAACTAATTTTGAAATTTACGGAAGCGAGTTGCATTCACTTAAAAAATAATAATAATCCAGTTTTTCTGACAATTTTTGGGGGAAGCTTTGGTTTTTTTTGAGTATTTTATTCTGTTTTACTTGATATTTTTTCTGGTATAAAAATATTCTGGGAAAGAAAGGGGAGGGGGGGGTAATTATTATTTAAAAAGACAGGGAGAAAAAATTTCCCTGAAAAACAGAGCTGGTGCTTCTGTTTTTCTCAGTATTTTTTTTAACCTTTTTTAGTCACTTGTTGCAAACTGGCTAATAGTGGAAGCAGACACTGCATACCTCCAACGTACCTTCTGCCCCAGTTAAGGTAAGGCATTTACTGTATATAATAACACACATAGAAATTATTAATGTTTTAGTGTAAGGTATTCAGAAAAACAAAAATATATTTTGAAAAACTTATAAAAAAATTATTTTATAAAACGGGGAAATGATTCACAAAAGCAAAAAAATATTCAGAAAAACAGGGAAAAAATATATTTAAAAAAAACTGAGAAAAATACTCAGTAACACAGAAAAAAATCATCAGAAAAACAGAAGAAGAAAAAATTATCCAAAAACAAAGCTCCCCCAAAATTGTCAGAAAAAACAACCAGTGAAACCATTCCAAGTGAATGCAATACTTCCGTAGAAACGAATTAAAACTGAGCATTTTATAAATATCTAAAACGACTTAAAAAAAAAAAAAAATATATATATATATATAAAAAAGAAGAAGAACAGAACCGCCCTGAAAACGACTTAAAACTAACAAAAATAAATAAAAACTCAAAACGAAATAAAAACTACCTAAAATAAAATTTCCAAAACTATAACAATTCTGGTTAAAATGAAAGTTTCAAATCTAACCGGAACTCGTTCGTGAATCTCTCTCTCTATCTCTCTCTCTCTCTTTCTTTTGTTAAATTTATTTAAGTTTAATTTCTTTATTTAATAAATGTCCACAAAAAAAGTGACTTATAGTCCAATGTGACTTTTTTTTTTTGACTAGTGCAATGAATTATAGGCCAATTATGGTAAGGATTGGAACAATCATTCATAAATGACTGGACAAAACTGTCACACATCACATCACGCCAAACTAGCAATCTGCTTAAAAAAAAATTCTCGGATGTCTCGGACGTCCTGACATTTAATTTCTCTCCAATTCTGAGCCAGCAACTGAATATGGAGGGTAAGGAGGTGACGGAATACAGTAAGCGACACTGCTTGGGGAGAATAACAATGTGCTGCTGAATCATGAAATTCTATTGTGCAATTGGCTGGCGTCCAGTCCAGGGGCTGCGCTACTCCACTTTTTGCCCCAAGTCAGCTGGGACAGCCTCAATTCACCTGCGACCCTCAAGAGAATAAACGCGAGGGATGAATGTGTAATTGGTTCAAATTTGGAAGAGTGTGTGAAGGACTTTCTTGCACATTTGAAAGATGTTTTCCAGCTGAGAGCTTATCCACGTTCATCTTTCCACTTTGACTATCTCAGTAGTCTTTCCCGCTTCTTCACGCTGTCAATCTGACTGTCACCGACAGGTCATGCATGACAAGGAAGTCGTTTTGCTTTTTAGTCTTTAGTCTCACCTCAAATATGTCTTCTTCAAAAGCATAATAACCGGCAATGGATTTCTCTTCCAGGGCTGATTATTCCGTATTTTATCTGCCGGTAGATGAAGTCTCACGCTGCGTCAAGCCTCCTTAGGCAAGATGGCTTCAATGATGTGCGTGTGTGTTCATCTTTGCTGACAATAAACAAAGCGGCAACCTACTGGATCATCTCCGGGGCATTGCCACTGTTTATGTGCAAACTGCGTAATATTCCTCTTTGATTGTGCTGGTTGTGACAGCATACACCTGCATCCTGCAGTGATGTGCGCACACACACACACACACACGCTGATGATTGCATATCGTGCTGAGGCATGCAGCCAGTGGGGATTGTCATGCGGCGCGCACACACACACAAATGAAAACACAAGCTTCCCACCATTTGTCAGGCTGCCAACAACACCTTGCCTCCATGAGTGTAAATAACACCCTAATACATTAGTAATAAGCACGTTGGCAAACAGTTTACCCTCTTTCATGATGATGTAGCCACACTCAAATAATGGAAAGTAGCAACCAATGTTTTTTTTAATTGTATTCCAGGTTTCATCTGATTGAAGAGCTGTCCTATGAGGATGTCAAAAAATGTTACCGTGGCTCGGTGAGTGTCATCATTTTGTGTGTGCGTGTGATTGTTTTCCATTCCCCTTTAATTGGGACGTGCCCCTATTTTCATCTGTGGCAGCGTCAAACCGTGAATTTAATTGTTCTCTGTGAAATACAGAAATGTAGTCAGCAAAAATATATTTGACTGATTATTAGAGGTGGGAATATTTGAATGTCTCACAATTCGATTCGATTCCGATTTTGGGGTGTGCGATTCGATTCAGAATCGATTTTCGGTTAAGAAAGTTTTTTTTCACAATGATTTGATTGACAATGATTTTTGCTTCAATTTATAGATGTTCAAGGAATCATAATGATCTACTCCAGTCTGACTCGCTAATGCTAATTAGTGCTTTTCTCGCGGCACTTTTATCACTCGAAAGAACGGCTCCACGCTGAAAAAACAAAAACTTTTATTGGAATAACTTGATCGTGACTTTTCCCTTCTACTCTCTAATGTGGCTACAACTTAACAGTGTATCAGACCGCGTGGAACCACACTGCCCCTAAGTGGCCAAATCGGGTACAACATGAACAGCGCTCCCAATAAAGGCACACACAAACAAAGAGAAGACAGTCTAAAATCATTTTAATAAAATCGATTTTGGGACAATTAAAAGTAATTCTGATTCATACTAAATGAGAATCGCGATTCTTATGAGAATCGGGTTTTTTTGGCACACCCCTACTGATTATATACCAATGTATTTATTTATTTTGTGACGCTGCGGCTCGTTGAAAAGTAGCTTTTTAACATACATCTATTTCTTTAGCTCTTCTCCTCATTAGGGTGGTGGGTGGTGTGATTTAAATCCTATCCCAGCCGACTTGGGCCAGAGTCTTCAATTAACCTACCATGCTTGTTTTGGGAAGGTGGGAAAAAGCCGGAGAGAACATGCCAACTTCACACAGGAAGCATTTAGAGTATTAATTAGGGGCCGGACTTGCTCCTGAAATCCTGATTCGCTAATTATGCCGACGTCAGCGAAAAGATTCGGATTGGATTCCTAGCTTAATATGATATATTTCCGGTTGACATGTTTTCTGGAAAATAAATAAAATTTGACCTAAATAGTAAATGGAGAAGACAGATATAGCGCTTTATCTACACCAGTGGTTCTCAACCTTTTTTCAGTGACATACCCCATACTGTGTTTCCCACACCCTATTAATACTTGGGCGGGCCACCCAAGTAGATTAAAAAAAAATAATAGTTAAATTTTTTTTTTTTTAAACAAACGTGTCGCGACCAGATATACCGCATGTAATTAGTTCGCCGTCACTCACTTGTGGATCATGTGGAGACGCAAGTAGCGAGCCTGATATTATATTAATATCTCTTTTCCCCATAAATTCATAGGAAAAAAATATTTTAAAGACTATTTTTTTATCTTACCATTTTCATGAATGTTCACATGAATTGAAAAGTATTTTCTTACATTTATGAAAGACCTGACTAACTGCACTTTAAGACAATTCAGATTTTTTTCAATTTATATTTCCAATTATTGAATTTGAATATTTGAAAATATTTTCATCTCGTCCTTGCAAATAGTGGTTACTTTCATTATTAAACTAAATCGTTTAACCAGTTACTGAATCTGCAAAAATTTGTATGTGGAGTTTTTATTATATTGTTGTTATTTAGGAAGAATTGGTGCGCCATAAATTACAGATCAAAAAGAATCAAAATTGAATCGAACTGAACTCTTGTGAATCCAAATTGAATCGATTGAGGAGATTAGAATCGATAAGCCAGCCCTGCTTCACAGTCCGTTACCACGTGAACAAAATGCCGGTTCCAGTGACGTCACACCATTTGAGTCCGCAAATTATGATTCGATTATGAACCTGCCACAAACTATGAAGCGCATCTGTGATGTGACTTGGGTATTGAACGGGTGTTTTATTGCTTAACATGTTTCTATTACTGTGGCTAACTTGATTGATAATTATGATATGATTTACCGGTGTCGTTGTCCCCAGTTTGAATCTGGACTGGATTATTTCAGATACCATTCTTTCCTTATATTGTGTTACACGTTATAAAGTGTCATCTGCCTGTATCACTGCGACGTCCTGTTTGCTCCATTTTCCCGAGGAGAGGAGCTGCCTTCAACTATTAATAGGACATTACGAGTGAGCCAGTCAAGATGGACAAGAGGGAGGGAGAAAGGAAAGACAGGTGGCCGAAGGATGGAAGTGAGTTGGAGGGAAGAGAGCGGGGATAGATCGGGACCATTCGCATTCGGACGCCGGACGGTTTGGACTTTGGAAGTGTGTGCGTGTGGGCCGGGAGGATCTCAAATGGTCGCCGAAGTCGTATTTGAGACAGAGAAGCCTTGGCGTTGAGGATTTAGCTGCGTGTGTCTGCGTACGCCGGCTGCGTGTTTTTGCCGTCAGCCGTACTGACTCGACGCAGGGCGACAGTGTGTGTCTTGCAGCCACTTGCTTCAGGCCATGGATGAGTGTGTGTGTGTGTACGGGGCCAACGTGCTGAGCCTGGTGCAGAGCTCGCCGCCTCTGAGGGAGCGGGTGGTGTCGGCGGTGAGCCGAGTCGGAGCGGCCGGCGGCTGGAGAGGGGGTTCCGGCGCCGTGCAGGCGGGCCGGACCGCCAAGGAGCTGCTCATGACTCTGCCCTGTCCCTCTGCGCAGACTGTCAGCAAGTACAACTCGCAGTACCACAAACTCTTCCAGTGTGTGCCCAAGGATGAGCTCCTCATGAAAGGTAACACAACTTCACATTTCTATCTGGACTTATGTATAATGCTTTCTGTGTCATAACAACCAAATCATGTTTGCCGTCAAAATGCCAGTCAGAATTGTTAACGAAACAAAAGCATGATTTGTATTTATTGCAGGATTTAAAGAAAACATTTTTTTTTTTAGAGCTGTCAAGCGATTACATTTTGTAATCAGATTAATCACATCTTAGAATTTTGATGAACTCATTCACTGCCATTGACGCTTAGAAACGGCAAAAATTCATTTAAACTATTTCTATTAGTTTAACATTTTTTTCCTACTTTTGTTAACAAGAGTTTGAAAACCTAGAAAAAAAAATGTATTATCTTTTTTTTTAAAGAAAAGATTATTAAAAATTATGGGCGTCAGGCGATTAAAGTTTTCATTGTAATTAATCACATGACTTCAATAGTTGACTCACGATTAATCACAAATTTTATATCTGTTCTAAATGTACTATCATTTTTTTCTAGGTTTTCATACTCTTGTTAACAAGAGTGGAAACAAGTTTTAAACTGTAATGAATATTTCAAATGAATTTTTGACGTCTATAGCGTCAATGGCAGTGAATGAGTTAATCACGATTAATCGCGTAATTAAAAAGGCTTTTTAATCAACATTTTTTGCCCACCAGATTTAAAGAGCACCACTTATGTGTCAATCCTTTCAACATTAAATGTTATGAGGTCGTCTTCAACATTTTTTAATCCACTGCACACTCTAATCCTCCTCTTTTTTCCAATCGGTTAATTACTTGCATCATTTAAAAAGGGAGAAAAAATGACCCCGGTGGTTTGACATGAACAAATATTCTAAATGTGATACGCAAACATTCATTAAATGCTTTACTTTAATGCATGAAATGATGTTTATTGCTCAAACACAACCATGTGCTTTAACGTAACCATCCACTGTCAGCTAAAGGATCATCTGCGCTCAAAATTAATAGTGCGATTAATCTGCGTTAATACATGATTAATGCGATTAATTTTTTGTGATTAATTAATTAGTTAACGCTGGTCAAAAATGGACCGATCCACTATATGGGTCAATTTGACCCAACTTTCAGAGTTGTTTTATACAAAATGACCCCATTTTTGGACCCAAGTAAAGGATCTGACCAATATTTATGAGTTGTTTCTTGACTCAAAGTAGAGGATTGGTCTATTTTTGACCCAACTGTTTATAGTGTGGTCTCCAAGTGCCCACTTGGCGCTGGCGATTTGTGATCCTAGCCTAACTTAACATCATCTGCAAATGGAGATGTCAACGTATTTTGCATCCTGCATAGACTCCAGCGACTTACTTTCGGCCTCCGCCATGTTGAATACTCTCCTGCACTGAATTTTAACTCATAGATTGTGTCAAATCGTATGTTGGGACTGTCGCAAACTGAGAAGTCGCTGTAAATATGAAATGTAAACAACATCTGCACTTGTAATTCCTAAGGACTAAAAAAGTATGTTAGGACAAACTCCATTTTGTTTGCATAGCTGCGAGCTGCTGCTCATTATATAAACTCCCATGATTAGAAATGGACTCCCTGCACAGCTGTACAAAAGAAAAATAAATATGACAGCTATTGTAAATATTTCATCTAAAGGAAAACAATGTGTGCTTTTTCCCCCTCTCTCTCTTGTTTGGTCAGTGTACTCTTGTGCTCTTCTCAGAGACATCCTTCTCCAAGGCAGGCTTTACATCTCCAGAAATTGGCTATGTTTCTATGCCAACCTCTTCGGCAAGGACATCAAGGTACCGTACGGATCTGAAGATCATACACTTGACTTCTAGTCTGAATCTATTGGACCGGAATGCGATATGCGATACCTGCTCTGTGAAAATCCATTTTAACAAGCGACGTCTTTTTTCTCATTTCCTTGAAACTCAACCTCTTCTGACATTTCTTTGACAATAAGCTTCTTATTCAGGCGGCATTCCTCGCATACTGACTTAAATAAGAAATATGTTGCTCGCTACCCAACGACTGCATTTGTTTCCGCTGGCCCCATGCTGTGGAGTTTTTCGGCCTTATAGATCATAATAAATTTCATATGGATATCAAGAAACACAGCGTATTTTGTTATGCCTGCTTCCATCTGCTCCTGCCCACTTGTAGGTGGCCATCCCTGTTGTTTCTGTGCGCTTGGTGAAAAAGCACAAAACAGCGGGCCTGGTGCCCAACGGCTTGGCTATCACCACAGACACTGGCCAGAAGGTAAACACTGGCGCCACAGTCCCTCGTGAGTTGAAACGCTTGTGCTGATTGTGTGTGTTTTCCGAGGCGAGGTGTGACGGAAAGAACAGCGCTATAGATAGCGGCGGCTTGGAAGTGCACACTTTTTTCCAGCTCCACAGACGCGTTTAACATTCGGAAGCTGAAGTGCACAAATCGGATTTGTGCTTTCTCTAATCAAATGACATCAAATTACAAATCAGAAACCAACAGTGAGTTAATTATAATGATAATGATTCATATTCTCAACTTTAGACGGAGACAAAGTCGTGTTTTTAACATGACAAAAAGTTTGAATGCTACTTAAATGCTAACTCAGAATCCAACGCTTTTCTTCTTTCTAGGATGTTTAACCCTATGAAGCCTAAAACATGAAATATGTGATGAGAGAAAATTCTGATTATTTGTAAATGGAGTATTTATTGGTCCCTTTTTTTTTAATCAACTTCCACATATGACTTTTGATTTGTGTCATATTTGATACATCCGGTCACAATGCTTTATATTCGTACATTTATAACTCAAAAATATAATAATAAACAGACATATCAAACATATTAGTATTTCCAAAAATCATTTTCACTGAAGCAACCCCCTTCACTCCTGGTTATTTTGCTGGATTTTTACTCATTTTGCAAGTCCCACAGAATATTGTGTTCTATTGCAATTAAAATATGGAACCTACCAAAAGAAAGATTAAAGTTCCTTCTTTCATCAGGAAAAAAGGTCTATTTTTATCTGTTTCCGTTTTGCAGCAAATAGCATTAGAATATAGCTAAGTTTCATCATTATTCACAAATCTTTTTAGAAATGTGAGTAAAAGTGATTTTTTTCAACATGGCCCTGGTTGATCTCTTTTGCTCTGCTGCCACCTGTTGGCCATTTGTGTAATGACTACAATTTCTTCAACCGTTCTTTACAGTTGAAAGGCTGCATCAATGCTCTAGTATTAAAAAAAATAATAATAATACATAGAAATACGTCTTTTGGACACCTAAACGTTTAAAATAGAACATATTTATACGTTTTTGAGCGCAAATAAGTTAATAAGTATAGGTGTCTCTACATTCTCAATTGAGGCGATCTTACAAGGTCGCTAGAAAAGCCATCAGATGGGTGATACTGCCCTCTAATGGATTATCCGTGCGATGCATGTGTCAGATCATATACGTCAGGGTTTTAATGGGAAAACAAATATTGTGATCATGAAATAGGGCTCAAAATGTCTTGTATTTAATATATGTTTGGGGTTATAGGGTTAATTATTGTGAGCGGTTCAGATAATGGCTGAATGGATGGATATATTTGTCTTCCTGTTGTACGTGACCCTGAGAACATGTCCAGAAGTCTGATTAGGATTCACTTGCCAACACGTCAGTTCTGATATGAGCTGGAAAATGTTTTACAAGTAGATAAAGTCTTGCCGTGCAAAGTGTTATATATGTGCATGACTCATTGTCTCTAAAGGTATGTAGTCACGTCGTATGTGTCTGTGGGATTTTACAATTATGCAACCTGCTTCGGATATGCTGTCTGTGTCTTTGTGTAGCACAGCTGTGACTTCAGTTGGTTTCACCTGCTCATTACTAAATTAGAAATAGGAGTTTGGAGGGATGATTCTATAATCCTGTCCCTGGCCACTTACTTTTGATTGTCCCTCAAAATACAAATGTGATTGAAAATACAGTATCCTCTTTGTGCCGCAGATGAAATAGTTGTAATCTCCAAAAGCGCCCCCTTATACTTTGGATGTCGGTTTCTCATCACAGCCATCCGTGATACACCTCGCATTGTTTTTATTTGTTTTTTGTTTTTTCCCCAGTATGTCTTTGTGTCGCTTTTATCACGAGACAGCGTGTATGACGTCCTTCGTAGGATCTGCACACACCTACAGGTGCGTACGCACACAATGTCGTGCAATGCGTACACGTTACACCAACGCCGTCTAAAAAAGTGATGCCATGTTCCTCTGCAGGTCAATGGGAAGAGTCTGAGTTTAAAGCAGTACATGGAGGAACCCACCTTATCACTGGTTAGTGACAGCATCTTAAAAAAAAAATATATATATATATATATATATATATACATTCATGTGAGACTATTGGGTTGGCTTTTCAGTTTTTGTACACATTTTACTGTACAATGATGTGAAAATGTACCATCATGTAAATAGAAGTATGTTCAAGATCCTCAAGCTCATGTACAGTAAAAGATCCAGTAAGTGATTGATTTATTCTCTTGTGCTCCAGGATGAATTCCCCACTCCTGACGAGTTCCCAGTGGTGGATGAATTCCCGTCAGTGATAAAGTGGAGAAGGAAGCCTTCAGTGGTGTCCGTGTCCTCCTCCCTTCCTGACCTGCTGGGGAACTCCAGCAGCAGTCTGAGTGTCGCAAACACACCCTTCAAGTCGGAGCAGCCTCTGGAAGGTCCGACAAAAACGTTTCTGTATCATCCAATCTGTATTTTTCGTTGATGTCATTTGGATTATTCGGGCCTGCATGTGAGTGAGAGAGCAAAAAACACCGCAATTTGTTTGTTACGCAACAGCGCGTTAAGCTCCAAATGGAGTGTGAAGGCGGGTTTGTGTTCACAAGATGGAGCGGATGCAGATTAAATCCACATAATCACAAAAAGTAGCCGTTGTCACAGGATAGTTGAGATGCTTGCAGATTGACAGGTTTGATGCGATTGAAAACACACTTACATTATCGGGGTTTTTTCTTCTCACAATTATTTCAGCAAAATACAAGCGTTGTACATTGGGATGTAACGATATCCAAACATCACGATACAATATTATCACGATGTTAAGGTCACGATAAGATTAATTTTGTGGGGAGGTTAGCGATACAAAAAAAAAAGGTCACAATATTGTAAAAAATAAAATAAAAAACATTAATATTGTGCTTTTGTACATTACAGCAATGAAAAATATTATAAAAATATTACAAATATTATTTATAAAAAAATATATATAAATATAATATATCTATTGAGGCACTTACATTGAGTTCCTCCACATATTGTTCACAAGCATATTACATTCCCCTTGACCATTAGCATCGATTTTAAACATAGAAGGGCCAAAACATGCCTTGTGAAAATTAAACTGCACAACAACAAAAAACCTAGCCACCAGAGGGTACTAGAACAAATGGAAATCAACCTGACTTTTTTTAAACAGATGTGCTGCTCTTAATATCGTGACATGAAGACGACGATGATATTGTGGCAGTTTTAATATCGCGATATCACGATATTGCTGTTGTCGTTACATCCCTAGTTGTATAGGAAAACTATTTTGTGCAAACTTTTGCGCTTTGACAAGCTCAGAAAGTTATTTATGTGACAATATGTTAACATTTTGTATATACAATCTATCATTTTGGCGGTACTTCACAGGGGTGTAGAATTGCACTGCATCATATTGTTTTGAATACTGGTTACCTTATTGAGCTACATTGGAGGAAGAGAGGAAACATTACAAACCACTAATTGTAGTACAGTAATACAGTAACTCAAAACTAGGTTATTGACTAGGGATGGGTGCGTACCGATACCAGGTATTGGTTTTGGCGCCGATACCAGACTTATTTTAAGGTATCGGTACTTGTGACAGTGGCCGATACCACTATCGCCCTCTAGTGGCTGTTTTAAAATGAGGCACTGGATATGAGAAATTAGAAGATTAGAAAATTGCAATTTTTTGTGTTTTTTTTGGGGGGGGGGGGGGGGGGGTTATGTACTAGTGGTATCGGCATCGATGACTACTCAGGAGTTGAGTATCGGTATTGGTCTGCAAAAAAGTGATATCGAACGTCCCTATTTATTGACATATGGCACGTTTGTATGGTGGTAGTGTTCGCTCACATTCAATTCACTACTTGCAAATTCAAGTCTAATATAAAAGTATTGCTTTGACGCCATCTTGCAGCATCTTAAGGCAGTTATAATTTTTTTAGGGGGGTTGTCAATTCTTCTGCATTACTCTGCGTTGGTAGTCATTTTTCCACAAGCAATATTTACATGTTTACATCTGAAGCTAGTATAATTGCTTACGATACAATTGTGTGTGCATGTGTGTGTGTGTGTGACAGAGCGAGCCCTGCAGACAGACAGGGGCCTTTTATCAGAGCCAGTGTCAGAGTTGGGCCAGATGGAATACCAGCTGCTCAAATTCTTTACCCTGCTGTGAGTGTGGAACACGTTTACACACACGAACAACAGCTCACTCGCAGGTCCATACAGAATGCTAACGTAAGAGCTAGCAAGTAGTCATGGGAGTGTCATGTGGCACTTAACGTAGCACATTTGTCCATTGTCAGTTTGTTCTCGGTCGGGTTGTGGGTGACTTTGAGAATATCTCAGTTTATTTTGGTTGAGACTTTGGTTCTGATCGCTGGTCAATCACTGAGCACGTATAACCCACTCAGGTTTACATTCACATCAACATTTAAAAAAATAATAATAATCTAAAACCTTTGTTCTAATTGGTCAACTGTTGCCCTCTAGTGTTCATTATAGCACATAACCCCAAAAACATTATTTACAGTCAAATCAGTCAACCATTGCGTACTTGTAGTTTGAGTTGCGTGGATTTGCATATTCACAAAATATATATATATATATTGTTTTCAATATTTTTTTCTCCACACTTTTTAAAGAAAAAGTCAAGTCAAATGTTTTATGCTGCCACTCGTGTAAACACAGGATTCTGATGCACATTGTGTTTGTGGAATATGAATTAAGCAGCCAAATGTACCCGTTTTTATGCATTTTGGACGGCGGCCATTTTGCCACATGCGTGCGACTGGAAATGACATCACAGGGCTCGGGTAACAGCTGTCACAACTCACGTTGGCAAAGGGAGAGCTAAGGCATTGACATTTTCTAATGTCATTTTCAGTCAACAACAATTGACAAAATGGCCGCCCACTGAGATGTATAAATATGGATGCAATATTCCACAAACGTAATTTTGATCAGAATGTGTTTAGTAGTGGCACACATAGCATATTATTATAAAGAACGCTTTTGACTACCCTTTTAAAGATTTTTTGAACCGAATTGTTCAAAACAACCAAATGTGTTGACTGTGTGTGTTCTCTTGTCAGTATTATTCTCCTGATCCTGTCTTCGTGCTACCTGGCATTCCGTGTCTGCAGTCTGGAGCAGCAGCTCTCCTTCCTCAGCAACCCACATTTGACCCTCAGGGAGAGGTCACTATCATCGATCCAACTACTCATTTACCACACGCGTACTCATTCCGTGTGCATCAATTCTCCAAAATCATTTCTGTAATCCTGTCTTGCTTTCCTGTTGTCCAGGTAACCTCAAGCTTCTTACACGCAGATCCAGAATCATCTCCAACTCTGCAGTTTATCCTGATAGAGCAGCGTCAACATATGAACTCATTCACTGCCATTGACGACTATAGACGTCAAAAATTTATGTGAACTTTTTCTATTAGTTCTACCTAGAAAAAAAAATGTGTACAGATATAAAATTTGTGATTAATCGTGAGTCAACTATTGAAGTCCAATTTTAACCGTCTGACGCCCTTATTTTTAATTTAAAAAAATAAAAATTAGGGGCGTCAGGCGATTATTATTTTTTTTATTGTAATTAATCACATGACTTCACTAGTTAACTCACGATTAATCACACATTTTATATCTGTTCTGAATGTACAATGAAAAAAATCTAAATTTTCATACTTTTGTTAGCAAAAGTGGAAAAAAATGTTAAACTAATAGAAATAGTTCAAATGAATTTTTGACGTCTATAGCCGTCAATGTCAGTGAATGAGTTAAGGACCATCCCTCCGTGGTACTGGTGATCACTTTCAGACTATGCAAACAGATTCTATTTGTGTCCTGTAATGACCCCGAGGCAAGTGAATAATCATTTAATACAGTAATGACTTGAATAGAATGAAAGGAAAGGAATTTCACTTACAGTGAACTAAACCAAACAATCCATTGACAGTCTTGACTTATGCACTTTAAAAAAAAATATATGTCCACCTAATTTTCAAAGCATTTGTAGATGTATGTATCGTTCTTGAACAGTGGGATAGGGGTTAAAATATGTGCCTCACAGTTCAGGGGTTCGAATCTCAGCTCTCTGTGTTTGAGAGGTTTCCTCCCACATTCCAACACAGGCATGTTAGGTTCATTGGCGACTCTATGTTGTCCGTGGGTGTGAGTGTGAATGACGACTTATATGTTCCCTCCTATTGGCTGGCAACCAGTCCAGGGTGCAAACCCCGCCTCTCACCCAGAATCATCGGAGAGAGGCCACAGGCCACCTGCCACCCGAATGAGGAGAAGTGGGACGATGGATGGATGGATGGATGGATGGATGGATGGACGGATGGATGGATGGATGGATGGATGATTGTTGACCAGAGGTACTCAGTTGTGACTTTGGGAGGTATTTATGCAACGAAGGCTGCAACACTTGACTGAATGAAAAGATCACGCAACTGTAATATACTGAAGCAATAACACCGAGTGGGTGTTAATTATAATGTGAATGCAATTATTAGGTGACATTTGTCTATTTATAGATATATTAATCCGTTGTCAAAAGAGTGGTTAATTATTTTATACATTTCAAATGAAGTGCTCACTGATGTACTAATGACGAGCGTCAATGTTGTCATGACTTTGTTGAAGGATATTTTATTGATTGTTGCTGACTGTTTGTCATTCTAGTTTAGTAATGAACTCGTTGATTAAAATGGCGACAGAGCAGGACAGGAATGTTTGTGTGTCATTTCGATCTGTGATTACGTTTAAATATTAAGACATCAATTACATTATAGTAAAATATCATGCAAATTATTGCCAACCTGATGCCAGCACTGGTTTGGATTTAACCATTAAGTTCGATATCAAATCAGAGAACAATTACCTCTGTACTATCATTTTAAACGTGTATATTTAATGAGCGAGATGATCTATGTATGACCCGACAAAATGTCAAAACGTCAGCAAAGTGAAAATAAAAGATTGCTGTTGAAGCGTCTTTTTATGAATAAGTTAGAACGTCTAATTCACCAAACATGTACTATTATGTATACAACCCAATTTAATCTTTTATACTAACTAATAATTTAAAAAATATATATTGATTTAGTACCAAACATAACCGGATCCAATACAGAGGTGAAAACTCAGTACATTTGAATATCATGCAAAAGTGAATATTTATTTCACAAGTCTAATTCCAAAACTGAAACTCGTGATATCTACTTGAGTCATGGAAATCTACAGTTTGAGCACAGTTACACATATGTAGTGGTTCACCACCAGCCTCAGTCCACTCCTTTATGAAGCTATTCCAGATTTTGGAATTACCGTTTCTTGACATCCTCTCCATCCCTGTTACCTGTGCACCTTTTTCTAGCCACGTTTTCCCCTTCAGCTTAACACTTTCTTCATGTACTTTGAATACAGCGCGCTGTGAGCATCCAGCTTCTTTAGCAATTTCTTCTTTTCTGCACAACCGTCAAGTTAGCAGTCTTCCCCGTAATTCTGAAACCAGACTGAGATCATTTAAAGGCCGAGGGAAACATCTGCAGTTGTTTTGTATTCACTCGATGACAAGATCGGGACACACGGACCCCACAATGTTGAGCTTTGTCATAATATTCTAATTTTGTGAAACACTGCTTTGTTGTTGTTTTTTTATTTGTGTCTTTCTGCTATAATCATCAAAATTGAAACAAGCAAAAGCGTGAAATATTTTACTTTATGTGTGGTAAATTAATATTATATAATATAAAGTTTCACTTTTTTTTTCGATATTCTGGCCGGCACCTGTCGACCTACATAAGAAACGAATCAAAATTAATGTTGAGACTATGTTGCTGTCGTTTTGAAAATATTACAGATGGTTTCACTTTTTTAATTGAACTACTTAAATAAATGAGCTTTCTAGTTTATTGAGATGCACAATATTAATCCATATTGCCTTTATATAAAAACGTTGCCAACACCAAAAAACAAACAAACAAACAAAAACTATAGAAGTATTGTGTGACTTCTGAGAGTCGAAACATTTCCTGCTAGATAATGAAAAACTTAAGTAATATTATGACACAAACGCCACCGATAATTACTATTCAAATCCACTAGGGGACGCACTCTTACTGTATTATATCCGTAGATAGAGCTATCTACCGTACGTAGATATCATCTCTATATACGGCTCTGGTATTATGCATTTACTTGACCTAACAGTATTGACTTTTCCAGCTGTGCAACCGATTTTATGAGTTAAAATACGATATAACACACAAAAACCTACTCTTATAACAAAATGAACTGCCAAAAAGGGTTTGACAGATGTTGTTGGACTGCAATAAAAAGGGAGTGGCAGCAAACTGGAGAATAGAACAGGAATTCTCCACATTTACTCCAATGGAACTTGCTCCGTGTCATACCTGGATATTAGGTGGATTAAATATGAGGTCAGGTATATTCACAGTATTATGTGATCTTTGTACTTTCGATATAGATTATTCGTTGTGACAAGTTGTCAGAACTTGTCACTGGCAACATTTAACATAATTGTCATGAATTACTGTATTCTTCTTTTGTCTTTTGGGGTCTCATTATGTCTGTAAACTTAACTCACCAATTTGCAAACGTGTGTGTCCTGGTGAAAATAATCTTAAAGTCCCCAAACGCGCCCCCATTAAAAGTAAATAAATAAATATCTAACCCATCAGCGCTTATGTAAATAAAAAATATATACAATATTGTGTCCGGGAATAATCCACTGACACAGTTTCACTGATCAACATGAAATTTGGTGAACATCAGAAAGTTAAGGACTGACCCTAAACTCGAAATAGAGAAGGAAATCAGCCATTTGACTTGAAGAAGCCATTTTTGAATTTATACTTCGTAATTGTAATTGATTCCGCGTGGCGAAGTGGTTACCGTCACTTACCGTTCGGTGAAGGTTGGTGTGCGTTCGCTTCCGGCTGGGAGACCATATAAATGTGTGAGTGAACCAAAAAGAAATTCACAAAAAAAAACCGTCATGCTTGTAATTGGCTTGTATGATGCCCAATCAGAAACGGAGAGCCCTCGACCGTTTTTCTTTTTTTTTTTGCCACATAATGTCAAAGTTTGCTTATCATTATTCACCATGAAACATAACAAAGTGGGTGCGAGGGCTCGTTTGAAATTTGTATGCCATACAGCATGATTATTATTTTTTTTATCACTTCATTATAATCAACCACAATCAAACGCGTATGCCTGTTTCTTTTCTGTGTGTGTGCGTTTTAGTCAGAGACAAATGAGAGCAGATGGCCAGACGGGCTGCTGCCCTCCAGGGAGTCATATGGTCTGTCCCGGAATGCTCCCCAGATGACCTTTAACCCCTCTGCTGTGATTGAGAACGCTGACTGTAACATGACGGGAATGGTTAGCTTTACACACACGCCCCAGCAGACTGGCGGCACTCGCTTGGAGGGTCTCGAACACGGACGTGCATCAATATTTATCAGCGTGAGGTGCGGCTTCCGTTTTAATCCCCTGAACACATCTTTATGATCCATAAACTCTATTCTGCCTTGTTAAGACCTGTTTTACAACGGGAGTAGATATGTTCAAACGTTCATAAACTGGCTCATCATTTGTACAAACGTGAAGTGAACGTAGCGTATTTCCTTGTTGTGAATGCGTTTGTTCTGGCGAAGGTTTTGTTTGACTTCGAGAAGAAAGCCCGACTAAACACACGCCATATGTAGGGAGATAAAGACCTTATTTCTATTTGGCAACTCTAGCCATTCGGCCGAAACAGTCTGAACGCAGTTTTGGTTGGCGACAAATACAGTAATAAGGCGAGTTACTGTTTGATTCTCCCTGGTAGGCATTAGACCAGGGGTCGCCGACCTTTTTGATGCTGAGGGATACTTCTTGGCTAATGATTAGTGCGAAGGGCTACCTGTTTGATACGCACTTCTGAAATAACAATTTAATCACGTCAATATTTTTATTTACTAGGGGTGTCAAATTGAGTGTTAATTTTGAAGTAATTTAAAATGTCTTTAACGCAACTCATTTTTTTAACACGTGGTTAATGATGTGCCTTGTACTCGGAAAGCCTGTACTGGGGGGATTCTAGTCGCAACGCACCAGACATGTCCACGTCAAAATTAAAACCAGTAATAAATGTAATAATAATGCTTTTATTTGTAGAGACTGGGGTCGTTGCAATTTACAATTTTTTAAATGTGCAGAATTTCACAAGTTACTTCTGTTAAAGATTAGATAGCTCTTAATAGGAAAAGAAAATTCTGAGCTGTCACCGTCTTACAAATGTAATTATGCCATCTAGTGGCAGAAAATGACCAACACAAATCAATATTGCACTCGTTTTTTACAGTACAGTGCATCTTTTTAATGTAAATTCAAGTTTATGAATTATTATGAAATTACTGTATCAATGATTAAAAGATGCAGCCATATTTCTATTACTTTGACATTTTTTTCCACTTTTAACTCTTTGACCGCCAAAAACGTTTAATAACGTTTAGTAAAATCCAAATGAGCGCCGCCAAAGACGTTAAAAGACGTTCACTATGTTTTTTTTTGTTTTTTTGGGGAAACGGGTGGAGGAAAGCCTTGGCAAGCTGTGCTGAAAGTATCAAGCAGGTCGAGTTAGTATAATGACTATTTTTGGGCACTAGATGGCAGCGATGACTCTCTTTGGACAAGATCGGGTAGGAGTCAGTAGAAGACGTGAGGCGGAGCTAGAGTATTGAGGGGAGAATGGCTGAGGAAGCGAAAATGGCGACCGGTTGCAAGCAGCTCACGCTTGAGCATTTTTTTCAAAGACGAAAAGCATCGACCAATGCTAAAGAGCACATTGATGATGATGATGGTGACTCCGAGGTTGACGCCGAAGTTGGAAGCGTTGACGAGGCGGCTTCGATCACGTCGTAAAGCCTCACCGGCTAGCGATGCTAACGGCGGAAAACGAGCACTTCTGCACAGGCGGACGTTCAATCGGACGATGAAGAGTACCCCGAGTCCAATGCATATTCATCGGAGGAGTGGGTACAGTCTGATCACGGAGAAGACACTGGTTCTGGACTACGATGCCAAATAAGATAAGATGGATCAGAACATCTCTTACCACCCGGTATAGGAACTGAAGGACATGAGGAAGCCAGACGTAACACCAGGTCACCGTATCATGATCTTGAGAGCAGACTTGATGACAACATGGCCAAACACACACTGCAGTATATACCTGCTACTCCCCGGAAAAAAAGGCCGGCAAGAAAGTGCACGCGAAGGGGCAATCGCAGTGAAACTAATCTGTGGTGCAAATCCTGCTGCGTTCCCTTGCACGCAGGGGAGTTTTACACAATAAACCACACAAAAAGAAAAACTGTGTTGTTGAAACATTCACACAATTGTAAATAGTACCACAGTTGCACACATTTGTAAATAGTTTGCCAAATTGTTTTGTCAAATTGTTACACTGTTGAATGTAAATAAACTTATTTTGCTATCAAAAAACACTTGTTCATTGTTGGTGGTAGTGTTTTACAGAAGTAAAGCACTGTTTAGGTGTTTGTGGCATCATTCATGGAAAAAAAAAGGTGTCAAATTCACTAGAGTGCATGAAATAATATCGTTTCACTAAAAGCTTGATTTCTCCGTATTTTGTTCCATAACATCGCATTTGGGAGAAACTAACCTATTTTCTATTGTTGATTACTGAAAAACAGAATAAGGTAGAAACAAACTTTTTCTGATGAAAGATGAGAGTTCAATCTTTCATTTGGTAGTATCTATGTTTCCATAGTCCAAACGCAACATTTTCTGTGGACCTTGAAAGATCAGTCAAAATGCTTAAATCAGCTGGCACCCACATATCCTCTTTTCTGAAAATGCTTGGCAGTCAAAGAGTTAAGTTACAAGAGTATTAAACTTAGAAAAACTACTTTATTGTACATTTTATTGTACATTTAGAACAGATATAAAATTTGTAATCAATCGTGAGTTAACTATTGAAGTCATGCAATTAATTACGATAAAAAAAATAAAATCGCCTGACTCTATTATTTACTATTAGTAGGGCTGGGTAAAAAAAAAAAAATCAACCACAAAAATTATTAATTAGTGACAACCTTAGTTATTATTATTTTTCTGTATTTATTTTTCTGTATTTATTTTTCTGTATTTATTTTTCTGTATTTATTTTTCTGTATTTATTTTTCTGTATTTATTTTTCTGTATTTATTTTAATAGCATTCATTTACAGCAGTGGTTCTTAACCTTGTTGGAGGTACTGAAGCTCATCAGTTTCCTATGCACATTCACCGAACCCTTCTTCATTGAAAAATAAAATATGATTCTTTTTTTTTTTCAAATTCAAGACATACATTATAGGGTTTACTGGTGAACAAAATGAGCAGGGACAGTAGCCTTTTTATTGAATTTGGCTCTCGTCACCTTGAATTCAGAAGCTGTCGTATTCTTTTCCATCTCCAAGCAGCTTAAGGAAGTGTTACTTTAGTTTTGCTAGATAGCTAAAGTTGTACTGGACGAGAAATGCTGAAATTAATATGGAAAATCATGCAGTTGACTCCCATCACTCAACTCTAGTCTATATTTATAGAGCACTTTAAAACAACCAATGCTATTTTTTTTTAAAAGATGGAACTCAGGGGCAGCAGATACAATGAAAACAGCAGAGGCCCCAGAATTGAACCCTGTGGAACGCCATTTTACATGTGATCGCAGGTTGGTTGGTTAGTTAGTTCTCCCAGATCTTGCTTGGCGTTTCTCCAGGTCCTCTAATTTCTCATCATGAATTGAAATGCAGCATTGAATCTAAAAGTACGACAACAACCACAAAATGAACTTCTCTCTGCAGGGTCAAACATTCATGGTACTCGTTTCCCTCCGCTGTCATAAATCCTACACGGATAATCGTCATCATACTGTACATGTGTGGACTTATGCATGGGCCAGTGCATGTAAGCATAAAAAGAAAATATAGCATAGCCTGCTAATGATTAGCACATGTTCTAAGAAAACACATTCTTTATCACTGTAATATATTTTAAGGGATGGTTAGAATTGGTGTAGTCGTTCACGCGACTGACTTTTGTTTTTAACTTTGGCAGCAAGGTGGTGTAGTGGTCATCACGTATGCCTCACATTCAAGAGATCTCGGGTTCAAATTTCAGCTCAGGCCCTCCTGTGCTCGCATAAGTTTTATAGTTGGAGTTATTTATAATTCATAACCCCACCATGGCTCTGTGTTCGCACCCATTCCCTGGAGAGCCGTCATTCTACGGAGTTGTACTAATCAAGAAGACGCAAGTGCCATTGTCGTTATGTGAATTTGTTTCCTTCGTTTGTCCATGTCAACATCTGCACTTCACTGCGCTTCTTCCAGTACCGACTAATTCAAGTCTGTTGAAAGTTAAAATAAGTTTGACATATTTTGTTTTAACATCAGTGTGACTCCTGGGCCATTTGACTTTGTAGGTTCCGCCTATCTTGCCTGACAAATGATTTCAGCAAGATTAAAAAATATAAGTAACCAGAAAATAGAAAAAACAAAACTGTTGCATTGTTCTTGCGTGTAATCTAAATCAGTTTTTGTATTTTGCGCGAATGAAGACATACTTTTCCATGATTAGGTGAAGTCGCTTTCTGACTTCACTCTCCGACTGACCTACATAACAGCTCAGGCAAGTGAGATGGACAAGCCTGGCTGGTACTTCAACATTTCAGTGATAGCTTGTGAATACATGAGAGAAAAGTCATTCCTATCTCTGTTTCGCTCGTGCAGTGATATGGAGGAGGAACTCGTCTCAAATGTGCACACCTGTAAACGGAGCTGTGTGGAACTTTTACGTCTCGGTCGTCTGATGTGTCAGATGAAAAATCAATCACATTTTCACCTTTGGACAATTTATAGATGTTTCTGTAAAGATACACGATGTTCATTTTCTATTTTTTCTGTATTAAATGTGTTGCCCTCTGTAGGTATGATTGTTTTTTTTTAATTATAGTACTTTAGTACTATCAACAATGGTGATAATTTATTGTGATATAAAATGTTCCAGAAGCAATTAGCTCTAATTTTTGAAAACATTACATAGCATATTAGAAGGGAAGAGGGCCACATAAAAATGAAATATCATGACATATGTGAACAATACTATGACTATTATTCTTAAAATGACATTCTGATTGTGTTTGTGGAATTGAATAAAGCAGCAAAATCCACCTGTTTTTATTCATCTCTGAGGGTCAACTGAAAATGGCATCATAGTTGCTTAGGGCTCAGGTAACAACCAATCACAGCTCACTTTTTTTTTTAAACATTTAATATTGGTGAAGGATATGACACCTGTGCTCATTTTGAGATTTTCTTGATCATAGTGTGTATCAGTGGGGAATTCTTCATTTTGAGCCGTTTTGGAACATGTTGCAGCCATCAAATTCAAAATGAAGAATGCTAATCAGTTTTAACAATAAATATCTTGTCCTTGTAGTGCATTAAATTGAATTTAAGTTGGAAAGAATTTTCAAATCAAATATTCCATTTGTATTTACATTTTATACAGTGAGTCGAAAGACTCAATATAAAACACTCATTATCTAAATGTGATCCAGAATGTTTCTGAATGGCCGATGACCGACATGATCCCACTGAAGACGGATGGTGACCAGTAAAGGGTGTAATCTCACCCAAAGGTAGCTCGGATAGGCTAAAATTCACCTGTGACTTTAACAAGGAGAAGCGATCTCTACGGGCGGAAGTCTTTCATGCTTTTTATAAAATGTAAATCAATCTGAACTGATACTTAGGACAAAGGTAAAAACTTTAGGCACAAGCAAAGAATAAAATTGGATATCATTAAAGATCAAACTGATTTATTAAAAGAATAAATTAAGACGATTCAACCCAACAATAAGTCCCAGCATGATGAGAAAAAAAGATTCAAATTATGGAGTCAAAGTCACATTCTTTTCAACCCTAATCCATTTGAAAATGACCCTTAATGCGTAAATGAAACAAAGTGACAGATTATGCTGGCTCCATCCTCACTTCGTATGTTCAAGAGTACACGCCTTTTATAGGCATGCTCGTCTTCACGGGTTTACATATCACATGTTGCAATGCTTACATAAGAGATAAACATGACAGTGCTCGTCGAATGAATCATAAAAGAGTCCAAATATTGTCACTTTCTTCCATTGCGGACTGACTGTCATTGAAAAAAGATTTGTTTTATTTAAGGGGTGCAGTCATGGCTCTAGCAGAGGATATATATAAGTGGACACAATTGTTGATACCCCTGCTCATAACGAAAAAAACACACAATGGCCACTGAAATCTGACCAAAGTTATATTTTTCATTTATTACTACTATTGAGAACGTTTTTCATTAACAAATGGGCACCATCGATTGTGTCCACTCGTACGTGCAGTTCTGCATTCAGCGAACGTAAGGAAAAGTCCGAAGGCATCAGAGTTTACTCTGAGCGAGACGCTGGATTAATAGGCACCATTCCGCTCTCTTCTGCTTAATGAAGGCTGGGATGAGATTTTGCAAAGCCAGATGTGGCTTCTCACACAACGCCTCAGCTATACAGATGACATACATGCCACAATCATAGCTGTTCTCTTGCACAGGAGTGGGCTCCTCCACAAACGAAGACTTTCTCCCGACACACAGCATGGGTTCTAGCTTGCTAGCAATGCGCCGGGCATGCAGAGAGTTGCTGCCATTTTGAGAGTCATAGTGAGAAAAGTGGTTGGATTTATGACGGTACACCAGAAGGCTCCAGTGTGACCCCCCAGCGCTCTGGTCGTTGTTGTCATTCACAGCCAGGAAGATCCAACGGCGTGAGGCCAGATCCAGAGGGTCAAGAAACATGGCTAACTCCTCTGGGCAGGAAGCGCACTTGATAAACTGGGTGACCTCCGGGCTCACAAAGATGACACTCTCCCCGAGGAGTCGAAAGCGCTCACTGGCAAAGTATTCAAAGGCAAAGCCGATGATTTGGTCATTAAGCCAGTGGGGTCCTTCGAGGAGGGACACGTCTGAGCGTCGAAGCAGGCTGTCCTGATAGCTCAGCACGATAGGATCCATCCTACAAACACACATACAGTGTCAGCAAATAAACAATGTGAATTAATACTGTACATTTTTTCAACTCTCAATGATCTTGTTCTACCATTTTCATACTTGTCAATCAGATGCAGTGCACTTGAGCTTACCCTTTAACTGCCTAGATGTCAAAATACCGTTTTTGTCTTGTTTTAAATTGGGAATATTATCAGATGCAGTAAATTGATCAAGCGCCTTCATTCGTGAAACAAATAAACACGTCTCATGCTTTAATGACGTACACACGTAAGCGGTATATGCGAAGTCAAGAATTACTGTCATGTCGTGAGATGGTACAGTGCAGTTACTGCAGTATCATGTTACTGAATCACAGCGTATTGCTGCGTTAGCATGAGCTTGCTAATCTTTTCAACGAAGCAGTTACTCATATAGTCACACATGCATCCCGCAGCTCATGAAAGCCGTTTTACTTAGCTCAAATACGTGTAGTTAATTCCCTGTTCGTACCTGAAAAGGCAGCATTCGATTTAAGAGGCGTACGAAACTATAAGCCGCGGCTTTACATGCTGCAACTCATCCCTCCATACAGTGGTCGCCGGCTACCGTAAACCACTTCTAGTAAACATTCCATATTTGCGACAGTGGGAGGGGCTGAAGCTAAAAAGGAAAAGTTCAGAATTTGTTTTTTAAAAAGAAACACGGGGATTTGATGTATTTTATATGACTATTGTATATGTCTACATATAGTACAATTATAATTTTTTAAAACTTGCAGTACGTGAAACAACGTCGCCGTCTTGCGTCGGCTTCCTGTTATGTCGCTCCGCCGCGTGAACGCGCCTGTGAACGGGGGCGCGCTGATTAGCTGGCCAGAGAAGAGTTGGGAGGCTCAGCAAAGCAGCAAAGTCAGTCACGAGCGGTTTTCAATCTCAGCAAAACAGCTGACACGCTTGGATAAAAAAAAAAAAAAAAGTCTAACTCCGCGGCACAGAGTTGACCTGCGTGGAGTTAGTTAGAGGTGAGTGGCCGAGGAGATAAAAAAGACGTTGGAATGGCGTGAAAATGCAGGGAATTAAATAAGAGTTGAGTGGCGGTGACGGAGGAGGGAGGGAAGCTCCAGATTCGAACTTCAGCTGCTATCATTGACTTTCGGCGTCCTCGCTCGGAGCCGAGGTAAGTGTTCTTTAACTTCCACAATTTATTTATTGTTTGGGCAACGTACTCTCTTCTTTGCGCACCCCATCGCACTACAGTTGTCTAGCCTTGGTTGTGTGTGTGTGTGTGTGTGTGTGTGGGCTCGGTGACTTGACAAGCTCAAGCACGGCGCGTTTGTGGACGTCCGTGCAGTGACTTGAAGCCTTGCTGTGGTTTTCAAACACACGGACTTTACTTGTCTTGCATGCTTGTCGGTCATTCAAGTGAGGCGTGTGAACCATCAACGTGCTAAATCTGGTATTTGGACCCTTGAGCGTGTCCACGTTTTATTTAGAGGCCAATGGAAGAAAATGGGGTGCAAAGTATCTGGAGTTATAGTGAAGCTACTGATTCGTGGGTCTCATTTTAGACAACTCTATAAAATGTGCCCTACATGAAGCTGTGAGATTTTTTTCCCCTCACTTGGATGGATAACACAAGAACAGAACGGGGATTGTCCTCCATTCATTTTCTATAGCGCTTGACCTCATTAGGGTCATTGATGAGTTAAAGCTTGTTCCCCAGCTATCTTGGGCCAGAGGCGGGATATACCCTGGACTGGTCGCCAGCTAGTCACAGGGCACATATAGACAAACAGCCGCACCCTCACATTCACAACTATGGGCAATTTACACTGCAGTTAACCAAACATGTGACAACCATACATGTGTTTGGAATGTGGGAGGAACCACAGGGAGAACATGCCAACGACACTCAAGAAAAGGCCCAAGCCGAGAGTTGAACCCTGAACCTCAGAACTGTGAGGCAGACATGCTAGCTAATCACAATGCACCGAAGTGATGTCCATAACAGGGATTGATGCAACATGTATGTCAAGTGCTGCCCTTGTGTGGTCATTAGTGCCAGACCTGTTCATATCCTGGTGCAGGTTCAGGTTTTTTCCACTGGAAACACATTCCTGTTTTCAGATAAGCATCCTTTGGTAATGTTTGGAGGAGAACCACTTTGAGTAGCAGTTCTTACTTCAGGAGTTTGTCAAGCCTTGGGCTGTGCGCAGGTGATGAGAGTAAAGTGGGCCTGTCCTGCGGGAATGTGAGGTCTGAGAAGACACAGCTGCTGTAGTGTGAGAGGCAGCCCAGGCGGAGACACCAGCAACTGGTCCCTGTCGACATCCGACACCCGGCAGGATCTCTGTCTGCTATTTGTAAAAACTGGCCTCGAGTTTATCATGTCAGCTTGTGTCTGTTGAGTCGGCAACACTTCACTCACTGTGCCTGGAAAGCTCAAGCTTTCCTTTTGTGATTATGGTTACGTAATATGCAGGACTGTAATAGTTCAATTCCATGAGGTAAAGGTGTGGAACTTGTAAATACATTGCAGCGTCTCCATTGCTGAAAGAGTTTGACGTGTGTATTGTCACACTCTCAGGTGTACTCTCCCTATGAAGCTAAGGGTGGCTAATGACTTTTACTAGCATGGTTCAAATCTATTATAAATTATTGACCCCCCCCCCCCCCTAAAAATGTCCTTAAAGGTGCATTGTGCCATTTAAAAAGGTCATATTAAAGCTTTTTCAACATCATGCATGCTCCACCAATTCCCAGATGAGTACGAAGAGCCCTTACTGTTTTACTCTGACTGCATTTAGGAGCTTTTATCTTTCCTTGATAGTAGTGTGTGCGGACCCTGCACACTCCACAGTTTATTTGGGGAGGGGTGGAGTTTAAGATCGTGCATGTACTCGCAGGCACACCACGAACGAGCCTGACCCAGATGCTGCAGTTACGCTTTGGGCCAGAGTTGGCAATCATGAGTAAGAAAGTGACAAACTGCACAAAGATCCTTTAAAGGGACATTGTGTAACACTTAGCACCATCTAGTGATAAACTAATAATTCAGTCAATTAAAAAACTAACTAACTAACTATTGATTTCAATAATATGCAAAAAATATGTTCTATCACATCGATATGGCCCAAAAATAACATCTAGAAAATAAGTCTGATAACGATCCTGCTAATTGGAATCAGCTTGTGTTGGAAGAGGGAAACCTCCAAAACCTGCAGGAAAACCCTTGAGGACCGGAGTTTGACACCTAGGGTTCAGAGCATTCAAGGGCCAATAGGATATCTTGGCTCGGCATGCAGTGAACATGTCACACATCAGTGAATGTCGTGCATGAGCAAGACACAAGATGCTGCATCCAAAGTCCTATATAAGCGACAGAATTAATGGTATCGCCATGTTACTTGTTAGTAACGATACCGATACCACAGTTTTAATGCAGAATCGGGGCCGATACCGGTATCGGAACAAAACGGGTATCCATTGTGACAGCAAGAGGAGTTACGAGGACGAGCTGAGCACACTTCTGATTGCACAATTGCCGAGATACGAGCATGACTCGCGGGACACGTCTTAATCGTGACTTTTCGGTCTACCAAAGTCAATTTACAGTGAATGAGTGTTGTGAACTCAGATGAGTTAAGTTGGTGCAGTGGCTGATCTGGACACTGCTGTACTGCCAAGTTGCACCCTTGTCAATCCGTCAGCATGATGTTATTTAATTATCTCTTTATTGCCATTTATTAATTGATTCAGAATAGTTACAGTTATATAGTTATACAAAATGTCTCCCACCCTGTTTGTGAAGACTGAAACCATGTTTTTTTTCCCATTATTCAATCCAATCCTATTTATAAAGCACTTAAAAACAACACAGTCAACCAAAATTTTGTATCCCATAAAAAAGAAGAAGCAACAAATACTAAACGACCATGAAAAAAGGCACATAAGACTAAAAATAAAAACAGTAAAACATGTCAACCCTCAAGATGAGTTAAATGCCAGTGGGAGGAATTGAGTTTTTAGCAGCGATGTAAGACGGGAAGTGAATTGGTCCGTCTGATGTTCAGAGGGAGCCACTGGCGATAGAGGTCATCTCCCAATCTGAAGGTTGCGAGTTTGATGCTACACCCCTGTTACCATCCTCAAGTTGAGCAATCTACGGAAACCCCCAGTTGCTCCAGATGCTGCGTCATCAGTTGTTAAATGAGGAGGTGGCGTTAAGCGTTTTCAGTGCCTTGAAGGTTGAAAAGTGCTAAGCCGATACAAGTGAAAACCCAAACCCATGTTCAATTTGTAACTATAATTTTGAGGTAATTACAAGAGGTGGGTGACTCGAGTCACATGACGTGACTCGAGTGAGAGTGGAATAGACGTTTTTAGAACTTGCGTCTTGCTTGCCAAAAACTTGGGAAAGACTTGACTTGACTTTGACTTGGCATTCAAGAGACTCAACTTGACTTCAACTCAATGACTTTATAAGACATTTTGTTTATAATTGGAACTGAAGGTCTGTATTTCAACATATTTTTAAGAAAGGAAAGAAAGAATATAAGAAAGAAAAGTTGTTGTTGTTTTTTGTTTAGTTTGTGCCAACCTGGCAACACAGTCAGCATCACTTGTTGGCGTAAACACCAACAGCCAGTTTAATTAACTTTAATGAATGACTTATCACGTTGACGACATTGGCAAATTTAGGATGGCAAAACACATGACTTGCAACTTGCAAGAGAATGAAGACACAACGATAACGTCTTACTTCATCACGACAAAACCCACAAAGACAGGTAGGCTAATGTCACAGTTTAGCTAGCAACAGAAAGTCTGGTATGGTATGTCTTACCATTGCTTTACGTATGATAATAAAGGACCCCAACGGAGGCGATTGCAAAAGTAGTTACTTATCCGCATACCGATCTACGTACTTTATTGCTGGTTGCAGCGGTTGTAATAAAACGCATATAATCCGTACTGTAATTCACTGGTGCTTTATTTTACTTTATTCATGTCAAGTCACAGTGCGTCTATCACTTTTTACCGGACTACTTCCGGTGGTGTGACTTCACAATATAAGCATCCGAACGCGTCCGGGAGTTCAAATAATACAGGGACATGAAATAAATGCCACATGTCTGAATAATCTCTGCTAGAAATACCTCTCAATCCCTAAATTCACAATCAGAGTGTTTTCAGTGTGGGGGTGACACTATAACATGTAACAGTCTTATTTCCTCATGTGCTAGGCTGTTATTTTACTGAATTCAGGATTTTGTTTACATTTCAGGGGCACACATTTGTATGAAAGCATCACCTATGAAGACTTTAAATTGTCCCGAGGTGTGAAAGGTTTGTCTGTATGTGCCCTGAAATTGGCTGGCGGTCAGTCCAGGGCGCATCCTGCTTCTCATCTGAAGTAAGCCTGGATAACATCATTGTCATTTTTTTCAAATTAATTTTATTTTAAGGTCCTATAGCCTAGCACTTGTTCCTACCAATCCGCCAAACAAACTTGTATTTGAAGTCATGCGTTGCTATCTCCAAAGATGGGACTGGCCCGAAAAGAGTAACGGCCACATTAATGGGATTGTTTAGGGAAAGATGTTGGCATGCACATGAAGTCATAAGAGGAACCTGCTTGTGTTGCTCCAAACAAAGCCCTCTTTTTCTTCAGTGGGTCATTATATGAGTGAGGCTTTGGCCTTAGTAGCTCCATTTCCCAGCATTTTGCATTTCCCGTCATTAACTCACTGGTGTTAACAGTGGCAGGACTGAGATGCAGAGAAATACTTTGTTTTGTTCTCCGCAATCTCGCTTAAAATAGAGACGACAACATTAAATTTCGACCTAGATGGAAGCTCAGTCTTAATACATTTATATTAACTCGGGTCCTTCTTTTGCAGCGATAAGAAAGTTTCATCTTCAGTGTTGGTTGAGTTCCTCTCAGTAATGACTGGGGTGATGTAAACAATAGTGAGCTCCATAAATGCACATTTATGATTGGTCCTTGCTATGTTGTTACTTTTTATTCATAACATTTCTTCACAGAGGTTGACTGTTCAATGGATGCCAAAGAAAACGACTAACTTTAGTTGTACATTTGCTGAATTTTTGGGAGGATATTGTTGTGACACAGCGGTGACAATGGCGAGTGGCCCCTGTAGCCTTATGGTACAGACAGGACAGGGCCCATGACTAATCCTCAGGCATGTGCGCTTGTGTAATGCTACACAATACGGTCTATCTACAAGAGCGCAGCACTACCACTCAGCTGCGAAACCACGTCGTCTCAGCCAACAAATGCGACTTTTTGATTTCAAACTGTATGCAACACCTTGCAGTGGTTTTCAGTTCAAGATAATCCAGAGGGTAGCAAGAGTTTAGTCTCTGCTGCAGCTCTTATCTGAGTGAGCAGTTCTGCCACTTTACAGTAGTCTGGGCACTGTCAGAAGGAGGCAAGAGGGGAGGAAAAGCAGAGATAGTTGTGGCTGACAACAAACAGGCTGCGATAAGGTTGATTTCAAATGCGGCCGGAGATGGGCTCGGGTTGCTGGAATGCTTGTCTTTTGCCTAATCTACTTTATCAGTGTAGTAAATGTCTGGATGATATAGATAAAGATTATTCTTAAATCTGACCAATGACTCTGATGTATAGGAGGTGAGCAAGATATGTTTCTACTGTATATGATATAAAGCAATTCCCTTTTTTTGTTGTAGACTAGACTAGGGGTGTGAATTGCCTAGTACTTGGCGATTCGATTCGTATCCCGATTCATAGGTCACGATTCATTTCAATACCGATTAATCCCGATGCAAATCTATACATTGATTATTGAGATTTTTTTTTAAATTTTTACTCAAATGTATAAAATACTAATCAGTAAACTTGTACATGTACACTGTAAGATTTGTATGAAAATGTATTTATTTATCTGAAAATTCAGGCTTATAACTGAGCCACTGCATTTAACAAACAGGTTTCAGTCTGTTTCATGTTTGAACAGCACTGAAATAAAATATTAAGGCTTAATGTTCCATTAATATAACATTCTCCCATGCTTAATGTGTGAATCCTAACCCTAAGTAAGATGTTTTGTTGAATATTCCCTTAAAAAAATGATGTTTAAAAATCGATTCGGCCGCATATCGAATCGATTCGAGAATTGCGCGCTGTAATTACGCGATATATTGCCGAATCGATTTTTTTCTAACACCCCTAGACTAGACAATTGGGTTTGAGAGCAACATATAATTATTTGAGCAAGAATGATTATAATGCAATAGGATATACAGTATTATTTGCATATGAAGCAAAGAAGGCTTAGAATGTGTCTTTTTTTGTGTGCAAAATATATTTGTAGCATTTATATTTCAAATCTCCCACTGTGATTGAAGACTTTTCTTTTTGATAAGGCCCAATCAACCTGCAGCATGCCACAATGTCCTGGCTCTGTTGCTGTACTTTGGCTGCCACCTGCTCTCATCCTGATTACCCAGCAGCCATTCACTCCAGTGACTTGGTGGACTTGTTGAACGATTCAACTCAGACACTCTGGTGATGATTAGAAGCTGAAGTGGCTTCGGGGAGTCCAATACTCAGTCCGAAGGATTACACTCAACAGCGTATCTAATACTGTAGTTGTGCCCCTCCTATCATGAGATTTGAACGTCCAGTTGAGTTTTGCATGTTTTGGTTTTATCATTTGAGAATACATTATCGCTCTGCGTTAAATAGTTCAATTTTATTGTTTTTACGAACTGGCTTTCCGTTAGTCAAGGAGTTTTACTTTCATATTAGTGGTAGTACACGTACATAAAACAAGACCATGCATGCTTTCTGTTAATGGCGTCACGAAAAACTGAAGCGTTAGATGAAGCACGTTGGAGTTAAGTGGAAACGTTAATCATCTTATTGTCAATGCAGGAAGGCTCAGTCAAATGTGAACATTCATTGATGTGGTATCTCAATGTTTCTAAAATTTTTGTTTGGTCACACTTAAATCAATTTGGTTGCATAATAAAGCAAGATCATGTTAAATTGAAAAGATCTTTCTTAGATACTTTCATTAATATCTTTGCCATGTTCTTGGAATCTGCAACCCAAACTGCTTCCTCATCAAACAGCAGCTCTTGTTGTTTGTCTGTCGACTGCAGCTTCAGGATCGAGCTCAGATTTCAAAAAGACTGCAGTCTGCTGCAGGCAGATCGACAACCTTTTGGGCCCCTTCCTCACAAGAAACAGTGAGAGCTTCAGTAACGTTTCCCTGTAATTATAAGTCATGTCTTTTTCTTCTTCTAATCTTCCAAACAGATGTGCTCCAAATTATGCTGAACATTCAGACCCCATGTTCAACATTGACGACCTGCCATTACAATTAAAACCGTTGCAGGTCGGCTCGAGACTGTCTGGAATGGGTTCAACTGTCCCATGACCTCTTCTCACTTCAGGGAATGGCAACAAAAAAAAAATCAGCACATTTAGGTATTGAATAGATCAAAATATATTTCACATGTAAGATACTTATTAATTAATGATTAATTTTATGCAGTTTTTAGATGTTGTGTTGGGGTGTCATTACGTGCGGTAGTCTTGTTTAAAAGTCTGACAACATACAATTTAAGCCGTATCCCCCAAAAATGGTTGCCAGTGTAATCAATAACGATTTATGAATAATTCAGCTTATGAACAGCTTCTCGGAACCCTCTGTGTTCGTATCTTGGGGACTTGCTGTACTCTGTGCCTGTTTTGGTTGTTGTAATGTGAAAATAAGAAACTATCAATATGAGAAATAGTTGTCTTGCTTCACATTTGTGGGCAGTGCTGTCATGTGGTGTGGGAGACATAATGGTCGCTAGTGCTGTGACCCGGAAACTGCTTATTTCGAGACTTGCTATATCCGCAAAAAAGTAAATGAGGCCTACTTGCATTGTAGTACGGGGCAGTTTAAGACCCCAGTACAAGTGCAACTAAGCCATGTCTGCCATCTAGTGGTGAATGATGATATTATCACTTAAAACAATACCGCGAAGCCCCGCTATTCATGGACGATAGGGACCGAGTCGGCCCGTGAATAGTGAACATCAGCGCATAATTGACGTCCATTGAAATATAGTGGAACATGATTTTTTTATTTTTTTTGTAAACCCTAAACATGCTTCAAAAAATGATGACAAACCTGTTTATTTTCTATAAAAAAAAGGGAGGTTTCTTACTCCCCCAAAACAAAATCAAACCAATAAAACAATATATACAGGAGGGTGTAAAAGTAGGTGTACAGCTATAAGGGAGAGAAAACATGTACACCACTTACTGTCTATCATACAGAAAAGAAAAAAAAGCTTTTGTATACCTACTTTTACAGTCCCTTGTACTGTTTATAAAAAAGGAAAGAAAAAAAAGCATGAATAAGTGAATCCTTGGGTGCCGAGCCACAACAATTTGCGGGTCTACTGTAGTTGATAAAAACATGTTTATAATCCCTCCCCCTACTCAAAAAAAAAAAAATAAAGAAGTATTTTGAGGATTGATTTTTTTTGGGGGGTGTAATGTTTGATGAATAACGAAACAAGCCATTACAGCCGCAATGTTTCCCATATGTACATTTACTTTACCGCCACAAATGAATTTTGGCACTACCCAAACCCTAACCCTGAGCTAGGAAGGGGGCACTTTTTAACACCACCGTATCTGTCGTCATAAAATGACCATTACCTTGTGATACCAGTCTGGTTCGTCTCTAATGCAAGTACATCAGGGAAAGGGTACTCCTCCTGCTTGTTTCCATCACTTGGTTTTTAACATCGCAGTGAATGTCCATACCATAGTCATCAAATGTCAGACGTGCTCTTAACATACATGTGTCATGCGGTCGCTTTATTTGGCATTTGTGTGTGATTCTTTTTCTAACTGCAACATATGGGTGCTGATAATGCTGCCAAATGTGTTACATACCACAAATTCGCCCAAGTTTGTAGATCTATTTTGATATTGCTTTTACTTTACTAAAATAAGTATTTTACCATCCTGGCATATTAGTATAGATATCTGGTGCTCTTGTTGCTTTTTTTGCAGAATGAAAACCCCCCATCGTCAGACATGGATTTCTGAGGCTTTAATTCCTGAAACCTTTGTTGATGAAGTGACTTCCATCCGCCAACTTATTTTTATTGTGGGGTGGAGTACTTTTCCAGCTTCACTGGCCAATTGCTGCAGCGTCATATTGATATTTCCAGAACTAGAATGGAATCTGAATGGAAAACATTATCCACACTCCAAAACAATAAAACTAAATGTGAGGGTAGTCCAAGAGCAAGTCTCGTTTTGGACATTACATCAATGCTCTTAAAATGTTGCATTCACTAGCAATGAAAAAGCAACTCCTGTGAGGAGGTCTTTGAACATTTTTGGGCTGTTATTTGAACCTTGTGAAATCAAAGTCTACTTCCACTGATGGGCTAGCTATTTGAAGAATGTATGGAGCTAAGATACAAGTTATTTTACATCAAATGAAAATAAACAAGCATAACTAAACATATATATTACTGTGATAAATGCACATCTAAATCTGTCTACATTTCTGCCACATACACGCACTGTGATGCACACAGTTTTATTGTTTTGCTGCCAAAGCATGTAGCTAGTTAGCGACATGTTAGCCATGTTAGCTGTTGATGATTACTGAGTGTTGACTGAGTTGTGTGTGGCCATTTCTGCTTTAATTTCAAGACATGCCTGAATATCCAGCCATCCAGCCATTTTCCGAACCGCTTATTCTTCACAAGGGTCACGGGGTGCCGGAGCCTACCCTTTATTTTTTTTATTATTATAATTTTTTTTAATGGGGCGAGCGGGGATCAAACCGACGTCCTCTTTTGCGGCAGCACAATGTTTTACCACTGACCTTCTGGGCAACTGATGTTATTTGAACGCTAAGGAAGTTGACCGTATAAAATGTTTTGAATACTTTTACACCCCCCCCCCCACACACACACACTTCCTTGGTATAATCAAGGGTTTTCTTATATTTTTCTGTCAGTGTGAAAAATGATGGCCTTGAGTGGAATAAGTCGAACCCGCAATGGAGTCAGGATCATGCTTGCATTCACTTCTGGTTGGCCTTCCAGAGAGTTGGTCATCATAGTGTCATTCATTGCATCCTGGGTGCCTTCAATTAGAACTGTCCACCTGTGATTGGATCACTCAAAATGCAACTTTTATTCCAGTACCAATATTAGCCCGTTTTGAAATTTGAACAGAGTAGAGCAGTAAAGGGGATGCCAGAGAGATACCACATGTTCTCCAGCATTTGTATCAGAAAGCTGTTGGCCAGCATAGTTTCCCAACTCTACTCCTGCCAAACAACATTACCGTTCACATAAATGTCGTCGTTGAAAGCATTACACCCAATATGAGATTGGCTAAAAAACATAACTGTGTATATTGCATTTTGATTAATGTTTAATTGTAACTTTTTCTGTGGTGCTGGCGATGTTATAAAACTGGCTTTATTTTCTTTCCATGCAACATGTTTTCATCTACTCATATAAAGTTGGGGGCTTGATTTGTTTGTCTAGAAAGTGCCTGTATGTTATGCAACTCCCTAATCTTAAAAATATACTGTAGTTCTGCAAAAAGTCATTGATTTTCTATCAAGGTTAATATGGAGGGGAAAAAAGGTTCATATGCAGACATTAATAACATGCTGTTATGTTGAAGCCCTCTAAGCTGTACTTCCTGTCTCACCATGTCTTTCTGTCATTTTCCTGGGAGTGGACACAGGAAGTGGAGGTTTCTATGACAACAAAAGAGTGATGTAGTGTACAGCAGGGCTTTTTCAAATATGGATTTTGCAGATGTTGGATTGGACTGTGATTTTGGAAGTGATTTTCAGGAAAAGTACAATAAGTAAGTAATTTTAGTTTATTCAGGGCAAATTTTTCGAGTTTATTCAGGGATAATGCTAATCGCGATTGTTAATCATTTAGCATAGGCTCAACTCACATTCAGCCTCAGTGGACTTAAAAGAAACATTTTGAACATTTTTTTGGGCACAGCACTCACTGTTTATTCAAAAATGTGGTTTTATGAAACTATACACAAAGATGAATATGTATGTTAAACAATTCAACAGGGTACTTTGCTGTAAAGGCAGAGAGGGAAAAACAAAACCTTGACCTCCACTCCGCTCTGTTCACCCAATCCAGTTCACCCAGACTCATTCTTCTGTATTGCTTCATCGAAGTGGAAGATCTAGCTAAACTAGATTCAGTCAGCTGTAATCTAGCTCCACAATGTCAGGAACTTTTTATTTTACATATATGTTATTTCTAACACAGTCTGGTTTGTCTTTGCCGGCTTCCACAGATTTATATTTTTTGTTGTGTTGTGGCCTAGCAATGCAATACTAATCTGGCGCACTGGTCTTGCCATACAAATACACACACGTGGTTGCATTTTTGAAGTGAATTTATTTTCACTCAACAAGCCAAAAACAAAAAAAAATGGACACTAAGTACAACATTGGCTTCCTATCCTTCCAGTTTTTCATTTATGGGTGCCAACATGGCCATTCATCTGACGTTAAATACAGGAAGTTGCTTTCCTGCCATATCCTCATGTTACACTCAATTTAACATGTAGTGTGGGAAACAAACCACTGAAAATCAATATGGAGTCTCCTTTTACTGATGCGGATTGATTTAAAGAATGTAAAAGAGATGACTTATTGTACTAATTGCTGCAGTAACACAGCGAGCTTGTTCCTTTCGTACAGTTCACCACCCTGAGTCAGCATCTACCTGTATGTTAGTATTTGGATCTGAAGACAGTTTTTTCTTCGTAATTTGTTGCCTTTTTTGTGGCGATAATCATCCTAATAGTTACCCACGTAGAGACAGAACAAGTTGTAGTTGACAAGGTCGGGGGAACAGCAGTTCTGCCTTCGGGCTGAAGGTGAACTATTTCGGTGTTACTGTAGGGTTATGTTACATGGTGATACATTTGGTGCAGACAAAAATGCAAAGATGTGACTGTACGTGTGTGTGTACTTGTACATACGACATTGTGAGGACCAAAATACATCTTTAACCAACAGATTGAGGACATTTTTGTGAAGTGAGGACATTTTGACCGGTCCTCACAACTCAAGACCTCTTTTTGAGGGTCAAGACTTGGTTTTAGAGTTTAGGTGTGAATTGGGTTATGGTTGAGGTTAGGGTAAGGAATGGGGGTAGTAGGCAATCATTTTTGATGGTTGGGGTTAGGGGACGGGGCTAGGTAATACATTATGTCTATGGATGTCCTCACAATTTTATATAAATGTGTGTGTGTGCGTGCGTGTGTGTTTGTTTTGAATGGGTTGCTGCATGTCCTCATCTCATCAATCAGCTGACATTGTTTTGGTGCTCCAGCTGGCCAACTGTACTGTGAGGATGTCGTCACTGAAATGTACCAGTATGCCAAGCCGGTGAAAACATACAGATTTAGAGCAATATAGATTTAATTTACCTTACAGCTGATACAGAAGTGTCTTGTGACAACACACAAAAGACAGAACTAACAAAGTATTCATTAGAAATGGTTCTAGCCACGGGAATGAGAAAATATGGTTTTGCTAGGTAATTCGTGATACTGTTTGAAAACACTGATGAATGACATTGAGAGTTGCTTGGCTTCAAAATGTTGCATGTCTTTTGGCAACTTTAATGTAAATGTCAACTTTTTTAGATTTAGATTATGGAACAAAATCTCATAAATTGTCGTTTGTAGT
This sequence comes from Leptonotus elevatus, assembly GCF_054856555.1. Taxonomy (NCBI): domain Eukaryota; kingdom Metazoa; phylum Chordata; class Actinopteri; order Syngnathiformes; family Syngnathidae; genus Leptonotus; species Leptonotus elevatus. The sequence goes on along the minus strand of NC_141241.1, from coordinate 22,389,178 downwards.
GTTAGATTAACACTGAGAGAAAAGTATTTGTGTCCACACCAATGAGTGTAAATCTTGCACTTTTCAGTGTTGCTTTTTTCACAGTTTAACTTTAACACTGTATGGTGCTAAAAATGTTTTACACTTAACTCTGGCGTTTAAACACTTGTGAGTGTATTCTTGTTGCATTTGTCAGTGTTAAAAAATGAACTCAAACTACACTTTACTCTGGTAAATGGTACTTCATTTATATGCATCACACATCAGACTGCTGTGGTGGCTCACACAAGTTGTCGAGCAAACATTCATCAGCCACACACTCGCACGTGCGCCAGCAGTTCACAAAACGCGCATCACGACGGCAGTCGAAAATTCGCAACACACACGGTGGAGTTTTGTTTTAGAACCAAGATCAAACATGATAGAAAGTCGTCTCCAGGTCTCGTGAGACAGAAAACTCACCGGAAATTTTGCGCACCTCATGGCGCTAGGCTTTAGTTACAGCGATGACGTGCCCTACCCCATTGCATTGTAAAACTATATGTATGTAAAAATGTGAACATGCAGCAACAGGTAGCATTGTGTCGCTCAAGACAAATGTATCTTTAGCAATAAAACTAAACCATGTTTTAGATATTAAAGCTTATATGTTGTAATTGGAGTGACTCTCTCGATGCTTTGTGCTAACCCTTCCTGTTAACATACTGTACTGCCCTGTGCTCCGTTCCACCGCATACACTGTATTTGCGCAAGTTTTATTTTAGTCCTTACATCTACTATGTTAAATCAAAGCATATTCTCTTTAAAGCCACAGCTTGTGAGTTTACAGTTGTTTTTATGACATGTTGGAATGCATGTGTTTTATGCCTGAAGTACAATTTCCTCTGCTTGTGCAGTGAGGGGGTTGGGTGTTTGTTTTTTTGAAGGGAATCTAACTAACTATTACAATGAGGGGTGAGTGTGTGGCGTGTATGCCGCATAACACTATGGCTATCTTTGACCTCTTTGCTTCTGATCTGTGCTGTCATGTGTGACCATAATTACCATCTTCTTCCTTACACGCATGCCAGTTGATGCCACTAAAAGTTAAGAGCACACTTATTTCACGAGAACCTAAAATACAACATATAGTAAAAACATTTGATATATTATACAGTGCACAGCATAAATGAGGAGACTCCAACAGCTTTCAGAATCAAGATTTTCATTGGGATTGGGATACTATGCAGTGTTCCCTCGTTTTGCGCTGTGGTTAGGTTCCAAAAAATATCCGCAATAAATGAAATCGGTGAAGAAGTTAGCTTTAGGTTTTCCATTTATTATTTATAAAGTGAACTGTGTTATAGCAAGGGAAAACTGTACTACAAAATACTATACTACTATTGATTGCAAACAAGATTTGTTAATTTAGTACACAGAAAAAAGTAGTAAATTTATTAAGGAACATTTTGCACAAATAAGTAGACCCCAAGAAAAAGACTGACAGCTTGTTAATTCCACACATAGCGGACATGTTGCTATCCATAAAAGTCATGGAGGTCATACAAAATACTTGATGTAGTAGTTTTTGTTGTGGGATGCATTCATTTTTTGCATTATGTTGTAAGTTAAGCGCATATTCTACAGAAAACACTTTGTCAATATTTTAGAAATTGTTCTTATGTTCATAGAGATATTGAATAAAATCTTGAAAATGTTCGAAGATTTTAAAGATTTTCTAAAAATTGATTTTTATCAATTTACGTAAAAGCTGTTTTTAAAATAAATAAAATGAAATAACATAAAACATCCGTGTCATAAGGGGTTTTTCTTTTTCTCGCTATAAGGCTTATATAGCAAATTCCTCTAAACGGGCATCAAACCTGACTAACTTCAGAAGGGCTCAAAGCAAAAAATGGTCTCTGTTTGACATATGACATCATGGATTCTTCGAGTGGAGGTTGGTCATGCCAAAAGGAAGGGTGTTGTGGTATGTCTTGGGAAATGTTCCTTCAAAACAGATTTTAGATCAGATAACTTGAGTTTGACTTCAGATGACTAACTGCTCAATCAGTGTAACCAGATCTGTGCGAGTCTTTAGGGGGGAGAGTCAATAGTAAGAGACCACTTCAGCTCTCCTCCATCAAAGCACCTGCATTGTCACTTCCTTCAGTTGACATACCTGGTGCTTACTTCAGTCGGCAGTGTCTGTTGCTTTATTGCTCCGTTCTGTAACTCTGCTGGCAATATTTGCTGCTGCTACAATTACAGTGTGTAGTGTTAAACCTGTAGTTAATGCTTTACTATGATTTGTATTGTCTTAAGAAGACAACAAACCTAATAGATGGCTTCCTCTTGCACTGATGTCTCAAATCATTTTGTGTATTTGGCTTAGGGTTATTGACATCAACTGGTTCAGATTGTTCCATGGGAGTCTGAAAACAAGTTGGTAGTGGTGGCGCTTTTCAATGCAATGACAGGATGCCAATGTTTGTTTTCAATTGTATGTTTCAATTCTTAAAGCTTATCCTAAATAAATAAGGATTTTTAGATCAAGTTCAGAATCCAAATGTATTTATATACAACAAGTGGATAACAGATTATAATTCTTTAAAAAAATAATACAAGTTTCCCCCTGTAGGATTAGAATTTATACATGTTTTAATGTTATTTAATTATCATGTACAAAGCAAAGGCATGTTGTAAAATGTGTGAAGTCTTCTTATGTTTAACAAATTTAAAACACTCATAAATCATGCTGTTTGGCAAGACCACTCGAACCACGAATGTATAGGATCATCGTCCAAGAAACCTTTTTTACGTACAGATCAGCGAAGTGTGCATTAAGTTTGCGCATGCGTGAAAATCAAGTAAAAAAGAAAAAGAAAAGTCTGGCTACCAAAATAGCTGCCTTTTGAATGGCGGCGATTGGAGTGCTGAAAGTGTGTGCTAACTGTACACCTTAAAGCTTGCAATTATTGTTTAAACGGTTGTCAGCCTTAAGTGACAAAACGACAAGTGCACTTGGCGCCATTTTTAACTGTCCTAATGGAAAGAGGCTAAAATGGAAAATTTGTTAAACATTAATTTTGTCAATATCCTGAAACCGAGGGAACAGACGGAAGCATCACGAAGCTTGCCAGCGGACGTACGTGTAACAAAACTAATTAAGAACCTGCATCTAGCCTCAATTAACCCCCTCCAGTGAAGAAAGATCCTACCCGTCTCTTCCTTCACATCCCAGTGTCCCTCCTCGGTCCGAATCATAGTAAAGTACACACATTCAGCCAAATATTAAGCACTTAAATAAGCTTAACTCTAGGGTCCCGGCAGAGGGCAGTCAGTAATGATACGCTATACATGTTTAAAATAGATTAAATAACAAATATCAACTTTCCAACGGTTTAAATGGTCCAAATAAGAGCTTTTCCCGTTAGACTAAATTAGTTTTCAATGAAAAGTTTGTAGTCGGCTACTAGCCGGCCTACCCATAATGCACCGCGCTGCCGAGATGCGCACTTTGCTTATTCAGATACCGTAGCACAACTCCAGTTTGCGCCAGATCTTTCTAGAGGGATCTTGCAGTCTAATTTGCATTTTTTATTTTTTATTTATTTTGTATTTATTTTATCACAATCCTGCGAGATGTTCTGTCTGACATTTTTCTTGGTCTTCCGGTTAATTACATTCCGAACAGGGCATACTTGTATGTTTGCCGTCTAAGTTCTTATAGCCCTTTCCTGCTTTGTGAGAGTCAATTATTTTCAAGTTCAGTTTTTCAGTTGTTCATGTAGGCTTTTACTGACATTTTTTTATCGTCTTCTTCACTGATTTTTGGGGCAAGCTCAGATGAGTCTGAGCATTTAAAACATTTGACATTGACATCATCAGACAATGATTGTGAACAATCCATGACATTATCAGGTCTCAGCTTTCCAAAAGTGGCAGTGCATACTAAAAACTCTGACAGCATTTTTTTGTTATCAGTTACCGTATTTTGAAAGTGTAAATGATGGAAATAAAATCTAACTTTTTTTGGCAGGCTATCAAATGTTCTCATCTGTAATTTGATGCTCTTAGTAGATTTTTACGTGGCTTGTTTATGCACAGTAATACAAATTTTTATCTAGGGTGCCCAAACTTTCACTCGAAAGTTAATATGTTTGATCGAACAGCGCGAGAGCCTTTGAATTTTTTTAATGACCTAATCCTGCTTTAAACTTTTCAACAACTTTATTTTGTGTTTCTTTGTCTTCATGATTCTGTTTGCTCCCCAACATTCACGTGAGACCATCACAGAGCAGGTGCATTTATATTGAGACTAGATTACACACAGGTGGACTCTTATTTATCGTCATCAGTCTTTCGATGCCTTCTGTATAAACCCAAGGTGCAAGATGATTGCAAACTGGTACATCTCCAGCTAAAATAAAAAAATATTTAGCATGTTTATGATTGAATAACAATGGTTAATCATTAATTTGACTGATTTTATTAAGTCTTTTCTACCACACTTGTCATAGTACAGTGATTTGCAATCCATCACAGTTGCGCTGTGCAATTTAAGAGGTGTGCAGTGAATTGCATTGGTGTTGGTGTCATTAGATGATTGTCCTCTTGTGGCGGTTAACACAGTGGCCGCCAGGATGCCCCCCCCCCCCCCCATCTTTTAAGCAGCAGGCTGACTGACCATCTGTTTCAGGCGTGCACACACATGCTCACATAGACGAACACAATGACACACATGCCCTTCAGGGCATATTTGTATGGATTCAGCCTTGCAGTTGTGGATGGATTAATTGCTTCATGTATGTAAGGCCTGAGAGGATGATGATCAGGTGGATTTTGTAGGACTCCAAACCATTTCAAAGCTAGAAAGGTGACCTGCCAGAGGTCAGATGCAGGACGACAGGAAAGGACCCGGCAAGGGTGCAGGCTTTTTATTGCCCACAATAATTGTACTTTCTATGACCCCGATTAATTTCCTGTTTTCATTTCCCCCCCTGCTGAGTTTGTGTAATAGATGGTAATGGAAAGTTTGTTGCAAATTCTGATAAGAGATCTCATTTCTATTGATGTCAGTGGGTTGTTTTAGGAATTGGCTGATATTTAACCAGCAACCACTAATTTTAGTTTATGCCAAAAAAAAAAAAAAGGTAATCCTCCAGAATGTGAGTTTTAGAGTTCAAGACTATGCTATGGCAAATAAAGCAGTGCACAACAGAGTATTTGTGTGTCTGGTGGCTACCTCCACACGTCCTCTCTGCTATGTATTAAAAAGAAACTTGTGAATGCCGTGATTGTAGGCTCACTAAAGAGGATGGCAGTTGCCAGTCTTGGTGTTTGGGGGAGCTTATGTGTGTGCTTGGGAGTAAGGATGTGTGTTAATGATAATCCTGTAGATCCTGGGGACTTTATCCCCTATGAGTGTGCATGTTGTGCTCCAGCAAAATAATTTGGCCACATTACATAACAGCATCATGTGCAATGTTTTCGTCATAATCCGTCAAATTTCAGATTGAACCGGCTTCAGTGCTTTGTTGATTGCAGAGTCACATTACAAAGTATTTTCTGCCACTGCTATATTTCTATTTTTGTATATGTTGGCTGGTGTGCGTACCTTGAAGACAGTCTGACATGAATTATTATGAAAGTAGCTGCGAAACGAATTCATCCAATCTTCTGTCTTGCTTGTCTTGTCTTTACAGTGGTAATGACTTGAAGTCGGTGGCTTCTACCCAGTGAAGGACGTGCCTGACAGCTGCTAATGGGAACTCCTCCTCCGCCATGAGTGCTCGCGATGGCGTTGGCGGCATGGGGTCTCTGGGACGGCGGCAGCGCTTTGAGAACTCTGAATTCACCGTGCGCGTCTACCCAGGCACCCTGGCCGAAGACACCATCTACTGCCCGATCAGTGCTCGAAAGACCACTTCAGCCGCTGAGACCATCGAACGCGTCATTGAGCGACTCCACCTGGACCGTACCAAGTGTTATGTTTTGGCAGAGGTGAAAGAGTTTGGTGGAGAAGAATGGATTCTCAACCCCAGCGATTGCCCCGTGCAGAGAATGCTGCTCTGGCCCCGTGTGGCACTCGAACATCGCTCTCTATATGGAGGCGAGGATTATCGCTTCCTTCTACGGCTGAAGAACCTGGATGGTTCAATTCACTATGGCGGCAGCCTCCAGATGTGGCTGCAGGTCACAGAGGAGCGCAGGCGCATGGTGGAACGTGGACTGTTGCCACAGCCCGAATCTCAAGGTGACCATGCCGATTTATGTGGTCTACCGGAGCTCAACGAGCGCTCGCTGCTGGACAACCTGCGCTCGCGTTTCCGCCAGGAAAAGATTTACACCTACGTCGGGAGTATCCTCATTGTTATTAACCCTTTCAAGTTCCTGCCCATATACAATCCCAAATATGTGAAGATGTATGATAATCACTCACTGGGAGATTTAGAACCTCACATTTATGCAGTAGCGGATGTTGCTTACCATGCAATGCTGCAGAGACAGAGGAATCAGTGCATTGTTATATCTGGGGAAAGCGGCTCTGGCAAGACACAAAGTACAAACTTTCTGATTCATCATCTGACTGCTCTCAGCCAGAAAGGTTTTGCCAGTGGAGTGGAGCAGATCATCTTGGGGGCAGGTCCAGTATTAGAGGTAAGTGGGAAGAAAGAAGCATTTCAGTACATTACTGATACTAAGAGCCTTGGTCATTGAGTTACTTTCAACATCGCTCTGACTTGAAACTCTTGAAAACACTTGCAAGGGTTCTTTCAGTCTTGGCCTGGCTTTTCTAAAACGTAAACTACGTTTATTGGCTCTTTCAGTTGATTGGTCATAAATAAAAACTGACCAGTGGCATCTCATGCTATAAACATTTACATCGGGTTGCTGCTTCGTTTCTACATTTAGTCTTTTTTTATTGTGTATTCATGGGGCTTTGCTATGAATCAGGCTTCAAGTGGATTTTTAAACAGAGTTATACAACTCTGCTTATCCCCACCTGCCTCTTGGCTCACTTGGTGTTGAATTGTGTGAACCCCGTACGGAGGTTTATTGCACTCCAGTCCAGCTGTGTGGGGATTATGTAGTGCACACAGGAGCTCTGTCTGTGGGCAACCAGTGGATGTCAGTGGTTACACTAGTAGATTCTTGCTTTTGTGATTACAGCACAGATGAAGACTGTTTCAGGGTAGCTGTGGTAGAGGCCCAACCAAAGGTTGTAAAGGAAACTGGCTGTTTTTATATCTCTAAAAACATTCCACTCATATTCTTTTTTTCTTCTTGTCACTTACACACCATAGTATTTGACATCAGCTGAATTCTTGAAGTCTGTGCAACACTGCCTTGAACTGCAGGCACAAAGAAAAGCAAATTCTTGTTTCATATCGTCAAGCGTGTTGCTGAATTTTATCAAGTGTTATATTGACACTGACCACCAGCTATTTACATTTGATTTAACCCAAAATAACATGGCAGTGTTGTGAAAGACAGACAATGCTTTACGGGTCTTAACTCGACAACCACGGATGGAAAGATTTCTCAATATTGAGGGGAACTCGTTTGGATGGTTTGATTTGATCACAATTTGCAGATTTAAATTGACTGCTGTTGATCAAACTAGTTTTGCCTTCCCATCCACCTCTGTCCACTTGCTTTCAATTGGGTTTATTGGGTTCCTGTATTGCCTGGGGCTTTTTTGACATTTTTGTTCTAATTGCTGTTACTGTTGTTGCTTTTATGTAGATAGGTTGTTTGCAGCTTCTGCCAAGCTTACACTACACAGCTTTTCGGCTAGTAAGTAGTGTCAGTGCAATTCACGAGTATACAAACATGCTGTGTTGATTGTGAAGTTAGCATCAGTCCACTGATTAGTGCACAAGAAGTGGTGTCAGTTGATTTCAAATGAGTGCATAAACAGGAAGTACCGCGTTGAATTTCTATAGGTTGGCAGCTGTGCTGTGGGCTTTTCTCATCTTTTAGACCTTTTCAACCTTGTTCTTTTTGCTTTTCTGAACCTCAGTGTGTTTCTTCTACTTTGTAAAATGGACACAGATGCACAATTTGTAGTGGTTCAGAATCAGCTGTTAGGACGCTTGGTGTGACCAAACATTGCCCCGACGAGAGTGTTTTTTATTATCGGGATCGAGCTTTTACAGCTTTGAGCAAAACGATGTTGTCAAGCCATCCTTGCGTCTTTTATCATGGGGAATGTAGTGGTATCTACAGTAAGTTAAAAAATTAATACAAAATGCATGAAACATTTGGAATATAAAATGCACAATGTTTACATACAGTTAGTACATACACACATCTTTCAGTTTTCGTTACACCCCTCGTAAATATACGTACGTTTAGAAGGCTTTCATAGACAATGGCAAATTGAAAACAGCAGCTCGGATGCCAAGTTCAAAGGTAGACTTCTTTGCAACAGGTAGCTGGACTGTTTTATTGTCCTCAGTTCAGCAAACACTTCACAAAAATGCCATGCACCAGTGTGTCTCTAGAGTTAATGTGTAAGCATGCTGGGTACACAGCAATTCGATTGAGAGGATTGGAGTGCAGAGGAGTTGACTTTAATTGTTTGCACAGTTAGATTGCATATCTGCCCATGGGGTGATTGATACCAAGACTGGAGTGGAGATGTTGTGCTACTGCAGAGAGGTTTGACAGCCAACACGAGCTCACTGACGTACAGTACTTAGTCTTAATTGGTCTTCATTCTTTAACCATGGTGAGATGTTTACTTTATCCTTCACACAAAGTACATACGGTATAGTACATTCATCCTAAGTAGCAAATGGCTCATATCCTACCACAATCTTTTTTTTTTTACTCAATACTGAAAAGTTTAACTAGTGGTAATGTATTTAATTCAGACGGCCCACTTATAATGGGCCACTAAATTTAGGTGTTTAAATTGACGGAAGCCGCTGTTGATAAATATCTACAAACAATATTAAATGAGCTTTGATTTAGCATTATGTGCATTTTGCTTGGACTGTATTCATGTCCACAAAATGTACATTTTCATTTTATGTTAGTCACCTGACTATAATTAAAGCTAACTTGGTCTATTAACAAAAGAAGACTCTCCTCGACTTGCAGGCAAAATTTGCCTGAGGCCTAAATCTGGCAGACACATTTTAGATGATGATCATGATAGAGGATATCTCTAGACTCTTACATGAGGTATTGAAAGTCAGCCAAGGCCTCAATGTGTCGTGTGTATTCAATCCCCGATGAGCCTTGTCACTCAAGTGCTTCACTTAATAAAGCTGTGGTTGAAGATGAAAGACTTTCAAATATTGTCAGAACCTGCAGAATGTCAGTTTTATCTGTTGGTGGTTGTTATTATTATTATTATTTTTATTATGTTATTATCGGCCTAAAAAAATTACAATTCCATATTGGTCGGGCCCTAGTTATCTTTTAGCTGTTAGGAGAGTATTTGGTTAGATTAAGATACAATTTTTTTCTTATATTATTACTGAATGTGTGAAGATTAAATATTGTACTGTAAATACTGTAAGCATTATTTCATAATCCTTAAACTTAATGTTTAGGGGTTGAAGTATTGTTTTTGATTAGATTTTTTTGTAGTCATTTATGAAAGTAGACTGAATAGCTTTTGTGGTCAAAATAAGACATTGCAAATATATAAATGTGAACAACTCAACTCAAAATTTGTATTAATGATATATTTTTGATTATTTATTTATTTATGTATATACAATTTAATGCTGATTTTGTAATTGTGGATTGCAATAATTGAAATTTATATTAAATTTCTATTAATTGCACAGCCCTACTTCAAATGGCAAAACAAACTCCTTTTAAAAGTGCTTTCAACAGGCCATTGCTACAAAAACCCAAAAGACAAGCCACAAGTCAATTCTAAATTGCTTAGCTAGTGACTGAGAAATAGCGTTGGCCGTTGGGATGGTTTGATGTACCTGGGCTCCAACGTGGTTTGCCTCAGTGCTCAAAATCGCTCCTTTTCCACAATGGAATAAGGACGCAAATCCTTGGTGTTGTCGATTCCCATTGAGTGTCTCTGTGTTTTAACCTATCTACGCTGTCGTGTTGTATTTTAACTGGTATTCTTGAATTTCTGTAAAAGTAATTTTCTACCGAAAAAAAGGGCAAAATCTAATCAGGATCACAGTTGTCTGATTATTTTAAAGGCATGAAGCGTAGCTCCCTCAGCCAATGTGCAACTCTTTCCACTGCTGCCGCCAAGTAACTTGACAATGTGGCTGTTTGTGTGCACTCACAGACACTGTATTTATGCTCTAGCATACCAGAGATTGCAGGTGCACGCACACACGCAAGCGCCCTTGCATGTATGCGCACACATATTGCAATCTGGACTCAATCTCAAACTTGACCATCTGCTGGACTACACCTGTAGCAGTACGTCACACAAGAACGGGATGGACAAAGACGGCTTGGTTATGTGGTGTGGCCGTGATGCCAAATCGATGCATAATACAGCAAATTCAATTTGGAGACATCGGTTGTCTCACTTGCTGTCAGTATGAAAAGAAAAAATTAAACCACTTAAATCTCTTTTCAGTGTTCCTTTGTGTCATAGACCTGTTTTAACCACAAGTTTTTTTGTGTACGCAGTCAGAGCTGAGTGTAAATTTCTGCACACGCCTTCACACAAAAGTCCAAATCCCATACTTCAGAACTTCAGAGGTGCAATTTCAAACACAAAAGATCCCTGATTTTCATTGCTTTTGCTCTCTCGCTCTCCCTACACTCTCTCTGCACTATTTGTCCCTCCCTGCCCCTTATGCTTTTGTTGATTAGCTTTCCTTGGTCACCTAGTAAAATATTGAGGCCTATTTAGTACGGGCATTTTAACAAAGCACAATATAAGTTGAAATGCGTCCACACCACAGACATCAGAGACATGTTGGCGAATGATACATTAGACACCAAATGCGGGGTGAGCAACTGAGCATTTTCTGGCAGTACAATTGCACTTTATAGTCAATGTACACTACAGTACTTCGCACTGGCGGATGACGCATTTGTAGGCTATTTGGAGTGGGACACGGTTCGGCGCACCTAAAATCGTCACATTCACATATTCACCAACGTTTAAATTTTTTTTTTTTTTTCGCGCCGGCCAATCGGCTTTGGGAACGAACTGCAAAGTCACACACGCCGTCCTGTACAGATCTGTAGTCACCCGGAGATAGTGGTAAGTGTTTACTTGTTTAAAACTGTTGATAGCAATAGTGCTAACATTAGCTAAAGTATTTAGCACGGCCACCAGAATGCAAGTGAAAAAGTGGAAGCGCTCGAGGGGCTCTCGTCAAAGAAAAAAAGGAAGGCGCTGCAGGGGAAAGAGTGGCTCACCTGTAGTGCAGTACTCGGCAGCGCTCTCTTTTTCGACATTCTTTTCGACCCTCTCCTTCTCCGGTGTGCACAATGAAGCTGCCGGTTCTCACAAACGCCAGCGAGCAGCAAGGCGGACACTCACTCCCGTGTTTGGTGTTTAATTCAGACACTTGCTTGCAGCGTTTTTTTGTTTGTTTTTTGCTTCCGTCACCACAACATCTTTTTTCGGCCATATTCTTTTTTTTATTTCCGAAAATGCAAATTTTTGCCATTTTCGGCCGAAAATCTTCGGTGACTGATTATTCGGTGCATCGCTAATGCCTAGGGTAGTGGGTATTTATGTTAATTCATTGTTTATCAAGAGCAGCAGAGCTGTAGAAGTGTAGTAATGCATTTTGTAGGAGTGGCGATGTAGCTTCCTTTGAGAATTTTTCAACCACTAGCTTTGTTACTGCATTGAGTCAACACTGACCTCATGCTTGAATCACTAAAGAACTTGGAAGCCTTAGTTTAACCACACAAGGACAGTGTCACGACTTGTGTGCCCTGTCAAGTTGGACGACTCATGCACAGTGAAGTCAACATTCAGAAAAACACCCTCTTCTGTGATGTGGTGTACTCGTAAAGAGCTTTCCATCTCATGAGATTGCGCCTGCCAACTGTGGCGGGCAAAGAGATCCAGCAAAATACAGCTGATGAAGTTTTGCTACTTAACAAATGGTAGATACGCATGCATGCAAACACCTGCACAATGTTGAAACAGTACACAGAAACCTTTAGAATACATGATTCATTTATTTATTCTACTCCTTGTACATGAGATATTTTTCATTTAGGCTGTGAGGAACAGTAAAATATAAAGTTAGCGAGTTTGGCTTCCAGTCCAAGCAAACACAGTGTTTTGATGCCTACAGGATGGCAAAGGTATTCTTGGACTGGATTGAACTGGGGCCCTATGTTTGTATCTCTAGGTCTATCTAATTGGATTGACCTCCTTTCTGTCTTTGACCATTGGGCTTAGCTTTAGCTTTAGCATAGTGGATGCGCTACGTCACACCCCTCACCTGGCTTGAATGGCTCTTGTCTCGCAAGCACAAATTCACAGCTAATGCTTGACATGTGGCCTACATATGGACGCGGTGGTGGTAAGAACACCTGTTCTGAGCACGACTTTAAATCTCGGTGGTTAAGTGTTAACCAAGACATTTGTGAACTTTTTCATGTCAAAGCTATTAATGCAATGGTTTATGTTTGTTTTTTGGAGTGAATGTTTAATACATGTCATGAAGTGGAACACCAAGAAATAAGAACAAATGATAAACAATGCTTCTGAATTTGAGTACTTTTTGCATTAAAGGAATTTGATTACGGTAATATTCATGATTTAAGCACATTTCTTGAACTACCATATGTGGTATTACCAAGTATGTTAGGGTTTTTATGACATGGATTAAATCATAAAATCATATTAAGGAGGCAAATACTTTAAATATACTAATTTGTTTTCTTTTCTTTACATACAAGAACTACTGGTTTAATAGCATATCAGTTAAACTTAATTATCACTGACACTGACTGACACACACGTCTTATCTGTGTTGCTGCTAAACTGTACAATTTTTTTTGCATGCCATGTCTTCACGTATCAGGGTATTTTAATAGAGCTTTTTTTCTGACAATACAATGTCAAACATAACCCACATGGAAATACATTTACAAACCGGCAAGGACCTGCCAAAATAAGACACACCAAATTTCATGTATTTGGCTCATATTTAAAAAAAAAACTATCAAGTTTCTTGAGCTTGTTCAAAGTGCTAAATAAATCAGTGCAGATCATTGATGCGTTTAAAAATGATGTTAATCGAGTTTTTAGTTCTTTTAAAGTTATTTTATGTTCTTCTACAGACCGTGATTCCTCACTGGGTTAAAGTATCACTTTTTCTTCGAAATCTAGCTGAAGCTTCAGCAGAACCGGTTATGCTGTTCTTACAATCACGTTTAACTTTGTCTTGTTTTTCACTGCTATTGTTGATTTGCCCTCATCCTGTGTGTACTTGGCTGGTGTTTGTTATTTGAAAAACTGGGAAAGGTCTGGCCCACTGACGGATCTGTATCAACTATTTGCAACGCTCTCACACTGTTAGCGGAAAGAACTGCCAATATGCATACACACTTGAGGAGGTTCTGTGGTAAAATGCCCTTCAGCTGCTTTTTCATGATGGTGAAGAGCCAAGAAATATGCCATATTTGCTTACCACAGTTGTTACCTTTGGTAATAACTCTAGCACCATTAGGCAAATGCTGCAAGAAATTACTATTTTTAACACGAATAATATGTAAGTATACAATATCTCTGATGGGAAAAAATAATTAAAATGTATTCATTATTGTTATTATTTAGCTATTTTATGTCATCATTACCAATAAAAGTGGACACCGCACCCGACACCTAGCTTACTCAGTTACAAAGAGTTATTTATTTATTTTTTAAACAAACAAACATGTTAACGTTGTATGTTAAAATGAAATCAATGAACTTCCGGTTCAGCTTACCAAAGTCGTCGGGGGTACATCATGTGTTCAACATGTAATAACCCCATACGGCATTTTTTCTGTCGACGTATTCTCACATTATGGACAGTGTAGGACTCAGTTAAATGGTATTGTGTTGCATTGACAATCTGTCAGTTCATTGGTAACAACGGTTTTAATGGCGATGCATCATAGGTATGAAGGACTCTTGATTACATGAGTTGCAACAGCTATTTCTCACCGCTCAAAATACAAAACACATTAATTAGAAAGGGCAAGATTTGATCCAGTCATTTGCAAATGTTATTGCCCTGTGAAGCATATAGAGGAAAGTTGAATGTAAATGGATTTGAGTCAACAAATCTCATGCAGCAGGTACTAGCTAGCACTGAGAAAATACTGTACATACTGGCAGAAGTTCCAAGCTGCAGGAGCAGTCAGTTTAGTGTTTGCTCCGAAAGATAGGCCTGTTTTCCTAATGGCTGAGCATATTTACTTTGCGCTTGTCGAATACATCTGCAAGCAGAGTCATTCAAACCTCCATCACCATCCAAGCAGAAAGATAAATAAAACTTTTTTTTTCTTGATGCTAACTTCATACATATATTGTATTTCTTTAACTTGTTTGAAAGTCATATAGTACATGATGTGTAGTTAAAAAGTATAGTGCAGGCTTTCTCTGAAGAATTTTATCCCATTTGCTTTGGTCCGACCTTATTCCTACTTTCAGTAAACTTTTAGGCAACATTGTTGAAGGATATGGACGCGCCAGGTTACTCTATTACATCATCAGAGGTATGCAAAACCTCTTAAGCACAAGTTAGTCTTTGCTCAATTCGAAGCTATTGAATAAAGTTCTGTTGTATGCCATGTGGTACAACGGTTTGTATTGGTTATTTGTGAATGGATTTGATAGACCCCCTGCTTCCAAACTTTCTAAGGTTGCTCTTATTTAATTAAGGCTGTCATTATTTACTCTTTTTGGAATAGATTATCCAATGTATCCATCCAATAATCAAGTAATTTGCCTACTACCTAAAGTCATCTGGCTCCAGCTCTCCAGATTTCCACATTCAGAACCAAAGCAAGATAAATGTATTTGCCTTATTTCATCATTGTGTTTGTGCACAAATCATACCTTGACATAGACATAAAAGTGGTGGAGAACATTTTTGCTTCTGAAAGTGAAATATCTTAATTCATGAGGTATTAGAAAGAGAAATGTTACTATTTTAGTTAAGTTTATCTAGAAAAGCTCAATAAGTCAACTAAAAGTTTTATTCATGCAAACCCCTTGAAGTTGACGTAAACTGACTAAGATGCAAGTGATGATGTGTATTTAGCATGTAGCGAACAGTAACCTTGCCTTTTACAATTTTGGGTGGTGAAGCAGAATCTGAAGGAATCCATATTGAAGGAGGTGGTAGGTTAAGCAGTTTTTACATGTATCATATTGAAATCAAATTCCTTGGAGATATGTTATGAGTTTCATTGAAGTGGGCGCATTGGCCAGTGTGATATTTGAGTCAACAATCAACTTTTGTTTCATTGTGTTGGTGGAGTGACCCACACTGAGCCAAGCCTGTGGGGCTGTGTGGAAGGAATGGTGGCATTTCCTCACTGTCAAGCAACTACTACTCTCCTACAACTTTCTTACAACTCCAAACAATCTAATACCAGACTTTTGGGATGGATACAAGAAGACAAGCTGAAGCATCGAGCTGCTAAGGGGTGATCCCTTAGCAGCTCGATGCTTGATGCTGCCCAGGTGTACTGAGCTACCATATAAGCATGACATAAAGTATACGTCTTTTTATCACATTTTCATGCAAACCCCTTGAAGTTGACGTCATTCTTAACAAAAGTAGCACTCATCGTTTGTTAAATAAAAATCTAGTCCAAATTAAAAGACATGCAAGGGTAAATTGGGTTGTAGTGTTCCCATGCAAGACACTACCTTTTACTTTAACAATGTGACAAGTGGTTACCACCCTTGTATATTCTACGTCACACGTTTTTCTTCTCATAAATAATCTTTAATCAGCCATTGTGCTTGTGGTTCGGGGCTACAGCTTTGGTTTGTGTCCTTTAATAGTCTTCACAGCATAATCCTAAATTCAGAATGACGATATAAAGTGGTGTTTCCAAGCAAAAATACAAAGAAATACCGGCACCAAAACAAAACAAAACAAAAAACAAACAGCGAATCTGCTGTGACAGGATGGCCATTACCTGCTGGAGTGGCGTGTGAGATTGATCTTGTTTGAGCCTGCCTCTTCAATGCCTCTTATAGATAGTTCCCACGAGGTCAGCCGGTGGGCGTGTCCAGCTCCCTTTCACCATATTGTCTGAATCGTCCTCGTCGCGGCTCGAAGCGAAGCCGAGACAATAAGTATAACGGCGTGTATTAAAATGGCTAAATTGACTGCATTGAGCACGAAAAAGGCCACGTTGTACCGGAAAAGCCTGCAAGCAAAAGAACGCCAGCCGTACGATGCAAAAATCAGACTGATCGCTGGGATCCCTATACATTGAAGAAGGAAGATCATGCCAGCTACCGGTTACATAAATGGACCCCGTGAACTACCTTATAAATGCAAAGACTGCGTAAACCTTTGAATAACTAAAGGCATATAAATCAATGGAGGCAATCAACCAGCTGTGTTGTGGATGGGTGCATGACCGTGAACTTGAATGTTTTGATAGTGACGGTAAAAGCTACGTCGTAGCTAGCTTAGCTTATATGCACTTATGGAAACTACAGTTGTGCTCATAAAAGTACGCTGGCATAATGTTTTTGCATGTGTGCGCGCTATTTTACAGAGGATATGTATGTATGATAACACAAATGCCCTTTTTTTTTTTTTTTTACTCGTGCTAAGTGGTGTGAAGCACGGGGGTACTGTTTGTTTACTACTGAGGGATTTAGCATGCAGGCGCTAGACTGGACAGGAAAGGACAATGTGCACAATGTAAACATGCTTAGTAGAAGAAGAAACGTTTAAAGGAAAACTAAGGAAGTGATCTGAGCAGATCTTGGACTATTTCGTGGGTTCATCTTTCTGTTGATACTGGCTAACCACAGTCTGCGACGCTATCACTCGTATAGTTAAATCACTTTCATGTGCTCGGATCTTTGGAATGGAATAGAATCCCAATGTGCAAGTTCCGTCAGCTTTCTTAGTACAACCATGTACCCAACACGAAACAACCATATTGGTTATGAAAAGGAACACTTGTTTGCTTGTTTGCACCGCCGCACCATGCCTTTTGCTAGGAAAACCACGGGAACTATTTATACCACAAAGGATGATTCTCAAATTAAATACCAATGCCTTTGGTACTTCAGTCATTTGAGGTATTTGCAGTATCATATGGTATATGTATTGCATCAATTAGCAGATGCTTACATATTGACAGGAACTTCATTTATGGTGGCCCACCACAGAAAAATGTGAAACCCCATTGTCAAAATTTGATAAGTCATCATTTTTCCACAAATATATATTGTGTTCATTCCACACACATCTACTCGACACATAATTGACCAAAGTGTTGCTTTCTTTGACGATGCAATGTTTACCGTTGAACAAGCATTCAGCCCGTTGCCAGCGATCAGATCTGTGGACAGTCTAGTCACCTGTTAACAGTTCCATTCCTGCAAAGGACTTGATCAGTCATTATGGGCCTGCTAAGCGGAGCAAGCAGCAGCGAAGCTGCTGCTTGCGGAGCAAGCAGGCACATATTATTTACTTTCAAATCATGTACTGTCTGTAACCGTTTTCGATTTTTGTTTTTGTTTTCTCTCCTTTTCCACATACAAGTAATGTAAATTAAACTGCGATTGCTGTGACAAATGGAGGACACATCTCTCTGGGCAAAACGTATTTTCTTGTCCAGCCTAGTTTACCTCGTCTCATTACAACGGTAGAACACTGCACCTTTGTTTAGCCCCGACTACCCCAGTAAAGTAGATACTGAAACTAGATACTTCTCTGCTTGATCTCGTCTGATCCCCAGCTTCTGTTTGTTCCTCCGTGCTTTGAACTTCTGCAGGTTCAGGTAAATTAGCTTTAGCGATCTCAACTTTGCTCTTACCTAGGCCGCTCTCTTGAGGAACCAATGTTATGTAACACAAGGTCAAAAGTTAAGAAGAGTATTTTTTCTTTAATATTGTCACATGATTGGGGGGAGGCAGGTCAGTTAAAGAACCAAATAGACAGTGTTTGACGATGTGAGAAATGACACTGTGAATGAGATCATGTGCGAAATCAATCATGTTGTACTATTAGGTAGTCAGTGTGTGCCTACTCACCTCATTTAACTGTGACCAAATATGATTTCATTTAAGAATAACACCAAGAGGCTTTCTGACTTTTAACATCATCCGGTTATTGTATAATTTTAAGGTCCTAAATACTTTGGCCCTTTCATGTGTTTTAACACATTTCTGAGACAAGCTACAAGTGTAGGAACTGCCTTCTTCTGATTTTTAGACTTCATTCTTTCTTTTAATGTTTGTTAATTGATCATTCATAGATTACATCTAATTACTCAATTTGTTAAATCTACTACTTCATCTCCACCAAGTATCAGTTATTTGTTGATATTTTATTTATGTTATATACCACATAAGTCTAACAAAGATGAGATGTCTCTCTGGCAAGTCATTTAGAGTCGCAGCCTGGTGATGTTGACGTCTATATGACTTATTTCACTGGACCATCGCGTCTACTCCCAGCAGTGTGTGGTCATTTGATTCCTAGAAATGATGTAAGACAGTTTTTCTATTGTGTTATTGCTTGAAAAGCCTGATTGTTTCAGCTCAATAACAACTCTCACCAAACAGTAGTTGCTTAGAAAAATAGGATAAGTGACATTTTCTGTCACTTAGTGATTGAATTGCTTTTTTGAATTTATTTATCTTTTTACAGACTTTCAAAACTGTCGTACTGAACTGTTTTGGGGTTCAGTTTAGCTATTCATATGCTCCTGCATTACAGTCAACTACAGCTAAATAAACTAATCTTCCTCCCGAGAGTAGATGAAACAAAGCCTCAGGTGCAGTATATTTCTCCCCCTTGGTACAAAGCTATCTGCACATATTTAGTTTACGATGCCATAAACCTGACCCATTGTTGGCCATGTGACCATCATGGTGACACCCCCAGGCCAGGTCTTGTAATGGATGGATGAGTGGGCCATCTGACTGTCCAGAGGAGAATCTTTAAGGGCACATTTAGTGGCTGGTGAGTCACACCAGGGCCTCTGTCAGGCGAAGAATGGTGAGTCAATCAGAAGAAAGCACTTTTTCTCTAGTAGCTCATCTGACTTCGGTTTATTAGAAATGTAGACAAAGCAGCTCTCTGTTCCATTTAGGCCCTTGCAGTCACACGACATCTCAACAATTGACAGCGTTGAAATTAATTTTATCAACTGAGAAGGATGGATAATACTTCAGTGTGTTAAATCAGGCACCTATCCACCATCTATCTGACCATCTAATATGAACCTCTTGACCCATTTAATACACTGCTGACTCAGCAGCTTGACCAGTAACAGTCTGTTTTCCAGCCTCCTCTCTACCACTCTCTATGAAATGTTTTTGAGCTTGCAGGCGGTCAGTCACATTACACCCACAATACTTTGGCTCCATCTCAAGTCTGTCATTGGTCCACCTTTGGCTCACTCTGTGCCGCAAAGCCAGGAAAATTGTTGACCTAAAGTATTGGAGTATATGATGTGGTGCAATTGTGTCTGTGCAAACAGTTTCAGCTTTGGCAGAGGGAAAGGGAAACAAGGTCATATACTCTGATATTCTGTTATAAAGTAACACAAACTTACATTATCCAGCGAATAATTACGCTATTATGGGCTACATGCACCTTGTTGTTGTTTTCCCCGCATCACAGAACAACATGCTGCGTTTTTTTACGTAAATCAGAAGAATTCACATGACGTGTGTTACCTACCTTAAAATTGCAGCATGGCATTAAATACATTGGAATGAATTTGAGGGGAAACTCTAAAGTAAATAGGGCCCACGAGAGGATAACATTTCAATTGCTTGGATACCAATAGTTGTGAAATGCCTGCCCACCCATCAAGTGTAAACTGAAAAGGTCAAGTAAATCTTTTAGGTGCCGTTGTTTAAAAACAATGAGCTGTTCTGAATTTCCGACCCACTGTTATGGAGAACATAAGCACCCCAACACGGAGTTTCTCTGTCCATGGCTTGGCTGCTTCAAAGCAATGGTCAGCTGAGCAATGCTCTGTGAAGTTTTAGACACGGTGTAGGTGAGGTGGTGTTCGTGTTTGGGTATATCTCTGCTGTGACGTGCGCGCTAATTGACAGAGGGTATTTTGGCTGCTTGGTCATGAATTTGGTGCTGAAAATAGAAGCCTTGTGTGTGCTCCCAAGGGCTGCCTCACTCGCATGAGAGAGGGCCCCTAACTCAAAATGAGATTATTCAGCAAGACAAAAACATTGGTGCTATAATACTGTATGCCTAAACTAGGTGTTAAGTGTGCTACTATATGTAGTTATTGATACTTGAGGTGTTTTGAGGAAAGCATGGCACACGCGTTCATGTCACGAATCATCTTTATTGTGATGAACACACATGCACATGATAAAGCCATCAGAGTTGTGGAGACAGTAAACACACACTCTTTTGTGTCACACACCGGACCAGGTTGCTATTTAAGCGCCTGAGGAGCAGGTCAGGCCGGGGTATCTGTCTTGCTCAAGGACACTCTGGCCATAAGTCCAGGGGATGAATGGTCTGTTGCCGTATCCTATCAAGCCGTCAAGATGATGCTTTTTTGTTTTTTCTTCCCCACATTGTTCAGTCAGTTCATGACTTGAACCAGATTCCCCATCAATATTGGCCACACCTGCCCTGAAATATACAGTACACTAGTTAGTTTGTACGCCCCCTACAGAGTTGTTGCATCTCATGCCTGGAAAAATTATTGTTTATTACACAGTGCATTATAGTGTATAGTGTATACAGCTGTCAGCATAAATCAATTATGCAAGTTGCTTCCTACAGGTCGCATCACTGATGTTAAACGCTAAATGGTCCCTCTTTCCTGAAGATATGCAGAGTATTGCATGTTTTTTATTGGTCGGACCTCGCATAAGGACGCTGACTAATTGTAGTCTATCCTTGCCTGACCTCGAGTTCCTGAACCAGCCAGAAAGTGATCTGAATACCAACTATTCCGTCATTAGACCACACATTTAACAGGAAGTGATGAAGTGTGTGTGCAATTACAGTTATAATGACAGATTTGTATGCATTTTTCCACCTTGCTTTCCTATTCCAGCAATTTCAGAGAAAGTTCATGAAGGACAAGTCTGGTGGTTATCCTGTGTTTGTGAGCCAGGATGCGAAAGTAACAGAGAGGCCAATGTTTCCAAATTCTTCTGGTCTCCTTTGAATGGAAAGGTTCAGCTTCCCCGGCAAAAACTTTCATTTGGCAAAAAATTGTATTAACACACTCATGCCGGCAGATGTGATTACCCCCCATGTCAGACTATTTCATCTGTTTTTGCACAAATCCCATTATCAAAGGTTGAAGATAACGTTGAATTATCAATATAAGATTTTTCAACTTTTTCAGCTGCAGTGGCATTTAGAACAAGAGCAGCTAACACTCCTTTACTCCTGCTTTAGTCATTTTTGTACCAAGGCGTGGCGAGCCAATAGCCATACTTGAGTCCATTGATTGGTCAATAGAGCAGGCTGTCATTGTGCAACAATGGGAAGAATACAAACCATTATAAAAGCAGACAGAGGCAGGATTGTAAAATGATTGTTTCTGAAAAATACCAACACAAAGCTCCACACCATTATTCACACTCATTGACGGAATACCGTACACTGGCAGATTATTCTGTCCTGTAAAAGTATGATGTCACACCATTGCATCAGATCCAGCTGTTGTCATCACCCATGATCCATACACTCCCTGCCTGATTATTGCTTCAATAAATGGAGTTATTGACTGGTTTATTGTGCTACTACCGCTTTTTACTACTGTCTGCTATTATTGTTTTATTATTCACGAGTAAACAGTCTAACACTGATCCTTTAATGGTTTTATTCTGATGACACAAGCTATTGTGAGTTTGACTTGACTTGTTTCAATTTGTAGCTATCACATCAAATGTAGTGCTATTACCTTGCATTGCACCAAATTGGAAAGCCAACCAGCCAGGCTAAATGTAAACACTGTTGTTTTCCTAATTAATTCCCAATTAACTGTGGGAGGTTTAGTTTTACATGTGTGGTAGGATTCTAGATGCTGTTTCATGAGCTGACAAGAACTTAAAATACAATGAGTATGTTTGCGTGTAAGACAGCCAGGTGACGGCACTAGTAAAGGTTTGGGTCACGACGGGATTTTTTCTTATTCCGCAGACAGACAAAGAGCAACTCTGTGATTCACAGAAGAATTTGTTTACTCGTGGCAAAGCTACAAATAACTGCAGGGTTAATCTCGGGCGAAAAACTCCTTCCCCTGCAGGCAGCCATACAACAAAAACAGCGGTAAAAGGAAATATTCTCGCATCTGACCACGACGTGTTCCACATGGCAACACGGACCCCATTAATCATGTTTTTTCTAACAGTAGTGCAAAGCCAAGCTTACACTGCCAATTTGTTTTTCTCTGATTTTAAATAGACCCTAAAACCATGTTATTAATGTGTCTCCGACTGACACTGTTTGAAACTATGAAAGAGGAAAAGCCTGCTCTGCGCCATCCTGACTGACAGCATTTCAACAATGTTTGGCATGAATTCAAAACTCCATGTATGCCTGGCCTGCAAATGAGTTCTTTACGCGGCCATTCTGCTTCAAACATCAAATCTCAAAACAAATCTCCCTTGATCTCTGGCACTAAAGTATCAGATTGTACAAGGTGTCTCTTTTGCTACTTGTCCTGTTACTGCGCCTATGTTTGCGCTACTTAGGGTTTGTTCTCACCACCATGTTTCCCTCTCTTTCCTCTTCAGGCATTTGGCAATGCGAAGACAGCCCACAATAACAACTCAAGCCGCTTTGGCAAATTCATCCAGGTCAACTACCAGGAAAGTGGAACTGTGAGGGGGTAAGGACCCAGAAAATGTGCATTTTACTTGATGATGATGATGATAAACTAAATCAATGTTGTTGTTGTTGATGTTTTTTTTTGTTTGTTTTTTAATATATATATCATCATTTCAGAGCATATGTGGAGAAGTACCTTTTGGAGAAGTCGAGGCTGGTCTATCAGGAGCACAATGAGCGGTAAGTGCAAATCATACCGATATGTGTCACAGGAAGTTCCATGGGGATCATTGTGTAATGTGTGGTGAAAGTCACCACAAGAAAACTCCAACTTTGAATGTCAGAAACAGGTACTTTAATCCTTTTATAGTTTGCTTGTGCTTACTTACCACCTTTTATGTCACTGGACCACATTGCCCATAAAATGCCATCCTGTTTTTCTCTTAATTAACAAATATTGACTTTAAATCTGGCAAAAGGTCTTAGTAACACTGTTGTGTGGGCCAACCAGTGTGATTCATTGAGCACATTCAGTTCAAAGTCAAGCTTGACACTAATGTGGTGGCCTGCTGACTAGAAGTTTTAGTGAGGGTTAACCTCACCATGGGGGCTCATTGTGGGCCCCACGCTAGCCGTTCCTTAATGAGATGGATTGCTGACTCCAGACCCATAAAATGTTTGCACTTTTTTGTAATGCTCCTAGATGATGTCAGAGGACAAGTGCACCTTTTCCAGCACATGCTCACTCATATCTTAGTAACTGAAAGAAACAATTGCCCCCCCAGTTTGTGTAACAATTGAATGTTAAAACAGTCATTGGGCAATTGAACATTCTGTGTAGTGTTGATAGTGTGATAAACCATTGGCATAAAATATTTACCCTACAAGTTGTGAAAGTATCAATCATTTTCACCAAATAAATACTATACTGAATAAATGCCATAGTTGTAAACCAATAACCAAAATTAACATTTCCTGTTAAACATCTTTAAAAAAAATATATATATATATATATATATATATTTCTCGATGTACATCGGTATAAACGCAAACAATAACAGTAGTTATTGACATTGTAGTAGACCTTTCAAACCGTTGGGCATTTATTCAATATCATTGATATTCAGCTTAAGGTCCATGAACAGTCTTTGTCCTATGCTAGTAAGACAAGGCAAGTTTATTAGTATAGCACATTTCATGTACAAAACAATTCAAAGTGCATTATATAAAACGTTAAAAGCATTACAGAAAGAGTAACAAAATATTAACACATGGCAAAAATCATAATAAAATCCTGTAAAGAGATTAGATTAAAATGATTAAACCAAGCATTCACCGCACGAGTGGAACAAAAAGGGCAAACTATTGAAGAACAGTCTTGCTGGTAACACTTCACTACTAACACCTTTGGCCTGCATTAAACCTTGATAGTAAACTACTGTGCTAGTAACACTAGTATGCCCAACTAGGCCCAGTCAGTAGGCATTCATAAAGCACTTACTGTACAAGTAGCCACTTTTCAAAGATATCGGACACATTTATATAAATTATTTGATTGATATATTTAAATGCATTAAGTGCATCATTTCAGTGGCTTACGATAATACCGCTTCCAAATCAGATTTTTAGGGCTGCCGTACACTGTTAACCTCTCGCAAGATGTATTCTCGCGGTATTTGTGAGTTCACAAATTCCTGAGAATACATCTAGTACCGCTCCCATCTATTTCCACCGATACGAACCACCAATCACTGAGCGACATTGTATTCGGGGGCGGGATATGCAGCTGTGACGGAAACAAGAAGCCATGGAAAGAAACAAACCAAACATGGCGACACCGGTGGATGAATGCGTGGACGCTGCAATTAATTCTGTTCTCGCTGAATTTGGCTCTTGTATCCGCATATCACCATTGCAAAACCGACAACATAAACTCAACGCCATGATATCAGCTTGTCACAAAAGTCGCATTTCGGTAACGACATTTTCATCCTTTGCCGTGATTGGTCGAAACAAACGTGCACACGATTCTGCTTCGTCCAATCAGCTCGATGTGTTGTACAGATTGCCCCGCCTTTCTCGAGCAAATCAACGTGGAGCAGTCACAGACTGATATTGTAGAGAACTCCCTCGAGTGGAGCACAAATCAATCTGGCTACTGCCAGGCTAGTACGCTGTGTGACACTTCCGAACCCGACTCGGACCTGAACCGAACATCGCAAAAAAAATTATAGTTGGCCACTCATCCCCGCATACTTAGAGCAGAGACATGAGTGAGCGGCTAAGGTGTATGTATTTTGGTCTACATTAATGTGGAGAATTTACACTGACTGAAGCGGCCATTACGGACCATTGATTCCGGTCAGAGAATCAGGAGATTGGAATATCTTGAAAGCTTTGAATGGCAGCAGATAGAGTCACATGTAATTGAGAATGTATATTATATGTGTTTGTAGTTTCGTCTCCTATATACAGTAATTGTGTACGTATACAATTATGTGTGGCCTAAAACAGAAGAAAACAAATACCTGAATTATTGAATGGCTATAGTTTGCGACATCGCCACATCGTGCAACTGTGATTTAAGTTATGAATCGCCACTAAAATAGTTTTGGCTTCCTATAAAGTACAAATGCATCACACATGTCTACAATTTGGACCTAGTAGTGTCACTAGTGCTGCACAATATAGTTTACTAGTTAGGTTTAGTTACTGGCCAAAATTGGCATTAATAATGGCAAAAACATTACGAGGTTGACTTTGACTCATCTTTCTCCAAGTGTGCCCTAGTCATTCTTCTAGTATGCTGAATTGTCTTACTACTAGTAAGGAAACAAATGCAGAAAGCAGCTTTTTATAGGCTCTCAGCCTGTGTTGAACTTGATTTTAATCTTGGTGTGGAGAATGTTGACTAAATTTCCATCATCCTCTGATCTACATCTGTTGCTAAAGTGTGAGTGGCGTGTAATCGTTAACACGCTTTACTTGTTTGCAAAAAAATAAAAATAAAAGTTCAGCAACCAATTTGATTTTAATCATTTAAAACCAAAGCCAATCTGCACTTGTGATCGTGTAAATAATTTTTTTTCCCATCTTTGAAAAAAACATAAGTTTTTTCTTCTGTTTCGGTAACTATGAAGCACCTGAAAAGGGAACATAAATGTCACCTTTGCTGCAGATGGAAATGTCATCCCTGGTTTTTGAGTTGAACAAAATACATGAATTGAGGTTGCCTCTCTTGTGTCCTTCAGAAACTACCATGTGTTTTACTACCTGCTGGCAGGAGCGAGTGAAGAAGAAAGGACAGCCTTTCACCTCATGAAACCTGAAGAATACCATTACCTCAGTCAGGTAGGACTTATTGTTACTATCCCAGAAAGAAAAGCGTTTCATCTTAAGTAGGGATAGACCGATTATCAGCTGGGGTGATTATCGTTGCCAATATTTGGCATTTTGACAGATATTGGCATCGGCCTTTTTACAAATCTGAAAGTCGATAAAGCTAGTATCACACTGAGCGGTGAATGCTTGTGAACGTAGAGAATTTAGGGTTTTCATCAGGATTTGTAAGATGTTCACAGACAGCTTTTACTTGTCGCAAATACATTTTGAACATATTCAGACAATCTTTCACTGTCTGTGAAGATCTTTTTGAAACCTTTTACGAACCCTGACGAAAACCCCAAATTAGCTACGGTCGCAATTTTGCATGCATTTGTTGCTCAGTGAGATACAGGAAACTTTCTATTTATGCTTTTCTTTAAATTTCCACTTAATAAAAGATGATGCTCACGCTGGGAATTTCCTACACTTTATTTTTAGGTCTGATGAAGGTTGAGGTTTTGTTGGATCAGTTGATAGAAAACTAATGTTGTCTGGGAGTGGTATGTTTGTGTTTTCACTTTTTTAAGAGATAAGCTTGTTGTCTGTTAGTGTCGTTGGAAAACTACACACAGGCACGCACACATACACAAACAAACAATAGGTGGGTTTCCATCCACCTATTTTTATTCAAATTTTCAAGAATTGCGAACAAGAAACTGAATGGAAAGGCCAGAAATGTGAAAAAAAAAGCCCAAAATTTGCAAAAATGTTTTTACGCTTGGAGGGGGTGGTTTTTGAAGCGTATGGAAAAAGGAAAATGCGCATTTTGGCGATGGAAACCGTTTTTGCCACTTGAAGACTGGATATACGTCACATGTTTTGACCGATATTACGTCACACGCACGTTTGTAGTCACAATAAATGGCGGATGATAAAGTAAGATATGTTTGAGGAGACGAAGAAACACGATTCTTTTTTCTAATTAATTAAAGAAAAAAAACATGAATGCAATTTTAGATGGCTTTATTAACATCAGCTGTCAATGTAACTACGCGACGATGCGGGAGGGAAGCCAACAAGATAAACAACTTCCAATCAGTCCGTCAAAACCAACATTCCCACCTGGAACTCCTCATTGTCCCAAAGTTCCGTCACTACAAAGTCATCTCGCATATTCGCAGAAGTAGAGCGGATGGAAACGGGCATAAGTCGCATGTCCGTTTTGCGCTTTTCACAAAATTTGCTTAAAATTTTCTAAACATTTGGATAGAACCCTGACTACTGACTCCACTTGTTCCTCTCAATTCACCTGTTAGATTTTTGCTTTATTGCTTTATTTTGTGTATTTTCTTGTATGCCATTATTGTGGTTGCAATAATAATATACTGTAACTTAGATCCATCTGTGACATGCATGCAGACACACACACGCACACACACACACACACTCCCTTATGCTTACTCCACCACTGACAAATACATGCCAACAAATGGTAATTGTGCTTTGGCTCATCAGCAAAACAGGTTTCACTTAGTGCGAGTATGAAAGAACGGCACATACATGGCACACTTACATAATGTGGATGTTGTGTGAAACATGTTGTTTCAAACATGTCACTACCTCAGAGCTTTGACAGCCACGCCATGACTACCGGCGACTTCCTGCCCTCCTATGAAATCTTAACGCCTACGCTGAGAGGAGCAGGGAATTCCGTTCATTCCTCCTCACCCCTGAACTGCACGCACAAACACACATGCATACATAAATTCTGCCACATTCTTGCACTCTCTTCATAATCTTCTTCCTGTCTTTTGAATGCTGCTTGCTCCCCTTCTGTCTTTTCCGTCCGTGAAGGCTAAATATATACACACTCTTGAACAGATTTCAGATTGACAACCCCCTCATGGCGGCAAAGTGAAGGCACCCTGTTTTCAGACTACACACAAGGAATTAGCACTCGTTTGTCCACATTCATAACTATGTTTTCATTGGACCCTGATATTGTCAGGCTGACAAAATGGCTGTTTTGCATTTTGCTTCTTATGCATTACTCTTAATTCTAAAGACTGACACGTGTTGCCCAAGCAAACTATGAGTTTTCTAGTGATTGCTTTTTTCTCTCCATAGTTTTTATTAGACGATAATTAAAATCACCATAATAGCAGTCACCATACGCTTGAAAAACAAGGTCTGATTTGGAATTTTATAAATGTAGATTAGAGTCTTTGCCAACAAATCATCGGTGTAATACAGTAGTGCAACTAAAGGAGACTACAGTAGGTTTTTAAGACATAAGACTTGAACTGATAAGATGTTGACAACATGTACAGCAAACTAAGAATACAACAATAGTCTACAGTGTAATTAGTCTCTGACCAATAGCTTCATGTTGCAATGAGAATGAATAGTGGACTTTGTTTGTGTCTTGCCAAGTTATCTTTTTCAAGTAGCAATTAGCGGTGGATCGAATAATAGATGAATCATTTTGAATTTGGGGAATTATTTCTTTATTTTCATGTTTTCAAGCATTTGACACTAAGTGGTTGTTACTACTTGGCTGCAACCAACAGAGGAAAATATTCTAAACATTAAAATTAGATTTAATTGAAGTTAATTTCCAAAATGGAAAAATTGTCAGTTGGCAGTCATTCTAAGAATTGGGATAGTGTTTTGAATTACAGGCTAATTTTGATATGAATTTGTTACTATTGTCATTACAAAGAGAGGTGAGCATTTATTTTCACATCATCTAGAAAACTTGCTAAGCTTGGGGGCCAGGGGTGGACTAGGAGCAAAATTCGATGATCGACATGCAGCAAATCCTATTTGTCGACGTGGGGGTCGGATGGTGGATAGGTTGGATTGCCAACGACATGCGCCAAATCATAATCGTCCATCGATGGGTGAGAGCATTGCCCACGCCGGCCGACGACATGCGGCAATTTGTAATCATTATATTCATCGTCCCGTGCTTAGCTTGGCGGGGGACAAGATACACCTACAAAGCACCCTGCCATCTAACCAATCGGTAACGATTAGCTGCTTTAAACGTAGGGAATAAATCATAAAAACTCATAGTGGGCTTTGGAAAAAACTGCTGTTGTTTTTGCTCTAAAACCAGTGTTCAACAGCCTTTATTTAATGTCTGTACGTGTATGTCAAAGCCTGTACGTGTATGTGACGTCCAACCATTTCTCATGTTTAACTGCATGTTCATTATTGTTAGTAACCTGCGTTGTATGCAGTACGTGTTCAAGTCTATAATGGATTATGTCATGATGGAATGCTGCTGTCTAATTCTAACCTCATGCCCTGTCAACTCTACCTTAACATTTCCAGATGACAAAGAGAACCCACCGACTGCACTGGGACAGTTACTGTGAGAGTGAAGCGGTCAGTATCTGAGTGTCAGTTGTACACGTACGTGTAATAGAAGCCATAGAAGCCACTGCGCATTGCTTTCCTGCTTCATTTATTTATTTATTTTTTAGATATTCCCTGGTTTGCTTTGGGTTATGTTTTGATCTGTGTTTACTTTCCCTGTTGTTGCCAGTTGGAATGATGTTGGTATGTCTAGTCATATCCTGACCAATGTGGATCCCTCCTCTGCAATCCTTTTTTTGGACAATGTCATGTTTTTGTATGTTGGTAGTAAATTTTTCCACACTCCAGAAATAAAGTCCTCACTATTAAGTTGCTTAAATACATTGAACTTGACCTGCAGGAACGTATTTGTTTGGTGTAACCTTGAGTTTTTCGGAAGGCACACCTTGCCTGCGGAGCATTTACAAAGGTATTTCAGAAAACGACCAGGACCGGTGTCACAAATGATGGATTTCAAATCCAAAAAACAACCAACAAGTCTTAATGCACACGTTTTACCCACCTTGAGCTTGGAAGAGAGGAAAGTAACACGTTGGGTGAATAGAGGGAGGTGGGTCCTGCTCGTCCAAAACAGGACATTGTTTTAAAAGATAATTTTAAGTTCCTTATGTAGAAACAAAGTTACTCTTAATTCTCATCATTAGTAGGTCAACCCTATTTGCACCCTCATTTGCTATGACAACAATTTTAATTGATTATGGTGTAGATTTCTCAGGGGAATGGAAACCATCGTAGAGATGTTTTCTTTAACATGATAGATGGTTGCCGCAGTTTTGTTGCCAGCCCAAGATGTAGATACCCACTTTGAGCACAACTTTAACATGCTGTATTGACTTGAGATCTAGGCCAAATATGGTATTCTAATTTATTGAGTATAGAAAAGTAGCATAGCACACCCTTATGTTTGTGTAAGGTGTTCACTCATTAGAAAGCAGGTGAACTATGGAATGTTTACATGTGAGGAGGAGTTATTTGTCCAAAGTCACACCTCTTCTCACTGGATCTGATTAAAAAATCACAGCTGCTAGTCCCAAGAATGGATAACGTCAGCACTTTTAAAAAATAACATTTTGCTTGTTAAAACATACGGTACTCTTTTCTCAGGTTAAATGATTCGCTCACAATCTCTAGCTACAATAGTACACTCTATCTCATGACCAATTTTTGTCATTCAAAGATTTCTGTAAGGATGAGAGTGTGATTTTAGTTTGTTTAGTGAGAAAAAAAGAAAGGGCATTAAAATAGGAATGTTACACATCATGGAACTAATGGCTACAATTCTGATGGTCTGTGTTTGAATCTTTACCTCTGCCTTCTTTGTGGAGTTTGCATGTTTTCTGCTACTCCGGCTTCCTTCCCACATTCCAAAAGCATACAGTACATGTTAGGTTAATTGTCCAGGTGTGAATGTGGATGTGAATGTTTATATGCCCTTTGATTGGCTAACCACCAATCTAGGGTGGACCCTGTCTGGAGCACTAAGTCAGCAGGGGTAGGCAACAGCTCACTTTTCGTGGTAATAATCAATTTAATTTGGTGAAACATTTGGCAACAAGTGTAATTTGTTATATAATATTTTTGTATTATGTATGAAATTGTCTTCCTAATTTTGCAGCCATTCAACGTTCCTCTCAGTTGTTATCCATCTTATGAGCACGCTCCAAAGGGAAACTAACATCATCTCCACTGTTGTTCCGCACATCAGACCACAGTGTTGCTCTTTTGTTTGCGTCCTGATTATGCTTCAGGCCACCATTTTTCTCCTTCACTCTCCAGTCTAAACAAAAGTCCGCTTCATAAACATCTTAGCAAGAGACTGTAAACAACAACATGTATGCACTGTTTATTTCAACAGTATCAGTAAGTGCTTGTCCACTTCACCGCAAGTTGCCATTAGACGTAGTGTCAGTGAGAGTGATGACTCCTGGTTTCCACATTTTGCAGGACTGCTTCACAGTTGAAGGAGAGGATTTGAAGCACGACTTTGAGAGGCTTCAGCTGGGGATGGAGATGGTGGGCTTTCTTCCTTACACGCGAAAACAGTGAGTGATGGATGCACAGCCACCCATGCACAGACGCACACTAGTTGTAACATACATGGAATGTGTGTTAATGACTGGTTCTGGTTTGCCCCAAAAAGTCTTAACTTGGTCAAAATTATAGCAGTACTGCTTGCATGTGTTTCAATAGTTATAAAGTCCAGTGCTCTAGCACTCCCATAATCAATGCAATTGACATTGTACAGTACATACACAGTGTTATTTAAACCACATCAACTTTTCTTTTAGGATCTTCTCTTTGCTATCAGCCATCCTCCATCTAGGCAATATTCGCTACAAGAGGAAAAGGGATGACTCTATTGACATCTGTAACCCAGAGGTGTTGCCGGTGGTTTCAGAACTCCTTCAGGTACTACTAGATCATGTTGTGCAAGCACTTACGTCTGCTTAGACTAATCAACATGGATACTGACAATGTGGAATTGACATCTGCTACATGTTTTTTTTGTTGTTGCCAAAAGTCAAGAGGTTAAATGTAAACAATTAGAATTGCTTATCCCAACACCAAGATTTAAGCATGAAGTTGAACACAACTGAAGCAAGATGGTTTTCTTCCATACTTTTTGTAGGGGAAATATGAGATCTTGAAACAGTGCTGTGTGTCTTTCTGAGAGTCATCATTTAAACATGCAAAATATATTTTGGTCATTGTTTTAAGCTAACTATGATAATCCTTCATTGTTCAGTGAGTCTATGGGAGCCTTATTTTTATGCTATGCTCTGTACTGTTTTTTGCTCTATTCGTCTATCTATTTCACAAATATGATCTGGACACTAGATAACTTGTTTGTGGAGCATTAGGTAATTGAGTTATTGTTCAGATTAAACATGACTGTCCATCTTTATTGAAAGTAATAACGTGAATTTGTCTCCTTAAAACCCCTTCGGACCCATAGATGATTGCATTGGACATGACATATTTGCGTGTCTAAACCAATAAAAACGCATCATTTGGACAATGTCAACACTTCTGGTTCATGATTGGATCCTAGCTAACCAATCCCAATCGCAAGTTTATTTGCATGATGTTCATGTTAAAAAATTTACATAAAAACTTGGTAGATTTACAACACGTTACAGCCATATTATCCTGATGTTTCGTGGGAAAATAATCAAAAAATAAAAACAGCAGTAAAAATGCAGGTCTTTCAAAGATTTTGGCATCCTGATCATGGATTTATTATTGCATATTGTGGCTTGAAGCAGATTGGATGATTATATTTTCTTACGTCATGGTCAGGTCAAAGAGGAGATGCTGATTGAAGCTCTGACAACACGGAAGACCATTACTGTGGGTGAAAAGCTGATTGTCCCTTACAAACTGGCAGAGGTGAGGAATTCTCCATTTGGATCAACCATAAGTAAATATTATGGGCAGCCATGTGTGTACAGAATGTACAGATGACTTAAAGCAGATTGTGGTTAAGTACGTCGAATATGCTCAGCGTGTCTTGGTGTGTAGTGTGTCTGGAGGCGCGTTGCCAACTCAATAACGGCCTCGGCTCTCCAGGCTGACCTGGCCATGTTTACAGGACAACTTGGACCCATACCGGATCTCCTCTTGCACTCTTACAACTGCTCCACCAGGCTATGGCCGCACACGAATCACAAACCCGAGAGAGAGCGCACACGCACACGCACGCACATATGCACACACGCACAGTGTGTTAGTGTGTTTAGAGACGGGAAGGCATTTCAAGCTGTTGTACAGTTTTCATTGGAAACCCTGCTTAGCAAACAAACAAAAGTCGTGGTCTGCAGATGAGAGCAATCCGAATGAGGGAAAGGACAACATGGACTTTCATGGCTTAACAAATGGATTAGATCACCACCCAACGTCAGGTTTATGCCAGAGCTGTCTTAAATTTGCAACACCGGTAATTGCCCAAATATTTTTTGATTCCCTAATATGTGTAATCTTTAAAAGACTTCAATTATGAATGTGATTGCATGTTAAATAAATGTGTTCGTGTTAAAACCCCAAAGATATCGGAGAAAGAGTTATGAAGTTGTTCCAATTTGGAATGTTTTGAGTCAGACTTCCTCTAAATAATGAAAAGATTATCACTGATTAGAGAAAGTGAGAGGGAGAGACCGTTTGTACAGCTTTAAATTGATGTGTTGCTCGATTCATGATTCAGATATTTGGATTAAGGCTTTCAAAGGATATCTTACTTGGTCGATTATTTTGAGGAAAAAAGGGAGCTGTTGCTTTGAGTCACCAATCTAAAGTTTGTTTTCTTTTTAAAGACAGTCTCACCTTTACTTCTGAAAGGTCAAAGCTTTCCATCAGAAATGTGAATTCGATTATTTATCCTGGATAATTTGACAAGAGGCCTGTCATTAAATGACCTCACTGTTTATGAAAAAGTTTGTTTAAACAGAGTTTATGTTGAGATATTTAAATACAGTATCGAGCTATACATAGTATACATATATTCAGACATTGTCATTTAATTTGGCATGCATGCAATATTTGTTTGCACTTTGTGTTTGTTCTTTTATTTAAACCATTCATTGTAGCTAAAAAAAAAGAAGAAAAGCCCATGAAATGAAAAAAAAAAGAAGACATAATAGTAAATAAAAACAGCATATAAGCATGAAGCGGTTTAAATCCTGTTTAAGTGGCCTTGAATAAGCCAAAGCCTTGAACATTACTTACTATACCTTACTGTATGTTTGTGTTTGTACATGCAGGCGGGTACAGTTCGAGACTCCATGGCAAAGTCGCTGTACAGTGCACTCTTTGACTGGATCGTCTTCAGAATCAACCATGCTCTGCTCAACATCAAGGACCTGGATGAACCCACCAAGGTAGGGAACTAGAGAGTAGAGAGATGGATACCAGCATAACAGCACATGATAAATATAGGCAGAGTCGGGCTTGAAATGAGTGTGATGGGTTTGGTTGTGTACCCTGTCTCGTGCCCAAAGCCAGTCAGGCTAGGTTCCAGGCTCCTCTATAGAAAACAGATACACAGAGCGAAGTAACTGTTTTTTCAGATGATTTGACGAATTTCAATTGCTAAATGAATCCAAACAAGCATTTTATGGTCTCATAGATCCTGTCCATCGGAGTGTTGGACATTTTTGGTTTTGAAGACTATGAGAACAACAGCTTTGAGCAGTTCTGCATCAACTTTGCCAATGAGCGTCTCCAGCACTACTTCAATCAGCACACCTTCAAACTGGAACAGGTGAGCACGTCATTAAGACCTTGATACATTTTTTATGAAATGCCTTCTTAAACTTTGAATATAATCTCTTCCTTATTTATTTGTAGAGGAAACCTTCGTCATTGCCACATGGCACAGTTGGCTTTCAGTTTTAG
The DNA here is from genome assembly GCF_054856555.1 of Leptonotus elevatus. Lineage (NCBI taxonomy): Eukaryota > Metazoa > Chordata > Actinopteri > Syngnathiformes > Syngnathidae > Leptonotus > Leptonotus elevatus. Next base: position 22,354,166 of record NC_141241.1, on the reverse strand, counting down.
ATAAACTACTAAAAATAACTGCTTGTGTGCATCCCATCTATACCGGATATCCACCAAATCCCCCTAAAATGATGCATGGCATTTCATAATGCCTGTGTGTGCCATGCATCTAATCCAGTGGTCACCAACATGGTGTCCATGGGCAAGCCCCAAGGACCACTTAAGTCACCTGCGTTCTGTTCTAAAAATAGCTCACAAGGCATGCCCCATTGTGATTTCCTAGGATTGCTATAAAGTGATTATTAGAAAAATGAACTTGTTCCCCTTATTTAGGAGCAGGATACACAAAAAGAGAATGAGTATTAATTAAATTCCTCTCTGTATATCCAAAAGGGCAACAGCTGGAAGGTAATAATGGATCGCTGGCATGGGGCCAAAACCTCATAAGTCACATCTATACTTTTGGTCAATCCACACGTGTGGGAGACATTTTATGAATTATTAGCGGTTAGGAAAATGGATGGATGGATGACAATTCTAAAGTGTTGAAAATGGCTTGTTCTTTTTATGATACAATTTTAATGGCTCTCCTGAAAAGTGACGATTTTGGAGGTACAAGGTTCCGACACCAGCGATATTTAACTCTTATGTGTTAAAAATGTGTATTTATATATTGTGCTCCATTATATTGCATTTCATCATTCGTTTTTTGTTTTTTTTATAGTATACTTACTGTATTAAATGCCCTTGCATGTAGGGAAGGGGAGCCATAGTCGTCGACCATTTATTAATTGCTAGGAGAACAGTCAAACTCATTAAATATGCTTAATAACCACACTTGAGCAGGAGCTTGCCACAACATGTATGTACACTACAATAAGTACAGGATATCCTTACTTTTTTTTTGTATTTAAAATATCTGTTTTGATATGTTTAAATTGTGTGAAAGATGTAAATCCAAACATTTATTTATTTATGTATTTATTTAAATCATGAGTTTGTCTCTACATATCACATATTTAGGGTAGGTCTGCAATAAATGGGGTTCACTTTATTTCTACAGTAGTAAGGAGTATCTCTTAAGTATTTTAGTAAATGAGATCCCGAGTAACAGACCGCAGGGATTTTCATTAAACATCCCCTAGATTAAGTCTTTATTGACTAAAGCTCTTTCCCATGGACACAGGAAAAATAACATGCACAAAATTGCCTGCGGTACCTTCAGATTTTTGTAAGAATAGTTTTGTTGAGTGCTGAGCATACTGTTTGTGTTCCCTGTAGGAGGAGTACAGGGCGGAGGGCATCAGCTGGAGAACTATCGACTACATTGACAATACAGGTTGCATCAATCTCATCAGCAAGAAGCCCACAGCTTTGTTCCACCTCTTGGATGAAGAGTGCAAGTGAGTCCGTTGTTTAGTTATTTGGAAAATATTGTGTGTTTTTTCCTGTGGGGAATCACAAATCTCATCAAATAAAAAAAAATATATATGTATTTGTTTATTTCCACAATATTGCAGTCAGAAACAGGGCAAAAGTTTTGCTTAGCAGCCATTCACATTGTAACAAATTGATTCCTCCTGAAGCTCTAATCTTATAAACAAGGGTCCAGCAAACCACTATCTAACAAATTTGAACATTGCACTGACAATGAATCATGTGTTGAATAATGCTTTAGTGCCTCACCCCATAGCAACATTAATCTCCATTTTTCCAAGATATTTTGGACAATCGTATCCTTCCACCTATATGGGAACAGTTTAGGGAAGGCCCTCTTCTGTTCCTGCATGACTGTGCATCTGTATTCACAAAAGCAAGATTCTTAAAGGAGTGGTTGGATGTGGACAAACCTGAGAGCTCTGATCTTAACTCTATTAAATATCTTTGTGAAGTAGAACAGAGATTGTGAGTCAGGCCCACTCGTCCGAGATCAGTGACGTCTGTATCATTTTCTTGTATCATCCTCAGTTTTTGTCTGGACTGTATTGCGACCCTCCATTTGGACACTACAAGTTCCTCCAGCTTGAAAAAGCTGCAAAGCATCGGGGCCGTGTTGTTTTGATTGAGCTCAGATTTCAAAACCCCTGGTGTCTCATTCCCCCGCTCTTCCTGTAATCTGTTGATTTTCCGCAGCAGTTCTGGCTCTTGATAAGAAAGGGAGCAAGAGACCGTATGAGCTCCAATTGACTTGAAATGACTGCAGTGCCAGAAGATAAAATGTCCAATTGGTTAAAGATCAAATCGTTTTAACTCATCGGAAAAATTGTGGTTGGCGGTAGCGGCGTCTTGTTGTACTGTATGGATGAAAGATGTTATTTGCTCATTTATCATTTTAAAATGAGATAAACATATCAGGAATCTGTTGACTGTTGCCAGTTTGTTTTTCCAAGCGTGTGTTTGCGACGTGGCTTTAAACACTGTTTTCTTTGCAGAGCTCCTCCCTCAAGATGTTTTCATTTGGAGTGCAGATGTCAAAAGCCATTGTTGTGCCCTTTGCCAAGATTGTTGCGTGTTAAAAACTTGTCTTTGATTTCAGCTTCCCGCAAGCCACCAACCAGACGTTGTTGGATAAATTCAAGCGGCAGCATGACGGGAATAGGTACATCGAGTTCCCTGCTGTCATGGAGCCTGCCTTCATTATCCGACACTATGCTGGCAAGGTCAAGTATGGTGTCAAGGTCAGTGTTAATCTCAGTTTATGATTGGACGATAGATTTGTTAGAATTTCCAGAAGTCTATCAGAGACGAAAAGACCAACATTTTGATCAATTTTGTTTATAATACTTGGAAGACGCACAAACAACATTATAATCTGCCATTTATTAATACAATTTTAGGGTGTTTATGACATCATGGTAACTAGATTTTGTGTGTAAATCGCCACTCAGTAGGAAAATCATAATTACAGTAAATATTAAAGGGGAAGTCAACCCAAACATTTTCTTAAAATATGTTCTATGAAGCCCCACTAGCATAAACGCGGTATTCTGATTTCCTCATTCACTCCCAGCCATTTTCACTGAAGCAATCCCCTTCGCTCTCGGCTGTTTTACTGGATTTTGACTGATTTTGCAAGGCCCACAAAATATTGTGTTCTATTGCTATAAAAACATGAAACCTACCAAAAGAAAGATTAGAGCCCATTCTTTCATCAGGATTTTTTTTTTGAATCTGTTTCCGTTTTGCAGCAATTAGCATTAAAATATAGCTAAATTTCATCATTATTAACAAATCTGTTTTAAACTGTGGGGGGGAAATAGCTTGTTTGCAACATGGCCCTGGTTGATCTCTTATACTCAACTGCCACCCGCTGGCCGTTTTAGTCATAACTACTATTTCTTCAACCGTTCTCTGCAGTCCAGAGGCTGCATCAAAGCCTTCTGTATGCTCTAGCATAAAAAATATATATAAATACGTCTTTGGGACACTGGTAATATTTAAAATATAATGTATTGATACGTTTTTGGGAGCAAATGAGTTAATATTGTGTTTGTAGAATATGAGTTAAGATGCAAAATCCACCCGCTTTAATCCAGCTCTAGGTGCGGCCATTTTGCCACTTGCTGTTGATTGAAAATGAAATCACAGATGCTCAGGGGCACAGGTAACAACCAATCACGGCTCACCTCTTTTGTGAAGCGTGAGTCGTGATTGGTTGTTACCTCAGCCCTGAGCAATTATGATGTCATTTTCATTCTACAGCATGTAGCATAGTATGCAACATTGTCAGTAACAAATCTAACTGCAAATGATTTCACCAATTGTGCCCATCTATTTTTGTATTTCTCCAGTGTCTCATGAGCTGCAGCTAGTATTAATCCATTGCTGTGATATACAGTAGGCCTACTGGGAAATAATCCATTCTTAGACTTGAATATTTGGTGGCAATCTTGCAGACCTTACGATTCTATTTACAAAGAATTTGTCCCTCTGTGTCTTTGACAAAGGATTTCAGGGAGAAAAACACGGACCATATGCGACCAGACATTGTGGCGCTGCTGAAGAGCAGCAAGAATGCCTTCATCTGCAGTTTGATCGGCATCGATCCGTCGGCCACCTTCCGCTGGGCGGTACTCCGGGCTTACTTCAGGGCCCTGGTGGCTTTCAGACAGGCTGGGAAGAGGCACATCCCCAAGAGGGCTGGTGAGTGCAAACAGAAGTCTTACAACAGATGGATATTCATAGACAATGACCAAACCTTTAGTTTGGCACAATTACACCCAGTTATGAATCTACAGTACATTGAAAATCACGTGTCTGGAGACACGTTTGATGTTTGTGATATTGTAAAAAATAAAATAAAAATCTATGTTGTAAAGGGGCATAGAAATAAACAAGTATTTAATCATAATATTTACTAGTAGTTACCAGACAATAGTAGAATATACTCTGTCCAAAGCTTTGTTTGTGAATCTTTGTCATCAAACTAGGGTCTGTTATAAGCAAATTCCCTAGCAGATGAGAAAGTGATTTAAAGCCAACAAATGCCATACTTACCACATTGAATTATGTACCATTTGTTCATTGTAGGTGGCTTTTGTCGCATCATGACATATTTGATGCTTCTCTAACTGCTGTTTCTTAGTTTTTGTGCTCTGTTCTGTAATCATTTGGCTGCCATGTATTTACACCAGCTGTTCCTCTTTCTGTCAACTTGAATGCCGCTTTACTTCACTGTTGCTGCATTTGATATGTGATAGAAGATTTCATTAGTTATACATTTGAAATGCAGATATGTTTCCTTGTATAATGGATAGTAAATCTAACATCATTTGACTTTGCTTCAAATATTATTTTCGATTCCCAAAAGATCCGCTCCTGTACCCCACTATTGACATTTGTATTTAATTGTTGCTTCTTTGCTTGCCATTGTAGCAGATAATGGCGTAATTTTCATATAAAGAGTGAAAAAGTTAACAAGATGATACTGTATATATTGCATTGGTAGTTAACAACATATGTGAAATAGGGCCACTACGTGCATAATAACATTGCTTCAAACAAAGGATTCACAGAATTGTCTTACTCCTCTAACTTGTTGAAAGTATGGAAACAGCTACCCACAGAATACACCTTGTGGAATAGCAATTGAAACATCCAACTACTTCCTCAAATGCAGTTTTCAATGTCAAAACGTCTTCTCTCCGGTAGACAACCGCATCTCTTTTTCTTCACTGTCTAATCTTTTCATTTGTCTTTCTTTTCCCTGTGTTGTTTGTCTGTGTTTCTGTCTCTCTCTCTCTCTCTCTCTCTCTCTCTCTCTCTCTTCTCTCTCTCTCTCCCCTTGTTTCTCTCCTTGTTTCTCTCCTCATCTTGTTTTGCTTCTCCAAGGGCATGATGACGCTGCTCCCTGTGCAGTTTTGCAAAGTGTGGATAGTTTTAGCTTTCTGCAGCACCCTGTGCATCAGAGAAGCTTAGAGATCCTGCAGAGATGCAAAGAGGAGAAGCACAGTAAGGCTGCCAAAGAAAAGAACTCCTCCTACTCTACCTGTCCACCCACAGACCACTGGGAAGGATAAGGGATGAGGCCAACCAACATCAATATAACTGCACTGTACTGCAGCTTGAATCAAGCCAAGAGAGATCAGAACAATAACAGCCAAATTTAAGACAACAATTCACAGGCTTTATTGACTGCTTTGTGATTATTGTTGACTACCCTGGTTTTATGTTCGTAGATGTATTAGATAATATTTCTGTATACTAGATGCTTGTTGGTCTCCCCATCCCGCTGTCTCCCTTTTCCCTCTTGCATTGCATAGCTCAATGTTGTGATTTAAAAAAAAAAAAAAAAAAAGAAGAAGCTATTTTCCCTGCTTGGTGTTCACGGGCATGTCATGTCACTAAAATGTTAGACGCAAAGCAAAGAAGTGCATGTTGCTGTAGCTTTGTCATGACACGTTGCCACTGCTAGGCAACCATCACTGCTGCTTCCGTGTCCATTTGGAACTTGTTTTGCCCTCGAGTACAGTTCACACAAAAATGTTCCATTGTTGCACAATTAGACATGCTGGTGATGGTGGTTGATGACTGATGGGTTGCATCGCAGACTCCGGACAACCACAACATTATGACCACTTGCACAATGCTGAATAATGATATCAAATACAAGAGCTGCATCAAATATTCCGTCTTTATGAAGATAATACAGGGAGGGCTCAAGATTCTGAACGCTGTGTAATGAACTAAAGTAGTTTGCGAAGTGGTGTTAGAATATGACGTCAGATGACATATGGCAACACACATTTATTTATGGCAATTATGATCTTACAATCGCATTGGCATAATAATGATCGACTTGGCCATGTACTGACTTGCATGCAAATTTGGGTTATGTCACTGCTGCTGTTGTTGTTTTTTTAGTCTATCGGAGAGACTCATTTCATATTGTTTATTATCATAAGAAAAGCTACAGTATATCTAATATTTGTATTCTGCCATTTACTAATTGAGATAAAATAGTCAAAATAATTGACTTAACTCATTGTGCAGTACAGTAAGTACTACACTACTGCAAACCTCAAACACAAAAATAAACATATTGTTAAATACATCTCTGGTCATGTCAATCAAACTGATTAGTATATTCATGAAAGTGATTATATTTGATACAGCTCTTGTAATAGATATCATATTATCTTAGTTTAGGTGGTTGGTGTATGTGTATTCTTGCCGCTTGTCTTTTTATTTAGTACTTTACACATAGACTACCAAGTTTTTTTCACATGCCACTTTCATGGGTCTTTTTCATGATGCTCAAATGTATAATTGTCTTTTTGTTTTGTGCTGTCCTGCAGCTCCTGATGAGAGTGAACATTTACAAATTGATGAGACTGAAAACGGTATATACGGTAGTACTGTTATAAGCCATCTGATGAATCAATTTCTTTTAGTCAGCTCTTGAATTTCTCATCACTATTTTTGCAATATGGAATACATCATTTAGAAAATGCAGGCTTATCACTGCTCTTCCATCACACGTTTTAACATCAGGACGATTACCAAGTTACCACATTAGAGCACAATGCTGTTTTGTGTATGAAACAGCAAATGGAAAGCATTGTGACTAAATGCCCCCTTCTATAATTTGACACTAACAAAAGTAACTCATTTTAACCTTCACAAACCTTTATTTCTGAAATAAAGCACTTGCACTCAAGAGGCACATAACACACTGCAATAACACTGAAGTCTTGTTATTTTAACTATCAAATGGTTTAGATTTTAGATTTTGAATGTAAGTTGTGTGATGCTTACACAGTGCTGTCTTTTGGTGAACAGGTATGAGCAGGAGGAGTCCACGTACACCACTGTCAGACCATCAGGGGAGCAACACCATCAATGAACAATGTCAACGGTAAGTCTGACAATGTATTATGTTCAGACTTTATCAATGTTTCTCAAGTCAGCACAATTTTTTTCTTTACAATAATATGTTGTATGTGCCCCAACTAGTCTAAATACATCCTATGGGTTTTTCTTTTTTTAAGACAAAAAAAGGTTGTGTTTTACCTTGACTAGTTTCGGCGACGACTGCCACCTTCCTGCTGCTGAGGAAGGCGGCAGTCGTCGTAGAAACAAGTCAAGTCAACAAGTATAAGATTTGTAGACAAGATGGATTTTTTTTTGTGCTAGTCTAAATACAGTATTCTGGTCAATATTGCATTTGTGGAATATGAGTTAAAAACAACAAAATTCACCTGTTTTTATCCATATCATTTTGTCACTTGCTGTTGACTGAAAATGACATAGTTGTTCATGGTTCAGGTAACAACCATTCATGGCTCAGCTTCAGAAAACAGGTGAGCCATGATTGGTCGTTACCTGACCCCTTTGCAACCGTGATGTCGTTTTCAGTCGCCAGCAAGTGACATGGCTGCCCCGTGAGTGGATAAAAACAGGTGGCTTTTGCTGCTCAACTCGTATTCACAAATACAATATTCATCTCAATGTTTACACAAGTGGGGCTGCATAAATCATAATTTTGTCAAGAAAATTTGTAGGTTGACTTCCAGTGTTTCCCACACCATATTAATACTTGGGTGCACCACCCAAGAAGTTTTCAAGAAAATCTATTAAAAATGTATTTAAAAAGAAAAAAAAACGTGTCGCGATTGGATATACCGCATGTAACGTTAGTTTGCCGTCACTCACTTGTGGATCGTGAGGCTAGAGGAGACGTAGTAAAAGGACTGAGACCCCCCCACCCCACCCAAGTAGAGTTCAAATCTGTGGGAAACACCGACTTCCTTCTTACGTTACAAAATGGTTAAATGCATTATTAATTATAGGATGGGCTTCATAAATATTTCTTCTACATATTTCACAGACATTGGTCTCCTTTCTGACTTTTATTTTTTATTTTTTATACTGCATATGATCACACTTGTGGGCATCGGAAGTGCTCTGTTACGATCTGTTATGATGAAGAGACCATTAACTGTGCTTTGGCCCCAGTGGCTGTCACACTGTCACACTGAGACCCTGAATCACCACTTCTCTAATTAGCTGTGGGCCATCAGATTAGCAGCTCACGGCTCATGACTGGTGGTAGGACGGAGCAACCCGCCCAAGCCTGCTTTTTTTAAACACAGTCAGGGGGTGTTAAGTCCCTTCTTAATTTGATTTGCAACCTCTGCCTACTCTTCTCTGTCTCCTTTTCTTGCACTCGCTTGCTCTCTTCTCTCCAAATTAATTGAACAGCTGCTTCCTCAGTGATGTAAAGTCACAGCTATGTATTGGTAAGAAATGTCTAGAGTGGGATAAATATTCAGTCCCGGCAGGGTGCTTGTCAGCTGGACTGCGTGCTGCACACTGCAGTGCTTTATGGGGCTCTTACAGAGACCACGGGGATCGACAAGTTAACACAAAGGCCATATTGTGCATCGCCCTTTACTCAAGCTGATGATCAACTGGGGAGAAATGTTAAGATTTTAGGCCAGAGGTGATCAGATGATTTGTGCGTATTCCTTATTAGCTATCGCAGTGTGTAGTTCTCCAGTTATACTTTAAAGAATGCAGACATTGCACAAGTTCTGTTAACGCAAAGTGATGCTTCTGGGTAGCATATCTGGCCATTTGAACGGTTCTTAAATATGAACATGTCGGCCGTTAGTTTGCATGTAATCAAATCACATCCACTCTTGCTCTGAGTTTGTGGATAAGGCAGGATAAATCGTTATGCCGATAGATAAGCATCTCTTCCATGGCCGGAAAGAACTGACACAAAGTATTAGATCATAATGTGTTTTATCGTCTTGTCTCAACACATTACTGTATTTTGTAACAAATATGGGAATGCAATGGGAAATAAATAAGTATCTCCGTTACTTGGTGTTTCACTCTCCGACTGCAAAAGAGTACATTGTATCAAACTCTACTTTTCCACAGCACAGCTGCTCCAACATGATATATTGTATGCATAATGTAGCTGAAAGATAAGCTGAAGCTACACAGTGCTTTTACAGTCTGTTGATTCAGAATGATAGAAATACAGATATTATATGTTTTGTTAGCACTCCCATCGTTAATTTCCCCTTCCTTTGACTCAGCTGAATTGTCTTGCTGGTGCTGTTACTACTTAAACTGACGTGATGCTTGGTTGTGTGTTTATATTATGTATTAGATTGGGCCTCATGTTTTGGTGAGTGAGTCCACTCTTATGCATGCATGTTTAATTTTGGGCGGGAAATTACACACTTTCTTTTGTATACCAGACAGAATCGCACTGATAAAAGTATTAACACAGAGGAAGAATAAATTGATTGATAAATGTAATAAAATGTTGTGTCTGCTTTACCATAGAGGTTCTCCGGGCCTTGCCTGGAACGGGCGTATGGGACGACAGAGCCGCTTATCATCCAGCAGCTCCACCACAGACGAAGATGGCATCTTTGTCAACTCTGCCAGCAGTAAGCTTCTGGAGCGAGCCCATGACATTCTTATGTGAGTGCTCTCTCCTTTTTGAGGATGAATTAAAGAAACAATATACTGTATATATTATTATCTGAACTGCTTAACCTCACGAGGGATAGTGCAGCACAATGGATGCGTCTCTGTCTCATTGTTACGAGGTTCAGGGTTCTCGGCTCTGGTCTTCCTGTGTCAAATTATTACGTTGGGGTTCTTCGGGGGGGGGGTTCTCAGCATTCCAAAAACATGCATTGTAGTTCAATTGAAGACTAAATTGTCCGAAGGTGTGAATTTCAAAGTGACTGTTATTTGTCTATATGTGCCCTGCGGTTGGCTGGTTATAATTTCAGGGTCTCCCCCACTTCTTACCCTAAGCCAGCTGAGCTCATAAATTCCTAAAATGTTACAATTTTAGGAATTTATAAACAAAACTTGATTTCAATTCAAATAACTCGAAGGACGGCACCTGATAGATTGCCACTTTGTCCTTTTACTTTTTACAAACAGGAGGAACAAAAACTACAAAGCCAAGCCACTTCTTCCAAAGGTAAACAGAAAAAAGGTTGATCTTTTTAATATCTATTTTTTTAAAACAGGTGATAGTATGGAGTGTTCATGTGTTCTGCTTTGATTGTCACTTGCAGCACTTATTGAATGTCAAGTCACTGAAGTACCTCAGCAACTTGACGCTTCATGACCGCATCACCAAGTCGCTGCTTCACCTTCACAAGAAGAAGAAACCACCCAGTATCAGTGCACAATTCCAGGTCAGACACACATACACACACAGTGCTTGAACAGCTACTATTAAAAGTGCAGTTTTGCAACACTGCAATGTCTCATTCATCTAACAATGAATATGACAAACACAAGGCATACCAGTTTAAGTAGGGTGTGGGAAATCCATTATGCCTTTCTCTCACACACACACCTTAAAATCTCAGATGAATGGCATCAAGGCAGATAATTTAGCACATTTTGACTGTTTCGCCTGCATTATGTAACCTTCCTACAACAGTGCAATGTTATTGAGTGCTTTGTGATGGCTTTGTGGTAACACTACAACAGTATTTCCAAATCGTTGTTTTTGTGACCACCTCACGTTTGATCTTCAGTTATTTTCAAACTGAGGCGTTTGTGCTGAGGAGTGTTGCTGCTGGCCACTGATGAATGAGCCATACATGTATGGTCCCTGATTCAGTTTCAATGCATCGAGCAATAGTTTGAATATGAAGCGTGATAAAAGTGAAAGTGGAAGCAGCAGCATCGTCACTCAGCAGCCACACCTTTGCTCAACGAGGTCATTTTGACTCCCACTGGGTGATAAAGGTGACTTATTACTTCTGTACCAGTGGTACCACCTATACTGTATTTCATGTTAGGTATAACATGGAATATAGGTGATTTATTACAGTCCTACTCTTAACTTAGAACATTTCAAGTTTATGAACGGGTGGCACACAATTAACATGCTTAGTTACCGCCATAGTTGCTTATTTTCCTTTGATTGTACTTTACATTTGTGCCTAGAACTCTTTTTCATCCTAATATTGAATGTAATTGTGACTGTAGGTTTTAGAATAGTTACTAGACAACAGCTGACTATCTTAGAGTCAAACTAACATGTTAAACAGTCTTAATTGATTGAATAAAATGTTTTCTTAATCTTGAAGAAACAGCAAAAATCCTTGACGCAGTCACTGTTGTGAAGTTTCACCGCATGTGCTGATATCCAGCAAGATATGTTGTGTAATCCATTTTGCGATGACAGTTCGACTCCTGAGTTTCTAAGTTTGACTTGATAGTTCATCTTGCTGGAAATATTTGGTCGAATGAGTGTTTGTAAAATGTCAGGGGATTCCGACTTTATAGAGTTTCCGCTGAACAGTCAAGAAAAGCAAGCACAAACTGCTATTTGCTGATTTATTTCCGTTTTCTTTGCGAGGGATGGTTGTTGGTAACGGTGCAATGAGAGATGCTGCCCTTGTGTGTGGATGACTTCACTTCCCACATCCTGTGTTGGACTGATTGCTTTAATCTCCCATGGAGGAGGCAGAGGCTGAATTCCTCTTGTAGCTGACACATGCGCGCGCGCACACACGCACACACAGATGAACATATGGCACATACGACGCAAACCACATCTTTATAAGAGATTGTTTATGATGGCGTCACTGTTATCTTGCAGAAAATTTTACTAGGCATTAGAAAAAAGTGTGATTCACAACTAACAAAGCCCACCCGGCAATGGAAGCACCAAACCGTTATTTAATTCAGTCTGTTTGTTTAATTTGATGTATTGTGTATGTGTCCTATTCTGCAGGCCTCTCTCAATAAGCTAATGGAGACCCTGGGTCAGTCTGAGCCTTATTTTGTCAAGTGCATCCGTTCCAATGCTGAGAAGGTAAAAAAAGCAAATGCAACTTGGACTGCGGCCACTTTGATTGTTTAGATTTTGCAAAGCATTTCCCCCCGTACCCCTTGAAGTACTCTCGAGCTGTTGATCATTTCCTGTTCTTCTCTGTTCACCGTCCACCGCCTGTTGCTCCCTCTTGTGTCATTTGCCACGTGTTTCCTTTGCTCAAACTTCCACTCTCTCTTTCGCAGCTGCCCTTGCGGTTTAATGACAACCTGGTGCTGAGGCAGCTGCGTTACACGGGTATGCTGGAGACTGTGCGAATCCGGCAATCAGGCTACAACATCAAGTACAGCTTTAAGGTAACATCACTGCAGCTACAACATGTGGATCCTCAGCTATTTGAACACTTTAAGTGGAACAGTTCAGTCCAGCTCACCACACTGTGGCTTGGGATGGGATGGCCCAGTGTTGGGGGGAAAAAAATATGCTCAAGGGCCATGTTGTATTTTTGAAACGAACTGCTGGGTCAGGTCATTCCTAAACCGATTTTTTTTTTTCAAGTGTACAATTTTAAATTCTAGTACTCAAATAATAGTTCGCTCTCATTTCTAATTGTACACGTAACCAATTATAAATAAATAAATACTAGTGCTGTCAGGTGATTAAAATGTTTAATCTAATTAATTACAGGATTTTTAATAAATTAATCTAATTAATCAATTTTAATCTCATATCTGATAGAGGTCCCCAAATAAATAATTTGAATTCCAGGATATTACAAAGTTGTAGTGCATGACTAATCAATTGAATACACCAAGAAGAGAAGAGTGCTTCATAAGCGCTTCATAAATGAAATTCAAAAGAAAATGTTTAGGCACATCAACAAACCAATTAGGCCATACATAATTGTAAAAGATAATCTAAACTTAAATTTTTTTCCCCAAAAATTTTAACAAACTTTAATCTAAACTTCCACAAGGTGCGGTCGGTGTATGGATGGCATGAGATGAACTGATAATAAATAGCTGTGGTGGGGTTTGAGCTAAACTAACAAACTGGTAATCAGGAGAAGTTAGAAAGAGAGGTTAACAAAAATCTAAAGCTACAATATCTGGGTCATAACAACTCAAACCCAAAAGAGTAACTGGGGCTACAGTATCAATTCCTCAAATCAAAAACCCACCCCAAGCTAGGTTACAGGATCTGCATGTGTCCTTGAGCCAGTTGCTCAAACAAGCTTGTTTACAGTGAGAGTCTTTTAAAGGATGTCAGGCTGTAGTTGTTTTTTTCTTTTAATACAAAAGATACAAATCACTGCGTTCTTGTTAATAATCTCGGCTTTGTTCTTTTTATAAATAAACTTGCGTTTAACCACTAGCACTACCAGAATTTTAAGACAGCTAGATCTCCCAGAGACGTCATTTTGAGCCTAATATGGTTATTACTCGCTGTTATAAGTAGCTAATAAAATCCCTCTCTTGCTTTTCTGAGGCGGACGGGTGGTGGACCTTTATTGATTTCGATTATCAGGCTTGTACTGCCAAAAACGTCATGACTCCATCACATCTAGCAGCCTTTTTTTTTTCTTTTTTTTTTACTACTAACCTTTACTATACCTTGAACTCATCGGTCTCATGGAGGTCTTTGGGTGGCCGTATCTCCCGAACCGTACGTCCTACCGGGGTACCTAAGGGCATCCCCAGACTTGTCTCGACGACAGCTTTCCAACAATGTTGGTGCCATCGCTCCATGACATTGCGTTCCGCCATGGTGATCTAGCTTGTAGCCTCCGTGATGAATTGCAGTTGCTGCTGTGGCAGCAACTACGGAAGCCCAGCGGCGCAACCCGCGGGTCCCGGCGAGGTGAAAGATGTACATTGAAAAGAATAGAACCTTCAAAATAACGGCTCTGGGACATATAGGTCCAAATAAGTTTGCCTCGCTCTCTTGGCTGTGCTGCACTCGCGTCTGTCTGCTGTTGTCAATGCTCATATTGGCTAGTAGTGCTACCCTGTCGTGGCGCGCCTCTGCCGCCTACGGGTACCTCGATGGGCTAAATTGCGCATTGACTTGCCACTCTCGATCAATTGCGTTATTTTCTTTAACGCACTAATTTGCGTGTAATTAATTCATCTAGATTAACGCGTTAAGGTGACATACTTACATAAATACATTTTAAATATGTATTTTTTATTTACAATAAATTAATTCACCAACTGTTTAATTACATAAATTAATTTAAAAAAGCGAATGCTTCTGCTGCTTAATAATGTAAATGCCCAGTTGATGGCAGTGATTAGAGAACGGTGGTGGCTGTATGTGACCTATAGCTCATACTTATATCATCACTAGTAAAGCCTAATCTGCCTTGCAGGGTATGTTGGTGGCTTGGTTGCTTTTTGATTTATGTGAACAGTGTGACGACTGAGTGGTGTGACCTGCCATTGAACGCAAAAGAGCAACGTGACACAATTAACGACACAAAGGATTTTGTGTTCTTTCTTTCGTCTTGGTTTGTGGCTGTTATGTTTCAAGAGGACAAGCTGTGTTTTGTTAAAGTGTTGTTAAATCTTTGTGAAAGCGCTGATTCTCTGAGTGCAAGTGTGACTAGTGGTGTATTTTAATGCACTCCATTGCATTACCCAAAATGCATTATATACAGTGAGCTGAACCAAACTGTGGAAACAAGGCTTTTAAAAAGTATATTCTCAGAAAGGCTGCTTGTCTCCCAAATCTCCAGCCACAGAAAACATTATTCATCTGTTTCCACGAGCTAAGTAGTGAACAATGTGACTAGTTTATGTTTAAAATTGATGGTTATCTGTGGTTTAGAATAGCTCTCCAAGAAGAAAACCCGCAATGAGCCAAAGTTTAGCCAGTAAACGGGGTGCATCTGTGTATCATATTAACATTTTTTTCCCTCTGTGCAAGCATGTGTTGGCCAGAACACAGATGTACCATCAATCTCCCTGTTCAAAATCCCCAAAGCTTGAAGGATATTTGACACTCAGTTTTCCACAAGTCTAGCTAGGGTGGTGAATTCTTATCCAAGAAATATTTTTTTGCTGATGTTGCTCAAATACAGTTCACTTTGTGCCATATAAATGTGTTAGAATGATGTCAGTCCAGCATGATGGTGTCCCATTGCAATCTTTCATCTGTTGCCATTTTGTGGTTTTGGATGTTAATTTGTGCCAAAGCTGTCATGACATGGCATGAAATTTGAGGCAAAGATTATAAGTCAGTGCAACAAAAGTATAGTGATATTTTTGCTCTTGTCAAAGTTTAGTTAGTGAAGTTTAATCTGTCTATATGACTGGAAATGCAATCACTGTTTGCTAATGAGTGGCATCAATCTAAATTTGGATATTTAAACATGATTGAGATTAGTTAGACAATAACTTCCTGTGCGGATGTATACAACAACAAGAAATGTGTTCATTTCAAAATATAAATCT
Source organism: Leptonotus elevatus (assembly GCF_054856555.1). Classification (NCBI taxonomy): domain Eukaryota; kingdom Metazoa; phylum Chordata; class Actinopteri; order Syngnathiformes; family Syngnathidae; genus Leptonotus; species Leptonotus elevatus. Next base: position 22,338,497 of record NC_141241.1, on the reverse strand, counting down.
AACTAATGGAGTGAGCCCTCCTTACGTAAACACTTTCAGGTGGCTGCAGTCCACTGGCATCTGTCAAAGCAGATTTTTGGAGTGAAATAGACAGGGCTAACCCACATTGTAGAAAGATGGCGTGCTCTTTCTTTGCTAATTTTGTGCACAACTTTACATTCACTAGACACTCAGGTGCACCTAACTTCAAACAGCGCTTCAAAAACAACAAGAAAAGTTGTTTCTCGTGACTTTTCAACAAGGGTGTGGTTCAGACAGTCTTGTCTGATCTGTTTTACACAATTAAGGCAAACATGCCTTGATTTGGCCAATCGGCAAACTAATTTGAGCTCGCAACGCAGAAAAATTAGTTTTTCAAATATCAACTCAACCTTCTGATAACCAAGGTATACAAAGGAGTGTCTTTAATCTTTCAACTTAACACACTGAAGAAATGTCTTCCATTATGATGTACTGCAGTTTAAAGCCAAACTGCGGATGACAATTTAATTCCGAGCTGAGCATATTGAATGTCATTAGACGTGATGTGGAGGCGGACCCAATTTAGTGGTCGGTGAATGTACACTACGTAATCACCGTGACATGAGGTGAGTGGGACTCATAATAGTACCCTATATGATGAGGTTACATAGATAACTTGAGCATCACTGTTCATCATTTGCCAGACATTTTTTCAAACATATTTAGCGCTGCGGTCAGCACTAATGACAAATATCCTTGGCATGATATCATTTTCACAGATTTGATTGTGTGCTGACTCTTTAGAAACAGAGCTTGTCCATTGTCCTCACCATTTTGCAACACTCCCATGCTTGTAATTGTATAAACACGGCATCGGTTTCCCCATCCACCCCCAAGAGCTCAGGATGCAGTGTATTGGAGCTACACAATGGGCCTCAGTTTGCAGAGTAGGACTTCAGCATATTTATATCATGATGTCTGAACGCCTGCAAAAATGAACAATGTTGACTTTCACCTGAAATGACGTGTTCTTTTGAAGCTTTTATTCAGTCTTGGGGTTTTTTTTAAGCCCAAGTGATGCTTTATTAAGTACACTTGTGTCTGTGATATATTATTTCAGCAAGGCCACAGGCTTGTATTGTTAAGTGTTTTATGCACACACACAAAAAACACTAACAATGCAGCTGTTTTTGTTTAATTAAGTAACATTAGCACCAGAACATGAGCTGATCTCTTTTTCTTTGTTCTTCTTGTGTGCCCTTAACAGGATTTTGTCCATCACTTCTCTGTGCTGCTCCCAGAGCGCATCAGTACCACCAGAGAGGACATCCAGCACTGGCTGGACAAGCTGGACCTGGAACCAGATGGGTATCAAGTTGGCAAGACCATGGTATAGTTTGACCATCCTCTTCTGTAACTCTCTTATATGGGGCTTCTTAGATGGCATATGTTATGATATGCCATTAATATTACACAGATGATGAAGCAATGGATGTTGTTCACAAGTACCAGCTAAATATGGTGACAGAATGCTATAAGGATAGTTTAACTCTATATAAACAGTTTATGTCAATCTTGATGTCATTAGATTGCTTTTTAGGATTATATATGCGTATGTACATTGCCATTACAGGAACAAGCAGATTTAGTCAAAGCACCTCAGCACATTGAATTATATGGACAAGAAGGAGGGATGCTGTGGGTCACAACTAATGAAACTTTTCTTAGTGTAAGGATGTAATGAATGAAGACAGTGCCCCGTATTTGGTGGGTGTGTGTCCATGGATGAGGGTCCATGTCTTCAGGATGCTGTCTATATAATTACAAGTTCATACCTGGCATTTTTGTGGCCATGTGTCAGAGATATCCGATGTTCGTGTGTGAGTGCTTGCTGTTCCCAGTACTAAAGGGGACTCTCCAAACTCTGCCTTTATTAACTTTGCGATGAGATAATGATGCTCCCTCCACTCAGGTGTTTCTTCGGGAGGCAGAGCGTCAGCAGCTGCAGGCCAAACTCCACCGTGAGGTTCTCAGGCTCATCGTCATGCTGCAACAACGATTCAGAGCCCGACTGGAGAGGAAGCAGTTTCTCAAAATGAGAGCAGCGGCAGTTTGCATTCAGGTACACTTCTTTCTGCGTCTGCTTAACTTTTATGAAGTAGATATTGCCTGTGTTCAAGTCATGTTTTTAGTTGGGAAGTGATTATGCATGACATGCTGACTTCTGTATATTTAGATAAAACCGTAGTTATTCAATTATATTTCCTGCCATCTACATGAGCCAAATTGTTTTTTTGTCTGCTGGATTTTTGTCATGAGAAATTATTATTTTAACATTTGCAGAGGACTTATTTTCAAATATTGGCAATAAAACACTCAATAGATGATAACACTACAAGGTTTGTTTGTTTTTTACTCAAAATAGTTTTTTTTTAACTAGTTATTTTCAAAACAGATTCAGTTTGGAATCTGTTGGTCTTGTACTGTTTCCAAACTAAAATGTTAGTAAGAGTATATAATCTCTCTGTTGACAATACTGTATAGTAATCACTTCTGACAATCTCGACATAATAAATGTGTTTTTGATTAATTCCAAAATGATTTTGTTTTTTGACCTTTTCACCCTCATCTTGTCTTCCTGTCAATTTCTGAAACTGCAACGAGTCATCAAAATATATTTTCAATATTTTAGTTTTTAGGCACCTGGGTTTTTCCATACATTGAAAATCCCTTTTTACCTGGTGCAATGATTACATTGTTTACCAATTACTCAGGTGGAATGAATTCCTGCGTAATAGCAGATTTTTGTCTAAGTTCATGAGCAACGATGTATTCCATGAAGCGATAATAACTAACATTAAATAATATTACCATTTTTTTTACTGACAGAAATGGTGGCGGTTGTACCGACCTATGGAAAGTGAGGAAGAGCAGATTGACCAGAATGCCCATGAGGCGTCAGCGTTGTGCCTGCAGACACATTGGCGGGGTTACCGTGAGCGTCAGCGGTTCATGTTGTGGAGAGAAGCTGCGCTGGTGCTTCAGAGGGCATGGCGCTTGTGGCTGTGTCGGCGCTGCACGGCAGTTCTGGTCATTCAGACGGCCTGGCGCTGTCATCAAGCCAGAGCGGCCTACCTGCGTGTCTATGCTGCTGCGGTGCACCTCCAGGCTTTAATCAGAGGCTACCTTGCTCGGGAACGGTAAGACATACAACAGATGGGAAACGCATTACATTTTTGTAGTTGTCACACCAATTCTGATTTATCTGCAGAGATCGATCATCACAACAGAGTTGAGAACATTTTGAACATGACATACAAGCCTCTCACTAGTGAAAACATTTAAAGATAGTTTGATTTGAATATACCAAACTGTGTTTAAAATAGCGTGTAAAGATGATAAGAGTCACTTTAAATTTTAAATGAGCTTAAACGGTTCCTATGTTCTTCCAATCACCAGCTTCAGAGAACTGACCAAACAGAAACATAGGGAGAGGAATAATCAACTACAGAATGGCCAGGTGAGCTTTTTACCAGAAGAGGAGCCCCTTGTGAGGGTCATGGGTTTGAACCTTCGCACTTGTGAGGACCACTCCTATGACAACCGGGAAAGGACACTCAATATCCTTGGCAGCAATGATGCAGAGTTTAAGGAGGAAGGAATGGGAGGAGAATATGCCAGTTCACCTACCTGGCACTCAGAGGAAGCTCGCTCAGTCACTCCATCCACAGTAGTGGTGCGAGAGAAGCTCAGAGCAGCTGATGAGCTCAGCCAGAAAGCCAACCGGGCCAAGAGAGAGAGCCGGCGGATGCGAGAGTTGGAGCAAGCCCAATTCAGTCTGGAGCTCCTCAAGGTCCGTTCGACGTGCGGTGGAAGCTCGCCCACCACCGAGGAAAGGCGCTGGTCTGTTGAACTGGTGCCCTCCATCACCCCCCCTCTGTGTTCACCACAGGGCACACCTGACAGTCAGAGTTCCAAAGGCAGCTTTGAACTCTTGAGTATTGAGGATGCTCCCAAAGCAACAGAGGAGGTGACTGACAGTGAGGACCTCTGCTCACCGATTGGCTCGCTGTCAGATCCAAGTATGGAAGCGCTCTCGATGAGCCCAAAGACAGAGCAACTCAACAGGGTGCCAGCTTCAGATGCTGAAAGCCATTTTCAACAACAAACAGAGCCTGCCATCTCCTGCGCACATCCGTCCAAACTCGAGAACTACCTCCCGACATTTTACATCCCTGCTAATGAAAGCAGCACTGTCATTCCTAGTCATCCAACTGGGAAACCTGTACAAGACGCCAAGATGACCAGCTCTCCGACTACCACCATTCAACCAACAAAAGAAAGGCAAGACTCAACGCGTAGGCCGGTGGTGGTGGTCATCAGCATGCAGAAGGAAACCCCACTGAGTGAAGAACTGAGCCATCTGGTCCATCCTTGTGTTGAGGTTTGTGACTTAATGAGAGGCAAGGGCATGTTCCAGCTGCGCTGTCTCATGTAACCGGTTTCCACTGTCATCCCGCAGGTTGATCAGGTTGCCTTGGAGAAGCTGGTGCGGCTGAACCAGGAGAAGGAGGAGAGGCAGCGTAATCAGAAAGAACAGAATGAGAAGGAGATGATGGAGCAGATAAGACAACAGAAAGAAGCGCTGGAGCGTCAGCGCCTTTTCTTTGCTCAGTATGAGAGGGAAATGTTCGAGAAACAGAGGGGAGAAGCTCTGCGGAAGATACAGCAGAGCCGGCAGAGTGAACAAGATGTTGGCGGACCCGCCACCTCTGGCAAACCACCTAGACCCAGATCTCTGCTGGTTGAGAGAACATCAGGGATAGTTCCTCATAGTAGATCCCAGTCAGAATCGTCGGACCCTTCGGTACATTCCCCACAAGGTGGGGGGGTGCCCCAGTTACTTCCTCCGCCGGCCTCTGCCCCCACAGCGAGGCGCAAGGAAGACAAACATGCTGCCGAGGGCTGGGCACCCAAACTCACTCTGCAGTCCAAAGACGGAGCAAGCAGAGTGAGGGCAGCGACCAAGAAAGTGCAACGTAGTCAGGGCTCCACAGTTAGTATGACAACCCAGCCGGGAAAAATCTTCTTCTCCCCCAAGGACAAAGTCACTTTTGCTAAGTAAGTATTAACATAATAAGCTACTTTAATTGGGTCAGTGCGGAGAGTTTTAAGCAGTGTTGCAGTTCTTAAATTGTTACTTTTTTTTTTTACATTTCATCCCAGAATCATTAGTATTACTCAGTATTTAACTGAAATATCTGAGTAATTATAGTGTGCCAGTAAGTGCTCCTATCAACATCATATAGCGGGGTTTCATATTTTTACCTTTCTTTTAAATTAAATTCAGAATTAACTTGAATACAATTATAATAATATAATCTAACATGTACAAATACATTGAAACATTGCATAAAACACCAAAAAGCTAAATTGTATTGATAGCTTTGTATTAAAGACAAACGGTAACTCATTTTGAGTTTACCAAAACAAAACAGTGATGCTTTACAAATACAAAAAACAACAAAAAACTGCGAGGGTAACATTTTGGAGAGACAGTAAAGAAAGCCCACACTGGCGACTGCCATGTCGCCATAATGAGGCGACACGAGGTCACGCGCATTATGACGTCACAAATATGCGACACTACCATAGGAGAGAAGAGAGGTTGAGGAGTTGGGCACAACTTGAGCCACAGCCACAACTGATGGACCAACGCGACAAGTCAATTATTATCAGCAGATTTCTTTATTATCTGGTTTTTGGTCGATAATTACGCTAATTATCGGCCACCGATATTATCATGCATCTCTACTTTTTGTGGCACATCTAATTCTACTTTTTAGTTGCTGTATTTTGTTGTTGTTGCATTTTCTTTAAAATACAAGCTGCACACTGTTTGGCTGTGTTTGACCTAATTTGACACACAAAATGCTTGTTAATTGCTAATCATTCTTTATCCTGAATAAAGAGAAAGTGAACGGTAAACTTTAAAAACCAGTTCTGAGATCATTCGAGCAAGAATTGCCCATGTTAGACTACTTTTTTTTCTCTTTTCTTTTTTTTGCGACACCCTGTTTTTTATCTTATCAGGCTTCTTGGGAAAGACAAACTAAATAAAAACTGAACATGTTCATCTTTGTAGGCAAGATTTTATACAACACCATTAACTTTGACACTATTGTGGCTGACAAATAATCCTCACATTTAGGGCGATTTACAGCACGTCTCCAAAGGAGTATGAAAAGAGACTGAAAGATGTATTTTTATTTTGCCCTATAAATCTGTACTTTACTGGCTGCAAATGGGATTTATGTCTTGTATTTCAAAACCAAATTGCTCCTGATAATGTAATTTACAGTAAAATGTTTTCTCAAACGCTCCCTCTCAAGCCAGAAAAGATAATGAATTGTAAAACCAGCCAACTTGTCTTTTACTTCCATGTATACAGTACTGTGGATTTATTTATATTTCATGTCTAAACTAATGTGTAATGCCTCTTTTATTGTTGTTTTTTTCTCCCTTCAATATTTTCACTTCAGATTCGACAGCGTAAATGACACCAAAGGGACGCCTCAAGCTGTCGCTACAGAGGGGCTTAGTTCTGTTTCCAGACTGCCTAAAGGAGCAAAAGCACGCGATGTAAGCAAAATTAGTGTTTACTTGTGTTTTTTTTTTTTTATAATTGTTGTTACATCTACATTTGTGCTTCATTGAATGAGTGATTGAATGAAAGAAGTGCATTATGGGTGGCCTATTTCTGGGTTGTGGCGAAACACAACTATAAGAAAAAAGGGTATGACAGCAACTGGGCTCTATCCTCTTGCTATTTCAACATGCTGTTATCACTTCCGGTGAACTCCAGGTGGGCAGAGTGGGGCACAAAAAGAAAGCCCGAATGTCACGGACTCGCTCCGACTTCCTCACCCGCGCCCCCGTCCTTTCTGTTGGGGGCGATTCAGATGAGGATGACTATGATGCCAGCAGCCCCCAACATTCCCCTCTACCCCTCTCCAAGCAGAGCTCCACGGAGGAAGTCCTCGGAGGCTCCTGTTTTAGTGACTCCGACATGGTAACGGGCCCCATCGATGCCATCGCCGGCCTCGGCTTCGTTCTTTACTTCTGCTTCTTTCCTCCTAACTCCCACAGCATAGAGAACTGACACTTCTTTATCCTGAGCTTCCACATGTGTTTTATTCAATTGACTCAGTCGAAGACACATTTTGAAATGCCCAAAAATATTTTGTATTGAAACACAAGCTGTCCTCGAGAAGAAGAAAACATCTGTTGTAAAATGAGTTTACTTTATGAATCAGAGGGTCAACTAAACTTCCCTTTCAAAGATATTTATCTACAGTAAATGTTAACTTCACAAGGAGGGGCGATTTCTCAAATGTGTTTTCCCAGACCTACTACTGCTACTAAACTTTAAGTGGGTTTACTAACATAACGTTACCTTTCTTTCTCTCACAGGTGTTTTTTCAGTTTTACTTTAATGTTTGTGATGTTTTGTGCAAAAATGTGCATGTCATTGTAGTTTAATTTTAGCTGTCTAACCATTGTCAAAGTGTAAAATTGGTGGTTCCAAATTTGAGTTATAGAGGAGTGGATTATAATTAGCTTCTGTTTGGGGGGGTGGTATTCGTTAGGCATGGCACAAGGCTATATAGATGTGTGACTGTACTGTAATGCTGCCATCTACTGGTGGGCTGTGATAGAGACCAATGTTTCAGGCAGAGTTTGCCTCAATTTTGTTTGGCCCAATACTTTTAAACGCTCTCACACACACATTGTTATTCCAGCCTGCAGGCTCAGAGGGGAAAAAAGATCTACACAAAGTTATGTCTTCAGGAGATCTGAGAAAAGTGGACTCTTTGCGCAAGAACTCGCAGGACGGAAGGTTTGTCGTTTCTCTGATCTTTATTACAAGTACCAAATGTAAATTACCTTAGTACATTTGGAACACAATTTCATGCATGGATCTCACAGTCTTGATCAATCTTTTAGCAGAGTCCGTGGGAAGATGCGTTTCTGGAGCAAGACCAAGCAAAGTGATAAGAAGACCTCCCGGGAGAAGCTGATTTGTGGGGCAGATTCACTGGATGGAGATTATGGAGACACGGGGACATTGCTGAGAGAAGGTCTTCAAGGTCAGTTGAATGTTTTGTTTTTCAATGGAACCGGAGGTGGTTGAGTGTGGACATCATGGAACCTCATCACACTTCCAGATTAAGAACTCTTACCACAATATCTCTGACATAGCTTGTGGTCCATTTAACAGGTGAAGAAAACCTGTCCCCTCGCTACAGTCCTGACCCGACATGGGATCGAGGGTTCAGAGACTTGAAAGAGAATAAGGAACCGTCTCCCAAGGTGAAGCGAAGGCGCAGTGTAAAGATCAGCAGTATGGCCGCAGAACCCATTCAGTGGCCAAGTGACAGCCTTCAGATCCTCACCTGCACTAATGACTACACAAGCATGAAGGACTTTCTCACGAAGAAGGTAAGGCCACACACACACATGGATTCTTGAAATGACTCAAGATGTGCATGGATTTCTTCATATATCTTGTTTTCCAATTTTGGTCTCTCCTGTCAGTTTCAGTGTGTATTGTGTCTTGAAGTAGCAAAGAACTAGAGCCCACCTGGCTAAATACTTGTGTGCTTCATGTTATTGTGGAACTGTATGCTGCATGAAATGCCTTTCATAAAATTCTATAGCTCTTTTTGTAAGGCCTCCAAATCAGTCACATTGTTGATTTTTTTTCTTCTTCAAATCCAATTTGTGTTATGTATGGAGACAAAATAAAATATTTTCTGCTGTCAGACAATTAGCGCTACGTTTAGTTGACCTGTGAAGTTTTGTTTTAGATCAGTGACTTGGACACAGAACACAGCAAAAAGGACACCATGGTGGACGTTGTATTCAAAAAAGCATTGAAGGAATTTCGTTTGAATATCTTCAACTCCTATTCCACAGCTTTGGCGGTATGGAATCTTACTGGAATTACAGACAGTTTACACAGTACTGTTTGATTGACAATTGTTTCCACTGTAACATGATAAAATCTCTGCTTCTCTTCCACCAGATGGACGATGGTAAGAGCATCCGCTACAAAGACCTCTATGCTCTGTTTGAGCAAATCCTGGAAAAGACAATGCGGCAGGAGCAGAGGGACTGGAGAGAGTCTCCTGTCACGGTTTGGGTGAACACCTTTAAAGTCTTCCTGGATGAGTTCATGACTGAGTATAAACCTCTGGAGAGCACACAAACTAAGGTAACACCATCACAAACCTTTCAAGGTTATTCACAGTGATTTTAAGATGAAACTATTATCTGTTTGTAGCGGTGTGGATCGAATGTGAAAGAAGCATGTTCATGTTTCTGATGTGTGTGTTTGTTTTACAGCAACCGAAACCTGAGCGCAAAAAACGGAGGAAGAAAGATGCAGACATTGTAGGTTTCTTCGGCGACATCATCATTGCATAGTTATTTTTAAATGAAAAAGAAGATTGCTTGCCTTTACATTCTGTTTACTACACCGTGTTGAGTTATTCAAGTGTATACACCAGCCAGTCACAATGATAATACAGTATAAGCATGCTATCAAATATTCTGCCTTTGCAAATGAATAATGTCACACACTTTGGTTGTTCTTTATGGGAGTTGTAGTTTGCAGAGATGGAGAACTGTACTGCATCATAATGAGAGCTGCAACTAATATTTGTGTTAACCTCAGTTTCATGAGTGTAAAAAAACAACAACAACTTAGCAACAGCTCTCAGTATTATGCTGTTACTAATATTTTGTGTTTAAACTTTCATGCTACTGCACACCAATGCAAACACAGTTGTAGACAGATTGCATAATTATAACATAATACTTTAAAGATCCGTCCTTGTGTCATTTGGATGTTATATTGTGCAACTGGTCATAATATTAGGGCTTGTTGGTGTTCTGTATATAATGTACAAGTGTGAAGACACCTTACATTATTCTTACCCGATTTTAGTCTGTGGGGATTTTTGTAAATGTATCCAGAATTATAAGGCCAACGGGGGGCTCACTATAAAACACTGTTGTAACTTGTTTGTCTAGTATTGGGAACAGAAACGGGCGTTCTATTCCCCAAAATGTATTTTATGCTGAAGATTTAAGATTCATGGCAAACTGATTGAATAATTAATTATATGATTAATTGAGAGGTGTTTTCTAGTACTTTTGCCCCAAACAATGATATATACTGTTCTTGTGCAGTTTAACATTTAAAGATTTGCTCTACTCCCATACACAGGTTGAGGAGCATAATGGCCACATCTTCAAATCCACCCAATATAGCATCCCCACATACTGTGAATACTGCTCATCACTCATCTGGATGATGGATCGTGCCTGTGTTTGCAAACGTGAGTATGCGAACGCAGTCAAAATTAGATTTTTTTAAATGATTCATTTGTGAAAATAGTTGAAATGCTCGTTCATAAAACTACATGATTTCTGAAAACAAAAAGAGACCAAACATTTAATCTCACTGAAGAACTTTATGAACAATTCTACTAGTTTTGTATGTTTGCCAGAAGGAAAGTCCATTTCTTGCTCTAAAAAACACTTAACTGCTGACAGGGTTGTGGTCATGTGATAAGACCACACAATAGATCACTTATGACCTAAAATAACACTTCCTGTAAGTAGATATTATTTGATTAGTGTTAGATAACGCTTTTATGCATTGATTCATGCAGCGACCATTATGACCTTTTGCTTCTTAAAGACTTCCTCATGATCTCGCGCAAGCATGCACCATATAATGCACATATACAATGTCTGAGTGAGCCTGGCCTTTGAAAGTCACATCCCGTCCTCACTCCCTCCTGTGTCCTAATCAGATTGTCTTCAACTGGACTCATGGGGTCTGTGACTCCAGACATTTCTTCTTACAATTTGTCCTTTCTTCGCTCAGTATATTCTCCTCATGCCTGCCAATGCTGCTCTGCCGTTTTCATCTCATCCTTTTTTGTCTTTGACTGGACTTGCTGAAAGATGAGGAGGCACTGCTTTTGTGTGGATAATGGAAATAATGTGTTTGACTTTTCTGGCTGTGTTTACCCAGTGTGCCGTTACGCCTGCCACAGAAAGTGCTGCCAAAAGACCACCACCAAATGCAGTAAGAAGGTGAGACAGCCACAAAAAGTCTAATGACTTGAATTGTGTTATTGGAGCCTATGTGCAGCTATGTATGCATTAACACTGTACACTAATAGAAAAAAATAGTTTTTGACTACAGTATTACCAAGCTGGCAATGTGCCATGTTTTTTTTTTTTTAATGATGTGTCTGCTTATGTAATTGAGTAATATTTCTGTCTCTTTGAGCAGTTTGACCCAGAGCTTTCCCCCAAACAATTTGGTGTGGAGGTGTCACGCCTGACAAATGATGAGCGAACGGTGCCCCTTGTGGTGGAGAAGCTTATCAACTACATCGAGATGCACGGCCTCTACACTGAGGGAATCTATCGGAAATCGGGCTCCACCAATAAAATTAGAGAACTGAAACAGGGACTTGACACAGGTAAATTTTTGTGACCAGTTACACGCGTTGAAAAATAGATGTTGAAACCAAAGATTTTGAAGATGGCTCCTTATTCACATCTAACTTTGTTTTGTTTTTCTGTGCTGTCTGCGTGTTGCCACAGATGTGGAGAGTATGAATCTGGACGACTACAACATCCATGTGATTGCTAGTGTGTTCAAGCAGTGGTTGCGAGACCTGCCGAGTCCTCTGATGACGTTTGAGCTGTATAAGGAGTTTATACGTGCTATTGGTAAGTCATCAGCTTGTATGTGTTAAAGGGCAAGTCAACCCCCCCATAATTTTTTTTACAATAATATGTTCTATGCAGCACCAATGGTCTAAATAAGTTTAATATTACGTTAGTAGAATATGAGTTAAGCAGCAAAATCCAGCCGTTTAAAAAAAATTCTATATATATCCAACTCAGGGGGTGGCCATTTTCCCACTTGCTGTCGACTAAAGATGACATAAATTTTGCTCAGGGCTCAGGCAACAACCAATCACAGCTCACCTGTTTTCAGAACCTGAAAACATCTGTTTTCTGATGCTGAGCCGTGATTGGTTGTTACCTGAGACCTGAGCAACATTGATGTCATCTTCATTCGACAGCAAATGGCAAGATGGCCGCCTCCTAAAACGGCTGGATTTTGCTTCATAACTCTTATTCCACAAATCTAATCAGAATGTCATGTTTAGACAAGTGAGGTCACATATAACATACTATTGTCGAGAAATGTTTAAGGTTGACTTCCACTTTAAAATGTCTCCTGCTGCACTTTTTGTGAGTGCCTAAAAATAAACACGTTTGTCCTTTCTCAGGTTTGCAGGATCGAAAAGAAATGATAAGAGGGGTGTATTCAGTTGTTGACCAGCTAAGCAGAACTCACCTGAACACACTGGAACGGCTCATATTTCATCTTGTCAGGTAAATGCAAATGATTTCAGCATTTTAAAATGAGTTCTTGATGAAGTATTGAGATACGGAATTCATACCTTCAGGATTGCGTTGCAAGAGGAAACAAACCGTATGTCAGCGAATGCCTTGGCCATCGTTTTTGCTCCCTGTATTTTGCGCTGTCCAGACACTATTGATCCACTTCAGAGTGTCCAGGACATCGGCAAGACCACAGCGTAAGCAGCCTCTACCTCTTTAGTCATCTTTGTGGACATTTAATGTTTTTAGGCACACTGAGGTGTATTTTTATCTTTCTACAGGTGTGTGGAACTTGTCATTTGTGAACAGATGACAAAGTACAAAGTGCGACTGAAGGACATCAACACCCTGGAATTTGCGGAAAATAAGGCCAAATGCAGACTGACTTTCATCCGAAGATCAATGGTAAGATCAAACTGGGACTGTTGCGTCCTTCAGAAAAGGCTTAGTGACTCGTATGTTACTTTTGTTCTGTGCTTTCATCCTTTTCAGATGCTCCCTAACCTCTAAACAGTAACGTACACTAACAGCTGTTTCATTTTGTGCGAAAACGACGTGCAACAGTGCAAGTTGCAAGACCTTAATAAGCTCATTTCTTTGACAAACTTTCGAAGTCACCAAAATTGCTAATTCGTGTTGCTGTATGTATATTTTTGACGCAGCAGATTTGCTGACTTTTTCTGTTAACCCTGAATAGTCATGAAAGAACAAAAAATCATGAATCTTTTTTGTGACAAAGTATCCGTCAATTACTCTATCAGTTATAGAAAAGCCTGGAAGCTTGGGAGAGCTATGACATTATGTTCTTTACAAGTGTATGTAAACTTAACTGCGCACTGATTTCACGTTATTTTTGTCCTAGGTGATACAGTGTTAATGTGTGTACATTGTGATTATGAGACTTATATAGTAGCTGCCTTAAACTGATGTCATGTCAGTAAAACTATTTGTAACGTTCTCATTTCGTGTTCATGTCTATTTCACAGTCACATGCACCTAAAAAGGTAACGTATGTGTTGATCACTGGTGTATCTGTTGTCGCCAACTGTCTTGTGGCTTGTGGGTGTTGTTTTTGTGCTCTGCTGCATTTCCCATGGTTCCCATCCAAATCCTATGACTGCACTACATTCTGTAATACACAATAACTAAGTTCTAATGCATGAAAAGGGTCTGGAATTACATTGAAGGGCAATATGAGCTTCGTGGGGGTCTCTCCAAATGTAGGAGTAAATTATGCAATTATGTTGTCCAAGTATTGCATTTATGTGACGTCAGCATTAATAATACTCGTGCATCTCAGTGGGAGTAACATGAAACGCATTTTAGAACATAAGCTCCTGTACTTTGATGATTATGGCTTCGAGCTGATGAAACCCCAAATTCACCAGGTCAAGAAAAGTTATTTATTATTATTGCATTAGCTAGATAGGAAATTGTTGTCTTAATTAAATCTACATAATAATTCAGAAGTGAAATATGAGTTTCAAATATTGAAATAAAATGATCTCTACGATATTCTAATTTATTGCTATGCACCTGACCTGTACATTTTCCATGAAAGACAACCCTATATTTTTTTTATGTAAATGGTCCCCCACAGATTGATGAATTTACCTTCTTTATGGGAGCTACGGTGCACTTCCTGGGATCTCCCATTGGCTCCCACATAACTTGAACCCTGCTCTCATCCCATTATTTTCTTTTTCCAGGGAAAGGGTCCCTTTCAGCGTCTAAGCTTCCATTCGCCTTCGCCTCCCGTGAGCCCGCGACTTAAGTCTTTAACTGACGTCGTAAAAGAAGAGAGCGAGGGAGACGAGAGAGACGAGTCTTTGGTCGAAATCTCCGAGCATCAGCACGCAGCGATGGAGCAGGAGGAGAGAGTGCTGACGGAGCAAATTGAGAGCCTGCAAAAAGAGAAGTAAATGCTGTCACTGCACATAATTGCCAAGTAGCTAATGATGCGTGCTCAGCTCACATGCTAATGTGAATTCCTGCAACTACAGAGAGGAGCTGACTTTCGAGATGCTGACTCTGGAGCCACGAGCATCGGATGATGAGACTCTGGAGTCAGAGGCCTCTATCGGTACAGCGGACAGCTCTGAAAACCTCAATGTGGACTCTGAAGTCATTTCTGAGTTTTCTGGTATGCCGCTGTATAGAAACTGAAAATACAGCTCTACATGTGTCATCAAGAAATCCTGTCCTGTAAAGATGACAATGTAATTGTCCATGTCTTTCAGATAGAGGTTCCGTTTTGACTTCCCCTTGGTCTCGGAGGTCTGATGGAAAAAGCCCCCGACATCGCACTATGAGACGGCAACCCGACTCACTGGATTCAGTGGATTCTTCCTCCAGTGTTTCCCCTTACTCCTCCTCGTCCCACTTCCAGTCGTCGCCTTCCCCCATCTCTAATACCAGCCGTGGCTTTCGATTCCACTCCACTTCTAAGTCTCCCTCTTCAAGCTCCGGTGCATCACATGCCCAGAATGCACCTCAAGCTTCCCGCTTTGACAGTTTAAGCTGTAGTCCTACAGCAGAGCTGGATAGCGTGTTTGATGAAAGACCACAGTTTACCAGCCGTGGCACCTTCAACCCAGAGAAAGGCAAACAGAAACTTAGGGGGGGCAAACATTTATCCCAGAGGCATACCAGAGAAAGTGGCGGTCACAGCAGGGAGCCACCCGACCTACAGCAGCAGCTGGTGTTGTACGGCAGTAATGAATTCATGGTATGAAGGACCCAATGATGACACACTCTGGAAGTACGCTTACTTAGCCTTTAAAACATGTTCAAGAATTGTACCCAAGTGCCGTGTATAGTTTTCCCACCACCATGTGGGGGCCATTGTAGAGCTACAAGACGGCCAGCGGGAAGGAGCTCCACTTCTGCGGCCAAAGCAGCCACCCAAGCTTCTCACAGTGCCTTGGCAGCTCCACACTCGGCACCAAGAGGAGACGCGCTGGTCTGGAGGACAGCAAAGGGAATGTTTGGATATGTCAGACCACAGCTTCAGTCAATAGTCCCAGGCTGGAAATGCTGAAGCATTGTCCTACAAAAAGAAAACATGAAATCTGGGATAGCGGATGTTGCATTGAACCGAAATCTCACAATTATTAGCTGCTCTATGAGTTTACAGTTCATATCAATCAATGTATACAGTGGTTGTTTGATTACAAAATGTATTTTTCCCTTGTATTTAATGAATTTTAATGTCACACAAATTCTTATTAGCCTATACAGACATAAATACTGTACAAAGCCGGAACACCAGCTTATGCTGGGTAGTCAGTCAAATATTTATCTTCTCTTTTTTTTATATATATATATATATATATATATATATATATAGCTATTTTGGTCAGAACTTACAGAATGGGGCAATGGAGGCTGTATATGTGTGTTCATGTGCCAAGCGCTCATGAGAGACTACTTAAATGCTACTTTTCCACGCTACAAGGGAGATAACCACCATCAAAGGGACCAAGTTAGCTGGTGTGTAATTCTTGCACGCTGCGAACAATGTCAGATGTGTATAGAATCCTTGCATTAACTATTTAACAGCCATACAACTGTAATGTACAGTGTAGTGAAAAAAAATGCCATCTATTGTGATACCCCAGTATCAAACCCTCACTGACTGTTTGCTCAATAGCAACCAAAAATAATATAAACCCACCATGTTGTCTGTCTTGCTTCGTGTTTTCTGTCATCTAGCCTAAGAGTGCCACTTTGTTTCAAGAAAGTGTTACGTCGGAAAAGATCAAGGTCTTCATGGCCTCTACGATGAATGATTAATAGTCATAAGGTTTAAATGTGCCATTGTGCTTTGTGTCCAAAAAGGACTGATTTTTTTTAACCTTGGATTTTTTTTTTTATCAAGCCTTGTCAAATTCTGTATCTGAAGGATTTCTCTTCCTCAGTGTAATTTGAGTTTAATTATTTATATAAGTATGTTTCATTTCTAACAGACATGCTCATGGAGCGGCATGGCTCAGTGCTAGAGTGGTTGTCTCCCAACCGTGAGGTTGTGGTTTCGATCCTCAACCCATGTCGAAGTGTCTTTGAGCAAGACACCGATTTGCTCCCAGTGGATCTGGCAGCAGCCCACCATTGCTGTATGAATGTGTGTGAATGGGTGAATGTGAGGCATTGTATAGCGCTTTGGAAACCATATAGTGTAGATACAGCATTAATAGCAGTCCATTTACCCTATTCAGGTATAATAATGAATAATGTCTTGCTGTTAGTACAAATTGTAGTTTTGGAGCGGTATCAAGGCTACAGAATCAATATTTTTGTAAATGTTGATTTCAAAAAAATAATTGAAAAGTGACATATTAAAAGGTTGCTACACCATCAAAGCCATGCTGGTTTATTACGTGATACACCAAGACGTTTTCGGATTTTTTTTTTATTTTTTATTTTTTTATCCAAACACAAATTGAGCGTGAATCCGTGTAGGTATGTGACTAGTGTTTAAAACGTGTTTGCCTCGCAGTAAAAGGAATTTCATGAGATAACTTCTTTCCCCGTCTGGCGTAAAATCGATGAAAAGTGACGTGTCCAGCCAACTGTGACGCGTTTACCTGTCGATTGACGCATGCGCAGAACGTCGCAGCGGCGCCATCAAGAGCAGGGTACAACAAGGTGCCTGCCTTGTTTATCGAGAAGGAAAACCCAACGCCACAATGTCGGAATATGACACCAACCCGTTCGCCGATCCCGTGGACGTAAATCCCTTCCAGGTGAGGCTTTGTTTTGCTCCTTTTTAAACAGAGAAACGACTTCTATCCATAGTTTGGGCTTTTGGACATACTGGCTAACGAAACCAGTTTGGTCAGTTGTTGGGTATGGCTTCAACATTTCCGACCCGAACAAGCGTCACTTTAAATAAATATAAATATGAAATGTTGTCCAAATATTAGCTGTTTGTAAAGAAAAGACTGAAACCGGTTTCAAATAGATACGAGGTTGTATAACCTGAACAGTCGCAACAGGTGCCTGCTGGTATTCAGCCAATAGTCTGGCTCCACATCGCCATTTATAAACCAATTTAAAACTCCATTTCTGAAATAAATCATCTACTGCGTTAGGAACTTGGTTACACTTTGAGGGCTTGGATTAATAGAATGGGCCCTTTCGTGTGTTTGGCCTGTAACCTGTAATGCTAAGGAAAGGTGTTTGTTTAACCTCTTAACAAAGACTGAAAGGCTCCAGAGCCATGGGTTTGCTTAATAGTTAAGGAAATAAATGACCTGAAATGTTTTTTTCCTGAACTGTCTGAACCTGCAGTATTGCTCCACTTAAAATGTAGTCTTGAGCATTCATTGTTCCCCTTTTCAGGAATAAGTAATAACCAGTGATAATATGAATACTATGCTAACTTCTTTTCTAGGATGCTTCTGTCACTCGAGCCACCAAAGGAGCCATTGATAATATTCAGGAATACAATCCATTCTCCTTAACTGAAATGGTGAGTTGAATTGGTGAGCCGTTTTTTTTTAATAATGTTGCAATTATTTCAATCTTTAATAACCTGCGTTCCATGGTGTTCCACAGAAAGACAGGAGTGACACGACCATCCCCATCTCAGCTGTGTCATCTCAGCCCGCCATACTGCAAACTTCTGTGGAGCAGAGTCCACAAGTGAGACGATTATTATTATTATTATTATTTTGTACACCTGTGGGTTGCTGTCCTGTCACTTTCAATGTCAAATCTCAAGTTGAGGTCATCACAGTCATCTGACTGGAAACAAATAGATGTTCATCCATCCATTTTTTTCCGAGCACTTAATGTCCTCATTAGGATCATGCATGAGCTCAAGATGATCCCGTCTAACTTGGACCTAAATACTAATATATGGTCTTAATGATACCTCTTTGGTGTCCGTCGCAAGGCTGCTTTAAGGAAATGGCTGCATATAACCCAACAACTTCCCTGTCGCCCAACAGGCATCTGCTGCGACAACTGCGGGTCAAGCTAATCTGATCAAGCAGCAAGAAGAGCTGGAGAGGAAAGCAGCAGAGTTGGACAGAAAAGAGCAGGAGCTGCAGAACAGGACACCCCAGAACTCGGGCGGTAAGTCACTGCACTTTGTTGAATGAGTGTAAGTTCTGCGGTGAAGCGCAACTTTTGTCATTTTTCACCACCAGTCACCGAGAACAACTGGCCGCCCCTGCCCAACTTCTTTCCTGTGAAGCCATGCTTTTACCAAGACTTTGAGACAGACATCCCGGAGGAATATCGCTGGATCTGCAAAAGAATGTACTACCTGTGGATGTGTAAGTGTCCTGCGTCCCACCACATGATATCCATCAGTACTGCAGAGCACGCCCACTGGCCTTTTACTCAATTTTGCCATTGATCTTGACTCACAATATAGAGTGATCATAGAGCGCATGTTTCCCTCCATCCCACCGTCCAATGATTTTCATTGGCCGCCTTTAGCTGTGATCAATGCAAACGGAGGTATTTACATGCAGTTGACAGATATTGTCTTAATTTGCAATATTGATACAAGGGCTGCACAATATATGGATATTGCAAGGCCATGCAAAAGGTTTCCTAATGGAATTTTATGCTTTTATCAGTCGGACGCAAAATGGAAAAAATGCAACTCTTTCGTTAGATAATCATTTCATAAATGTCATTTATTTAGGTACATGTTAAATATTGCCCAAATATTAATATTGCTATATTCAACAATGTTTTTTTCTAATATCGTGCAGCCCTAATTGATACATAATAACAATAAATTGCCCAGCCCTAAGATAACCATCGATCGACACATGCAACTTGCATCTGGCTGCTCGAAATATCAATCATGTACACAATGTAACAGTATATCGAATATTTGCAGATTTTATTTGAAACCTATCTTCCAATATTTGCTGAATAGTTCCGCTATTTGTTGTTTTTGTGCTAAAGCAATTAAAGTACTACTTTGGCGCTATCTTTGTTTTTGTTTTTAGGTTCATTCATTGATCATGTTTTTTTCCCCCATCTTTGTTTGAGATGTGCTGATTTTTTGGCAGTCCCTGAATGCACCCTGTGCACATTCAAAAGTGAAACTTCAAGTTTTTGTTTCTCTCGCCCTTCATATTTGTCTGAATTCCCTAACATTTGTAGTGTATGTGTGGTAATGTCAGAATGACTTCATTGCCTGTGACAGTGTAACTTATTATGCAGTGGTTGACCTTTAAGAATGTTACACCGGACAGATTACTTTGGCTTTTGGAGGCTCCGCTGTCGATACAAAATGAGTCTTGTCAATTCAAAAAAAACATGTTGAATTCATTTTCAACCTCTTTTCGTTTTACAGGTAGGCCTTATAATGTAGGAAGTGATTGCATATTTAAATGTATTACTATTTCTTTGGTAATCAACAAAGCAATTAGTAGTAAATCCCGATTAGACACATGATAGTGCGTTTGTTTCGATTCTAACCTTTCGCTGTTCATGTATGTCACTGATGGCCTGGCGTGTGTGCATGCGCAGTCCACAGTGTCACGCTGTTCCTCAACGTGTTGGCCTGCCTGGCCTACTTCACGGCGGGCTCTCAGTACGGCGTGGATTTTGGTCTGTCCATCCTCTGGTTCCTCCTCTTCACTCCCGTCTCCTTCGTCTGCTGGTATCGACCCGTGTACAGAGCCTTCAGGTACATTCTGCTTACTTTGTTGCTGTTTTTGTGCTCGTGGACCAAATGGTTGATTAACTCATTCACTGCCATTGACGGCTATAGACGTCAAAAATTCATTTTAACGATTTCTATTAGTTTAAATTGTTTTCCCACTTTTGTTAACAAGAGTATGAAAACCTAGATTTTTTTTTATTGTACTAGAACAGATATAAAATCTGTTATTAATCGTGAGTTAACTAGTAAAGTCATGCGATTAATTACGATTAAAAATTGTAATCGCCTGATGCCCCTCATTTTTCATAATCTTTTCCTTATATATAAGAAAAAAGACTTAAAAATAAAAACATATTTAAAAAAAGAAAAGAAAAAGAAAATATTATTAAAAATTAGGGGCATCAGGCTATTAAAATTTGTAAACATAATTAATTGTATGACTTTACTAGTTAACTCACGATTAATCACAAATTTAATATCTGTTCTAAATGTAAAAAAAAATATCTAGGTTTTCATACCCTTGTTAACAAAAATGGAAAAATATGTTAAACTAATAAGAAATAGTTCAAAAGAATTTTTTACATCTATAGCTGTCAATGGCAGTGAATGAGTTAAGATTTTTCTGCTTTGTTTCTTGACCGTGGGAGTAATCATCAATTCATCTCATGTGTCAAAGTTTGAGCTGTAACTCCCATTGGCGATTCAATTCCTTCCTTGTGTTGTTTCCGTTTTTTTCTTTCTAGGTCTGACAGCTCCTTCAGCTTCTTTTTCTTCTTCTTCGTCTTTTTCTTCCAAGTGGCCGTGTACATCATCCAGACGGTGGGGATCCCCAGGTGGGGCAACAGGTCAGTGGTACCCTGCATGTGGAGTCCTTGGGGGTGTGGCATGCGACCGTGACACGGCCGCAGTCGTGTTTTCTTGTGTGTGTTTGTGGTATCGTGGCCTCTACTTTTAGCTTCTCTTTTGCGTCTCTTTGACAGCTCGCTGTTGTCCTATTTAAGGGCTTCTATACTTTGTAAGTGTGTGCTTCTTTTCTCTTTGCATTTCCTCTGGAGTCTCTTCAATAAGACCCTTTTATTTTTTTTGCCGTTAATCACTGGTGAAGCTTCAGCTGTGTACTCTTTCTTACACTGCTTTTGTACATGATGCGTTTATATGTGTGTATTGTTGACAGTGGCTGGATTGCGTCCATCAGCATGATCAACACAAACTTGGCTGTAGCCGTGGTCATGATGGTGGTGGCCGGCTTTTTCACTGTCAACGCGGTCCTGGCCGTCTTCCTGCTAAAAATGGTATTTCAAATGAAGGCTTTTAGTTAACCAAAACAATGTTACTATCCGTGTCATTCATTTGGTTAGAGTTGATTGTGAAATTGCTGTTAAACTCGCGTCTCCACCATCCATAAAGGTCCACTCCAAATACAGACGTACAGGAGCCAGCTTCACCAAGGCTCAGCAGGAGTTCTCCAGAGGCGTCATAACCAACAGAACCTTCCAGTCTGCTGCTACGTCGGCTGCTACGTCGGCTGCTCAGGGAGCCTTTGGCAGGAACTAAAGCGCTAAACCGTGCCCTTTTTCCATTTTCTCTTGCACAGGTCTTATCCATGGTGCGTGTATCATGAGTGTGGGTGGGGGAGGACTTGACCTTGACTTGACCGCATTCATGCTGCTACATGCTTGTGGTTTGTGTTAAACAAGTGTGGTGTAAAGGGAGCATGGCCGTATGCTGTGTGTATAAATCAAGCCATATAGGCCTCAAATGGTGTATGACTTGCATGTTTTGAAATGCACTCTGCAGGACGAGCCCTCATCTCTATAGTGCAGGGGTGCTCAAGTTCGGTCCTCGAGAGCCCATATCCAGCCTGTTTTCCATGTTTCCCTCCTGCAGCACAGCTGAATCGAATGATCAGCTAATCAGCAAGCTTTGCAGAAGCCTGATAACGATCCTGATCATGAATCAGGTGTGTTACTGGAGAGAAACATGGAAAACAGGCTGGATAGGGGCTCTCGAGGACCGAACTTGAGCACCCCTGCTATAGTGCAACATGAGGCTGTTACCAAATCAACAAAGCTTGAGTTGGAGGCAAGGAAGTAGGCAAATTTCATTACATCACCGCAAATGTTTGTATGCTGTTTTTGAGAGCCCAGTCAAGTGAGATTTAGATCCTGTCAAGTAGTATTCGATTATTGTTTTCGATGTGACTTTTTTTATGATGAAGGAACACATATTTGGTAGAGAGTAACATTGAAAGATGCATGATCGATGTGAAAATGTTTGTGGTCCAAACGTGAAAAACGATTGCTGAGGTCAATTATTTTCCGAGTCTCTACGTGCACAGCCTCAACAACTGTAAATCTAGGTGAAGGTTATTTGTTACTGCAGACCTCTTTTGTATGTTTTCTTGTGTATACTTTTGATGAGTGATGAAGGGTAGGGCATGAAGGAATGTCTTTGCTTGTTCAAATGAAGGGTGAAAATGTAATGTTCACAAGCCACCATTAAGTTGTCTTAAGCAGCTGATTGCTTTGTATACATTTTTATTTGTAAAGGATTTTACGCTTGTTTGGATCCTCAAAGGGCACCTGGCAGTTTTATTTATTTTTATGTTGGTGAGAGAATGTAGACCATCACCAAGGAAGTCGATTAATGAGCAAAAGAACACAATATGTATGTGTCCATTTTCTAGACACTGCTAATTGTATTACGCATGGCACCTATGGGAAACTCGACGTTGGTCAATTCAGTCGTTTTTAGCTTGTCTTTAATGATCTTGTTTAACATTCTACTCATTTTGTGTGCCTTTCCCCCCCTGCTTAGCTCATCATTTGTTTAAAATGTTAATTCTTAAGTCTGCTGTTTCCTGCTCTATTTTTAAGTCAGCTTTACAAATGTCGAATCTGTAGTTGGAGTCGATAACCACTTTCAAATTTGCAGGTAGTCTCAATCCAGGCTGAAGACGAGAAATATGAAGGATGCCCAAAAACAATTCATCTTTCCTTTGAAGACAAGTAGTTTGTGGGGAAAGAAAACTGACAAAAAAATGAATGTACCAGTAAGGGCCACAGAATGCATTTTAATTTGGCTGCAGTCCTCAAGTCACTATAAATGCAAACAGATTTTGATGCATGTCTGTGCCTTAAGCAAACCTACCTGTTACCTTCAATTTGTTTTATTTCATTGTGGTTGTATCACTTTTTGTCACTCTTTTGTCTTACTCAAGAAATTAATGGCTTGTTCTATGAGAAAAACGAATGTATATGTTGGTAAACCATCTTAATGTATATTTACATTTAGGGCTTCTGATGGGACATTTGATTCAATAAATCCCTCAATATTATGTTGTGTTGTTCATATCGACGTCATCCATCTTGTTAAAGGGGTACTTCATACTTGACTTATTAGCCATTTTAAAAAGCCATAAGAAGTTTAATATTTTGACTGGAATTTATTTGATAAATATTTTTTTTTCCATATACAATTAATACATTAAAAATCACATTTTGCCACATGGCAGGTGCTCAAGGAAGCAGGTAAAGACCAATCACTGCTAGTTTTGTGGGTTTGATCATGTGACATTAGCAAACTGAGCCAAGATTGGTCGTTACCTGCCTCCTGATTTAATCTTTTTGAAACTGGCCTGTACACTCAGGCGCAGAGCTGAGAAACAAATTAACAGTTTAGCATTTAAAATAGTCACCTCACTTGCAACCGTTCTTGTAGCTCATTTTGCTAGATGTTAATTAACTGCACTTTAGTCGGCATGGTCTGTGTACAGTAGAAGAAGAAAAGTACAATTCCAAGCTCCTGTAGGGGGCGCACACCTTCGAAAACATTTTCAACTCCGCCTTCAGCGCTTGTATCCATGGCAACAGCTTCTAGCTTTGACGACTCCAAGATGGCGGACGTGGAGCAACATACAACGGTGAGCCCTAAAGTCATATATCTCGTCGTCGTTTGCGTCAATAATCACACTAAGATAGGAGTTAAGTGTGCTCTTGTTACAGTGCACGGAGAATTATGCTGTAATTTTAAATTTACGCGGACAGGTTTTAACGCGACACTACGAGCCAATCCAAAAAGGAGCTAAGTTAATTATCTCAGTCCTAGCAGCAGTGTTTGTAATATCTCTTGTCCACCGTCCGCCAGTGTAGCATAACAGCTATGAGTGAGATAAATGTTCCATCTTAGTTTTATCAGGCATCAGATACGAGTCAGTTACGCTGAAAATACCCATTGCTAGCTTAATTGGACTTGTGTTAACATTCTGATGTATATATGCCACTGACTGCAATAATGGATGAATCTAATGTAATGTAATGTAAATACGTCTCATTGAAAGTTGTAACGAGTGGACTGCAGATCTTTGGCCACAAGCTTGACTTGTGACCTCAAACATGTTGATTGAATAGGGAAAATGTACATACATTTTTTAAAAAAAAACGACACCTCGATCAGACAGAATGTAAAATATGTGGGATCTTA
Organism: Leptonotus elevatus; assembly: GCF_054856555.1. NCBI lineage: Eukaryota > Metazoa > Chordata > Actinopteri > Syngnathiformes > Syngnathidae > Leptonotus > Leptonotus elevatus. The sequence goes on along the minus strand of NC_141241.1, from coordinate 22,313,914 downwards.
GATTTGCTATTTTTCATTGATTTTTTTTGGGGGGGGGGTGGTCAAGATTGAAGATAAACCAATAAACATAGACTTTTAAAAGGAAAAACAAACTTCTGTTGTGTGCATATTACACTACAATATAGACATTTGCATATACCATGTAAATACTATTTTGTGCCTCATTATTGTATGTATATCCTGTGGGCTTTAACTTTTATGAGGAGTAAAAGACTTGATAATTGAATATGTTTAATTGTGTAAAAAGAATCCACTATGGAACATGCCTAGAGCAACAACATTTCTCATGTCACCTTTTATTCAAAAATATAAGGGATAAGGCATACGTACACCTACATATTAAATCAAGTTCATAGTTTAAACTTACTAAGTGCTATGCAAATTAAGTTCAATACTTTGTCATTGTTTGAATATCAAGAGCATGTCTGATTGTAAACATCACCTCTGTCTGGAGATTGGACACTAGTGATATTATTGCAGAGAAAAGTCCAATATTTTTGAAAAGATAGATGTTAGATTTCACTCGATAAGGTAGTGATGTTGTTCATCTCAGCTATCTCAGATGTCGCTTTTGTTTTGCCTTGAGACTGGCCTAGACTGGATAGCGAAACGAAACCCATGTACAATTGATGCATTAGATGCATAGAAAAAAAAATCTTCAAATAATGCTGATAAACAATAAATATAAAATGTAATATGACTGTATTATTTCTAGGAGCTGTTCAATGACAATATTGATCAATCAGGCAAATTAGAACATTACAGCCGATCACCAATTTTGCATAAAATGCTAATTATCATCCAATCCCGATCCAGCCGATCAGATTGGTGAAAAGTCTAGTCAGGACATTTCATTTTCATGTGTTTTCCACTACAGTGGGGAATAAATGAAATAAAATAAAATGAATCATTCATTATATCATTTAACGGGGGTAAAATGTTTAGTTTTGGTTTTTATATATATATATATATATATATATATATATATATATATATATATATATATATATATACACATATATATATATATATATATAATTTTGAATCATTTGTGTTATTTTCTGTTTTTCAGCCCCCCATGGTCTCAGAAGTAAAAAAACGCCGAGCACCAAAAGGTAAAGTTTGACTTGTGTAACATGACGTCTAAATCAAAGTTGTTAATATCTGTTTTAACTTCACATTAGGGACCAAATGTTCCACTCCATGTTTTTGTCCCTGGTGAAGGCAAGTGCTACATGTGTGACTCTAACTTTCCTGCAGGGGTCACCCTTCTCCTTTTCCATAGTGGGCTTGAAATGGAAGGAAGCACTGCGATTTTGTTTCTTTGTGCAGGAATTGACAAAATAATTATAACAAAACGATAGTATTATTTGTCATATGTGACTCCCGAGAAAGGTAATTACCCATATACAGTGCACTAGTAAGGGTACGCTATAGAAGGCTATTGTAAATCCTGTCTACCTCCTTGTATTGTGTATTTGTTTTGTTTGCATAATCTTCCAATATTTAAACAGAAATGTCCACCTAATGTTCATAGAAGATAAGTGATGGGATTGAACAGGTGGAAGGACTATCAAAAGTTTATTGTAATCATAATCATACTACGGTGACATGGTAGGGGTTTCCCTAATTAATGATCTCAATCAACAGCACACTTTTGAATACGATATAAAACCAAACTAAAAGGCCACAGCTACTTATAAGGCTTAAGCTATGACGTGGACAACTCAAATGATGGCTATGTAATTATATTTGAGCTATAATTCACTTAATTATAAATGAAGACTTAAATGCAGAAATGACATTGCCTAACATTTTTGCTATGCTTTTCATATTTTCCATGACTTTTTCCAGTGTGTCTTTTGATCTCAGCATGCGTCTCGTCTGCTCTTCTTCCCTATTAGAGTCGGAGCGCACGCAAGCGTTAGCCTGATCACATATAACAATGCACCATGTGTGGGTTGAAGTTTTTCAACACAAGACTATTTTTAGCAGACGCCATGCTGTGTCCTCTTTCCTGGCAACCTTTTATGAGCATTATTATTATTCATACGAAAGTTGGAGGAATACATGCGGAATATGTATGCTCCCCATATTTCAGTTAGTGGGCAGCGAGGAGCTCCGGGGCCACAGCTGAGAGGATATGATTGCTGTCTCAGCAGGAAGAAAGCGGATTAGGTCACTCCAAATAGGACCATTCCCAATCTTGACCCAGCCTGTGCGTTTGAAGCTCATGGAGAGGATTTCTGAGAACAACTTGGAAGTGGCCCGCGTTTTTAGCCGCAAATCAAAGGCACGCTGCTTGAAGTGCTGACAGTAAAGAAACAGAAGGGAGCTTTGGTGTAATTCACATTATTCTTACACAGGCATTACTGATATTGCGAAATGTCAGCAGCAGATTAAAAGCCAAATACATTGCTGTTAATCCTATTTTTAGATTTGAATACAATTTTGACTTTGTTTCCTTGTGAAATAAAGCTTGCCCTTTACTGGTAAGAAGATTTTCTAATGATCCGGCTTCTTCCTCCTCAATTCCCTCAACGTTCTGTCACCAGCACTTGACTAGTGAGAGACATTGTTGCCCAGGCAACGAGCAGACTACCCTTACCTGCTGCAATGTAAAAAGGATTGAAAGTGTGGCAACATTCACATCGTGACTTGTGTGTTGATTGCAGTTTGGTAATGCAGCGTTAACGTCTGCTGTCAGATCGGGCGGTGGATTATTTATTCATCAGACAAATTAGGGCCGTATGAATTGAAAATTGTCTCAAATAGAGCGAGCCTTGCGTTTCTAAGAGGGGGGAAATGCTTACAAGCCGTGACTGGCAGCGGGCCATGTGGCTTTGGCTCAGAGATGTAATAATGACTGCAAAAGGAGGGGACTCCTCGGATAAATCACTCAGCCGTCCACAAAGACGTGATATGAATGGAAAATGGTAATGGACTTCATAGTAGAGAATACGATACACTTTTCTATGTGCTTCTTTTTTTTTTTCAGCCCCTGAGCTTCCAATAGTAGAGAGGAGAAACTGGCTCATCCACCAGCATTATATACATAAAGATTATGAAACCTGCAAGGTAAACGGCCTTCATCAATGCAATTCTCCATGTGGTGTGAAATAAATGAAATATGAAAATGAAAAATGAGTTCCTACTCAAGACCTTATCCTAACTTTATTGTTAAAATGCACTTCCGATAAAGTATTGGCAAAACCAGAGTCATTTTTGGGTTCAGCGGAATTGTTGGTATCTGCTGAAAGTAACTAAAAGTAACTTGTAATCTAATTTAAAATCACGTAATAAAGTAACTAAGTTACTTTTTCAAGGTGACTGTGGCAACACTGGTGGTTAATTTCGCAAAACTCAATGGCTAGCCTGCGAGCTAGCGTCAGCTCAAAAGCACGCCATCTATTTCATGTCTGCACCATTAATCCAAGCAACAGAAAGCTCGATTAACCCATTCACTTCCGGCCATTTTCACTGAAGCAACACCCTTTGCTCCTGGCTGTTTGACTGGATTTTGACTGATTTTGCAAGATCCACAGAATATTTTGTTCTATTGCTATAAAAACAGAACCTACGAAAAGAAAGATTACAGTCTCTTCTTTCATCAGGAGAAAAAAGTATATTTGTATTTGTTTCCATTTGGCAGCATTAGCATTAGAATATAGCTAAGTTTCATCATTATTCACAAATCTGTTTTAAATTGTGAGGAAAACAACTTGTTTGCAACATGGCCCTGTTTGCAACTCTTATACTCTGCTGCCACCTACTGGCTGTTTATGTAATAACTACCATTGCTTTAAGCCACCTCTTCATGGCAGAAGCTGTATCAAAGCCTTCTGTTTGCTCTAGCATAAATAAAACAACAGCATAAAAAACGTATACATTTGTTTTTGGGATTGCAGGACAAAGTATTACAAAACGTTTTTATACGTTTTGGGGTTTGGATGAGTTAATTGGCCACTCTCGCAATCATCATGTTAAAACGTCCATGTCAATTGTCAAACCTGTAGCACAGTGTTAGTCAAACCTGAAACGTTGACCCTTTTACTCCCGTTTCTCAATTCTGTGCATATAGGTAATCATCAAGGAGCAGTTGCAGGAGACTAATGGAATGTGTGAATATGCCATATATGTGCAAGGTGAGCTGGTGCGCGCATGCACATGAACGCGAATATCCCTTGAGATGTGCTGACACGCGACTCTTTGGACCGCTTACTGTTCCTTAGATGTTCCATGTCGGGGGTTTTTGTGTGTGCAATATAAGCTCTTTCTTTTTTGTCTGTTTTATTTTTTTTTTCATGCCGCAGCACTAATCTTGCGCCTGGAGGGCAAGATCCAACAATCCCTGGAGCTGTTTCAGAGCTGTGCCATCCTTAATGCCAGCAGCGCTGACAATCTGAAGCAAGTAGCCCGATCGCTGTGAGTTAGCTTCAGCCTGGCCCAACATCATGAAGAATTGTACTAATGCTCTCAGCATTACTAATACTTTCGGGGAAGATTAGAAGCCCAAGTGTGACTACTACTGTGACTGCTGTAGGCCGGGTAGAATATCTGTTGAGCATTTTAAGACGGTGCAGTTCTCATATGGATTGTGGTTGTCTTCTTGTAGGTTTTTACTGGGAAAGCACAAAGCAGCCATTGAATTCTATCGTGAAGCTGCAAGGCTCAACGAAAAAGACTGGGTAAAAGAAAGCAAGCACTCTTATGTATTAACAGTATCAAGTTGGGTGAAGTCAACATTTCGAGGCAACAAACCAATTGAATTTGAAGTTGGGGAATTCTACAAAAGATTTTAAGTTTTGCTGATGTGAAAATTTGCTTTCTAGTAATTCACAACAACAACAAAATGAGTTTACAGAACTGTTGTCGACTCCCCCGCCCCACTTAATGATAGAAGTAAAATCATCGCAGCAAATTGTTTTGCAACATTGATGCAATACATTTATATTTTTATTTTAACTCATTCACTGCCATTGACGGCTATAGACTTTAAAAAATTAATTTGAACTATTTTTTCCCACTTTTGTTAACAAAAGTATGAAACCCTAGAAACTATTTTTTGTATTAGAACAGATATAAAATTTGTGATTAATAATGTGTTAACTAGTGAAGTCATGCGATTAATCACGTTTAAAAATTGTAATAGTCTGATGCCCCTAATTTTTAATAATCTTTTCTTTTTTTAAATGTTTTATTTTCAATAGTCTTTTTTTAAATAATATATATCATGCGATTAATTACGATAAAAAAATGTAATCGCCCGACACCCCTAATTTTACAGAATTTTTTCTTTAAAAAAAACATTGCTAAAAATAAAAAATAAATGTTTTAAAGAAAAGGTTATTAAAAATTAGGGGCAACAGGCGATTACATTTTTTTATCGTAATTAATCGCATGACTTCACTAGTTAACTTACGATTAATCACAAATTTTATATCTGTTCTAAATGTAAAAAAAAACAACTAGGTTTTCATACTCTTTTTTTTCAAAATTAGCTAATGAAAATAGTTCAAATGAGTTTTTGACGTCTATAGCTGTCAATGGCGGTGAATGAGTTAATTTAGCCCCCCAAAATTACAACTTGTGTTTTTCACAGTGTGGTGGTGGTAGATTTGTACACAAGTCTTTAACAGCTTTAAAGTTTCTGTTAGGGATGCGAGGTGGTTAATTAGTTTTCATCGTAATTAAGCACATGACTTCAATAGTTAACTCACGATTAATCCCAAATGTTATATCTGTTCTAAATGTACAATAAAATATTTTTTTCCAAGCTTTCATACCCTTGTTACCGTAAGTGCAAAAAAAAATTAACTAATAGAAATATGGCTGCATCTTTTAATCATTGATACAGTAATTTCATATTTTATAAAATTGAGTTAAAATAGATGTACTGTACTGTAAAAAAAATTGTGTGATATTGATTTGTGTTGAGGTCATTTCGCTGCCACTAGATGGCATAATTGCATTTGTAAGATAATGCTCAGTGCATTTTTCTTTTCATATTAAGAACTGTCTAATTTTTAACATGAAGTAACTTAAAATTGTAAAATACAACTTGACGCCAGTCTCCACAAATATATGCATTATTATTACATTTATTACTGCTATATTTTGACGTGGATGTGTCTGCTGCGTTGCGACTGGAATTTCCCCAGTAAGTACAGGCTTTCCAAGTAAGGGGCGGTTATTAATTGCGTGTAAAATAAATAAATAAATGAGTGGAGTTAAAGGAACTTTAAATGAAGTCAAAGTTAACACTCATATTGACACCTCTAGTTTCTGTATTGGAAAGTCGAAATGTCCAAATTCACCCTCAGATTGAACCCTGTGTTATCAAAGAACACCTGCACATTTGTGCTTGGCAAATATTTCAAGCCATCTTACAATGATGTTTGCTGCAGCAGATCCACGGGCTTCATCGCATTGGGTTACTTAACCACAGCCTTATGGCTCCTTGCTTGTAATAAAGCTAGGTAATTTCATAACGCAGCACATGCAGCCCTGCAGGCGGCCGCGCTAGTCAAGTAGCTGCGCTCTTCCAAATATGTGCATAATTTCACTTCATGTAATGTGCTTTGTGCCATGGGGCAGAACATTTACCCCTGCTTGCCAAAATTTGAGGGAATCGGGCTCAGTCGTTTTGAAGGATGACTCCACTTGAGCAGCTATCCAACTGCGACCACCTACTTGAAATTCACTTGTAAATATCTAACCCTTCCTCACTTCAGGAGATCAGTCACAATCTGGGAGTGTGCTACTTCTTCATCAAAGACTTCACACATGTGAGTATGCCGACTGTGACCCAAGCGTTGTTTAGCAAATCTTAATTTGAAACGCTATTTGGTCTTGTGTGTGTCAGGCTGAGGAGCAACTCAACATGGCGCTCCAGTTAAACAAACACGACGGCACTTTCATGATGCTCGGGAAAGTCCACTTGCTGGCCGGCGAAACTGACAAAGCCATCGATGTGTACAAGAGGGCTGTCGAGTAAGTTGCTCAGACTGGACTGAAAACATACGATATGCACTTAACATCAGTGACAATTTCCTCACCGAAAAATCTCCGTTATAGCCTATTTTTCGTCATGGAAAAAAATAATTCAGACGGAAAAGGAAACGACAACTAAAATAGAAGCCATTCATTGAGACGATGGCGATAACTAAATCGACTGACAATTTTGTCATTGGCTAAAATGAAAACGAAAACAACACAGTGACGAAAATTCACAAAATCCAATCAGAAGAAGGAATAAAACGCTAGGGCTGTGCAATTAATCGAAATTCAAATACACTTTCAATTATTACAAAATCGGCATATTCGTAAACAAAAATAAAAGATTATTAATACAAATTTTGAGTTGTTTATATTTATATATTTGTACCTTTTTTTATTTTGAAGGGACTGCAACATGACAAATCAACTTTTTGAAGCTTTAGCCATGTTAAAATGCTAATTCCTCACCTAAAACATGACCAAAGTTGTATTTTCCTCCACTCGCCACTGTATGAGAAATTCTAGGTCTTTCTGCTCTCCAAGCACCAGCCCCTCCTAACCTGAGAAAACAAGCTGTTGGCACGGTTTAACTTCATTGCGTGCGGCCCCGCCTCTGCGGACTAAATGCACGCCCATTTTCTCTAAGACCTCCCTCCATGGGATGATGACAAAAGTAGCCTTTATCAATAAACATTCTGCCCAAATTAATTCAAAGAAATCCATTTTTCTTCACATTTGCAATGCCAAAGTGCAATGAAATGACAATTGGCTGTCTTAAATTCCATTGGCCAACACTGGTGTAAACTACAAGTAAAACATTTGCACTGATGAATTTAATTGAATGGATGGTGTAGTGGATAGTGTGCTCGGCCCATAAGCAATAGGGCGCGGGTTCGCGACCCTCTGTGGTGCTTTTTTTTTTCCTCCTCTTCCACGATTTCTTGCAGCAAGGACCTGTTTTGTTTCAAATGTTTATTCAAGAATTGATGGCCTGCGTGACCAAACGCGGAGATCTAGCAGCCCGTGAAATTTAGCGTCCATTTTAAAAATCGGCTTAAAACCTATCTGTATGTTTCGTGGGCGTTGCACGAAGCAGCCGGGTTTTACTGAACCGAGCGTTTGACTTCCGGGTAAGAAAAATAGCCACCGAAATAACTCAAATTTCATAAGAAATTACATCGCGATTGTGTCAAAGGTAAGATTTCCTCATTATATGCATATAGTAATAAGTAATAAATACCATGGTGTAGTCCCTTTTAAAATGACTAATTTCATCAATCTTGTTTGCTCCAAAAAGTACTTGAATATTTAGTGTTTCCAAAAAGTTTATTTATCTGAATATTTTTTTACATGTTTAAACATTTTCTTGTTTTGTACCAAAAAACTAATAATTGTCCTAATCGTGATTGCAGTTATTACCAAATTAATCGTGATTACTATTTTCTTCAAAATCGAGCAGCCTTATGAAACGCGGGTGGGAGGAAAGGACCTCGCCGAAACTTTTCACTGCACATTATTTAATGTTCAAACGTGTTTACAGCCTGGGGCCAGCGTGAGTGTTAAATAAATGGATATCTGCATCATCATCCGGATTTGCAGTGCGTTGTTCCTCAGTTCCTCACCCCTGCCTAGAGTTTAATGTTTAAATTTCAGCATTTTTGCATAATCACCAAACAGATGCAGGTACCAGATGTTAGGGATCTGCTTTTATTGCCACTTGTCATTCCAAAACCACGTGTAGTGTTTCCCCGCGTATTCATGATTTGCTACTCATTAATCCATCTGTTTTATTATTCATAGAGAAACTCAAATGTTTACTTTTTTTGTGATCTGCCCCAAGCCCCATCTAATAAATATATATCTCATTTCTGCGTAAGTCGGATTTCACCGTTAAAGTTGAAATTTATATCAAAAGACTTTGTATGAAAAACAAAAATACATAAAAAAATAAAAATAAATAACATGCTTTATTTCTTAGAGGTGGAATAAAAAGCCAAAGATCTTCCCGGTGCACAAACACAGGCAAGCGCTAGCACTAGCTAAGCAGAAACACTGGGGACAAAATGGCGGAAAGAGCGGGGCCGTCGTGAAGTCAAAACGTCGTAGGTGGAGTGCGTCGTAAGGACGCCGAGGACTCCCCGTATTGCTTTGGCGCCATTTTGTGGCATCTTGAGGAAAGGATCTTTATTTCCACTAAATGGGACTGAAAGTCGTGCTTTGCATCATGTGCCGCTGCTGGGCCAAGAATGCAGGACATGTAGGACATATGCAGTGGGGTGAGAGTTGTGGCTAAAGTAAAGGGCAGTGATAGAGAGGAATACATGGGATGGAGGATCAATTATTATGGTCAATTATTTGCAGAGGTTTGCTATTCCTGTCAGGGCTCGAGTATGCGTTCTTATGAGCAACATTTCAAGCAGGCTTTTGAATGTAAATGCTTCCCGTGCAAATGTTTTATCATCAAGTTTTCATTGTGACATTTTCACCTCCGGGGCCTTTTCACTTCTGTATTGATTTGCTTCATTTCCATCTCTACTCATATGTTGAATATTTCTACATCAGGCTTTGATGTAAAAAAGTCAATGATATCCGTGTCATGGCGCTCATTATGTTTGCCGGCAGTAAATGAATTAATCAAGTGCTGCAGCGCTGTTGTTGCTTAAGTGAGACGTACCACCGGTTTGATTTCAATAATGATGGGGCCCCCTTGTTAACGTTTCTTCTTCAATTAATATGCCACCGTTGCACTACGTCCTGATTGGGTAATCAACGCAATCTCTGAATATTAACTATGCTTGTTGAAGATTAAGCTGCGTCATTAGACAAAATTACAGACGTTGGTGACGTGACATTTGTTTCTACTTAAGTCGTCTCGTTCTCCTTTTCAGATTCTCTCCAGAGAATACGGAACTGCTGACAACTCTCGGGCTGCTCTTTCTCTCAGTAGGTCAAACCATATCTCTGCGGGGTTTGAGTGGGTCATTAAAAGTCATTAAATGGATCTTGCTCAAATAAAGGCCTTAAATTATGATGTCTAGAGGCATTCAAAATGTAAATACAACTGATTGAAGATGTTGTTGCATGCTTTATTTCACATACAATGCTCAGTGGCCTTGTGGTAGAGTGTCCGCCCTGAGACTGGGAGGTCGTGGGTTCAATCCCCGGTTGGAATTGGGGGGTTCGATCACCAAATGATTCCCGAGCGCGGCCCCTGCTGCTGCTCACCGCTCCCCCAGGGGATGGGTCAAATGCGGAGAATGAATTTCGCCTCACTTAGTTGGGTGTGACAATCAGTGGTACTTTTTAACAATTTTGCAATAATGTGCTAAAAAAAATATATATATATATTTTCTGGGGACTGGTTGTAATTTACAATGAACAAAATGGCTAAAGTTGCTTCATGTTTCAAGTACCATTTGCTCTGAATTTGAAAAGAAAAATGTAGTATTCCTGTTAGCAACGTCCAAGATGAAACACTAATGCCACCTAGTGGCAGAAAATTACCACACTTACTATAAAATGACTGTATCAATGAACTAAAATATGCAACCACATTTGTATTTGGTAACCATATTTGTCCACTTTTATGTTAATTGATGAGGATGAAAACCAAGAAAATGTATTGTGTTATATATAGCATTCAATTCATGCAATTATGATTCAAATGTATTATCAAGTGAGAGCCCTAGTATAATCAGTATATGCTGGTTTGCATATATGTGTGTGTGTGTGTGTGTGTGTGTGTATGTATATATGCAGTATGAACTCAGCCATGCTATTGAAATATGGAACCTACCAAAAGAAAGATTAGAGTCTCTTCTTTCATCAGGGAAGAAAAAGTATATTCGTATCTGTTTCCGTTTTGCAGCAATTAGCATTATAATACATATATATATATATATATATATATATTTTTTTTTTTTTAATCATTTTTCACAAACTTGTTGAAAACACTGGCAAAAAGATCTTGTTGCAACATGGCCCTGGTTGATCTCTTATACTCTGCTGCCACCTGCTAGCCGTTCTTTGTAATAACTACCATTGCTTTAAGCCACCTCTTCATGGCAGAAGCTGTATTAAAGTATTAAAAGCGCATTTATACGTTTTTGGGTTTTAATGAGTTAAATTAGTTTTATGTTGCATTAAAAACTGCATTAAAAAGTTAGTACATAGGGAAAAAATTTTGTGTTTATTTTGTATTTATTTTTTTACAGCTTGGCAAATACCAAAAAGCTTTTGAACACCTTGGAAATGCCCTCACATTCGACCCCAACAATTATAAGGTACGCATGCGCCATGCGCGGTCGTCTTTTGTTTTCTTTGTTTTGATCAGCCTTCGCGATCACATTGACTCCTCCCAAACGAAAGGAAAAGGTCATCGCTTGTCAGGCGGTCGGCCCCATCGTTCATCCTGTTTGAAAGGTCTTCCGCTAATTCCTGGCTAATGATGCCTTTGATTTGCAGGCCATCCTGGCCGCAGGCAGCATGATGCAGACCCACGGGGACTTTGATGTGGCCATGAACAAGTACCGGGTGGCGGCATGTGCTGTGCCTGAAAGCCCCCCGCTCTGGAACAACATCGGCATGTGCTTCTTTGGGAAAAAGAAATATGTGGCGGTAAGTCGTCATCTTCCTGGATTACACTCACCTGCTAAAAAGTAAGCCACAACAACAACAAAAGAATGGTTTATTTGCATAATGTTTTGGTGCTTAAAAGTGGGACATGAGTTTTTTTTACAGACTGCGAATAACCAGCTTGCTATTCTTACCTTTTCAACCTTTAGTCTTTGACGAGACATTTTATGCTTAGGATGTCTTATTCCATATGTTGATTAAAATATGTGCCAGTCTGTCAGCGGCATTACTTTTAAAATAAGTCAATCCCTGGTGAGGATCCATGCAACAATCAAAACATGTCACTCAACTCGGGCTTTTTGAGTTGAACTCAAATTCAAAGCTCACCGCAACAGACACTGCAGCGTTTATTACATATTCATCTTCATGTGTTTTATGTGGATACGAGCTTTACTGTTTCAGGCTGTAACTATAAATAGACTCATAACTTTGAAAGTAGGGTCTCCAGACACCACACTTTTCACTTGCAAAAAATATTACATACTTTGAGTGTGATTCGTGTGAGTGGTTCAGTAGATTGAATTTGGCAATTGGCAATAGTTGCGCCTGTGGGAATAAGCTTTGAAAATCTTCTGGTATAATGTTGCTGCAACTGGTGCCCCAAGATCACGGGTGTCAAACTCAGGGCCCGGGGGCCACATCTGGACCACCACGTCATTTTATGTGGAAGGCACTTAGGCAAATCGCGGGTCGGCTTCATGTTTCTTGCTAAAATACTACACTTTCAAATTCTATTCTTTCTTAGTAACATTGAGACATTGTAAGCATTTTTGTTACGGATAGCTGAACGTCTGACTTCAAAAATTAGTTATCACATGATAGTTTATGTGTTAATATTCGGTGATCGTGCATTTATATGCGCTCACAGTCATAATAGTCCTCCGAGGGAAGCCATTACTACGATGTTGCCAACAACAAAAATGAGTTTGTCTCACCTGCGCTAAAGGCCTCAATACAGTAATTGCACCAAGTTACTACATTTGGGTGAGGAATGCATAGAAATAAAAATAAACCTAAATGAAAGACCAACTACAACATTATGACAACTTATAATGATGACATCTTCAACATTCTGCCTTTACAAACATAATGCTCATTTTTGATTGACACACGTCAGGTATTCATCTAAATTAGGGTCTAACTGATTTTTTAGGCCAATTTTTCACAGAAAAAAAATAAAAAATTACAGATGAATCAACCAAATGCATAGATAATGCATAAAATATTTTAATAAAATAAATAAATAATGCATAAAATATTTTAATGAAGAAAATAGATCATGCATCAAATATTTTAATTAAGAAAATACATCATGCATGAAATATTTTAATTAAAAAAATAGATAATGCATAAAATATTTTAATAAAAAAATTGATAATGCATAAAATAGCCCCAAAATGCATTATGTGAATTTTCACTATTTGTGGGCCGGCCTGGTCCCTATTCCCTGCAAATACCTGGAGTCAACTAAAAAATGTATTATTTAAAAACATTTTTTAAATAATTAACTCCCAGAATGCAGTGCTACACAATTCATTTAATTAATGAAGCTATAAGAACATTAATAGTTCTCTTGTTTGTGTTTGTGTTACCAGTAGAACGTATGTCACGTTACCACATTTATGTTTGATGTCTGTTGCTTTGTTTTATTATGTACCATTTTTTGTAAACAAACTGGGACTTTAGGTTGTGTGTAAAATAGTAACATATAGGTCAATTCCTTGCACAACTTGCATTGTTTGTAAAAATTCAGATTTGCTTTGTTTTGAATGGCAGGTCCATAGAATGAACTTATCCCCCCCACCTCTCATTACAGTGTGGCTCACACACTGTCAATTTATTTTCTTTTTTGTAATCTTCAACATTGACAGACATACCTTTCTGGTGCATTAAGGTCTGCTGAGTGTCACTGTTTTTTTTTAAATTATTTTTGAATTACTTGCCAACAGCCGACTTCTGACATCTCTTTTTCTCATCCTTGCTTTCCCAGGCCATCAGTTGCCTGAAGCGTGCTCACTACTTGTCTCCATTTGACTGGAAAGTGTTGTACAACCTGGGGCTGGTGCATCTGACCATGCAGCAGTACGCTTCTGCTTTCCACTTCCTCAGCGCCGCCATCAACCTCAGCCCGCGACTGGGAGAGCTCTACATGCTGCTGGCAGGTACCAGCACTAACGACAAAACATGAAACAATCTAGAGATAGACTGATATGCGTTTTTCAGGGCTGATATCGATTATCGGTAGTCAGGGAGGCCGCTAACCGATATTTGAAGCCGATCTACATTTGCAGAAAAAAAAAGTTGGTGTAAAAAAAATTCATAATAAAATAATAATAAAAACTCCAGCACTTGACTGCTTAAATGCCTTCAAGGACATGTTTATTAAACAGTGTTTGTGATTTGCAACATGTTGAAGGTTTTATGTTTGCCATCAGCTTTTGCACCAAATATAATGTGGCGCTAACTCCGTGATAACTCCCAAATAGCCGCTAAAAAACGGCTATTAGGTTAGCCCAAAAGCTAACCTAATAGCCGCTAATTCGCGAGCTAACAGTTAGCTCGCAGGCTAAGCATTCACCCGCACGCTAACTCCCAAATAGCTGCTAATTCGAGAGCTGTTGGCTCGCAGGCTAACCGTTCACCCACACGCTAACCCCGGGATAACTCCCAAATAGCCGCTAAAAAATGGCTATAAGGTTAGCCCGCGAGCTAACCTAATAGCCATTTATAGCGAGCGAGCTAACCTAATAGCCCATAACTCCAGCACTTGACTGCTTAAATGCCTTCAAGGACATGTTTATGAAACAGCTTTTGTGATTTGCAACATGTTAAAGGTTTTTTGTTTGCCATCAGCTTTTGCACCAACTATAATGTGGCTTCCGCACACTAACTCCCAAATAGCTGCTAATAGCGAGCTAACCGTTAGCGAGTCAACAGCCACTGACTCAGAGCAGACGGAGGAGAAAAGCGCCCGTCAACAATGAAAGTTTTTAATATATCGGCCATCAAAACAAAAAAAGAGGCCGATGCCGGTATTCCTAAAATGCAGAATTTCGGCGCCGATTATCGACCGGGCCGATTATCGGTCTATCCCTAAAACAATCAAACAGGTTCCTGTAAAGTGTGTACCTTTGATGACAGTGGCTTTGACCAACTTGGATGATGTGGAGAATGCCACCAGAGCGTACGAGCAAGCCGTGAATCTGGACCAGTAAGTCATCCTGTCGTCGCTTCTTGCACGTCCAATTAATTCTGCAACCTGAATCCTTTTGTTTCTGTTCTCTGCAGATCAAACCCACTGGTCAACCTGAACTTTGCAATCTTCCTCTACAATCACGCCGACAAGACGGGAGCGCTGAATCAGTACCAGGAAATGGAGAGAAAAGTCAACGTGCTGAGAGACAGCAGTAGCAGCTTGGACTTTGACCCTGAGGTAGCCAAGCTGCTGATGCGGCTGCCTCTAAATGATGTTGAATTGTCTCCCTCCTCGTCACAGCTCATCGAAATGGCTCAGAAGATGGGGTCAGCCCTGCAGGTGACGGAAAGCGTGGTGTGGGTCAAACCGCCCAGGAGCTCCAAGTCCAAAGTCAGCTCGGGAGCAGCCACTCCCAGCCCGGGTGCTCCACTTGGTACTAACCAAGCCCTGGGTCAGGCCATGTCGTCTGCTGCCAGCTACAACAAGAGCGACGCGCAACCAACAAGTACACTTGACCTCTGTAAACTTTTTCTTGATGAGGCTAAAGTCATGTTGCCTTTTTCCATCTAGCAGCTATCAATTGAATTCAATATGTCAAATATGCAAGTCTGCACATAAATAATTGTGAGCTTGCGCATTTTGGCCTCTTAGGGGCAGTGTGGTGCCGTACATCCATGGTTTACACACTTACAATGAGAACAGAAGAAAGTTGCGATTGAATGCTATTAAAATAACTCGTTTTTCACAAATTGGGAAGAATTCGTGCCTTTGAGTCGTGTTATCTTACCTGTGGGAATGTGTCTCCACAGCATTTGTGTGTGAATACTCGTTATTTGAAAGACTGTACCTCCAGAAGTTGAGGCTAGCTTCAAAAGCATTTGAATAGGATCCTCCATTCACTTTACCATTAGCGCTAAGCTAGCGATCTTTTAAATATACAGTGGATGTAATTCTTCTTGTCGTGTGCTTAGGTTTACAGTTAACTCCAACTAGGGGGTCATTAAACAATTTAAAGGACGCTTGAAGGACGCTTAGGGACGGCAGAATTACATTGATTCGCTCCGGGCTTGCGACAAGCAACATGGTGCATTCAGGGTACTTTCACAACGTAGGAAAACTGTAATCACGTCACACCGTTCTGCACATTAATCGTTTTTCTTCGATTATTACGTTCTAAAAATCAAGAGAAGCCAAAACCACGATAATATTTCGATTCATCATCCAGCCCTAAACTGCACGTGATCCTACTTAGAGAAATGATGTGCTTATATGACTGTATCTGTCTTTCTCCAAAGGCCCCACCACATCGCTTGACCCTGACGCAGATGTGGACAGTGTCCCCAGCCCGCCTACCGATCCTCCGGGGTCCCCAGAACTTGCCCAAGCCGAAGACTCCCGACCCAAAACCTCCAAGAGAAAATCAAAGGTAGAGGAATGAGTAATGAGTTCATATGGAGAATCATGAGGGGTAGCTGCATAGTGTGAATGTTTTACTTGACACTCAAATAGGCTACGGTTTTCTTCCACACTCTCACTTGGTGGTCATAAAAAGATCCAAATACAAGCGATTGTTTGATCTTGTTTACAAAAAGTATACTTATTTGTACCTGAGACGATTGAATTTCCTACAGTAGGTTGACGGAACACATGCTGCTAAGATAAATGTCAGTGCTGCAACAATCATTGTACTACAAAATTTGAATAGTTTGACAAATGGAAATGTTTTTGTCAGGTGTAAATAGAGATTTTTTATGTCATGAGTATATATTAAATTCTAGAGTGATGAACTCATTTCTTACACATTGTGCTTATTTCTTCATTCATTCAATAGCTGGTGATGAGTTTGCGACCAATCGCGCGCACTCCTTTATTTTCAACATATTGGGCCCCATTCTCTCAACGGGTGCATCTTCATTTTGGTGCCGGGGCAAGTCTCGTCTACTGTGTTTGGGACCGCCTTGCTGGGTGTTCTGGCAGATGCGGCTGCCGCGCCCCGGGCGCATCTCACAATTTGGTGACAAACTCGAATTTAGACTCGCAAAAAGCAGGTCTAGCTTGTGGCGTAATGAGATTTTGGTGGGTACAGGAAGTAAGATTCGACGCCTTGCGGATGTGTGTAGTGGATGTCATCCTATTTCATTCAAAAATATGGCATTCCATCTGAATCATTATAGAAAAAATTCATTGAACAAATTATTGTCATTTTCATCTTAACTCATTCACTGCCAATGACGGCTATAGGCGTCAAAAATTCATTTGAACTATTTCTATTAGTTTAAAAAAAAATCCCACTTTTGTTAATAAAAGTATGAAAACCTAGAAAAAATATTTTACATTTAGAACAGATATAAAATTTGTGGTTAATCGTGAGTTAACTATTGAAGTCATGCGATTAATTACAATTAAACATTTTAATCGCCTGACGCAATTTAAAAAAGACAAAAAATAAAAGATGATTAAAAATTAGGAGCGTCAGGTGATTAATTTTTTTTTATTGTAATCAATCGCATGACTTCACTAGTTAACTCACGATTAATCACAAATTTTATATGTGTTCTAAATGTAAAATAATATTTTTCTAGGTTTTCATACTCTTGTTAACAAGAGTGGGAATTTTTTTTAAACTAATAGAAATACAATACAATTTCATGCACGGACCCAATTTCTGCTTCCACAATGTGCACATTGGCCACTCTAATTTTGAATGGAAATGAGGGGAGCTGCTTCATTTTTGCCGGGAGTCGGCTGCGTTCCATCCCACAATGTTGCCTTATTCTTTCTGCACGAGTCCAGCAAACGACCAAAAGAAAGAAAACTCCACCTAGAAAGAAAACTCGGTCATAACGATCTCCTTGTTATTTTACAAAAGGAATCTGTCGACAATTCCTCCCTCTCTCACTTTCTGCCCAACCCAATCCTCTTTAAGTGAGGACGTTCACATGCCCACTTGAGTCGCGTCATCCAAAGCGTCAGCTGCCATTCGAGTGGCTCTTCCGTCTTCTTCCACCTGTCACCTCCTCTTCATCACGATTGCCTGTTCACCCGAGTCGATGAGTACTCCTGCTTCGCATCACATCATCCCGGGCAGGATGCCTGTGGCTGACAGGGCCCATCAAAAATGGTGCCATTCTGACCGGCAGCCGCAGAACTGCTCAACCTGTCTGACATATTTCTCTTTTGGAGAGAATCATGTCTCCATATGCATGATATAATGTTCTTCAAATATCTTAATGATCCTGCCTGCTGTCATAAACGAATTATGTTAATGATCACAATCATGTTCGGCCTCTAATTGAGATTTTTTACAGTTACTTTCTGTTTTTTCTTGACTCGATCCTTTCCATTGTCTCATGACAATGTTGCATCCAGATCTGTGCAAAAAAAAGAAAGAAAAAAAAGTGATACACTTACCTAGAAGTAATGATCCATCCTGTGATCATCCAGATGTCAAAAGATCCAAAGATGAAGCAAACTTAAAAGATGTGTGACATACCTAAGTAAGCGAGTGTATGTTTCTCGTAGTCTATATGTCATGCAAGACGTGATCAATCATCTTCCTTAGAACTTATCTAGTGCACAAAAGTCCTTAAATAATTGTTTCATTTATTATGACACTGCTGTGAGAACTTTACTTTCCTCACAGGATAATTAAAGTATCTGCAGTGAATATAAGAAATAAAATAAATAAGTCTACACACCCCTGTTCAAATGCCAGTTTTTTCGTGATATAAAAAAAAATGAGTTAAAAAATATAAAACTTGTACAACTCAAAAGAAATAAAATCTTTTTAGGAGAAAATGCAAAAAATAAACAAGTGAGATAATAGATAATGTGGTAGAGAAAGTATGCACCTATTACACAAGTCAGTACACACCTGCTACCATTTAAAGTGATTCCACTGAACCCCAAGTCAACCCCAGGTGTTCTAGTAGGCTTTTCATGATGTATTTTTTTTCCTAGTAGAAGCATTACAAGTTTTGTGAGACCAACTGCTAAAAGCCCAGTTCTAGATGAAGAAAAGCGGTCCCAATATTGGCACAATGCTGCTCGCACCATGCTTCACCTTTG
Source organism: Leptonotus elevatus (assembly GCF_054856555.1). Taxonomy (NCBI): domain Eukaryota; kingdom Metazoa; phylum Chordata; class Actinopteri; order Syngnathiformes; family Syngnathidae; genus Leptonotus; species Leptonotus elevatus. The sequence continues at coordinate 22,295,016 of NC_141241.1, read as the reverse complement.
AAGCACAACTACAGTGGCTGAAAAGTCCAACCTTGACTTCATCGGACCGCAGCACATTTTTCCATTTTTTGCATTTGGCAGATGTCAAGTTTTTCTTATTTATTGTAAAGGTATGGCTTCCATATTGCCACAACTATCCAGACATAAGATGGCAGCTTGTGCCATGTTTTGTACCCTTGCTCATGCCTTGATTGGGTTTCATGGTATATTTCATGCCATTGATTTTTTTTGGGGGGTACCCTTCCCCTGACTGATACTTTTGAACAATAAGAACCCTCTGATGCTGATAAAGCTCTCAGTAGAACATGGCTTGTGCTAGGACTGGGGGGTCCAATCTGGCCCACGAGGACAGAATACAAACTGCTGTTTTTCACCACAATTAACTGTTATTGCTAATTTTGTCCATGTGAGGGCGCACTGACGATCATTTAAATGACTGAATTTTGGCTGTTACGGTACAGTTGATGCAACAATTTTGCGCTCGTTTTTGTTCAAACATTTCTGAATGCGCTGCAATAACATAAAAACATGGACATGTTTTCAGAATGTTCTTGTAAATATTTGCACACAATAAAAAACTGGACAATTTTGACCTATGTTATTTATACCTTGTTGGGTCAAGGACATACTGGTCCGGCCCACTTAAGATAAAATTTGGTTGAAAGTGGCCCCCGCAGTTTTGGAGTTTGACACCCCTGTGCTAGAAGATGTGACTTCAAAAATGTCAGATGTGAACTTTATTTTTGGTTAACGAGAGGCACTTTAAATGGTGACAGATGTCTACTGTCTCCCATTTAACATTAGCTTTAATTCTGTTCTTGTCATTCTTTTTTTATTCTGAATTAGGAAAAATCCCCAGTTATAAGAGGGTGTGCACACTTGTGCAACCACTTCTTTTTTTTAACTTTTTTTTAGTTGAACAGGTTATGGGCTACATAAATGGTGGAAAAAGTTTGGAGATGATTTATCTTGGTCGTATTTTCCCAAAAGTCACAAAATTCTGGTATTTTTGTCCTGCATATGTTTTTGTTATATTCACTGTATTCATCAACTTCCTGTTCTGTTGTCTGTTCTTTAACATTGTATTTCTTATTTTCCATGCCGATGAAATGTGGTTTCTGTGGTCAGCAGTCAGAACCATGCATGCTTTTGTTGGATCTTGACCAGTTGTGTATGTGTGGGTGTGTTTTTTCAGATCGTTTTTCTAACCACTAATGATGACTGGCATGATGGTTGGTAAAAAAAAATAAAAACAGATTTATTTATTTTTATGTATTTCAGACAGGACCTTCAAAAGACCTTTTAACACAGGACCATTCTAACACAATCAGAATATTTGCAATGAATCTTTGAAGAAGTTCAAAACAGTTACAAGAATGCATCACATCTCATAACATCTCCTCTCGGTCAGAAAAGTGAAACTTGGCCTTATAGCGACGCTTCTAACGATGACCCTGTTGCACTAGATTTATTACCTCCGTAAATATCAGGCTCCAGCTGGGAACGGCCGTTGGGAGCGCCGTCAATTTTCCCAGGGGGCCAATTTGCTATTTCGGTTGTTAATTTTAGCAGCTCATAAAAAGAAAAAGAAAAACCGTGCGTGACTCAGCCCATGTCACATTTGTATGCAAATGAGTGAAAGTTTTGCACATGTAGATGGCGAACAGATGTTTGAATCAGGAGTATGAGCGTTAACTGTCAGATGTATACACTATGAGTGTATGTGAATAAATAGACCGATGTTCGCATCGTTTCATATGCGAACGGAGACATGAGGCGTTTAGCCACCACAATCCAAATGGTGATAAGTGTGACATACTGTCAGAGGTGGCAAATCCAGGTACAGAAAGTTAAAAACCCTGCCACAGTTTGGCTCTGATGCTAGCTAGCTAGCTCCCTAGCATGTAAATGAGCACCATGCTAGCTAGCTAGCTAGCACCTGAGGCTAAAGCCAAACTGTGGCAGGGTTTTTAACTTTCTGGACCTGGATTTGCCAACTCTTCATACTGTATATAAATGACATATCATCTTTTCTATATAATTAAGCGCATCCGATACCCAGAAAGATCCAAGATTCCTGGTCATATCATAAAAGTCAGTTTCCGTCTCGCGGCGGCGGTTATTTGTTTGTAACAAAGACATGTTTATGGCCACGCTTGATGCCAGCATCCAAGTTGTGACTGGGGAGAGCAAATACAGTGAGAAGCAAATTTCCCAGTGGAATGCGTCTGACTCTCTGAGCAGTGCTGGTGGCTGACAGACACACCTGCAACACGGCAGCCCAATGGAAGATGAGATTTGAGAGCGATGATAGTGTTTACAGTAAGGCCGTAAAGCACATGTGCTTGTAACGCAGTCAAGTGTCTGGAGATCTGACCTGATTTGAATCTTCTCGCTTCAAAGGATATAATCAACCCAAACTTGAAGTAGATCTCATTTTATAAACACAAAATGTTTTTTTTTCCTTTTCGACCAATTTCATGGTCAGGTTAAAATTAAAGTGGAACTATAGGGAGAAGATGAGCTAATTAACTAGATAAAACGCTTTTTTTATTCTTGTTTACTGCCTCGCGTACTAAGACTACACTAGCGGAAAACTTCAATAATTTAAGTCTGCTGTGTTCTCCACAATATCAATCTGGGACTGCTCCACGGTGACGTTCTGTACAATATTTCAAGCTGGTTGGACAATGCGGGCATGTTTGTGCGCCTCTCGCTGTTCAACCTTCAACAAGGAAACGGTGAGTAATTCAACGAGAACAGAATTAATTGCAGCGTCCATTCGTCGAGCTTAGGTTTGTTTGTTTTCCCCAGTGTTGGTGCTTCCTGGTTTCATCACAGCTGCATGTCCCGCCCTAAACAACGCCTGATTGGTCCCATAGATATCTAGATGTCTTACGGCGCAGAATCCAACGTCCGCACGGGGCGGCCATCTTGTCACAGGCAGGAAGTCTGGTCTGTTGTATTGACTGTGAGCAAACTCTGTTATCTCGCTTCAAACTTGACGGATTTACACACGGTTTGCTTTCTCACAAACTTTATTAAATTAGTAATAATTCTGGATGGATATTTATTAACTATGTAGATTATTCATTATTAACAAGTATAAACTAAACTGCTCGATAATCAGTTGATTTTTGATAAACTGCTATTTTGAGTTATTATTAAAAACACAGTAATGAATGAGAGAGGCGGAGCGAGGTGACTGTGGCAAGATGGCCGCCCCGTAAGGACGTTCATTGGCCAGCAGCGCAGACGAGACATCTAGTCTTTATAGATATCTATGATTGGTCTGACCTAAAAAATATCGGTTGTGAACGGATCAGCGGGAGCAGTACAAGATGGATTCTCATATAAAAGCGCTTCATTTTGTTTCTTTATTGGAAATTTTTATTTGTTATAGAAAGTCCTCTTACAAATATATATATTTTTTTCCCTTTTATTTTATGTTAAAATATATTGTTAGAATGTTTATGCTCAATCTATGTCAAGTAATTTGTCATTTGATGATGCATGTCTTGTTTGTTTGTGTATAATTGTTCAATAATAAAAAATAATAAAAATTCTCGCTGTGTTTGTGAACAAATACCGCGAGAATTCCGCTTGCTGACAAAATCAGTGTGTTGTTTCATTTCTGCATCATGAAGACGTGTGTCCCTTTTTAAATAGAATAATTTATGATGTTGGGAGAATTTATAGTGTTGCTCTATAAATGTTATTGAGATAGCAATTTTGTCATTCGGTTGTAAAGGAATGGGGCTCGCAACTTTAGCAAAAGTGATCAATTCATAGGCATCATTGTAAAAAAAATTTTTTTATGATTGTCACAAGTTCTGTTATGGGGAAGGTGATTTATTTGTATAATGTGCTGTTTTATAACTGGTTTTAGTGCTGTAATAAAATCATGGCAACACAAAAAAAAGAGGTCATTTGACTTTTTTCAGTTTGGCACATAATAGCAGCTATTCAATATCTTCTAACGTCCTGTTCGTTTGCTTCCCAAAAATGAGGTCAACCTCCCAATGTGGTCACCAAACAAAACATTTAAGCAGCCATAGCAACTCTTGGCAGGACTGCTTACGGTTGCCCTTTAGTACGATAATTCTTTTTATGACTGATTTATACTCGAGCCATTGTTTGTGCTTGAGAGCTGTAGAAGTTGAATTATAGCATAAAGACATGACGCATACTGAGTAGGAGAGAGAGAGACGGGGCCTGATTATTAGCTTTGCACTTCTGCCATATTTCACAGTGCCGCTAATAATGCTTGATGGCAGTGAAGTGAAGGTTGCTGTTTAAAGCAGCGCAGCGACGCATGCAAAACCATCTACTCTTAATCGTCGCATTCTTCGCGAGGAAGCAAAGGAGCAAAGCTTTGCATTTCAATTGAGGCCACTCAATGCTTGTTGCTATTGTTGTTTATCCGCGCACACTGTTTGCTTGTTTGCTCGGAGCCCCCGGCCCCCAAAATTCTCCCCTCTGCTCGTCTGCCGGAGACAGCTCAAAGACCCCCTGCCGGCATCTTAGCAGAGCAGCTTCATCCGACTCGGCTGCCACGGGCGCCGGCGTTGTGTCGTTGGCGCATGCCGCAAGTCACTAAAGTGCATCAAGAAATGAGGGAGCCTTTCATTGGGGTGATGAGAGGATGATGCGGATGTGCTGCACCATTTGCGCGAGAAGATACTTTGCTATCGTGAATTCAAATAGAACATTTCCTTTTTTTCCTTTTCTTTTTTTCAAGCGTACTTGATGTGTTATTTTGATGGGAATTTGTTGACTGTTACATATTTGTGCAACATTTAACTCATTCACTGCCAGCCCAGAAAAAATGTAGCTTTGACGTCTACAGCCGTCAATGGCAGTTAATGATGCTAGGTTGTTTTCCTAACACACTCACGTAAGGAGCACACAAAAAATAGAGTGATGATGATGATGAACCATTTACTTAACTTAAGAGCAGGCTGGGTTACTGATACTCAAGGTTGGGTTCATTATTTTTGATCCAGCAGATTGTGTTGAAGACGGTGGCCATTTTGGACAGTGTACTGAAGTTGATGTAGCATTCTTGCCAAATGGATGGCTTAGCTCAGTGTTTGCTAACATGAATTTGCCAGGAGAGTGTTTAAGGTGTGCTGCAGGAAATTATCAAATTTCACTGAATTGGTCTAAAAATATATTTATAATAATGTGTCTTTGTTTATCTGTCTATGGCATCGATTCATAGGGACAGACACAACAAATTAATGATTTTCTATCAGAGCTAAAAAGCTAAAAGATCCCCGTTTTCTTTTCTTTTGTGAAAATGAAATAAATGTGTATGTAAGTAAATGAAACACTACTCGAATAGTTAAAAACTTTGGAAACTAACAAAACATAACTTACAATTAGTGGTTACAAGGTTAAGAGAAAAGTCAGCATGAATCCCCTTATTTGCTACCATGCTAGCTTTCTGTTTGCCAATAGTTGATAGTACTGACCTATTGGGAGATGCACACACCTCACTGTCTCAATTGCTCTTCTTACTACAGTCTTACTATAGCTAATCCGTGGAATTTTGCATATCTGGACAGTAAGTTGGGGGGGATAAATGACAATTTTAGTTTTAATCATCTTAAAAATCTAAGTCAACATTTTTTTTTTTCAAAATCGTTCCCCAGTGTAATTTACATGTGGATGCACTTTTGTGATATTTTTGTTTGGCGGTGGTGCCATGAGATTTTCCAAACTTAAAATATGTGCCATTGCTTAATAAAGCTATTGTTAACCACTGGCTTAGTGGGTAACGCTGATGACTTTAGACACGTGTTCAAATTGCAGTCCGGGTGGATGGCCTACCTACTAAAAGTGAGTGGGTTCCATCTTGTGTAAAAACTTTGCGTAACATATCATACGAGTGAACAGTGGTGAACTGTGACGGAAACTTGGCTTCTTTTTCTTCATCATCTTCTTCTTAGAAAATGTTGGCGATAAAATGAGTACTGTACTGTATTACTTTTGACCAGAGGGTTACTGCTAACCTGGTAACCCCTTTCTTGGTAACTTTAACTCATCAGTGTGGGTTGTTTCCACCCCTTGTATCAAAATCTTGACCCAACATGCTGGGTCAAATCCTCAACCCAATGTAACCCAGCATTGGCCCAGTCAGCGCCTTTTGGCAGCCAGCATTGGGTTAGCTATTTCACCCAATTTGGGTTACTTTTGACCCAGCAGTTTTAAGAGTGTTGAACAAAGACGGCACATTTGCAAAATGTTTGATAAATTCGAAAGCTCCAAAATGTTATTTGTGCCGAGTGAATGGCTAGCAACCAATCCTGGGTGTAGCCCAGACAAGCGCTATACAAAATGGCCGATAATGTAGCTCTTCTAAATGCAGAACCGACAGAAGGCGAGGGGCTCCCTGCTTGTCACGAAGGCTGACCTGCTTCTGCTGCAGCGGTCCTGCTAACGTGCCTGAGTGCACCCGGATAGCGGCGCGGATCAATACTGCCGACTGACGCTAGATTACTGCAGCGACCACCGAGACACTCCTCGCCGCTCTCTTGAGTAGCTTTCATTTTGCCACAAAGCAGGGGATGCAGCTGGAGAATTAGGAAGTGGGCGAGAGTGGATGGACTCTTGGAGTAAAAGATCACATGTCGTGAAATGTGGGAGACATTTAGATTGGGTATACAAGCAGGTTTTAGTCTCTTAAAGGGGAAGTCAACCCAATTTTGGTATTATGGTATTCTGGTTAATATTGCGTTAGTGAAGCAAAATCCAGCCGTTTTTACCCATCTGAAAGGGCGGCCATTTTGCCACTTGCTGTCGACTAAAGATGACATCAATGTTGCTCAGGTCTCAGGTAACAACCAATTACAGTGCAGTTTCAAAAAACATGTGAGCTGTGAGCTGTGATTGGTCATTGCCTGAGCCGGTGAGCCCTGAGCAACAATAATGTTATCTTCAGTCGACAGCAAGTAGCAAAATGGCCGCCCCCTGAGATGGATAAAAATGGCTGGATTTTGCTTCATAACTAATTTTCTACAAATGTAATATTAATCAGAATGTCATGTTTAGACTAGTGATGTCACATATAACATATTATTGTCAAGAAATGTTTAAGGTTGACTTCCACTTTAAGATAGATGTAATTTTGTTTCTGGCAAGCATGTGAAAACCAGCGCAAGGCACGTGAAAAACATGCAAACTTACAGGGTGAATTGAGCTGAGGTTTGAACCTGGGATCTCTGCACTGTGAGGCAGACATGTCAAACACTTGTTCGCCATGCAGCCATTTTGATTCAACTCATTCACTGCCATAGACGTCAAAAATTCATTTGAACTATTTCTATTAGTTAAACATTTGTTTTCCATTTTTGTTAACAAGAGTATGAAAGCCTAGAATTTTTTTGGGTACATTTAGAACAGATATAACATTTGTGATTAATTGTGAGTTAACTAGTGAAGTCATGCGATTAATTACGATTACAAATTTTAATCACCTGATGCCCCTCATTTTTAATAATATTTTCTTTAAAAAAAAAAAAAAAAATCTTTTCTTTCTTTTTTTAAGAAAAGATTATTAAAAATTAGGGGCGTCAAAAATTTTAATCGTAATTAATCGCATGACTGCATTCACGATTAATCAATTTTTTTATATCTGTTCTAAAACAATAAAAAAAAAATCTAGTTATACATACTCTTGTGAACAAAAGTGGGAAAAATGTTAAACTAATAGAAATAGTTCAAATGAATTTTTGACGTCTATAGCCGTCGATGGCAGTGAATGAGTTAATATAGAATGATATTACTCAATGTGTTATATATGGGAAGTTTGAGAGTAAGTGCGTTGTTGCAGCAGCACAAAGAGCAAAGTAAGATTAAGTTTGGGTAAAGTCACATCGCATACTACACATATGTATCGTATCAGCAATGTATAGATTGCATAGATAATTTGTAAGCAGAGCACATCAAAGTAGCAGTGAGCCGCAGGCTCCATTTCAAATGTTTTTGAAGCCAAGTAGCAAGGCCTCCTATGCGGCCACCAATCTTGGCAGAGCTGATAAATCGAGTCTGTAATCAGCCGGCTCGGTTGGACGTGCTCGCTTCTGCGCAGCCTCATCTCAAGTCCTGAAAAACAGCCGGTTGCATGAAGAACGAACACTTAGAAGGAGCGGCACGCCGGATGAAGTGTCTTGGGAAACAAACATGCTCGGCCGGCTGACGTCACCCGTGTGGCAGACTGTCGCCATTACTGTCACATGATCAAATTATAGTTTGAAAAGTAATTACAGGACTTAAATAGAAACAAGTGAGTTCGGCAGTGAGGGGACCTTGAAGAGTGCTCATGGCTGCCATTCGCGTTTGTGTGGGTGGTCCATTGAGGAAAAGGCACACTTGGGAATGTGGAGATGAATGTGCAATCCAAATAAATGGCTTTTTATAATCTTGCAACATAACGAATACAATCGTTGGCACCCCTCGGTTCATGAAAGAAAAACCCGTAGTGGTCACAAAAATAACTTCAAGTAATAATATGGTGTGTACCGCACTAAAAATGGACCAGAGGAAGTTGCTTCAAAAAATATGAAAGAAAATTATGGGTAAGCACCTTACAGGTAAATGCTATAAGACCAACTCCAAGTATGGAAAAAATGGCTTTGAAATACACTTAAATACAAAATAAAAGTATCAATTACTCGGTGAATTGACTGAATAACTGATAGAATTATCAATTTTGAAAATATTCAATAATGACCGCTCTTTGGCACAGTGTTTGTGTACACAATTCTGTAGAGTAAATTTGACTCTATTTAGAGTGGAACCAAATCGACTCAGACTTTAGAGTAATATTGCCTTGTGGGACGTGAGCGATTAAGGGATGGCGACCCAAATGCAGGAGAATAAGGAAGTGAAACAGGAATCAAGTGCACTGCAAGGTACTTTAATGAAACATAGGGGAAAAGGTGAGCAGACAACCATGACTTAATGGGACGTGACTAGAATGGTCGCCATGACTGTAACGAGCGTAACGTGACCTGATTTTTCTTGACTTGCTGTGGAGTGGCTATGACGAAAACGACTTGGCTGTGACGAGGACGACTTGGCTGCAATGAAGACGACTTGACACACGAACACACACACAAAGACTTGACACGAACTTCTACACATAACATAGACAATGCACCACACCGACTGGACAAACACAACAGACTAAGGCCCCGTCCACACAAAAGCCGGTTTCAATGTAACCTCACAAGTTTCTTACCATTTAGGTCGTTCGTCCACACGATGAGCTTGAAACCGATCACTTTTGAAACCGGGCTCCAGAGTGGAAAGATTTCAAAAACGTGCCCCGTACGCATCCGTCTGGACACCATATGCAAGATACTCCTCCAGCGATGACGCAATGGTTGCAGCTCGATGACGACGCATTGTCGCAGATTGATGACGTAGGCGCCAGTTCTCGCGCGAACCGTCAGTCTGTCAACAACAATGGCGGATAGCCGCGTTGTAGTCGCTTTGAGCACCCTCCATAGCTTGCTTATGCTTTTGCAGCAAAATATGTTGCTTCTTCATTCCCACGTTCAACAAGCGGTGTTGTACTTGAATCACCCGCCATTGTCACTTCTCCTGTGTTTGTCTTTTTCATGTTGTCTTCATACATGCAAAGCCATGTTTGTAGATTGCAACAAAGTTAGAAAAAAAAGTGTTTGTCTTCTTCGCGGATTCTTCTTCTTTGCTTTCCATTAACTCCCTGTGGCTGCGCTACAGCGCCACTACAGACTTGGCATATACATTACAGCCGTTAAACGTCTTCTTTTGGACACACGCAAGTCTTGAAATGCTTCTGCGTGTACGAGATTTGTTTGAGGAACAAAGCCGGCTTTGCTTCCGTCTGGACGGGGCCTAAATACACCAACACTAATGAGACACACCTGGGGAAGGGAAGACACATACAGGTGGACGTGATTAGACATAACGAGACAAGGGAAGAAACCAGGAACACATAACATACAAAAACACCAACCACAGACAAAAACAACAAGAACACCCATAACAAACAAAAACCCAACCCCCACAGAATTGAAACATAACCAATATTTACACTTGGAAGAGAGTGAAATAAAGAATTGAAAACAAAACAAAAAACAGTCACCCAAGAGTTGAGGAACAAACTCACGACCTTCATCTTGGGAGAAGCCGATCTACTCCCTGAGCCATGCAGCTCCTGCCGTGTGTGTGTATATCGCTCGTCAGCTGGGATCTGCGCAACTCCGAGAGACCAAAAATGATCTCCTCTTGGATATAAGCAAACAGTAGGAGCGGCATAGCTCAAGGTGGTAGTGTAGCATTCTCCCAAGCTGAAGGTCGTGAGTTCGTTCCTCAACCCTTGAATGACTTTTATTTTATTTTATTTCAATTCTTTATTTTACTCTCTTACAAAGTGTAAACACTATTACTCTAATACGGACTCTATTTGTCTCTAAATAGGGTCAAATTTGCTGTACAGAATTGACTGTGTATGCCGAGGCAGAGTTGATGCAAGCAAGTCGTGAAAACTGCGGCTGGCTCACCGAGAGGCATTGGGGAACTTTCAGTGTTTGTGAAGTGAACTGTGATGGCTGCAGGTGACTCACATGGAGTTTGTATTCATGAATGCTGCAAGTGGTGGCTACAAAGGGGAGTGCCGGTGAGCGGCTTTGGGGCCAAACGCGAGGGCCGCTGAATAATTGACAAGTGCCGGCCGGCTGGGTCATTCCGTTTCCTCCGCTGGGATCGGTGGCTTGACGTCATCCAGGATTCCAGGTGTGTTCATTTTACCGCGTGGCTGCTGCAGCCTGACGCGTGCCGCAAATGGCAAGACTGCACGCAATGCGAGATTGAAAATGTCAACGCTAATCTCTGTGTTTATGTGCATGAGCATGCAGACGTACAAATGAGCAGAGACAAGGGAATATGTGGTGTCAGTCAAACGGGTCATGAATCAGCCTTGACCCGGGTTAATTGCCCCCAGAGAAGCCGTTTCCGTGTTTGATGGTTTGCCAGCGCGGCGGCACAAATAAAGCCTTTTAAAGACAAGCGGCTAACAAATGCCGCCGCCGCTGATGGGAGTGCTGAACTATCAAGCGTAGCATTATGCATCCTCACTGGATCGATGCATCACCAAAGATGTTCCTCAAATTAGCTTTCTTGTTTCTGATGCATGAACGTTCCTACATTTATTCATTGGCTCAGCATGTTTGGATCCAGGATTGGAATCGATGAACACAATAACAAGCAGCTCGATTCAAAGAATTCTCTTTACTTTCCTGATTGTTTTTTTCTTGCTTGCGTGTAAAAATGATGCAGTTCTTGAAATGATTCAGTCGTAATAACCTAAATGAATATGCGTCGTATATTAGTGCGGCTCCAAAGTTCCGAGAGCAGCTGGCAAGCTGCAAAGTCTTACACATATTTCCCACTGGAGTTGGGGACTAGTCTTTCTCATTAGAACACCTCCGACGAGTCACAATGCAAGTGCTGAATCAAAACCGGGCCTTTATAAACAAATCTGTGGTTATAGAGCAGGAGTCGCTAATTGTAGACAAAGAACACAGAACAAACAATATTTTATTGATCATCAGAGTCTGTTTGTTTTGAAAGTCCGGTACCTCGGTCGTGTGATATGATCGTAAAAAACATGTCCAAAATGAGTAAACAATGAATATATTTTTGGGAACCCTGTAAAGCCGGAACTATGAAATATATGAGAGAAAATTCAGATTTTTTGTAAATAAAGTATTTATTGGTCCCTTTTAACTCATTCACTGCCATTGACGGCTATAGACGTCAACAATTAATTTGAACTATTTCTATTAGTTTCAATTGTTGAGTATGAAAACCTAGAAAAAAGATATGTTGTACATATAGAACAGATATAAAATTTGTGATTAATCTTGAGTTTAAATAATTAAGTAATCAAACAAAAAAGAAAATGTTATTTAAAGTTTAGGGGCGTCAGACGATTAATTTTTTTCATTGTAATTAATCGCATGACTTCAATAGTTAACTCACAATTAATCACAAATTTTATATCTGTTCTAAAAGTTTTTCTAGGTTTTCATACTCTTGTTAACAAAAGTGGAAAAAAATGTGAAACTAATAGAAATAGTTCAAATGAATTTTTGACGTCTGTAGCCGTCAATGGCAGTGAATGAGTTAACAAAGAACAAAAACAGAAAACATTAAAAAACAACTTCCACATATCACTTTCGATTTGTGTCATTTGATACATCCGATCACAATAGTTTAATACATTTATAACTGTGAAAATGTAATAATAAACGGACGTATCAAACATATATTTCCAAAAATCAGAAAGAACATTTCCCAATATTAATAGTGTTTCTCCTTTCTCAATTGGGGCGATCTTGCAAGGTAGCTGGTAAAAGCCATCAGCTGGGTGGTACTGCCCTCTAATGGACTATCTATGCAATGCATGTATCAGATCATATACGTCAGGGTTTTAATGGGCACAAATACTATACTCATGAAATAAAAGGGCTCAAAATGTCTTCTATTTAATATGATACGTTTGGCTTCATAGGGTTAAAGGGAAAAGGAGGAATGACAAAACAAAACAAATTTGCATTCGAGTGAAGCCTTACGAATACAAATTTTAATTTTAATTTTTTTTTTTTATTAGGGGCGTCAGGCGATTAATTAAAAAAAATTGTAATTAATCACATGACTTCACTAGTTAACTAATGATTAATCACAAATTTTATATCTGTTCTGAATGTACAATTAAAAAAATCTAGGTTTTCATACTCTTGTTAGCAAAAGTGGGGAAAAAAATTAAACTAATAGAAATAGTTCAAATGAATTTTTGACGTCTATAGCCGTCAATGGCAGTGAATGAGTTAATAATAACAGCCAAACAACTTTAGTCCTTACTGTTTTTGTCATAAAGCACAACATTTTTATATTTATAGTGACTGTTGTTCCTTCGACTTCGGCCGCTCCTCAACACTTGCCTGCCTCTCACATACGCGCAAATCTGCTCGGAAGCAATCTTTGTTTCGACTAAGTAATTTCTCTTAGGAGGAATTACCCACAATTGGTCAAATGGTGTAGTTTGCTGCAATGACCAAAAAAACAGTGCAGGTTCAAATAAGGCGAGTGCTGCAAATCACCCCAAAAAGTACAGAACAGTTATCTGCCTCACAATTGTGGGGTTCTGGGTTCGAATCTCAGCTCCGACCTTCGAGTGGGGTTGTTCTCCCCCATGCTAGTGTGGGTTTTCGCTGATAACGCACACCTTCACCAAACCATACCAAAAATGCTTCTTCCTCAATAAAGGCTTTGCAGTCCTTTTGACGACTAATTACATCGTCTTTCAAAATGACATTCTTGCAACTTTGGAGTTCTCGGTGATACTTGAGAGCGACTGCTGTAAAGTCTTTCTCCAGTCAAAGTTCTTTCTAGTAGTGCCCAGCAGCTTTCCCGCAACGTGGCGACCCGGCTCACTGACACTTTCAAGCTTCCCAGCCTCAGATTTATTCCGTCTCCTATTTTGCCTGAGACTAATTGGAAACCTTGAGCCACGAGGTGTTTCTTTGTGACATTATTCTTTCTGCCCGCCGCCTTTGTTCTCTGTCTTCCCTGAGTGGTCGTCTCCTCTTTCTCCATCAGATAAAAAAATACTGTGTGATAAAACTGTGTGTGTCGCAGCGATATGAGAGAGTCACCTGTGAGGCCAAGTGTGCCCTTCATACTCACTCACTCATCTGCATGCATGCAGATGAGACGAGAGACCGCACGGAAGCTTTATTGGATCAGATGACCTCGACTTTATCTTTCGTACATCATTATGGTGAAGCCAATCTTCATCTGCCTTTTAAATTGAGGGGCGCGCAAGCGCGGACACACGTACGTATCTCCATCTTCATTTATTTCCTCCTCCGCCTCACTCACGTGCACGCAGCACGGAGAAAGGACAGCGAGCCGTGAGGGTTGCGTCCGTGGAGGAGCTCCGTGCTTTACGACATTTAAGCTTGCGCCAATTACCTGACGTGCTGGAGAAAGCGAGTGGAGTCCAGAAAAAGAAAAAAAAAATCCATCAAAAGGAAGCACACCCGTTGGACTTGTAATGAGGCAGCGCCGCTCATCACGTCTCATCACTGTCTGCAAGCAGGAATTAGTCGCAAAGCCCCCCCCCCCCCCCCCGCCTTTGGCTGCCACCCAACTCACTGCGCACCCGACCCCTTTGGCCTCTCCCACCAGTGGTAAGCCCATGGGAAGGGGGACCCACGTTGCCTTTTTGGGCTGTGCCCGGCCCATGTAACCAATTTAAGATCATAAATTGAATTGTTGGCCAACTGTATAAAATTGCTTCAATTGGTAACACACGATTGAATGAAGTTAATCCAAAGTGAATATATTAAGTTTAATTAATTACGAGTTATTTAAATAAATGAATGAATGAATTAATTAATTAATTCATTAATTATGAGTTCTTAAACTTAATCTATTCCAGTGTGTTACCAGTTAGCAATTTTATTAAGTTGTTCAACAATTCAATTTGTAATCTTAAATTGGTTCAACAATTCTCTTTTTAGATACACTAATGAGTCACATGACACTAGGGAGGGAAAATGGCTAACTGTGCTGAATAACGACATTTCCACTTAGGGGTCTACTCACTTTTGTTGCCAGGGGTTTCACTGTCAATGGCTGTATTTTGGGTTCTTTTGAGGGAGCAATAAATTAGCATGTTATATAAATTGAATACTGTCGACTTTTCATTGTGTCAAAGTGTCCTGTGGAGAGATATAATTAAATATTTGCAGAAATGTGAAGGGTGTACTTGATTTAGTGAGATAGTCTACATTGTACCAAATGAATGCACTGCAGTTGTTAGATTACACGAACAAATCTTAACAGTCCAATTTTCTGATAGAGGTAAACATGAAATACTGAGGACAAAAAAATAATGGATTTAAAACAATAGCGAGTGACTCAATTATTTACTTATTTTGGTCATCACAACACTTTTGATGACTGGACGGCGGCATTAAATTGTCACAGGATAGCATTCATTTAAAACATCAACAGTGTTCGATTTGTATTTGTCCCTTTTTGTGCCAGGAAGTGTCTCTTTGTTTTAATCTCAGCTATTTTATTGTTTTCTTCACGTGAATTTTTATCCTTCTCGTTTGTGAGTTCATTTAAATCATTCCTTGCTCCTCTTCTGTCTCCTCGTTTTCCCCTTAGCGGTATAGCGTTGCCAGCCTGACCGCAAGTCATGACTTAGCTATGATGTTCTGGAAATTATTTGCTGACACAATGCTGTATAAAGAATCACATTAAAGCACATAATTACAAATTATTTTATTTTATTTTATTTCGTTTACAGAGAACTCTGCAAATTAGGGTCTGGACAATGGATGGAAAAAGTAAAATTTTCTTTGTGACCGATTCAAGTCATTCTAACTTTAAAGCTTGTTAAGCTTATCCCCACCACATTATTTTTCTAAAATTCCCCCCCGTTCTATTTGTTTTTTTGTTTTTTTTACATTTTTTGACTGATTGAAACTGTTCCAACTTTAAACGGTTCAACTCAACCCTTCCACTAAATATTTTCAAAAGCACACATTTTTAATGTTTTGCCTTTAATTTCCACATCACTTTGTTCATTCCAAACATTCCAACTTCAAACTGTTCACAAAATTCTGCTTTGACCTTGCAAGAGTCAGTGGTCCCATTAAAATTTCGGCGGGAATTTTCTAGTATTTACTATGTTATAAAAGCCCCAATTATAAAATTACCCACTCATAACTGCATGTCTGATGTTTGTAACAAATCAGTCTGTGTCCAAATCTATAAATAATTCAACAAGTTATGATCAGAGGTGTCAAATCCAGGTCCAGAAAATAAACCCCCCGCCACTGTTTGGTGCGTCTACTCATCCGACAGGTAAACAGGGAAATGTAATTTACATGAATTCATCATGTAAAGAATCTTTCCATGACAAATGTTTCACATTTTTATATATTTGACCATGACCAGGTTTGCATTTAGGGCAGAATCTTAAGTACACTGTAAAAAACAACTTGTAAGATTTACTTACTTATTACTTTATACTTACTTATACTTGTTGTCCTGTCTTCTGTGTGAACTTTTGTTTGTAACTTTGTATAGCCACAGCATAGTTTTAGTTTACGAGTGATTTTGTTTTGTTTGTAGATTAGACATCCTCCCTCTTGGAGTGCCTTTAGTTGAACATTTTATAGCCTTTGTTTCCCCCTCCAAACGAGGAGTTTTATGTTTAGTAAATATCTGCCTTGGCGGCAAACTCCTATCTCTGCGCCTGAGTCCTAAATCTGTTTTGCATAAGCAAAAAATCAGAACATCTGTCCAGACATAATGTAAACATATGTCTTTCAATTCCCATGTACGCATAATGCATCTGTCTTTTTATTAAAATAAACCAGTGTAAACATCTGTCTGTCCATTTCTTTGTTTACTTTATACTAGGGGTGGGAATCTTTGAATGTCTCACGATTCGATTCGATTCGATTCCGATTTTTGGGCCTGCGATTCGATTCAGAATCAATTTTTGTTTGGGGCGATTTTTTATTCAAAATAATTTGATTGACAATGATTTTTGCTTCAATCTTTAGATGAGCAATGAATTGTAATGATCTATTCCAGTCTGACTCGCTAATGCTAATTAGCGTGCTACTTTTATCACTCAAAAGAACGGCTCCACACTGCAGAAAAACAACAACTTTTATTGGAATAAATTGATCGTGACTATTTCCTTCTACTCTCTAATGTGGCTACAACTTAACAGTGTATTAGACCGTGTAGAACCACACTGCCCCTAAGTGGCCAAATCGGGTACAACATGAACAGCGCTCCCAATAAAGGCATTCACAGACAATGGCAAGACAGTATAAATTAATTTGAATAAAATAGATTTTGGGACATTTAAAATCGATTCTGAATCGTACTAAATGAGAATACATTTTTTGTCCCACTCCTACTTTATACATACAGCTGTCCACGAGGGAGGGGGGGGGGGAGACCACAATTACACAACAAAATTAAGCTAAAATAGCATGTGTAAAATGTTGAGTTAGCCCGAGCTAATAGCAAAAGGGGTTCCATTATAGTCCTGCCAGCATTGTGTATTGTGTTGCAGGTCACCTCTAAATGCAAAATAGTTTGAGCAGGATGTTTAGTATGTTCATGTGCCCCTCCTGACATCCCATTTTGGGATTACCTGGGGGGTATTACATTGCCATGGACAAGTAACCTCTTTTACCAATCTGTCACCAGCTTTTAATGGATTTCTATTCGCAATGTAATTATCTGGTTAAGCTGTCAGTCAAAATCTGCTCAGACATCACAATGCCCTCAAGGTAAGAAAAGCCGATATTGTCGTGGCAAAACAGAGGCAGGCTTCCAAAAGACTGTTTGTATCAAAGTGCGTTGATATGTTAGACTGTATTTACATGGATTTGGAGTTGGATTGCTGTGATTTATTAAAACCAAGGGTGTCAAAATTAGTGCAAAGTTCAGTCGCAACATGGTAGACACGTCCACATCAAAATTGAGCAGTAATACATTTAATAATAATGCATATATTTGTGGAGACTGGGGTCAAGTTGTATTTTACAATTTTAAAAATGTGCAGAATTTGTCAACTTACCATCTTGCAAATACAATTATGCCATCTAGTGGCAAAAAAAATAACCTCAACACAAATTAATATCACACTCATTTTTTTACAGTACATCTTTTTAACTGTAACTAAATTTGATGAATTATTATAAAATGACTGTATCAATGACTAAAGGCTGCAGCCATATTTCTATTTATCATTTCTCCCCACTTTTATGTTAACAAGAATATGAAAACTTGGAAAAAATATTTTATTGTACATTTTATTGTACATATAGAACAGATATAAAATTTGCCATTAATCGTGAGGTAACTATTGAAATCATGCGATTAATTACGATAAAAAAAATATGAATCGACTGACACCCCTAATTAAAACAAAAGAAATCGAAGCCATTCAAAGGGTGACAAGTAGTAATTGTGCTGTTTGGTGACATGATGTGCACTACACTAAACATGGACCAGAGGAAATGAAAGAAATCTTGACAAGCTTGTGATGTTCCCGTGACTACAATTGCACATATTTTTCAGAAATGTAAGAATCACGGGACTATGGATAATCTGACACAGTACCTGTATATATATTAAAAGTTAGCTAATATGTGGGTTGAACATCATTCTCAAGAACAACTCCTGGTAAAACAAAATGAGCAGTACACGATGGGATCTACATTTGGTTTTCTAGAAAAGGTTCCCGTCCATGAATTCATTATTAATTAGTCATTATTATTTCATGCTCACATTCAAACAACTTCAGGGCCACCATTTTGTATTTTGCGCACGGTACGCCTGATTTGTGGCCACAAATGAGCTTTTACATCTATATCGTGTCCCAATCAAAAGTATTATTATCAATGTCACTCAGATGAAGTCAAATGCAGCCATTTTTGATCACAAAATGCCTCCCACTCACCAAGCACAAGTTAAGTCAATCAATTGAAGAAATGTAATTCAATCGTGGTCCACACCCGATGAGCACGCGACACTCGCAGTGAAGCTACGATGCGCGATCATTCACGGTCCACTGGCCGCATGGACAAAACCACATGTAGTCGGGATGCTCGACTACCTGCAGGGTATTAGTGCAGAACGAACGGCCCGGGGGCCATGAAGTGGGACCGGGATGAAGAGGTGCTGACACTTGACTTCAGCAAGCGCACGTTCAGCGGCTGACGCGCACACACGCATGCATAAACATACGCACGCAAACAGGCTTGCGCCAGGCTTTTAGGGGCTTAGTGGGGAAGCAAATGAGAGGACTGGCCGGGGGTCTCCGGGGACAGCTGAGTATACGTCTTCCCTCCACACCGCCTCGCACCTGTTACCCATCATGTCCGCTACAGCGCACACAATCTCCAACGGGTGAAGCCCAGCACACGGTTGCACGCCCTGGGAATTAGTACACACACACAAACACACGCACACTTTCCACCCGAGTCTTTTTAACATCAACAACTCCATGCAATGAGACATTGTAGTGTAAACATATGTAAATTGCATGAAATGAATGACAATTTTCTATTCTTTTGATTTCTGTGTGTCAGCCCATGGTATTGAAATAAGGCCTGGTTTTGGCACGATACCGATACCTAGTATATGAGATAATAATATATAAATGATTCCAGAAATAAAATTCACGTAGAATAGATGGAGTACGGCTTGCAGGCCACATACGGCCCTTAAAAGTCCTGTAATATTTGTTGTCAAATTGGTTAATTAACCCCTTCAGACTCACGTTTTTTCTGCTGGGCAAAATTTTATTTTGTTGTTGTTGTCGTTGCTTATTTTGACTCTTTTGAACAACATGGATTATTTTGTTTGGGAGGGGGTAACCCCAAAAGGTTGCTATAGTGAAAGCCAGGATAATTTGGCTGAAACTTGTTGAAAACTTGCCAAGCTTATATGCAACATTTTTAACATGAACATCATGCAAATCAGCTTGTGATTGTGATTGGTTAGTTAAGATCCAATCATGAACCAGATGTGTTGACAGCATCCAAATGATGCGTTTTATTGGTTTAGACACGCAAATATGTCATGTCCACTGGAACCATCTACGGGTCTGAAGGTGGAAAATGTATTTATCCAAATGTGTAAATAATTTGGATGTATTTATTTTTTACAATTATTATTTTTTTGCATGTTTGACACTTTTAACAATATACAGTTTCAAATAATTGGTAAATCAGTCATTGTCGAATTAATCATACATAATTAGGGATGGGTTTGGAAAATCGATAAATCAATATCGAATCGAGAGAGCCTGATGTCGATTAATAAAAAACATAAATTGATCATTTGAATATATATTTTCCCCCATAAACTAATGAGAAAATATAAGTTTAAAGGTCAAAATGGTTTTTTTTGTATTTATGCATATTTTGTTTCGTTTGTTTGCTGTTTTCTTGAAATTTACTGTACACAGAAATTTTAAATTAATTTCTCCCCTTTAAAAAAGACCTGACTTATTGCACTTTAAGACAGAATATTTACAATTTAGATTTACAATTATTGAATTACAATTATAAAAACAGTATTTTCACATTATCCTTGCTGATGTCAATGTTTGTGTAACACTTAAGTCATTATAACGTGTTACTTTCCTGAACAAAAATAAACTAAATCATTTGGGTACTTATCATTTCCTTGATATTTAATAAGGGATGTTCCATGAATATATGTAGTATATATTAATTGATAATGGATCGAATTGAATAAAAAAAAAATAGTTTTTTAATCAAATTTAATTCTTGTGAATCAAAATCAAATCGATTCAGGAAAATAGTATCGATACCCAATTAGAGTTGAAAATGAATGAATGAATGAAGTATTTTAAAGCTAAATATTATACATTTGTACTTCATTGTTTCTCATCTACGAGTGAACTGGCCCATGCGTCCATTTAAAAAGTCAAATCATGCCCGTGAGTACAGGAGTTTGCATCTGGTTGAGATGCTGCATATTTCATCAGATTGTATAAGCAACAGAACGTCCTTTTGCGAGGTGAAGATGTAAACATCACGATTTAGCCTGGAACTTTTCTGACAGCAAAAGTGAAATATACTTTTTTCAGTTTCTTGTAGCTTTCATCTAAGAAACCCATCCCGCGCTGTCGAGAAGTTGATTGGCTTCATTTTGCATAGTTCCTAGAAACAACAAGCCAATAAGTCATTTCCTGACAAGCGTTTGTATTTGCAGTCAAAAGTTGGAGTCGTGTCGTTGATTTATTGTTTTAATGAAAACACAGGGTGACGTTTGTGTGTAAGTGTGGTGTTCGCGTGCTGTTCTTTATGCGAATTGTGAGAGAAGTGAAGCAGGGAGACCTTGAGAGCTCTCCGGGGACTATAGGAGACTCAAGTAAACATCAGTCAGGCAGTTGAAGCTGAAGCAAGGACACACACACGTCAATTGAGAGCCAATAACAGCTTATGTTGCACACCGTGACATAAAATGTGCGGCTATGTAGCCGAGAAAGAGCGACAATGGAAGAAAAGCGTCAAACGTTCAAATTTCACAATGTACTCTTGTATGTCATGCTCACAGATTCACAGACTCCCATGAACCTCACACATTCTTTCCGTTAAATGATTTCTCAATAAACACACCTTGTACAGCACATACTAGGAGTGTGCCCAAAAAATCGATTCTTATAAGAATCACGATTCTCATTTAGTACGATTCAAAATCGATTTTAAATGTCCCATAATCGATTTTATTTAAATTATTTTATACTGCCTTGCCTTTGTCTGTGTGTGCCTTTATTTGGAGCACTGTTCATGTTGTACCTGGTTTGGCCACTGAGGGGCAGTGTGGTTCCACGCGGTCTAATATACTGTTAAGTTGTAGCCACATTAGAGAGTAAAAGGAAAAAGTCACAGTCAAGTTATTCCAATAAAAGTTGTTTTTTTTGCAGCGTGGAGCTGTTCTTTTGAGTGATAAAAGTGCCGCGAGTAGCGCGCTAATTAGCATTAGCGAGTCAGACTGGAGTAGATCATTACGATTCCTTGCACATCTATAGAGTGAAGCAAATCATTGTCAATCAAATCATTTTGAATCAAAAATCGTTCTTAATCAAAAATCGATTCTGAATCGAATTGAAGACCCAAAAATCGGAATCAAATCGACTCGTGAGACATTCAAAGATTCCCACCCCTAGCACATACAATTGCGTCTTATTTTACAGCTTATATTATTTGGTAAATTAATGATATTGCTAAAAGCAGCATGATGGTTTAATGGTGAGCCGAGAGAGAAGTTGCCAAAAACTACAAATATTGTGACATATCCTGTATTTAGCAATGACATTTCGGAGCAGTTCAATGATCTCATGGCTGACTTGGAGTCAGTCACAAGCAGGAGTCATGCTGTCTCACTTATAACTAAACTGCTGGACAATCCCAGAGCAGTTTTTTGGGTGTGCTGCAAAAAGGTTTAAACGTAAATCTTATACTTTATGAAAGATGTGCAATATGTTAAAGTGAGCACTTCTTAGTATGTAGTAGATATTCTTTTTTCTGCCATTAACATTGACACATTTTATTGTTCAACAAAAAGAATGGAACACCAATGTTTTTGCACTGTCAACCAAGATAGCATTTAGCGTTAGCTAAAGTAATAACCGCCCAACTCCCGAACGAAGATTGACAAGAGATTATATTTGGTGAGAAATTAATGTATATCTACGACGGCGTATTAGGGACACGTATAAATATATATATTTTTTAGAGAGCGGGGTTCCATTTTCCAAATAAGGAGATAGTAATTGCGTTATCAGAGATGAACCATATGATGTTAAGCATTCATTCCACACCCGGACGATCAAGCAATTAAGTTGATTTGTTAAAATGTATATTTACTTGTATTTATGTTTCCAAAATTATTATTTACACATTCATACATTTTGGTATTTTTTTGTACAAGTAGCTAAGTTGATGTGTCGAATCTGCTGCTCTCCGCCATTCACTTGCATTTACCTATCGTATGCTAGCATCTGATTGGATAGCGCTAGTCAGCTGATAGGGGATCAGGAAGTGTTGTCGCTCTGGCTGCGGTGTATGACGAGTAAAGTTTAAATTTAAGAATGAATCCGTCTCTATCCTGTCTTTTCATTTTATAAACAGTGTCCCATTAACCACCAACGAATCCTCGCATGATTAGACTATAACTACGCTATGTGTATTTCTGAGTTTTTTTTATCGCAAATCTGCCACTTTATAAAGAGAAAAAACTCATAAATTTGCGAGTATTTTTCTAATACGCCGTCGTATATCTTTGATTTTCACCATCATTGTAGCCTCCCAAGTTTTTTATTTTGAAAATCTGGTTACCCTACCCCAAGCAGTCTAGAAGTTGAATGGAACATTACCCACATTTTATTAGCCTTACTGCAAAAAAATATGAATTATCATTGTTCTGGATTTCTTCCAATGCAGTTCCAGTTGCTTGCACAAACAATATTTGAACATAAGGTCCGGAAGGATCTTTAAATTATGAATGCACGCTGTTATCCTTTCTTCTCTTCTTGGCTACAGATTCCACGAAATGATTCCCCACAAGGCCATAGCTCCGTCGATTCCATTGCCAGCAGCCCTGAGGCCAGTTTAGCCTGCAAGCAGAGATGCACCTGAACAACATTAAGCTGGGATTGCGGCACTCGAGCTCACTAAATCTCTGTCCACTCAACAGGTATTAAAACCTAAGCAGTGAAGCGCCACACAGGAGGCTGCTCGTACCCCCCCCCCCCCCCCCCCCCCACCGATCAGCCTTTACTGCAGCATCATTGCTGCCCACAGTCGTGCAAAAGGCTCGTTCGTCAGCGAGCAAATGACTGCAATGGTGACTGTCAAGGGAACAGCACGTCAATACAACTTGTCTTTCAGGCTCCGGTTTCTTTCTTTACTTTCCTTCCTTCTCGTAAACATGTCTTCGCTTGTTTGTGTGCGCTGTGGATGTCGTTAGGTGAGCAAGGGCATGGAGTGATTGGGAATGACTTCATTTATGCGCCAGAGACCAAAGTAGGGTCCGCGTTGTGTATGGCTTTGATTATAAAACAATTTGTTTCCAAATGTCCCATGGTTCATTGCGAAGCCGCGCAAACATCCTGTCATATTTCAAACAATTGCGCGTCTGTTTGCCCTCTCGCAGATGTCCAAATGACTTCTACCTCCTGATTATAGGAACACAATATATCTCTGACAACTAAATTACACTCGCATATGTTTGTTTACATGCGCAAGCTGTGATTGATTTGTTTGTTAATTGTTTTTACCACCCGAGGCAGAGTTTGATAATGTGGCTTTGTGGGACCCTAAAAAGCATTAAGATTATTTCTTTATGTGGACATTTTTTTCTCCACATGCTTTTTGTCACTGAGTTTACACAATGCTGTTTTTAACTCATTCATTGCCATTGACGGCTATAGACGTAAAAAATTCATGTGAACTATTTCTATTAGTTTCATATTTTTTTTCATTTCATTAAATTTTTTATGAAAACCTATAAAAAATGTTATTGTACATTTATAACAGATACAAAATTCGTGATTAATCGTGAGTCAACTATTGAAGTCATGCGATTAATTACGAATACACATTTTTATTGTCTGACGGCCCTTATTTTTAACTATTTTTATTAGTTTAACATTTTTCCCACTTTTGTTAACAAGAGTATGAAAACCTAGAATTTTTTTAATTGTACATTTAAAACAGATATAAAACGTGTGATTAATTGTGAGTTAACTAGTGAAGTAATTCGATGAATTATGATTAAAAAAAATTATTCGAATGACGCCCCAAATTTGTAATAATGTTTTCTTTCTTTATTTAATTCATTCATTGCCATTGACGGCTATAGACGTCAAAAATTCATTTGAACTATTTTTATTAGTTTAACATTTTTTCCCACTTTTGTTAACAAGAGTATGAAAACCTATATATTTTTTATATTGTACATTTAAAACAGATTTCAAATGTGTGATTAATTGTGAGTTAACTAGTGAAGTCATGCGATTAATTGTGAGTTAACTAGTGAAGTCATGCGATTAATTATGATTACAAATTTTAATCGCCTGACGCCACAAATTTGTAATAATGTTTTCTTTCTTTTTTTTATTCATTCATTGCCATTGACGGCTATAGATGTCAAAAATTAATTTGAACTATTTCTATTAGTTTAACTTTTTTTCTTCACTTTTGTTGACAAGAATATGAAAACCAAATTTTTTTTTATTGTACATTTAGAACAGATATAAAATTTGTGATTAATCGTGAGTTAACTAGTAAAGTCATGCAATTAGTTACAATTAAAAAATGTAATTGCCTGTCACCCCTAATTTTTAATAATCTTTTTTTTAATGTTTTTAATGAATTTATGGCAGTGAATGAGTTAATAACAAGAAAAGTAGTTTGTGGTTTTGTTGATGTCAACGTTGTCAATTACTGGCCTGGAAATCTAGACTCATCGTTGTACCAGCGAGTGAGTCTGCTCACAGTTGCATCAAGCACATTTCCGAGATGGCCACTTGCCGCCACTTTCATCATAAATCTCGTTCTTTTGGTCATGAGCCACAGCTTGAGACCATGGGTGAGGCTAGAAACGTAGATTGACCGATAAATCTCCATCTTTTGGCACATAGTGGAACTCCTCCATTTGGGGTAGGATCTCATCCCCGACCCGGAGACGGCAATCCACCATTTTCTGACTGTGAACCTCAACCTCAGATTTGGAGATGCTGGTTCTCATCCCAAATGCTTCACACGACTGTGAGTCGCTCCAGTTAGGGTTGGATATCGTGACTTGATGAAGCCAACAGCACCACATCATCCGCAAAAAGCAGAGATGTACACTCATGCTAATCCTTAGCCCATCCATTGTATTTTGCTTTGTTTGTTAGCATTAGGCTAAACGAACTGTCACAAGGCAAGGCTATGAGGATGTTTTAAATACACATGTAATTCTCTTTGTTTTATGCTTAGTTTGGCAGTAAACTACAAAAAGGGATTGTAATAAACAGCTTGAAGTGCCTTTTGTGAAGAATTGTTCACTATCTGTTAAACTGCTGCATGTTGTGAAGTGAGCTGAGTTCAGTGCGCGTATCTCAAATTTTTGCTTGTAACTCGAAGCAAACAATGTCAAAAAACGTGTATGCCGCAGGTCAGTTCGTATCTCAAGGCACCACTGTCAAAAGAAAACAAACATTTAGGTATGACTATAGATCATTGTTGCGTAAAGGTGGCCATTATGTGTCTCCCACCCTCCATTTTGTGGTGTTGCTGTCATTTAGCCAGCAGGATGCGAGGGAGGAGATAATGACTGATGATGTGTGGTGGGAGCAGGTCAAAGCCACAAAGGTCACGTTTCCTCCACATCTCCGTCATCTTCCTTCCCATATACCCCAATACACACACACAAAACATGTCAGTTAATCCTCAAAACAAAGGATTTGAATCTGAGATGCTTGAATTGGAATGAGACCATTTAAAAGCAATGCAATGAAGATATACACTTGTGATAGCATTTCAGTTTGTTGTTATAATATCACGCTATCTATCGATCGAGCGATCTGTCTGTGTCCCAGCATTTCACCTTTCTGAGTTGCAGTTGTCCATACCACTCAGATCATTCTTGCCACATTGGGAACGGGTTTGGAGAGGCAGCTCACCACCTTCCACGCCGCCTCCCCGAGGGCAATTGCCCTGAGCAAGGCGAAGGCTTTGTAATCTGAGCCCAGCAGGTACGTCGACAGCACTGACATGTGCGTATGTGCTTGCGGGCATGCTTGTATGTGCGCTGCATAGCAACCATAGAGAAAATGAGGAAAAACGACAATTTGCTTTCCGTGGATTTTCCACGTGTTTAGACGCTTGTTCTCATATGACAAATAAGGGAAGCAGAGCCACCGATGTAGGTGGTAAACGGGATTACAGGCAACACAAAAACGCACAGGTCTGAATGGTTTGTTTACTATTTTTACTACCTTGTGGGTCAGATAATCAATCTGCCAGTCCTCAAGATTTACAGTTAACACTTTTTTTTTTCGTCAACTTGTCCATTTCCAACTAAAACTGGATCATTTTGGCTTTTCATCTATTTTATATACACAACTAAAGTGTTCTGGAGATATAAACTGTAAACATCTGAAAATGTGCCCAGTATGCAAATGAATGAGTGTCTTCAGGCATTTTATTGCAGCTCTGTGGAAATAGGCATTTAAAAAAAAAAAAGTTGTCATCCGTACAATAAACATTTAAAAAATGTTAAAAAATATATATATATATTTAAAAGCAAAGAAAAAAAAAAGAACCACCTTTACGCAATTGTGAACATACCCATTGGTGGGATACACCCTGGACTGATCACCAGTCGAACACAAGACAGCTTTCTTTTTCATATTATACATCATTTGCATTTCAATTTAGAATGAGTGCACTCTTATTTATGATCCACTCAAATCCAGCCACAGGCTTCCCACTCCTGTGACCAATTGGTAGACAATGAGAAACAAAGTGAAGCATAATTTATGACGCGCCATAAACATAGCAGTCATGCACTGAGAGCACTCAATTTTATTTCCCCGTAGTGTTTAGGGTATATTAGTTTCATTATTCAATTACAAAGCTTCTCTTTCTTTTACTCTTCATATTGTCATTGATGGTGTCGTGGTTCATTTTCACCTAACCTTGATGCAGGCGGCGTGGATTTAATTTCACCTTTGCGGCTGTCTGAATGCTTGTCTGTCTTTGTGTGTCTTGCGATTGACTGGCGACCAGTCCAGGGTGTTGTCTGCCCAAAGTCAGCTGGAATATGCCCCAGTTCCTTGCGACTCACATCAATTGGTTTGGAGCGACACGCTGCTTGGGTCAATTTGACCAAACTTTGGGTTTTGTCTGCATAGGTCGTCATTTTCTCTGAATGACTGAATCTTCTAAACCAAACTTCTTGATTCCACTTTTCCTTCATTGGCCTTGGCAAACACTCAATTTCACGGTATTTGTTGCAAGGTAACTCAATGTGCTTCACAATTTAAAAAAATTAACATTTGAAAGCAAAGTAAATAAATAAAAAGAAGCTGAACTCATTCAAACCCAAACATGTAGAAATAAGTTTCTAAATAATTTGTCCTTCACTCCCAAAAACGTATTTATGCGTTTTTATTTTTTATGCAAGAGCATACAGAAGGCTTTGATGCAGCTTCTGACCTGAAGAGGTCGCTTAAAACAATGGCAGTTGTTTAAAAAAAGAAAAACGGCCAGCGGGTAGCAGCAGAGTAAAAGAGATCAGCCAGGGCCATGTTGCAACAAGCTCTTTATGACAGTGTTTTCAACTGAAATGTGAATAATGATGAAACTTAGCTATATTCTACTGCTAATTGCTGCAAAACAGAAACAGATACAAATATATCTTCTTCTTTTTTTTCCTGAAGAAAGAACAGACTCTAATCTTTCTTTTGGTAGGTTCCATGTTTTTATAGCAATAGAACACAATATTATGTGGGCATTGCAAAATCAGTCAAAATTCAGTAAAACTGCCAGGAGTGAAGGGGGTTACTTCAGTGGGGGAGTTATAGTTTTTAACCTGGATTATAAACGCATTTACACTTGTGGCTGACTTCCGTTGGCAGTTTATTCCATTTGTGTGCAGCATAACAACTAAATTCTGATTCACCATGTTAGCTTTGGACTCTGGCCTCCACTAATTAACCTCAGTCTGTAGACCTCAAAGCACTACTGGATTTATATCCAATTAGCATTTCTTCAAGTCATTTCCACCAACATTAGAGTTAGGAGCTCATCAGATTCGCACATTGTAACAATTCAAATGGTCAAAAACACTCCAGCTTGTTTTGGCTTGGTGTCCATCATTATTATTTTTATTTTTATTTTTATTTATTTTTTATTAAAAAAAATTTTTGTCCATCATTATTAATACACAGATCAATCCACAAAATCCGTGTGTCCCTTTAATACTCAATTACGTGTCCAAAATAACTTTCAGAGTACTTGGTTATAGACAGACACTTGAGTACAGTATTATTTTTTTCTCTTTGCCTTTACTTGCTACTTCTGAATTACGGAAATATATTTCACCTACAACCTCCCTTTTTATCTGTTTGATCTCCATGCTTGAGAGGACCCCAAAACCTCAGATTTCAGACATATTCACTTCCATCAGCTGAATTGTGTCAAAGGTGCCAGAAATTAGCATATTTCCATATTTTTTCTGCGTAGCACTGAGAATTCCCATTCATCATTTCCTGTCTATCACACAGAATGCTCCGCCATTGCCAGCAAGTAAGTCACTGGGAACGTAAAAGCGTCGTGTGACGCTCCACAGGTTGCCGTCATTAGGACAGCGGGGAAGCATGAGCAGAGAAATATCTTGCTGCAATGGAAGGAGAAATATCCTGTCAAGATTCAGGAAAATGAACGCGTTCCCATGTGTGATTGATGGTATTTGCATGTATCAGCACATCGTGAGCCAATGATGGTTTGTGGGCTTCAGGACATAAACACAAACAGCCTTGCAATGCCTTACACAGGCAAGCCAAGGAAAAGTAAGATTTTCAACACGCTTGAACTTGACAGTCTTTTATCACTTTGATCCAGACACCC
Organism: Leptonotus elevatus; assembly: GCF_054856555.1. Taxonomy (NCBI): domain Eukaryota; kingdom Metazoa; phylum Chordata; class Actinopteri; order Syngnathiformes; family Syngnathidae; genus Leptonotus; species Leptonotus elevatus. Next base: position 22,265,755 of record NC_141241.1, on the reverse strand, counting down.
CCTTTTATGACACCTCCATTTCTGATGGCGATGTGTCAGTCCAGTCATTGATTGAAAACGCAGGTAATCCATATGATGTGAAAATCGTTTGATCGGTGCAGCTAGCTTCTTGACATAAATAAAAAGTCTGTGCTGATCCCTAAAGCAAGGACAGCAAACCCCGCAGCTGCCTCCCATTTTGAGCTGGAGCGGCACCCTCTTTTCCAACATGTCATCCTTTTTGAAGGGACTAGGACTGGAAAGTAGAAGAAGATGGAGGTGGAGTGGCTTCCAGACAGTCCTACGGGGTAATTTAAGACAGATTTAGGTGAGCTGTCTCCAAGGCCTTGCCAAATAGAGGTTCATGAAAAAGTAAAGGCCAGCAGCATGGACCTGGGAAAGGAAGTCGTTTTGACAAATTTGCCATAAATACTGCAGTAAGCCCTGAAATATAACAGGCCTCCTAGTGCCTCATTAAGTTGCTTTCGTCATTTTAAGGCATTCATGAAAACTGCTGATGAATTTTACATGGTAATAAAAAACAAAAAAACATTAATAAGAGACATTAGTTAAGCATCTGTTAACTCATTTAAAAATACGTAAAAAAACAGTGTTGATTAGTGTTCTAGCTACGTCGTTCACAAATTCCTGAGTGCAATCTTATCAGGTTACACCGCCATTGTCAAGTGTCATGTTTTACAACCACTACAATGCATTCAAACCCCTATTTTCTTGTATACAATGGGCCCTCTGTGTGGAATTTACCATAGGGCACTCTGCCCCTTAGCTGTAGTGACATGTTGTGCGATGCCTACATCAAGTTAAGGCTCTCGAGCAGCACAAACATGTCACGATGGGTGTATGTTATTTTTGGAAAAAGTAGAGAGCTGAGCAGGGTCATGGCTGCTGCATTGCACCTCATCATTCAGCACCAACAGCCGAGATGAGGGATTGTTTCCATTTGGCTCTTTGCCTTGTCTGGACTTAAAATGCGGATGGACAACCAGATGAGAGACGGCTTTTTCTTAGTTGAATTTTAGATATATATATGGTGCAAAAGTACGTGAACCTCTCACTTAATCAGTTATTGCACCTCCTTATGCAATGAGAACTTCATCCAAACACTTTCTTTAGTGACTCACATCTACTTTGGGGGATTTTTGCCACTCTTCCTTGCAAAATGCAGCCAATCGAGAGAGGTTGCATGGGTGTCTTGCATAAACTGCCCGCTTCAGGTCCCGCCACAGTATTTAGAAATAATTTAAGTCATGATTTTAACTGGGCACATCCAAAACATGAATCTTGTTGTTCTTTAGACATTCCTCGGTTGTATTACTGGAATGCTTTGGATTATTGTCATGTTGCATGATCCATCGTCTACCAGGCTGTAACTTCACAAAGGACGGCTTCAGGTTATGTTCCAGGATTTCACAATATTCCTCTGAATTCATGATTCTATGGACTATGTGGAGTTGTCCAGGTCCTGAGGATGAAAAGCCAGCCCAGAACTTAACATTCTCACCACCCTGCTTCACTGTTGGGAGAAGGTTCTTTTGCTGGTATGCAGCGTTGACTTTTCACCAAACATGACTGTTTTAGTTGTGACCAAACAGTTCAATTTTGGACACATCTGTCCACAGAAGGGACTTCCAAAAAGCTGGTTTGTCCAGGTAATCTCTGGCAAAGTTGAAATGGGCAGCTTTGATCTTTTTTGTGAGCAGAGGCTTTTACCTAGCAATCCTTCCATAAAAGTCTTGTCGATTGACTTTTCTTCTGATTGTTGAAGCATGCACGTACGTGTCCCAGATGCAGCAAAAGAGGTCTGCAAATCCCTTGATGTGACGTTCGAGTTGGCTTTTTACCTGAATTATCATTTTTCTTGTGGTTCTTGCTGATATTTTAGAAGGTTGTCCACTTCTAGGCAGGATTGTAGTAATTTTCAGTGTTCTCTATTTGCAGATGATCTCCTTCACAGTTGAATGATGAAGCTCAATTTTTTAGATGACTTTATAGCTTTCCCCAGACAGATGTGCTGTCACTACCCACTTCCTGAGGTCCCCTGAGATTTCTCTTCCTCTCAGCATGACTGACCTCACCTGTATGGGTTCACCTGGGTAAGACCAAAGTGATGTGGTTTTGTCTCTGTTTCAGTGATGCACAATTTCTTTGCTAAACCTCTCATTTCAGTGGTTAGTTTAGCTACCAATTTGTCCTACCTGATCCTACTTGACTGCTTGTTTTAAGCAATGCAGCTCAGTGTTCACTTACTTTTGCGCCTACATGAATTGACCTAAAACTCTTTTTAATTAAGTTTTGACTACACAATTGATTTAAAAGAAGAAAAAAGAAGAAGAAGAAAAGAACAATGCATTGAAATGCTAAACCTACACCCGTTATTTCATATAAAATGTAATGGTTCAGATTGAACAACAAAATCAGGTTGAAACAATTGGAAAATCCAAATTGCTCAAGAGGTTCACAAACTCTTGAGCATCACTGTATATATGTGTGAGTGTATTCGTTGCTGAGGTCGTTCATTCTGAGAGTAGTGCAGCGTGATCTGGTTTATTTCATCAGTAGTGTGCGTTATCTTGCTCCAGATGGCCTTGCAGCTCACAAAGTGGTTTCACCTGCAAAGCAATCATAAGTCGGTCCTTGGGTACGCAGTCACTGAAAACAATCTGACATGTAACCGGTATGTGTGTTTTTCATCCCACTGCTATTTGCTGCTACATATTTTCCCGTGTTTTCGTCCATATATAATTGACAACACATCATAGGTTTGCCAGGTGCAGTATATTCCACTGCTTATAGTTTAGTTAGGGTGTGTAAATTGAAACAGCAGGAGACATCCCAGAGAGTACGCTACCACCAATCCCCCCCCCCACCCCACACACCCCACACACCCCACACACCCCACAGAGAGCCTCTGCCCCGTGGCAATTGAAAAATCTTCTAACTTTTTTATGTGCTTTGATGCCATCCACTTTGCATTGGCAAACTTAAGGGAGGAGAAAGAAATTGGAAAGAATTGCAAAATATTTCACCAGAAGATCGAAAATTACTCACCAAAGAATGTCATCTAAAAAGTTCCCCAATTTGGGGACTAGTTAGAGATAAGTGAATACTTCACAATTTGAATGATAGAATTAATCCAAATTAATTGACGGAAAGCAGGTAAACTGTGACTTTGCTATCACAAACAAGCGCACAGTTAGAATGTGTGACTGTATGTTGTGAGTCAAGGAAGAATAGGTAGAAATAATGATGAATATTATTTTCATTATCATTACTCAATCATAGACATTGCTTTAATTTCATTTACTCATTGGAAGGCAAAAAGAAGCTTTAGGGCAAGCAAAAGATTAGTGGAGGGAGAAAGAAAGCATAAATGAACACCATTATTTAATGTTTGAAAATATATAAATGTATGCTTCTTTTACATTTTGAGAAAGTGTACAAAAAGCATTATTTACCCACAGTAGACTGCTATACTGATTAGCAAACATTTAGAGTTAAATTGCTGGGGGAAAAAACACACCCCCTTTCTTTTTTTTCCATTTTATTTCAGTATCAAAAATTTAATTTTTGTGTGTCCTGTATTTGTTGAATTGATCTGATTAGATTAGGGATGAGAAATGAGATGAAACCCCTGGCAGCATGCTTATACTGTAGTGCCTGTAGTCACCAGCGTGGTGCCCGCAGGTCATGAGTAACCCGTTGGTCTGTTATAATAGCTCACCAATGATGGCACATTGTGATTTCACCCATTTGCACACACTAATAGATTTGGGAAACAGATTAGCACCAAAAACAACGTCTGCAGATTGTATTCATCATAAGTGACATACAGTAGCAACTGCGGTGCATCTACAAAATGTGAGTAACTAATATAGACACATAACAATTACATAGCACCTACCACAACATCACATTATTTTCATAAGGAACATAGTAACTGCATAAGCATATTATATCCATAACACAATGACCCCCACACCTGGCCCTAAACATAATCATAACATTAATAGCTCTATTCCAGTATTAGTTACATATTTTTTTTTCTAACTAATTTAAAGCAACTGAAAACTCATTTTCCAGCATTCGATTATTAGGTAGTGTGTATAAAGAATAGAACTGAAAATATCTCTGGCATCTTGTTCCCTGATTATTTTTTTTTCAAAGACGATTAAGTATCATAATAATAATATTTTTTCATTTGAATGTTAGTTTACTGGCGTAATGTAACGTCTTCTATTGCTCAATACTGTGCCAATTCTGATCGGCATAATCCTGGTGTCAACACAGGTAACTTGAGATTTGTTTGAGACTTGAAGGTTTTGATTGACTTGCAACTTGTACATATATGACTCACTCCCACCTCTGCCTATTAGCAAGTAGAATGAAAAAGCCAGACAGGAATTTGCAGACGAGTACAGAGACAAACCTCAAAAAGTTTTATAGATGAGATGATGAGAAAAAGCTTAACCTTTGCCAAAGTCATTAAAGGGCTTCATCGGATCCATATCCAAACGTTAACAAATGCTTTGGCTTGCGTGTCTCTTCCGGGACAGGCTTCTTCTTTTCCTTTCGGCTTTCCTATTCAAGGGTCGCCTCCATCTAACCCTGTCCTCTGCACCCTCTGCTCTCACACCAACTTCATGTCCTTCATGCAGCAAGACCAACACTTCCAGAACAGCAAAGGCATTCATCAGGAAAAAGAAGCGCTTTTAGAAAGGTTGCAGACCGGCCAAGTTGATATCCAGAATTCAACACGGTATGTATTGTACCAACTGAACAGGAAACTGAAGCACATAATAAATATACAAAATATATACTGTGATGGTTTGGATAAATCATTTTCTTTATCTGAATAATCCAAATAAGGTTGTAGCATTTTAGTGCCCATTTTACCTCTGCAACTACAACTGCATGTAGTGTACAGTATACTGTACTGTACTGTATCACAATCATCATTGGCGGGCAAGAAAAGTCAGAGCTGCCAAGTCCTTTTTATATACAGTATTTATTTATTTTTGTTTCACACACGTACACACAAGTGGGATTAATGAGTATCATAGATGCTTCTATTTTGAGTGCAGCCTTTATGTGCCACCAAAGTGAACAGGATTCTTTGAAAAATGTGGGCACAAATCCTGCCAACTTTAACGCACATGTAACCACATGCCAAACATTTCATGCTAATGATTGCACTACGCACACGTTCAAAAGGCTTCTTCAGAAAAGCCTGCTTCTCAAAAGCCTCTGTAGTAATCCATGTGGTAATTATTTCTCTACAATATAATCTGGATTTAGCAGAAAATTTATTTCCTTTGTGAAATGACGTTTCTGACATTTTGCTTCCACGGGGCTTTAAATCGAACAATGATGTGCTCAATATTTTTTCCGTTTTTTTGTAAAATACAGTATGTCACAATAGACTTACAGACATCATGTTCTCCTTGTGCTTTTGTGAAATTTCTCCAGTTCCGTTCACAGTCCAGTAGAAGTAGAGTTGTACAGTAAATTAGTGTAGAATTTAAATGATCCATATGTTTGAGTGCAAGTGTGACTGGTTGGTTACCTGTCTCTGTGTGCCAGTCCTTAAATTGATTGGCTACCATTTGAGGGAACATCCCGCCTCTTACCCAGAGTGAGTGACCCTGAAAAGAAGGATTCTATAAAAGTTGAAATGGACTCGATAGTCAAAAATTTCCCACCCCTGCACCAAACAACTCCAGATATAAACGGAAGTTCAAAACAACACACTCCAATTGTCACTAAGCAAGGTTGTCCTGACCAATTACTTATCTGATGGTGTGTGTGGCCCTCAGGAGAAGTGAAGCCCCATTTTACGTTGCCACACTGATGTTTTCACGTTATTTTCTGTCTCCTAGCATAACACACACACTGATAACAGTGTTTTCAGAGAGAAAAATAACAGAAGTTGTCAGTAACAGTGACGACATGGGTATAATGGCTGCCCTCTGGCTTTAGACGCGAGGGGCTTATCAATAGTCCATTCATATAAAAGTCTGTGATTAAAACTGATACCTTCTACCTTACCAGCTCTGAGTGCCAACAATAGTAAATGTTAAGACTTTTCAATACTTCGATCGCACGGTCTGTGTGATTGCAACGTAACGATAGCCATTTAAGGACGCGAGCTGAAGCATGCGGTGTTGCCAGACGCAAATAGAGGAGCAACTTGTTGTGTTGAGTGTTTAAAAAGTCTATCACCACTACAAAAATAACAAGGAGACAGCAATGTAAGGTAACAGTCATCGTAGCTTCTTCAAATAACTTTCTTCTTCTTTGTATTATTGACAGTCTGGATGCTCTGGGTTCTCATGCTGCATCCTACAGGTCAGTCTTGGTACTATAATAATTAGTGAGGCACCGAAATGAAATTAAAGCCGGAAGAATACGGCCGAAATAGGTTGCGGTGACGTAAGCAAAAAAAACAGCGAACGCGGGGGTGAGTGTCCGCCTTTTCTTCTCGCTGGCTTTTCACCGGTCGGTCGCTGTAGCTCCTGGGGTCATTGCGCACACCGGAGGAGAGGGCTGTCGCTAAGAGGATCGAAAAAAGAGAACTGCCGTGTACTGGAGTACAGGTGAGCCACTCTTTCTCCCGCAGCGCCTAACTTTGTTCTTTTTTTTTTATAAGAGCCCCTCGAACGCTTCCACTTTTTTACCGGCATCCCGGTGGCCATGCTAAATACTTTAGCTAATGCTAGCACTATTGCTATCACCAGTTTTAAACACGGAAACTCCAGGAGGCGGCAGACCTGTACAAGACGCTGTGTGTGACTTTGAAGTCTGTTCCTGAAGCCAATTAGCTGGTGTGAACAAATGTATTTATTTATTTGTAAATGTTGGTGAATATGTGAATGTGCCGATTTTAAGTGCGCCGCATCTTGTCTTGCCGTGCCTGCCTGTGCAAACTACATTGGCTATAAGGTGCAATCGCACCGCCAGAAAATGCTCAACCCTCGTTTGGTTTTATTGTACCATTAGCCAACATGTCAGCGGTGTGGGCGCATTTCAATTGACATTGTGCTTGGTTAAAATGCCAGTGCTAAATAAATATTTTATAATAATATACTTTTATTTAATTCTAATAAATGCAATGATAGTAAAAATTGGCATAATTTTTTTCGCCGTTTCGGTTTTCGGCCAAGCATTTTTCATTTTTGGTTTTCGCTTTCGGCCAACCATTTTCATTTCGGTGCATCCCTAATAATAATGTCTCATAGCAATAATATGTCCATGTGAGTGGTCTTCTGTGTTGGTCATCTTAATTAAACAATACACATAAATGGCTCAAATGCTTAATAAGATTGGTTAAATATTGGCATTTGAGGGAACATCTGCAGATCTGAGTTTTCAGAAATGCAGGATCATCTAGCCCAATCCACATAAAAAATAATTGTATTTAGCCCATGCCTCCATAAAGCATCATGAACAGTCACTAACACAGAAATTGATAACAAACACGGATGTAAACCTCTGTAGCACATTGATAATAATTTAAAAAAAATTCATCATTGGGCAACATCTAATTGACTAGCAACATTGACATTATGTGCTAATATGTCAACAGGGGCCTGGGGTCTGAAAGTTTTCAAGAATTAGCATATTATCTATTATGATTCAGGGAGACATGCTTGTGGTCATTAATTGGCTGGAGCTTCTGACTGATCACGCCGCAGAGACGTCAACACAGTGCAAAGTTTCTCTAAGTTCACTTTACTGTTGGCCTGACCTTTCTTTTTCCTCTCAATAATCATGATGAATCATTGTCTGCAAGTTGCGCAAACAAGTGCTGAGCTGCCAACTACGATGACGAATGGACAAGGATTATAGCACGTTATTGGACACTTGTCTGTGGTAGCAATTTAGTTGATCCTGAAGTTCTTATAAATCTTTGCTCAGTCTTTAAAGGGGAAGTCAACACAAAGTTTTTCTTTACAATATGTTCTTTGCAGCCCGACTAGTCAAATGACAGTATTATGATTGATACCGCCTGTTTTCTGAAACTAAGGCATGATTGGTGGTTACCTGAGCCCTGAGCAACAGTGATGTCATTTTCAGTCGACAACAATTTGCTAAATGTTTCTGTGTATACATGTGTCTGTACCATTCTCAATGGGCCATTCAGTTGTTTTGTGAAATCGGCTACACACACACGCACACACACGCACACACACCACTTGGCCATCTCCCGATGCTTGGTCCCACCTGGCAAAGCTGTCAGAGGCATTGCTTGGTGCCTTGGCATGCGGCCGCCATCTTCCTGGCTCAGTTTCCGCTTTTGGAAGGCAATGGTAGCCATGCAGCCAACTGGGCCCTCCACTGATCGTCACCAACGTTCTGGAGGGGGCTGGTGCTTGCCTACCTGTCCAATGGGAACTTGAAATGCACATTTAAGGCACTTCCCTGATTTCTCAAAAGTACTCAATGCACTCACTGTGTTGTTATAGCTACTGTTAGTCTTTATTAGAAATGTTCTGGCATTTTTCATCTATTTTTTACGCCTGTTTGTTTCTTTTTTTGGCTTGTTTTCTCAGGTGATTCTATAGATTGATTAGTTCCCCATCATAAATATACAAAATTATAGGTTGTTGTTTTTTTTTCTCCACTTTTTGGCATTAACTATAATGTTTAGTTTCCTGCAGGTATTTAAATTTTTATTTTTGCCGTTTTTTTGGGATAACCCAGCCATTTTGGCAATGGTTAATTGCAAATTTTTATTTTATTTTATTTTATTTTAAGCCACTATACAGTTGTTAAAAACTTACTGTATGCCAAATCAGAGCTGACAAATCTAATAATAAACCCCAAGTCCAATGAAGTTGGCACACTGTGGAAAACAGAAAAAATTGAAAGACAATACAATGATTTTCATTTTTCAACATGTATTCTGTTGGCGACAGATGAGAATAAATAAAGATAATTAATGTTTGTCATGTTTCGGTTTTGTGGGGTTGGGTTTTTGTTTGATTTTGGGTGTTCATCTTCTTTTTTGTCTGTATTCAGTGTTTTGTTTTGTGTTACCACATCCGTGTGTCTTCCCTTCCCCTGTGTGTCAACCTATCAGTACCCTTAGTCGCTTTTGTCCTCTCCAGGTGTGTCTTGTCAAGTACATCTTACCGTGAAGGCCGTTCGTCCACACGATGGGGCGGTTTCGGAGCTTGAAACCGATCACTTTTGAAACCGGGCTCCAGAGTGGAAAGTTTTCAAAACGCGCCCCGTACGCGTCCGTCTGGACACCATATGCAGGATACTCCTCCAGCGATGACGTAATGGTCGCAGCTCGACGACGACGCGTTAACGCAGATTGATGACGTATGCGCCAATTCTCGCGCGACTGCGCGCAAACCGTCCATCTGTCAACAACAATGGCGGATAGCCGTGTCGTAGTCGTTTTGCGCAGCCTCATAGCTTGCTTATGCTTTTGCAGCAAAATATTTTGCTTCTTCATTCCCACGTTCAACAAGCGGTGTTGTGCTTGAATCACCCGCCATTGTCACTTCTCCTGTGTTCGTCTTTTTCATGTTGTTTTCATACATGCAAAGCCATGTTTGTTCTGTAGATTGCAACAAAGTTAGAAAAAAAAGTGTTTGTCGTCTTTGCTGATTCTTCTTCTACGCTTTCCGTTAACTCTCCGTGGCTGCCCCAGACTTGGCACATACATTACAGCCGTTAAACGTCCTCAGCGTCTTCTTTCGGACACACGCAAAATCTTGAAATGCCTCTGTGTGTGCGAGATTTGTTTTTTTGACGAACAAAGTCGGCTTTGCTTCCGTCTGGACGGGTCCTTAGTCTGTTGTGTCTGACCAGTCAGTGTGGGTGCATTACTGATGTTGCATGTGGAAGGTCGTGTGTCTCGGCTTGTTAGTTCAGCCAAGTCTTATCATAGCCACGTCGTCACAGCCAAGCCATAGCCACAGCCAAGACTCCGTCATAACCACATCCACCGCCCCAGCCAGGTCGTAGCCACAGTCCAAGCCAAATCATAGCCACAGCAAAGCCACTGCCAGCCAAGTCAAGGCAAGTCACTCCCTGTAAGGCAAGTCAGGTCCTGTCACGTCACGCTCGTTCCAGTCCAGTCCCGTCAAGTCTTGTTTTTTCTGCCCACCTGTCAATAAATTAGTCTATGTTTACCTATCACCTCTGTTTGATCACTGAGCCTACTTGCGTTTGGGTCCACATCTCTCACTCCGCCTCAAATCCGTGACAATGTTCAAACTGATAAACATTCCGAGGTTGTTTACCACCGTGTTACGTTACATGACCTCTCCTTTTAACAACACTCAATAAACGTTTGGGAACAGAGTACGGTACACTAATTGTGGAATCTTTGTAGGTGGAATTCTTTCCCATTCTTGCTTGATGTACAACTTGAGTTGCTCAACAGTCCAGGGTCTTTATTGTTGTATTTTGTAAGCTCATAATGTAATTTTCAAGTCCCAACTTCAGTAGAATTGGGGTATGTTTAAGAAATGTAACACCATGCTACTGTTACATCTGAAAAACGTGTGAAATGTTTTTCAAAACAAATTATTTAAACCAGTAAATATTTTTTATTTAAAATCTGAGCATGCCTTCTTTTTTACACTTTAAGTTATTCTGTATTTCAACTATTCGTTAACATATTGTGTAGTGATATTCTATCAAAAACAAATTGAGTTGTAACGTCTGTTTTTTTTGTTTTTTTACTTTTTGGGAAGTTCCATACCTATTCTGTTTTTGTGCTTCACGCCAATAACTAAAGTGCTGTCTCATTTAGATTTCTTAGTGAACTGAGGTAAATAATTGAATATTTGCAGGGCATGAATTACCAAAACTGATCTTAAATATGCATGTGCGTCTGATAGCAGTGCTTTGCAAGTGTGTGCGCTTGTGTTTTGCTGTCAAAAGAAAGATCCAGACCTTGATATGTTTTGATCCAACTTTGTCGGAGTAAGAAACCTCAATACGTCAGAGGAACGGGTGATCCAGCATTTTGCTTTTACAAGTACGCTGTCTTGGGTTTACTCATGCTTTAATTGGCAGTTTTGTCGCAAGTGTCACACAAAGTGTCAGGAGAGTACGCGATACGAGTCCCGAGTGTCAAAGGGAGCTTCTCGAAGCCCCTTTGTGAGTTCCGACAACAGTTGAGGATTGCTTTGCTGCCACTTCACGTACAGTCGGTCGATGCTTTCCACTCAGAAACAGGCCAGCTTCAAAGAAATTGTCATACATTCATTTAGGAAAGTGAAATTGAATTTTGGAGTTTGCAATGTTCTACAAGAATACCCGTGCTGATTTTAAATTTAACAAGAAGGATGTCACTATCCTAATCCTACTTCACAACACAAGGTTACCGACATCATGAAGGTTGATCTTCCCGTCTGGATTTCCTGATTTAATGTTATTGATGTCCAATCAATCAAAATAACCATTACTCTTCTTCTATTCACGTTAATTAAACCCAATTTTATTTTCTCTCTTCACCATATGTTCTCATTTGCATTTTTTATATACTATTAGTCACATACTTGCATCTGTGCAATGGCCTTGACTTGCGTTCAGCAAGTTTCTGTGATGCAATTCCAATATTGTATTTCAGCAGCATCCAATCGACCCGCTGACTTAATATTCTTTTTGCACAACCTCAAGTGTGAAAATATTTCTCTGCTGTATTTCAAAGCCAGTTACTGCTCAATCTCCTGGGAGGATTTGTCACACCGCACATTTATACAGCAGCTGGTGCAGTAAATGTGCTATAATTGCACAGTCACACGTGGTTTTGGGTGTGTTCATAGTATCACACCAAATGAATTCATCAACAGTCACTTGCTGTTGAAGCCCACCTCAATGCTGTTTATGCATATTGTTATCATGCCTGTCCTCTGCCAAAATATGTATTCCACTGATAATGTTGGCTAATTTGAGAAAATGATGGAGCGTTACAATCTGAGTGGCACCTCTGCACTAATAACCATTAATAGGAGGTGTTAGCAGTGCAGATATGCAGGTGCTATCCTGTGAACAAGGAGCCAGTAGAGACAAGCTGTGAGCCGCACTGCTCGCAGATGTGCGACTTCAAGCAAAGCCCTCTCATGACAAACCTAAAACATTTCATTTCTGGTCGTTATTGAAGATGACAATGAAAGAAAGTAGCTCAGCCAAGAAACATAACATGAAAATGAAATGTAAGTTATTTTAGTTCTATAGACTCTTCATCATGTATGTGCATGAACATTTGTGGTGATACACTAAATTGCCAAAAGTATTGGATCAGACCTGCAAATGATTGAATCCAGGAGTCATACTCTGACACGACGGAAGCGTATTGCACTGACTTGAAGGGGATGAGGGGGGTTCTGACAAAAAAAATTTGGGTATGATTTTTTTTTCTTGTTTTTCAGATTTTTTTTTCTGTTTTACTGAATATTGTTTTTTTCTGTCATAAAAAATATTAATTATAATAAAAACTGAAAAATACCGGTACAGAAAAACAGAGTGAAGGAGGGGAGGGGGGCTGTTTTTTTTGTTTTTTGTTTTACCTTTATACAGACTCGCAAATGGAGGAAACTTTCCCGCATACCTCCAACGTACCTTCAGCTATATCACTTACTTGCTCAGTTAAGGTAAATATACGGACATGTCAATCGAACAGCAAGTTTCTACGGAAACATATTGCATGCAGGAATGTGTCCACCATTAGCGAGTCTGCAACAAGTCATTTGGAGGAAAAAAAAAACTCTGAAAAACAGAAGCTGGTGCTGGTTTTTTTTTGTTGCTTTTTTAAATTAATTTCCCCTGTTTTTCTGAATATTTTTTTCTGTTTTCTGAGTAATTTTTCCTCCTGTTTTTCTGAATAATTTTCCAGTTTTTCTGATAATTTTTTTATATGACAGAAAAAATATAAAAATATTCAGAAAAACTGGGTTTTTTTTTTTTAATTACACAAAAAACAAATGGAAATATGTAGTGTGGAATGATTAATCATGGTTTTCTTTCTGTTTTTGGCGACCTGACAACGCTGTGCCAACTGTAGAGATCAATGGAGGAGGGATCATATTGATATGAGCTTATTTTATTTGGATTGGGGGTTCAAATTCTCCTGTCTCAAGTTTGTATGTTCTCCCCATGCTTGTGTGAGTTTTCAATATTTGAAAGAAGTGTAAAAGAAGATATCGATGTCAAACTAAAAGCTGTCTATAAGTAGAAGAAAAGGTTTGAGGCATCACCTATCGTCTGTGATGAAGTCCTGACATCTCTCTCCTAAAGATCACTTTTTTTCAATGGAAATAGTGAAGTCAACAAGCTGTTTTGCTACAAGATATGTGAATGACTACTGGTAATTGGTATGCAGGTTGTTTTCCTCCCCCACTAACCATACTGGGCACCACCACCAACACCTTAATGTTGACCACACCAAGAGAACACACCACCCAAGCATAAACAAAGAGGCTCCACACTCACTACAGTGAAGAAGCCTTTTGGATTAAAGCTGAAATGTCTTCAACAAACAATGATTTGAGATGTGAGTGTTTTGAGTTACGAGCACGGTCTTGAAATGAGTTAAACTCATATCTCAAGACACTGATGTACTGATCAAGCTACATGACAGCAGTTATACAGTAGGGGTCAAAATGAGTGGGAATATTTCCATCTTTAAGCTTGACGAGTCATCAGTCCAATATGTAATGTATGATCATTAGTACTGGAGTGAGTAGCAAGAACATCTCATTGATAAGACAAGGTAACTCTATAACCGTTATTTGTTTTTGAAATTCATCCTGCGTTTGGTTGAAGCTGATGAGCCAGTGAGAGTGAATTTCTCACCACTGGTCTCCCTGATTTAAAATGTTCAATCAGCCGGACAATCCTCTGACATGGGCAGATCCGTGCCAACGAGGCAGGACACACTGTGTAGAGTGAGACCGCAGCAATACACCGACAAAGCCCAGTGAACCAGGCGGATTAAACCTTGAGCAGAAGTGCACACATGGTGTGTGGCCATCTGTTTCACTTCCTCCAGTTTCACCTGAGCCTTGATGATGACTTTCTTTTATTCATTTTTTAAACATGTTTCTTGGAGCTATGAGCAAGGTTGCTGTATTAAACCCAGCAAGGTCTGTACTGCAGAATCCAACACTGCTGAGATACAGTGGATACAGAGCTTTGCCAATGTCTGTGAAATAGCGTTGTTAGCTTGTTTGCACTTTTGCTGTACAGTACAAGCAACGTACAGCTACACACAAAATTGTTACTACCCCTCTGGTAATCAAAGAATAAGAATTATGATATAAGAAAGAAATAATAATAATAATAATGAAAAATGTCTCAACTTTAACCAATGAAATTCAGATATTGCTTTTGAATTGTGGTTCAACAAAATGACTTAAAACTACTCATTACAACAACAACAAAAATCATGAAACAGGCCTGGACATAAATGATCATACCCTTACAAAAGATAAGAATGGAATTTTACCGTAGGGACATGTTAAACTAAGATGTGTCCTCTAATTAGCATAACAGGTGTCTTCAAACTGGTAATCAGTCAATTGGACTATTTGAAGTGTGCATACTACAATAAACATGAACAGAGGACACAAAGGAGAGCGTTGTCTCGATTACAAAGAAAATTATAGACAAGTACATTAAAGGTAAAGACCATCTCTCAGTATAATCCGCAGTTGTGCAAATTTTCAGAGATTTAAGATCTGCGGGAATGTAGCCAACCTCCCTGTACGTTCCCGCAGGACAAAAACTGATGACAAATTGAAGAGACAGCTAATACGAATGTTAACAAAAGAGCCCCGAACAACCTTCAGAGAAGTTGAAGGTGAGCTTCAAGGTCAAGGTACATCAGTGTCAGATTGCACCATCCTTTGTCCTTTGAGCCAAAGCGGACTTGATAGGAGACGATCAACTAGGAAGTCGCTGTTAAAAAATAAATCATGAAAAAAAATGGCAAACTGCATGTTGACAAGCCACAAAGATTCTGGGAGAATATCCCATATAATATGGACATTGGAACTTTCTTGACAGCTCTATGTTCACATAGACGTTCCCATTGTGAAATATGGAGGAGGTATGTATACGTGTTTATACGTTATGTTCTGACTGCATAATGTCTAAAAACACCCTTCGAATGATGCCTGGTAATGCAGAGCAACACATAAACTACACCAAGGCTAATGTGTCAAGTAGATATACAGTATATCATCCATATTCAAAATAATCCTTAAAAGCCAACCTCGACGTTACAGTCCTTATAAATGTAATACAGTGCTTACAATTGCAATGGATTTACTTCATGATTGATACCCAATTAGAAAATAAGGACTAAATAACCATCAATCACTGCTGAAAGCAACCCTAGTAACTAATGTGACAACATGCAGGGTCCTCCTCTGGGGGGATGTTTTACAGACATAATGAGTTTGAAAACATTGGGGTAAACAAATCGACTTTTTTTTCCCAGCAGACCTAATTACAGAGCAGGGATAAATAACAATTGGAGAGGATGCAGGCACGCAAGGGTAGTACGTGGTAATGGGTCATGGGGAGTTAATGCCTTATATTTCTGATATGTTGCTATGGCATCTTGTGTTGTGTGTTGAGGTTGCCTGACAATGTTAAGGGTTGTTTTAGTTTTAATCCCAACATCGGTTTGTAAACCATAGATGGAGAAAAATGGTGCCGTTAAGTACACATTGATACATCAACTAGGGATTTTAGGTACAGTTCATATGGAAATAATGATTTTGCATGTGTATTTTAACCTTAGCCGATGATGTAGGATGACCTTGTTACTTAAACTTTGACCTAGGGCATGGGTGTGCAAACTACAACTGTGGACCACATTTGTTGTTGTCTTTTTTTTAATGCCTTTGTGTTTGAAAGGTGCTGTGTAAATAAAGGTTTGAGTGATTTAACGTGATTCTGCTGCTGCACAGTGCAGGGTCGGCGCTATTCTATTGGGATATGGGGCATCGGGCCAACCAAAAATCCTTAAAAATAAATAGATATATAAATAAATAATCCTTGACATTTTGCTAGCCATATTTGAAGCATATATATACAGTACAGTATATAAAAACCAAATATAGTATCTTTCTTCACTGTATATTTACCTACAATGATGGATCGTTGAGCATGTTAAATAATTAAAGGTAAAGAATGTGCATCCAAAAGTTTCCAGTATGCAGCCCTGGAAGAGACCTTGGGGCTCAGGTCAAAGACACCATCAAAGCTAATCAGCTACAGTACACTGTGTGCACCAGGATACAATCAGATGTAAATTGCAGGAAATTATGGTTTGATTGTGGTTTGACCTGGAGGAAAGACTCTGCTCAAAGCTTCAAGCTGCTTGTGTCTTTGTGTGTTTCTGTGTTTCATACTCTGTGGGATTTAAAAAATAAAATAAAAATACAAATCTTGGTCATTTGAGTCTTCATATAAATATAAGTATAGAAATAATGACTGATTTGGGAAGACTTTCGCAAAATATTTCTATATGACATATGAGCTGATGTGGTTTGTTAAAAATGTATTTTTGATCTAGTTACTAGTTAAACTTTGATCTTAGATGCTCCCTTAAATCCCTGTCAACCGCAGTGACGTGTAGTGAGGTTCATGGCTGGCGGAGCACTAACATTAAAGTTCAATTTACAAATTTACGAGACAAACATAATGCTGCAGTTTATTGGACATAAATTGACATTTAAAAAACAATTATATGTATGTGTGTGTGTGTGTGTGTGTTGGTATATATATATATATATATATATATATATATATATATATATATATATATACATACATCTTCAAGCTCTAATATATATATATATATATATATATATATATATATATATGTATATATATATATATATATATGTATATATATATATATATATGTATATATATATATATATATATATATATATGTATATATATATATATATATATATAGAGCAACAGCCAATCGCAGGGCACACAGAGACAAACAACCATCCACACTCACAATCACACCTATGGACAATTTGGAGTGTTCAATTAACCTGACATGCATGTTTTTGGAATGTGGGAGGAAACCGGAGTACCCAGAGGAAACCCACGCAAGCACGGGGAGAACATGCAAACTCCACCCAGGAAGGCTGAAGCCTGGACTCAATCTCTTGTCCTCTGCACTGGGAGGCGGGCATGCCAACCAGTTAGCCACCGTGCCGCCTGAAGATTGACATATTGTTTTGAAAATATCATCCATCCATCCGTCCCCCCCCCGCCCCATGCAAAACACTGGGAAGTATGCATGGTGATTTCTTCACATTATTCAACATTTTTTGACATCCTGTTTTCGTGCGTTTTATGAGCTGGAAGCCCAAATAATGTAAAAATAAACAAATAAATACTTGAAATCACGGGTAGTAGCGGGTCCTGACTGTATAATCTATGAAAAGTTTCACTTTTTGAATGGAATTACGGAAATTATTCAACTTTTTTAGGATATTCAAATTTTTGACGAGCATATACAACCCCCCCCCCCCCCTCCCACACACACACACACACACAATTTTATAATTAACATTCAAGAAACGCAACTCTCACCACAGTGCATTCCTCTTCCGGCACCCTGCGTAGGGTCAATGATGTGGGTGCTGTTTCATTCATAATTTAACCATGTACAGTAGAGCTGGCCATTACAGGTATGTATATTTGTTTAGACTGTTACAGTACATCTGCCAAGAAGAAAAGCACCAACATGTACTTTTGTCTTCTTATACACCCCCTTGAGTGAGGCAGATTTATACCTGCCTCACCTTGTGCTTTTGGTCTGCAGTTTCAAGTGATCAGCCAAACGAATTACTGTATGTAACACAACAAAACTAGAGTCCATATTGCAATTGTCAGAAGTGAAAGCATTACATTGGAGACATGAAGAGAGACAGAAACAGGCACATGCCAGTACAACACTCCTCAACAAGTTTGTGAGGGATTTGCATCATTTGAAGTGAGCCTCACTTCACATCTTGCCCATGTAGGAAACACACAAATCTAACAATTCTGACTTTGAAATCATGGTCATTAAAATAAGATTATATTTATTTGACCCAGATAGGGGAAATATGCAAATTGGACAAAATTTTATTTCATGTATTTTTTTCCCACTTTTCATGGCGTGGGTGAGGCCCTTTCTCCCGTCACCGCACATCCTCGGTCAACCTCCACCACCCAAAACAAAAAAGCTGAGTAGTTATCTACCTACCCACTGTATCGCCGCCAAGTTTAAAGCTGATCTAATGAATTGACATGTTGTCCTTGACATGGCGAAAATGTAAAGCGTTTCAGATAATGCATGAGTGTGAAAGGTTAAAACCAAAAGAAAAAGTACCCAAAGTAATATTTATATTTGTATGCATTTACTCAGTGTCAGCCCCCAAAAAAGCATGTCAGCCAAACATTCATGTTTGAATGTGGGAGGAAGCTGAATTACGCAGAGAAAACCCACACGAGCAGTGAAAGAACCTGCAAACTCCACATGGAGCCAAGAACCTCAGAGCTGCGTGGCAGATGTGCTAAGCCATATTCCACCATGCACAGCGAAACTATGAACAGGAAATACTGTTCTATCTGTACACAGTAATGACAGTTAGTTACCATTCAATGATATTTTGTAGGGATGGGCAAATACAGATACTAGGTAACGGGCCGATACCTGGCCTTATTTCAAACTTGAGGCCATTTTAACGATCAGGAACTTGAAATTAGAATAGAAAGTTGCAATTAGTTTCATGCTATTTAAGGGAAAGTGCTAAATTGGGATATTTGGTGTTTCTTTGAAATTCTGTCATTGTTTTTGTTATGTATCAAAAATACTGGTGGTATCAGTACATGGTATCGGTATCGGTGACTACTCAAAATTTGAATACTCGTACTGATATTGGTCTGAAAACAGGTTGTATTATGTTTTGTTATGTTTTTATGGTGATTTCATCTAACAAGGTTGAATTCATGCTAAAATACAACCTACTAATTTATGACTAATGTTTTGTGTTATGTCTTTAACTGAGTCTGTCACTGTCAGGTTCACATACTGTATGTTGTGTTGCTCAAAAGTGGTCCCGATGATATGTAATAATGTGTACATTCCATTTCACGTTAATTTGATTTACTGAACAGTATGGAAGTCTTGTTTTTTTCATTTCAAAACGTAATACCAAATGTGTCTGAGTCAGGACAGGAAATTCCAGTGAGGTTTTATTGCACCCAAAACTTTGCTTTTTACTCTTCATGTTGTAAGTACCTAGAATTCACCATATAATTTCCAAAATGTGTAATTATCTCATCATCAGTCCTTGTCTTAATCACACATGCCATAACTCATGGAACCAAAAATAATCCAAAATGCTAAACACAGCAAAGCAGGATCTGGCAGTAACTGCCGTAACCCTTGACATTCTCACTTTGGTCAGAAAATCCACCTTGTGTATGAATCCGAGGGTAAGAGGAGAAAAAAAAATCCCTAAACTGAACGTTCCCTTCACAGTAATCGTTTCAATCTGTTCTGCCAGAAAGATTGTGGTATTATGCTTACCTGTTGGAGGGCCCTGTTCTCGTCGTCCTTCCCTGTCACATGGCATCCCCATTTCCCATTATAGCAAAATGGCATTTTCCATTTCATTGTCAGACTGGACCACATATACTCAATGTGCCCCGACCACCGGTCACCTCCCATGATCATCCATCTTGAACAAACCATTACACAGCAACCCTGTGGCCACAAATTCACGCTTAACTGCAAGATGGGGGAATAACAGAAAATATGCGAGTAAAATTGGCCATAGACCATCACAATGAAACACTTGTGAGACCCTCTACATTTGTGTCAGGTCAAAAAGAATGCTTTCTTTGACCCCGTAAAAAAAAAAAAAATGCACGGAACATTAGGTGCTACTTCACGTTTTCGATTTACTGCAGATCTCCTGGCAATTTTTAAGGATTTGCAGTCCATGTTGATAGATAGAGTCCGTGTAAAGTGGCCATGGCAATTCCAGAAACAACAGTCAACCTCCTCTGTCAGGAAGAAGGCCCTTAACCACAAAAGCTGAGGCTGAAGAGGAAGGTGGGAGTTGAGCCAGAGGGAAGGCAGCCTGCGGTTGCACATCTTTGGAAAGTCTCACGTGTTGTCGACGCAGCCCCTTAGTGACTTCAACTCATCTGAAAGATGCTCATTATGAGCGATAGAAAGCCACCCTTTCATAGTAACATGAACTGCAAACAAACCAAGCCCATCTGGAGCGGCAGCGGGCACACCGAGTTGTCAAAATAGGAATGAAAAACTGATTGGGGTTGGAAGTTGGAACAACACTGTACAAGTCATAACATACACCAGCCTTCATCACAACAGCAGCAGGATGTTTAGTATTTGAATGTATCAACAGGGTTTTCCAAAAATTTGCAAATATTTACTCATAAAGCAAGGGAAAATGCAGGGGACTCCACAGTTGGTCTCTTTAAACATATTTAAATGCCAGTAACTCAAAGCAGCCAGCATGGCAAATTCCACACTGCATAGAGTATTCGTTTTGAAGCCCATGTTTATACAGCGCCATTTATAAGGCCAGTGTCTACACGCAGAGAGCTCCTGCTGAGATGATAAGGAAGCGTCTGCCTTCTCAAGATGAAGTCTAACAGAGAAGGCGGGGGAAGTGGGCAGTGGGCATTATCAAGCATCGTGAGATTTATTTTGGAAGCCAATTTTGACAAATTATACATTTCTTTTTCCCATCGTCACACTTGTAAATGCCTTTGCGCTTTCATGATTACGCTCAAATGTACATATATGGCCTTGGAGTGCAGGGTCTGTTCTTTGCCATATTGAGCAAATGAGCCAGAGAAAGAATCACTCACGTCTGGCTGTGAAATATGCACAGAAGTGGGTCTGTTGTGGTGTGAAAAGATTTGGCCAACCAAAAACTCTTGGGCTTAATAGCTTTGACTAGATATTCATTAAAAGCCACTGACATTTCAAGCACACCACTAAACTACTGTCACCGCCAAGCTGCCAAGGAGTTATCTGTCTTTCTTATACAAAAGAATGGTTGTCGCATTGGCCCAATCTCTAAGACATTATGGATTTTAAAGAGCATTTGGACATTAAAGAATATCAAATTAATCCTCCTTGAAAAGTCAGGAAGAAATAAAAAGTTTGATCTTTGTTTCATACGTTAAACAGCCTTACAAATCTTGTATTCGGACACTGTAAAGTTGGGTAAACGTGTGTAAAAATGTGTCCAAAGGAATTTGGTCTGATGTGTTTTCGTGTGGTGTGGGGTGTGTTAGGTCAATATTTATTTTGTAGACAAAACCACACCACCCGAGACTGAGGCATTATCGAGACTAGAGAGTATTGACACTGAGACAGGATCAATACTTTTGGAGGTCGAGAGTGAGACAAGACAAAGACTTTAGAAGGTCGAGATTGAGAAAGACCAAGACTTTTGGAGGTCGAGACTAAGGCCCCATCCACACGAAAGCCAGTTTCAATGTAGACTTTTGGATGTCAAGACCGAGACAAGACCAAGACTTTTGGAGGTCGAGACAGAGACAAGACAAAGACTTTAGAAGGTCGAGATTGAGAAAGACCAAGACTTTTGGAGGTCGAGACTAAGGCCCCATCCACACGAAAGCCAGTTTCAATGTATCCTCACAATTTTCTTATCGTTTAGGCCGTTCGTCCACACAATGGGGCGGTTTCGGAGCTTGAAACCGATCACTTTTGAAACCGGGCTCCAGAATGTAAAGATTTCAAAACGCGCCCCGTACGCATCCGTCTGGACACCATATGCAGGATACTCCTCCAGCGATGACGTAATGGTCGCAGCTCGATGACGACGCATTAACGCAGATTGATGACGTATGCGCCAATTCTTGCGTGACTGCATGCGAACCGTCAGTCTGTCAACAACAATGGCGGATAGCCGTGTCGTAGTCGCTTTGCGCAGCCTCTTTAGCTTGCTTATGCTTTTGCAGCAAAATATTTAGCTTCTTTATTCTCACGTTCAACAAGTACTTGAATCACCCGCCATTGTCACTTCTCCTGTGTTCGTCTTTTTCATGTTGTTTCGATACATGCAAAGCCATGTTTGTTCTGTAGATTGCAATAAAGTTAGGGGGAAAAAGTGTTCGTCTTCTCCGCTGATTCTTCTTCTACGCTTTCCGTTAATTCCCTGTGGCTGTGCTACAGCGCCACTCCAGACTTACAGCCGTTAAACGTCCTCAGCGTCTTCTTTTGGACACGCAAGTCTTGAAATGCTTCTGCGTGTACGAGATTTGTTTGAGGAACGAAGTCAGCTTTGCTTCCGTCTGGACGGGGCCTAAGAAAGACCAAGACTTTTGGAGGTCGAGACGAGACAAGACCAAGACTTTTGGAGGTCGAGACAGAAACAAGACCAAGTCTTTTAGAGGTCAAGACCGAGACATGGCTATTGCTATGGCCTACTTGGGAGCAAATAGAGGAGCAGCTGTTTTGGTTCAGTATCTGTATAACATACCAAGTTAGTCAGCCCAATAAAAAAGAAAAGAGTTTGCAACTGCAACTGCAATGTAGTGCCAATGCCAAATAAGTTAGCCTACGCTAGCTTATCTTTGTTTTTGGCATTCATGCAATGAGAGGCATCTGGTTTGAGGCACAGACTTGCGACTAAGATGTGGTTATGTGTGCATTGTGTGTTGGTTGGTTGGTGTGTTGTTGAGTACACCACGCACTATAAGAGCAGTAAGCTACTTAACTTGCAGATTTTTTTCCTCATCATGTGCAGGGTCGCTAGAAAAAATCAGAATGTCTGTAACCTGCATAACTGGACACGTCGGTGTCTCGAAAGTATGATTGACTGGTTCATACAGTGATGATTATGTGTTCCATTTATCATTTTGAGCAGTGTGTGGACAACATTTTTAAAATCAATATGAGTAATTGTATTGTAACGTTTCTTTAGTTCACTTGTCACTGTTGTTGTTAGGGGGATGCTACTGTAAAAGTCTTTATAGTAAAGTTGCCTGTACACTGCATTCTTCAGCCGCACCCCAAGTGATAATTAGTGTAATTCTTAGCAGTAGGCAGCGGGAAAAGTGAAGACAAGTGCTTCGTGAAATCTGTGTCCATGTCTGAGAGTATATGACAGTGTCTTCAGGAAGTACAAGCATGTTTTATGCAGTATATGTGGATTTTTTTCCACGAAGACATATGCTGCCTATTCAGGCGGTTATTTTTTGGGTTAACCTTTGTGATTTCATATGGGTGGGACATTTTTTAAGGAAAACTGCTCTTCTCTGAACAAATTATAGACAGGGAAAATGTCCCTCATAAGTTGTGTGGGAGTTAGACTGGGCTGGTGCAAGAATAAGACCACTAGACCAGTCTGTAAATTAAAGTTTTGACACTTTAACCTCTGTGGTAGACAGACATTGGACAGCAGAAAATAAACCACTTAAATTAAACACATCACAGACACGGCGGCCACCACGCCTGTGTTGACTATGACTGTCCTATTGACTCACTTCTTCATTAATTGAGCTTCAAGGTGCTCTTTTGTGCTTAATGATGAGGAGCAAAAACAAGAACGCCCATTTTTGGGGGTGCTCAAGCACCCCTAAATTGAATCACAGCTCCATTAACATTTTAAAGATGATTACTTACAATTGTTTTTGTTTTATTATTGTATGTCCTTTTTAAGTTATAAAAGTATGCAACCATACAGTACTTGGTTGAAATGTAATAGTCTAACAACAAAAATAGAGCACACCCCCTTGCCTCAAAAATGGTTTGTTCTAGCCAGCCAATCCCTCCTACCCTCTCATCGACTGTCTTCTGACCTCGAGATCTGCACAGAGCAATACACTTCCTTCTAGTGATATACAATCTAGCTGTCCTCTACCTGTCTCAAACCAGGAGTGTGGTGATTAGTGATTAACACGTTTACTTAGTAGTTAGCATGTGTTAGAGTAGACAATATTTATATTCTACTCTTTGCGTGTTCAATTAACTGAATGGTGAGATTCTGGTGAAGAAGTCCCTTTGCAAAGGTATCAGAAATTTCTGGTCACACAATGAATACACTCAAACCGTGTTCTGTTCAGATTGTGTGTCCCTCCCTCTGCTGCACATCATTATTTATTGAAAAGTGGGTGAATACGAAAAGTCTCCTCCCATCAGCAAGTTCAGCAAGTTCCCAGAAATACAAATCAGATTAGACCCAAACAATAATAAATCAGCCTGTCTCTTCCGACCGAGACCGGTACTAGACTATACTCCCTTCTAGATAGCAGTGGAAGAAACCCGTTGCCCTTCTTTTCTCATGAGAGTGAGACAGATAAGAATACAATACTATTCATTGAGCCATACTGAGTTAACTAAATCCAAAACGGCTAAAATATAAATTGAAACTGAAAAACAATGTTAATAACTCATCATTCCCTCATTTGAGCTCATGAGAGCTCAACACATTAAAACATTTTTTTCAATGGTTGTGTGGTGGAAATAATTATCATTAAAACATCCCTTTAGCAGGAGAGGAGATAGTTTAGCAATCATATGACATTAAAAAACAATTTGATACATTTAAAAGATTTTTAGTGGAATAAGCATAACATATGTGAGGCTTAACATAAAATGTTGTTCATTAAAAAGTGTCGCAATGTATCGGCAGACGAATATGTGTTCTTTGAAGCCATCTCGTGATGAAGTTCTTTGTTGAATGAGAAGATCACGTTGTCATCTTTTTGCAGAACCCCAGAATAGATTGCCTGCAAATGTGATTCTCGTGATGATTGCCCAGGAAAAGGCACTTGACTTGATCCGTTGAATGATGTCAAAACGGTGTCCAAACGGCCGCTCCAGAACCGAACACTGGGTCAGCTGACGTGGCTCCCAGGTCGGAGGTGATAAGATTGATGATCATCAGTTGATGAGATAGCCGGCAGCCTTGTAGACCAGTTGTGGAATTTCGTCTCTCCTTTCCGTTATCAACCTGAGAGCGGAATATGTTTTTAGTCTTCCCCCCCATATTAATGTTAACATTGTTAACATTTTTACTGTTTTACTTTATATTTTAACCATTTTGAATTTAGTTATAGCTGTGTATATGTAGGTATAATTATGTTAACTCAGTATGGCTCAATGAATAGTATTGTATTCTTATCTGTCTCACTCTCATGAGAAAAGAAGGGCAACGGGTTTCTTCCACTGCTATCGTGAAGGGAGTATAGCCTGGTACCGGTCTCTGTCGGAAGAGGGTAGGCACAGGCTGATTATTGTTTTTCTCTAATCTGATTTATACCTATGGGAACTTGCTGAACTTGCTGATGGGAACAGAAGGGGGGATTTTCTTGTATTCACTGAGTTGTAAACAAATGTACTGTGGGCTGATGGGAGGAGACTTTTTGTATTCACCCACTTTTCAATAAATAATGATGTGCCGGAGGAGAGGACACACAATCTGAACAGAACACGGTTTGAGTGTATTCATTGTATGACCAGAAATTTCTGATACCTTTGCAAAGGGACTTCTTCACCAGAATCTCACCATTCAGTTAATTGAACACGCAAAGAGTAGAATATAAATATTGTCTACTCTAACACATGTTAGCACCGCGGTTCTAGGATTCAGAGTTAAAATCTTCGCCTCTCTGTTTAGTGTTTGCATGTTCTTCTTCGTGTGTTTGTGGATTTTCCCAAATTTACCCCCAGATTTAAATAACATGTTAGGTTAAGTGAAGACTTATGAATTAACCCTCTCTAAAGTTAGCTTTGGTGGGCTCCAGCT
Source organism: Leptonotus elevatus (assembly GCF_054856555.1). NCBI lineage: Eukaryota > Metazoa > Chordata > Actinopteri > Syngnathiformes > Syngnathidae > Leptonotus > Leptonotus elevatus. The sequence goes on along the minus strand of NC_141241.1, from coordinate 22,239,947 downwards.
CATCCAAACGCCTAATAAGGAGATGAATGGATGGATGGATGATGGATGGATGGAAAATGTCATGTACTGTACGCCATTTACTCAGAGTGCGAATTTCTCATAATGGCTGCCACAAGCATTATTGCGCAGCCCTCTACATACTGTATAAAAAGAGGAACAATAAATCTCATATATAATAATACACTGTCGTCTCTGGATACTCTCGCTTGCATAATTCAGGATACCAATGTATATATTTTTGTAATGTTAGCCATTTGTTATAACCTTGTCCAATAATCCGAGAGAACTGTATCCCCTCAACGTCAGGCAACAGGCTGTGAGCTGAAAAACATTGTCAAACAATTTGAGCTGAATAGTGTGCATGTGCATTATTTAATTGGCCTGTGGATATGAGTTGACTTTAACTAGCAACTTCACAATGAAACACTCTTATTATATCACCTCTTTATAACGAGAAAACCAAGCAGTGGAGCAGTTTAGCGTCATGCTAGAATGGACTTCATTTTTTTAAAAAATATATCTCAGGTAGTAATTAAGGTTTTCCATTATTTTATAATGGTCAGTCCTGTAATGGTACAATGACCATGACTGCAGTCTGTGGCGCTTTATGGCATCATCTAAGGTGCCATTTCCGTAATATCTTACATAAATACAACTCTGACTCAGTTACACAGTATCTCAAGCAGTCTTTTTTGAAGTACCTGAATAAACGTACAAGCATCCTAACATAAAATAACATTGGTAGAAGTTAATGTCTCTTTGTAGAATATTAAGTATTTACTGTAAATATCCAAATTTAAATGTTCACATTAAATGTACTTATTTGTTTAAGTATTGAACTTAAACTTACTAAGTCGTTTACATTTCTTATGTGTTTGAAGTAAAGGTAAAAGTGAGTGGTCCTGTATGTATTGCAGTGATGTGCCACGGCCCGTGGTACATTAGAGTGCCATAAGAGATCTTCATGCGTGCCATGGGAAATGATCCAATTGCACTATATTGGTCCAAAAATTGTTACCTAAAAATACTGTACCTTTGCTCATCTATCCATGCCAGCGATACGTAGTGACAGGCAGAGCAATTAAATGCTTTTCCAGTAGATGACAGAAGGTACAATTAACCTGTGCATCCCACTGTTGACAGTCATACAACAGATGTATTTGCTTTGTGTTCAACTCAACAGGTCCAGATTTTACACTGAGTATGAAATCATCATTATTTATTTATTTTCCCCTTTGGTGGTATTTGGCTCTTGGTGGTTCTTTACAAACACATACACACATACAAAAATGCACAGGAGTTTGTTTTTAAATGATATATTTCAGGGTGTAGAGACGGTTGTCCAGTAACCAGAAAGTTGGCTGTTCAATCCCTGCTCTCCCCAAGTCATGTGTCGTTATGTCCTTGGGCAAGGCACTTCACACACATTGCCTCCAGTGCTACTCACTGGTGTATGAAAGGTGTGGATGTTTGGTGGTGGTCGGAGGGGCCATAGGATCAAACTGGCAGCCACGCTTCCGTCAGCCTGCCCCAGGGCAGCTGTGGCTACTTAAGTAGCTTATCGCCACAGTGTGAGTGCATTAATAATGTATCTGTTCCATTGTAAAGCATCTTTGAGTGTCTAGAAGAGTGCTGTATAAGTCTGATGTATTATTATTACTAATCATTTTGGGCCCTTGTTCCCAATATTCATTATAAATAGAGTTTAAACAAGTTTTATTTTTGGTAACTCATTTGTCTCATTTGTTTCTTATGTCACTGTAGAGAATCAACTCCAACAATGTGTAAACAATGGTCCGAGTTTGTAACTCAGTTATGTAAGTGTATGTAAAGGTGAACTTATTATGTCCAACGTGATACAAATCAACAAAAAAAGTAATGTGAACAGAGAATTTGAGACAATGAATAACTGATGACAGGAGAGGTATAAGCTGAATTTATATTTGATGCTATATTCAGTCATTCTGAAAAGTGCTACTAAAATTGAGAACACCCTACCAACAGTAAATTTCAATATTTACTTGCTTTGTATGAAAACAATGCTTTGGAATTTATTCGACCTTATTTCATCACTTATGCAATCAAGTATACATCTGCATACATAGCTAAAGCTTAACATTAAATTAAAAATACTTCAGGGAGTTCTACATTCTGTTGATTCTTTGGTGTGTTGCCCCCCCACCCCCAAAAAAGCATGGCGCAACTTTCAAATGAAACTCATATCTTTGTTCCTCTGCGCTACTAAAATGTGTGGCGTGTTCTTTTCAGGTTACACAAAATGTGTTAAATGTGTTGGATATCAGACTCACAATTGAAGATAAACATAAACAACATTGTACTCCTGCTAATGAGGCTAATTTCTTTCAGTTACGTGTTTTTGTAAACACTTGTACTGTATATAATTTTTTTTTTTTAAAAGACTGACCTAAAATGTGAGCCCTGAGGCACACCAATTTAGCAAAAGGGTAGACTGGACATGATGAGTATGCCGTGGGGTTTTTAGACCAGCGGAGGGAGCTGTTCCATATTTCTAAGTGAAAATCTTTGTTTTTACACTCTGATGCAGGCTTAGGACTGACAAGGCCTGTTTTTCCTCATTCCATTCCCCCTTAAGCCAAGTCACAAGCAGAGGGTGGTTTCTCCTTGGAATCATAGCCTCACTGTCACTTTTATTGTCTTTTTCATTCCCTGCCAAAATACAATACAATCTGCCCCAGGGATCATTTTAAGCAACTTTATCTGAAGCTTAGGGGACTATTTTTACTACTTAAGCCTTTCTTCGGATTTCCAGCCACCGAGCGACGTCATCTGTTGAGTCAAGTTACAGATGTTGAAATACTGCCTCTATATTTAAATAACTAAGCTCTACGATGTTGTAATTATATGACTGGAGTTTTTGGTATGTACTATATATCATAATAAACCTTGTTTAACCCTTACAATGATGAGATGTAAACTAAGCACATGTTTATCCATGAAATGTGTAACTATCATCTGGCAACCACAATTTGAAATTTTGGCCTTTATGACTTTGTGTCTTTAACTGAATTCTAAACAGGTCTGATCAATTTCGTAGCCATTTAAGTAAAAATAAAAGTACAAAAACATTACTTTGTACACATTACGTTTATTATGCAATATAATTGTGTTGAAATTATCTAAATACCACTCCTTATTAGCATGTTTCTATAGATCAATTGCAATCAAGCACAGCAATTAGGAAATGTGTGTGGCTTCTTAATCGCAATTAGGAGGACATTTCATAAATTTGCTTAATGAAATCTGGTTTCATAAACAAAACAAAAATTAAGGGGGTACAAACCTTGAAATTAAATTGTTAAAATAATAATTAGTTGCAGCCCCAGTATGAAGACGGTGTTCCTTGATGGCAAGAAATGTTGCTGCTCCACAGGGTTAGTCTTGTGACGGCATTCGGAAAAGTCATGAAAGTTTTCTGTAAATGTGAGTTGTGGCCGAGAGCAGCTCTTGAATGAATGTGCATCCTATTACCACTTAAGGGGAATAAAGCAACTGAAGAGCCACAATGACTGTCATCCTTTAACTACATACGAGGGTGTTACAATTAGAGATGGACCAGTATTTTTTTGTCAGTGCTACTACCGATTATTAGTAGTCAAGGAGGTATTTGGACTCAATATTAACTTTCAGGAAAATGGAAAATATTGGTGTCAAAGTTTTTTAAAATAAAAATTCCAACTCACTTTGTTGAAATGTTTTTAAACATGTTATTACACTACAATAGACATCTTTGTTTTTTTAATTAGAACAAAACGTTCTGGGAGTTCCCAGGCTAACCAGCATGTCTTAAAAAAATAATGAAAATGTTGAAAAGTAAATATCCCCCTTTTCTACAGTAAATAAGTTTCCCCAAATTTCTAAATAACTGAAATGTTGAACTTTCAACGTATCTCTGTTTAATTTCAAACAAAAAACAAAAAGTACAGAGAGTTCACTGGTTCGGCAGCATCTCTTATAAAGTTAACAGAACATGTAAATACATGATAGTTTCCAGAAGTTAGCACAGTTTTAAACTGTTCTCTTGTTTGCCATCAGAATTTTACAAAAGGCTGATGCCGATATTCATCAAAATGCCGAATATCTGCGCCTATACTCGGCGTTAATCGGTCTATGCCTATACAATATGTTTAATTGACTTTACTGTACATTGTAATGTACAGGTGTGTCCTGGATACTGTGACTTTTGACCAGGCACGATATCTACATCTAACCTTGGAAGCACTGCACTTGAATGTTGTATATAATTTGATTTCTTCTTCTGGTAGTGACTAGAACATTTTTAAAATGTTATCTTTTTGCTTAGTTTTTATTACATACACGCTTATTGTGACCTTACCACCGAATACACTGTATTAAAAACACCCCCCACACCCCCCCCCCACCCCCACACACACACACAAAACAAATAGCCTATTAACTAATACAAACTAAACTAAAAGGAAGGATTAAAAATAATAATCTATTATCTATATTAAAATGAGCAAAACTAACCGAAAATTCTAAGTCAATAACAAAATTGGAACTAATAGCAAAATGTATTTTAACTGACTTGAATTTCAAAAACAAACTCCTCACCACATTTTAGTGGCTGCCTGAACAAGCCACCAGGATCAAAATTCCGTGATGCTCCACGCCCTGTTTTCCGGGGAGCCAGAGGAGTTCCAGCCCTCCTCAACCTCCCCCTCCTCCCTCCACCACGCTGCTCCCTCACGCTCACGTCCCAACCGTGAGCGGCGAGCTGGCTACGGTCGAGATTTCTCTTTCTGCCTGGATCTCATTTCCCCCTTGACGAGCTCGTTCTTGTTTGTGCCGACATTTGAGTGGAGAGGTCGGCGTGCTGGACGTCCATCGCCCGCTCTGCTCTCCGTTGCGCTGCGCGTCCGTAGTCATGGATTGATGAGTGATTTTTTCTTCCGACCTCTGCCTCGACCAAGTTGCGAAAAGAGTGTGCATAACCTGCGGCGCTCTCTTTCTCAGCTCCATGTTTTACCCGGACGCTTTTCTAAGTACCTGGCTCCGCACGCGCCTTCGCGGTTTGCCGATTTGAACTTTTTTTTATTGGCGCATTTTCAGGATTTTGGGGGAAAGGATTTATTTTAAAAGCCGGGATTCCTGAAGCCTGCCAAGATTTATTTGTGAAAAGTGATGGCCGAGCGGGGAGCTCTGTTGCTCCTCTCTCTCCTCTCCTGTCTCACCTTTCTATGCACGGAGAGCACGGCGGCCAAGCATGTCGACAAAGGTACACGTCTCACTCGTTTTTCTTTCTCAAAGTGTGGAAACTTTAATCATAACGCGCCGTGGGGTGGACGAACAACGCTCAAATTGTCGCAGAAAAGCCGAGTTTAAAAGTAGACTTGTTTGACCCGTCACCATTGCACATTTGGATGCCATGTCTCCACCAAAATTGATTTGGTGTTTTGAATGTGGAATGCGAACCAAACACGTGTTTTGTGCTCATGAATGTGTTGGCCTCTATGCAAATAGTCACTATCAAGAGTGGGAAGCGGCACCATCAGTCCAGTCGACATCTCATTACCTGGGTGTCAATACACGTTTAGCTGATGGATAAACACATTCGCAATTCATTAGCTTTTCACCATCAGTCCAACTGGTGGTGTTCGGTTGTAGGAAATGTCACTACCCACACCCCCCTTGTTCATTGTTAGACATCAGAGAGCTATTGATTGCAGCTTGAGCCCAAGTCACTGTTGGCAATCTGTTGCCATTTTAAGTATAATGATAGAAAATGCCTGTTTGGGTTTATCGCATACCACATCTTGACTGTGTTGTCGCAGCCTTTCAAAGCACGTGTTTGGAAAAGACTAAAAGGGTTTGGCCCAGGTTACGTGTGAGAAAAGGCTGTTCATGTGCTGGGAAAGGCTTCGTAAAGAAGAAAAGCCTGCGACTGACGGGTCTCTGCATGCGTATGAAGCCTGATGAAAGACCCTCTCCTCCATGAGGAGTTCTGCAGTGGTGGAAAGGGAGGCAGGAGAGAGAGAGAGGGAGTGTGTGGAAAAAAGCCCCTCCTTGGTTTAGTTGGTAGGAGACCCATACAAAAGAGGGAGATGGGGGTAGGGTGAAACAGGCTGACTGTCTGGAAAGTAATAAAACCAGGAGATTAGGGGGACCAGGGAGTTCCTTTAGGAGGTTTGATTGATTCCAGAGAATTGGACTGGGACCCACACGTAGTGGATGAATCTCAAATTACTAATTATGGGGTACCAGTCCCCACCCCCCTCAAAATATCAGTTTATCCACAACGCGTTTACTTGAAGGTCTTAACATAGTCATCCCAAATTGGCAGAGTTGTAGACAAGTTTGTCCCCTCGGGCCAGGTACAGACTCAACAGATTGCCTTGCTTTTAATTAAAATTCTGCCTGATCTGTTCAAATGTGGCTGCTTTTCTTCCAACTCCTCCCTTTGCAAGTTGTTGTAACATTCCACAAAAAGTTTGGCTTTTGTAAACAAGTTGCTGTTGGCAGTGTAAAATCCACTTAGGCCCTATCTTATCTCTGTAATCCCGCTGGGACTGAATTGTGTGCTGATTGTCTCCCAGCGGACAATGCAAATAACTTGCTGAAATGTGTAAACATTTGGCCACCCTCTCTGCTTTTACACAGCACTATGCACAAGGTTTTATTAACACAGACCACCTTAGAGATGTACCATGGCCCGCAGACTTTTCAAACAACTGTTGTTTTCATTGGCACGCTGATGTTCTTCTCAAGCCTTTCCAAAACGTTGCTTTGAAGATACTTTAGTGATTTTTTGTGAAATTGTGTGTATATAGACTGTAAAGGGAAAAAAATGAATAGTAATAAATTCATGTCTCTAGTGTTCTTTAACGTAACGTATCTATCAGATATAGCAGTAAGTGATGCATTTGAGTAAATCAGGGTAACTTGTGTAACTTGGTTTTTGTGTTAAACGGGCAGGTGCAAGGAACAACAAAAAGCTCATTGAAAATAACAAACGTAACATGGTTGAGTTCCTCTACAAATAGAACCGATTCACATGTACATGCATTATCAAGTAAGTGCGTCAATATTAAGCGTTATTAGTGATTGTATGTACATTGAGGTTAATGTTATCTGTGCTATTTGACCTACATGTATCATTATGATCTGAGCTAATTAGACATTTACATACAATTGCTCACTTGTATTTTTTGTTATTCAGAAACCACACACGCCCACACAAGCAAATTAAAAACCCCAAAGAAAAAAACCTGGTCGGATTATTTCTCACATGAACAAAAGTATGTTCTAACCGGACATACTGTGGTGGTGGTTATCAATCCCGTAAATCAGTCGTACCAGCATTTTTCAATTTCTCCCCATAATAAGATGATATTTATCGGAAGGATCATAGCATGATAATTATCGTATCATGATGTTTGGATATTATTACATTCCTACTCATTAGCCTGTAAAAATTCATGAATTAACCACACCATTGTTTAAGATGCAAACTTCAAAGCATGTAGTCCTGAGAATATGTAATTTAGTACTATTTTAAAGCACGGTGTGTGTGTGTGTGTGTGTGTGTGTGTGTGTGTGTGTGTGTGTGTGTGTGTGTGTGTATACGGTATATGTATTGTTACGGTTTGGCGGTAAACTATACGTCACGTTGTACACGGAAGCTGAATTTTCAATGTGAATGTTTTTGTGCATTATGGCAACAGAGACGATTCTGTATATGCAGTACTTAATTCATTGGTACGACCCATAAAGTATATTTTGTCTTTGAAAGCTCACATGATACGACATTGTGTTTTTGATTGGCCATCACGTCCACCGGTGATTTAAATTCCCAATCCCAGTAAAACTAGTGACTAAAATGAGTGTCCGAAACCCGCCCAATGTGCGACATTGCTCGGTCTGCGGCGGGGCCTAGGACTCACTCTGATGATCATGCGGCAAAAGACAGTTACCAGCGTGGGCTACCAAACTGGTTTGAAATACTTTTTGTGGATGTTGACTAATTGGAGAGTGTAGTGTAGTAATAGAGACTTGCTGTTTATACTTCAAACCATTGGGTAAAATAGCAGTAACATGTCCAAGCAAAGCATCAGTGGCGCTTGCTGTCTACCATATTGAGTATACAGTTCAGTGATTATTTATTTATGGGTTTAGAGTGTGCATAAAGTCCTAATGATCTCTATCTAGAGATTTGGATAACTGTGTACTTTGCCAAGTGTTTGATTCATCTGCTCAACTAATGAATCCCCCTCCCCACATTGGACATTTTTTGGGTCTGCCATAGTAGAGAGTGTGCACACTCAGTGTGATGATGCTCAGTGCTTTTGATGCAAGAGGTGTGGAGTTCATAGTGAAAACGAGATCATACTGCCACTATTGTAGGGCTACAAAGTCTGTGCTCGTAGGGCATCGTGGGCTGGTCAAAGTGACAGCATTTATTGAAATCATTTGCACCGACTGTCACAGTTTATGGCGTGTAATTGTTAGGGGAAAGACAGATCAATATCTCTTGAATACACGGTGTCACATCTGCTGGTGCTTCTGTTGGGGGTTCGATGGGGCTGTGGTATTACCCAAATTAAACTTTCAGTTGCCTATTGTGGCACAGTTTAAAAAAAAAAAGAGGCTTTTAGTTCATCCAACAATGCACTTCTGTTGCCTCATTTGCTCGTAAATTAATCTAGTTAAAAACGTTGCACTGCAGGGTTTGTTCATGCTGTTCAACTTTAGCCAAGGCCTCAGTTATTTGCACAGTGGACCTCTCTCAATTTCACATGCTGCCATTTTTCGGCATAGCAGAATTAATGTGCATCAGCTGTTTGTCTGAAGTTTTTCAATGTTTGCACACTCATTTGACATGCATGCACGAAGTCTCTTGCCCAAATTTAAACTAGGGTTGTATTAGGGCTCGGCGATTATGGGAAAAATTATAATCAATTGTTAAGATTGTGTGTGAAATCACAATGTATAAACATGATTATTCACTACAAAAACTCAACTGTAAATCTAACATAAACAAGAACAATCAGAAAATAAAATGATGACGAGTACAGGGTTTCCCCCAGTGCTATAAAGGTCTGGCGGGCCGCCATCTATGATTCTGCTGCTTTTACTGATCAGTTTTGGCTTCTGCCATGATTTTGATTAAGTATACTAGGTAGGTATCAATGTACTTTATACAGGTGCGGTATCAAAGTCATAATTTTGGTTTTGTGACCACATTAATTGGAACACCTTAAAATTTGTTCTCATTTATTGATTGCTTATCAGCATAATGTTTAAAATAGTTACTGTAGTTAATATGTAATATGTATTTGCAGAGAGGTGCACTAGTGACCACAAGATGGCCAAAGCTGAATTCTCTGCAATTTATGTGTAGTGGTCTTTCTTAGAGCAGCTGTTCATATTGTTATGCAGTAAAACTTGTATAGCCCTCTCACATCCTATTGTTTTCATGATGTACTTGTAATCCACTGTTTTGAAATACTTCTATTTACCTTCTTAATTTTGGAGGGTTTAGGGTATGGGTATTATGTGTAACTTTATTAGCTGGTAGAGAAACATGCACCTACAAGGTCAAGTAGTTCATGTAGTCGAAATTTGATGACATAAAACGCAACAACAAAAATCCACAGTGCAGACATCACCAAAAGGTGGTTCAACTTTTACTGAATAAGGGAATCTTGAGTTGAGTTTGAATACATTTGACCATACAAGAAATATTATTCAAGAGTCTCAGAATCAGAAGCTGTTACGGAGCTGGACACATTTCACGTTAAAACGAGGCTTTTTACAGCCATCCTTGGCTCACCAGTTCTATTGAAATAATAAAAGTAGAGAAATCTGAAGGGACATTTGTACGCATTGGAACACAGTGAGACGCAAGACGTTATTTTTCCTGCAATTTACAGGGCTCCAGACTAACTTTTTATTACTAGGAGTGGCCCCTAACCTCAAATTTTAGGGGTGCACACAAATCAACTGGCAAAGTCAATACACATTTCCAGTCGTTTTTACTATTTATTGCTGATAAATGGACAGAAGCGTGGAGCAGAAGTTTGGCAATAACAAAACAAAAAAGATTAGAAGAAGATCGAAACTTAACGTATTACATGAATAGTCCATATTTTACTAATTTGCTTCTTTAAACTGTTTTCTTTAAGCCTATAAGGAACAACTCTGTGTTGGGCGTGAACTGGCTGTGAGCGACAACAGCAGTGAAAACTACGTTCTAAATAATTTCTACACTACCACGAGCTATGATGAATAGGGGTGTTAAAAAAAATCGATTTGGCAATATATCGCGTTATTACAGCGCGCAATTCTCGAATCGATTGATATGCGGCCGAATCGATTTTTAAACATCAATTTTTTATTCGAATATTAAACAAAACGTCTTACTTAGGGTTAGGGTTCACACGTTAAGCATGGAATAATGTTATATTAAGGTAACATTAATCCTTAATTTATTTCAATGCTGTTCAAACATGAAACAGATTGCAACAGATTGTTTGTTAAATAAAGTGGCTCACAGTTATAAGCCTAAAATTTCAGATAAATAAATACATTTTCATACAGATCTTGCAGTGTACATGTACAAGTTTACGTATAAGTATTTTCTAAATTTGAGCTTAAAAAATCGCAATAATCAATTTATAGATTTGTATCAGGATTAATCGGTATCGAATCGAATCATGACCTATGAATCGTGATACGAATCGAAATCGCCAGGTACTAGGCAATTCACACCCCCAATGATGCATAAACTAACCAAACTGCTAAAAAAATGGGGCTGGATGATTAGTGGAAAAAAAATAATACGGCAGTCTTGCAATGGCCCTAGGTTACTGTTAGAACATTGATATATATATATACATACATATGAACTGCTATTTGTTATTGATTCTTTGTGTCTGTTGGCTCTTTTGAGTACAGACAAGCACAACAAAAGGAGTGCGTATGGAGCTTTGAAAATGTTGAGCACTGTCAAGCAATAGAGCTGTTGAAGGTTACCAGTGTGACAACTTCTTCCAGACTTCATTGTAACCCGAGGAATGCTACATTTTTCTTATTGTTGTACATGTCATTTGAATATGTCTCTCTTTTTTTCTTTTACTTATTTCTAAAACTTTGTAATTGTATTCCCTGTGCTGCTGTTATGCTTACCAGGCTTTCTTGTTCTGCTGTGATTGAGTAATGGTGAGGCTTAATGACTTCTGGGAGAGAAAAGCCTTCTTTGGAGCTGACAGGAAAAGCAAAGCATAGACAGAGGAGTTTGAAATCAGACCTTTGTTTTTGTGATCTTTTTCTTGCTGTGTACGTCAGCTTCTGTGGTGCTCTGATAAACACCACTTGTCATGCTTTTGTCCTGAAGCCTCAATGTATGTTAGCATCCAGTGGGCTGCTCATGTTTGAAACAAATTGGTTTTATTTTGACAGTCTTGCCTGCTGAGATTTGTTGAACAGTTTCTTTACATGCTCTATATGTAGGTTTAATTGTCCAGAGTTGGGAAGTGGCCAGGCATCGGCATGTGGTGTCTGATTAATGAATAAGTCACCGTTGTAGCGTAGTTGTCGGCATGGCGGCAAATCTTCTTGACATTTGCATACTCTTGATTGGCTGTGTCTGTTAGCTAGCGAATCCAGCCAGCGGATGGAGCAAGAACAGGAAGTGATGTTTACAATTTTGCCCATATTGCACATGATCACACTTCGCTTTTGGACGTATAATCGCTGTCTGGACAGAAGATTGAGAAGATGAATTAATCACTGTGGTTCAAGAGAGACTGTCATTGGTATTAATTGCCGTCAAAGGGTATGTCCATAGAGACACAACTGGGTAGGTCAGGTGGGATTTACTTTTAGACTACACGATATGATATTCTGTAAAGAGCATGAGGGTGTGCATCATGAGTGAAAAAGAATGTGGTAGGCATTGTTAACATACATGTTTATATCCCGCTCCCATAGAGGGCTTTCTGATTGCCGTTTAATAACAATGAGGACTACTGCCGCTGATGGTATGGAGGGATATTCTCACACATGCACAGAAGGCACTTAATAGTTGGTGTTGGTGTCTGTCTGTTGCAATGTGCATTTCCAGTATTTTTCCGGCGTGATGTGCCGACGGTCAGGCCAACGCCACAGGCACATTGGCTGACGTCCGATTGGTGCATAGAGGCCTTCATATCAGATTGCGTGGAGTTGATTAATTGTGTCTTGAAGAAATTCAGGCAAAATAGTGCAGCTGGTTTGCAGTGAGCTGTAACACTTAACAGTTCAGTCTCAAATAGATCTCATGCAAATCACAAACATTCATGTCTCAGTAGTTTGGCAACGCTTGCACTGATCATCGTTTCGTTGCGAGCTAAAAACGCAATTAAGGTAATTTATAGTTAATGTAATAGTGAGGTGGTGAGTCTTCATCTTGGCAGCCGTTGAGGTCACAAATTATGGCATTTTAACTGATTAATAACCTTGATTTGATTGCGCCATACCTGCTGGAGTGCCAGCATCCTGCAGCTCTCAGACATGAATTTATTCTCTGCTGTCTCTTTGGAAGACTTCCAGGATGTGATAAATTCACCTGAAGGTCTTCTCAATGGTGCGGTTTTGCGATGTAGTGCAGCTGTTAATTAGCTTGCGTTTTTTAAGAGCAACGCAAGAATCAAGAATCAAACAGCATTCACGATTGATCACCTACCCATTTAAAGCCCAACATAGATTTTCAGTCATTTGTCAGCTCATCTGCACTGTGGTGGAGTCGGTGTGTTTATATGGGAGAGACTGCATTCATGCTCTTTGAGTACAGTATCAACTATGTTACACAGAGAGCTTCTCAGGCTTCAGTCAGTCAAAGGAGCTTTTCATGTGCTGGTAGGGTGTGGAGGCTCTCAGTCACAGAGAGTCGATTGTGGGCACTGCTTAATCTCGCCGGCTGCCATCGTCTTGTGCCCGGCCTGTGGCTCTTGGCAACTTTAGACACGGATGGCTGTTTTGTGACTTTTTATACAAACTGATGTTCCACATCTGAGCTTGAACAGCTGTTCTCTAAACAAGGCGGTGAGTTTTCCTGACTTGAATGGAAAAAAAAAAGCAGCATGAAAAAAATGTGTCTGTTAAAATATAGCACTAGAGAGGTTTACATTTACATTTAAGTTTTTGTGTTGATTTTGTATGACAAAATGGGTGTTCAGTGTTTCCCACACCATGTTAATACTTGGGCAGGCCACCCAAGTAAATTGGCCACCACCCAAGAAGTTTTCAAGAAAATGTATTACAAATATATTTAAAAAGAAAAAAAAAACGTGTCGCGACAGGATATACCGCATGTAACGTTAGTTCGCCGTCACTCACTTGTGGATCGTGAGGCTCGAGGAGATGTAGTTACAGCACTGAGACCTACCTCCTGTCCAACCCGCCTCCCATCCCCACCGCCGGAGTCCACCAACCCAAGTAGATTTCAAATCTGTGGGAAACACTGGTGTTGAACCTTATTGATTACAAATGTATTATTGAATTTGATTGTAAATGTCCTTATTTAGAATGAGACCAAATGGCAGATTAGGAAACGAGAGGAGTTTGTTGGTCATGCAGTTTGGGGTCGGTTTATTAAGAATTATGGTTTTAAGAACTGAGCAGAGAATTCACATAACTTACAGTCTCAGTTTTACTAGAAATTTGGGTGAGTACCAATACCAGATATCGGTATCGGTATCGGCCTGGTACCCGGCCTTATTTCAAAGTATCGGTCCTTACGGCGGCGGCCCTATTGTGGCTGTTTTATGATCAGGAAGTAGAAATTAGAATTGAAAATGGCCAGTTATTTCATGCAAGTTTAAACTAAAATGCCATAATTAGCTATATTGGTCTTTCTTTTAAAACTAGCTGTAATTATTTTTTTTGGGGGGGGGGGGTTGTGTATCAAAATTACTAGTGGTATCGGTGACTACTCCAGATTTGAGTACTCGTGCTAGTATCAGTCTGAAAAAAAGTGCTGACAAGCATCCTGACTAGAAATTAGTTTATTTTTTTTAAGTATATAATAAATCAATAGAAATTGCTCAACACTTTGGTTTGTGTGTATGCTATGATATTTAGGCATCAGCAAGAATGATTTTTTTTCTTCCTGACGCCGTACTTTTCCATTGCACTGATTCAGCATGCAAAGAGCAGCAGCATTTTAGGTAGCTGAGCCTTATCTATAAACATCAACATTTTGGTTTGTTACTAATTACTATTAGACAAATAGTAGTTCTGAGCTGCTGATGTGTACATGAAGTTGTTTCCTAGATTCCCTGTGTTCATTTATACACCCCCTGCTGCTGTTGTAGTAGTATTAACCCTTGTTTTTGCAGCCAGATTGGAGCTGAAACGACCCTTTGAGCAGTGCAGTGTTATATAGAGGCTTCTTTGTGCTTGTTGGAGCACCCCTTTGGCTCTGGCTCCACTCACTGCACTGAGCCAGTCTCATCTCAACTCTGAGCTCATCTAAAGCTGACAGAGGTCGACAGCCAGCTCAAAATATGAAATTAGCGTTCTACGTCTTTTCTTACACTGCCACAGTGTCATGAAATTGGGCCTCTCTTTTGATTCTGCTTTTGTGGCTTTCTTTCCAGTTGGACAAATGAGTCCCTCAGCAGCGCCGTGAAACACGATGGCATTCCTTTTGTGCTCGAATGCTAATGTAAAGTACAATTTGAGACAGGCCAGAAAATTATAATTGCCCCTTGAAATTTGATATGTAGTACAACCTTTGAGTACGTTTTACTTGTAAGGAAAATTACAGGCCTTGGGGGACATATGTGGGCTTCTATATGGATTCAGAATTAGAAAAAAGCAGCTTGTGGATTTGTTTTTTTGCTTCTGCTTTATAAAATCAGACGTAACCGTTTTTTTCGTTTACTTCCATGATACTGATAATGGTCATATAACATTACACCCCTTTCTTCACATAAGAGGGCTCATTTCCTAATATGGATTAGAAACATTGACCTTTGAGGAAGACCATCTCTGTGACAGTTATTTCAATAGTCTTACTAAAGTTTTTACAGTGCTATTGAAAATATAGGTTTAGGAATAAATTACAGTCCATCACTGACAGATTACGTTTTTCTGATGAATGAAGAATGATGAGAAATGTAAAAAAAATAAAAAAAGACAGACTAAGTCAGTCTGTTCGTCACTAACCGGGTCATGTGCCAACAGACCTGTTGACGAATGAGGGACTGAGTACTGTCGGAATGTCCGCCTTTGTCTGTCGGTCCTAAATTAGTGGTGAAGAAGTGATGATGGAAGCGTGGTTAAAAGAAAATGACGGACTGACGATTGCAATTCCGTTCGGCTGCAAAAAATGATGGCTGGACAATGATGGAAAATTTTGTAAAGTGCTTACCTGCTTTTGGAGAATGCTTACTGAAAATGCTCAAAACGGACATGCGCCTTATCCCTGTTTCCATCTGTTCTTCTTTTGTGAATATTGAGAGGGAACTGCCGCCGTAGGTGGCGGTAAACATCATAGATATGTCATCCACCAGTAATTAAAAAAAAGAAGACAACCAGAATGCGACTGCGCCGTGCGATGACGTCGTATGAGTTTGCTTTTGCAATTCTTGATAAACCGTAGCGTTTCTTTGCTGTTTTCCATCTAAAATTCGCTTCTTTGATTAATTCTAAAAATATTTGTTTCGTCGTCCCCCAAACATACCATACTTTATCGTCTGACATTGCTTTGTGACTACAAACGTACGTGCGACGTAATATTCAGTCCAACGTGTATCCGGTCTTGTCAGCGGTTATTACCAAAACCCGTATCCATAGCCAAAATTCACATTTTCCTTTTTTTCGACACGCTTCAATATTCACCCCCTCTAAGGGTAAAAACTTTTTTTTGTGAATTTTGGGTCCTTTTTTGAATTTCCATTCAGTTTTATTTTTGCATTTCTTGACAGTTTTTGAGAGCTTTTGAGATGAAACAGTCACTTGAGCCACCTAAATGCAGACATGACCTTTCTGTGACTGATATGGTGGAGGAAGAGCAGGATGAGCTTGGTGAAATGGATAAGCAGGTTGAGGCAGACTGAGTTAGAAGCTGCTGGAGGTGAGGATTTTCACCTGGCTTGATGTGTGTGTGATAGGCAGTGATGGAAAGCAGCTGCCCCGGTTCCCTCCCATTCCTGTACCACTGGCACTCAAGGCTCGATTGCGCCTGCCTTTGTCGCCCTTGCTTGCTCCCAGCCTGCGACAGGTCACTCATGAACAGCACCAGCATGGCTGCAAATGGATGGCAGCCAACAGGGAGCACCTGCGGAGAAATAGCAGGCGAGCAGCATTCCATCACAGGACCCTGAGACACAGATGTCATATGAGACTCCAGGGAGGTGTTTGGAATGGGGGATGGGGCCGAGGGGCCAATAGCAGAGGTTTTTGGCGTGGTGGGCCAGTAATGGAGTGGGATCGAGCCACCTGCTACCAACTGATATTTAATGAAGTGCCCCATCAAGAACACAGGGAGATGAACATTGATGACAGCAGTTTAACTTGTCACTTCATTTATTTACCCTCTCCTATTTAGTCAAAGGAGTGTTGGTTCTGCGTCACTGGAGGTAAATTGAACTACTGTACAACCGCCATGACTGACATTAATTAAAGGAAGATGTATTTTTACCCAGAGTTGAACTGGGTACCTTCTATTTAATTTGCTTGTATTGACACAATATATTTGTTCTTTTTTTTTTTTTTAATTCAAGGTTTACTGCAATTTAAAGAAGATATGATATACATGCCTTCCTTCATTGTTAGGATCAGGACCATATGGTGCAGTGCACACTTGAATATGTATGCATAATTATCATAATCAGATTGTCATGGGTGCTGATTTGTTGAGTCACTGACCTCTTTGAACAAATATTTAGATTAGTTTGATACTGATCAAGTTAGATTCAAGTGAAAGTACATAACTGGATACTAAATAAACCACAGAAATTTACTTGTAACTGGGTTGAAGGTCAACCTTTTTTATGTAGTTCATTTTCGCTCACGTTGATACAATGTTAAACAGTATTTACATTTTAAACCTCTCAATCACATTAAAATTTGTTTGATTCTGCTGAGCTATAATTAAAGAACTAACCGCATTTGGTAAAGAAAAAAAAGAGACAGATGAATTGTTTACTAAAATAATTGTTAAGCTCCAAAATTGAGAAATATGGAGCTGATCCATGTGGTTGGAATCGGTATCAACCGATCTCACTCATGGACGATTGGAACATCCTTAGACTTAACAATGAGTCCTGCTTTTCTCACATGAATACTTTTAAAACAAGCGCTTGTACCTCAAATGACCACTTGCATCACTGTCCAATGATTGCCCTCATGTCATATGAGCCAGATTACGCTGCCACTAGTCAGGTTTCCATTAAAGTGTTATTTTGATTTTTTTAATTACATTTTTTTTTAATTTTTAATTTTAAGTGAATTTAAATGCGCAAAATGGACATGCGACTTATGCCCGTTTCCATCCGTTCTTCTTTTGCGAATATTGAGAGGTATACAACCATAGAGATGTGATTCACCAGTAACGGTAATTTAAAAGAAGAAGAAGACCAGGAAACGACGGTGCCATGCGATGACGTCGCATGAGTTTTCTTTTGTAATTATTGAGAAACCGTAGCATGTCTTTGTTGTTTTTCATATAAAATAGCATTAATATTCACTTCTTTAATTAATTCCAAAAGATTTCTGTTCCTTCGTCCCCCCCAAACATACCTTACATTATCCATTTGTATCCATTCTTGTCAGTGTTTATTTGCAGTGTTTGTTTATATGTTTCCATAGCCAAAATTTGCATTTTCCTTTTTTCGATACGCTTCAAAATACACCCCCTCCAAGCGTAAAAACGCCCTTTTGCAAATTTCTAGCGTTTCCATTCAGTTTTATTTCTGCATTTCTTGAAAATTCAAATAAAAATGGGTGGGAGGAACCCCCACTGTTGTCGAGTCTAAGAAGTGCACATTTTCTAACTCATTTCCCAGGTGTTTAGTAAATTGGTCAGGTGTGTTGGATTAGCCGTAGCCATTTTACAGGGAATGGGGATTTTGGGTGTGAATCGGATGTTTTTGTAAAATAAATTTCCCCCCCAAAATGTGACTTATACTCCAAACTGATAGTCTGAAAAATATGGTCCTTGCAGGTTTTTATGCACCACATTGTGAGGGAATGTAAAAATTCCCCTTTTCTGTGTTTACACCTTAATTACACAGAGTAGTCTAAAATGAGCACCTGTATTTTATATGCATGCCATGTCAGAACACCTGCTGGAAACACAAACACATGCATGTAGACTTATTCAAAGCAAGTTGGCTGCTAAAATATGTACTGCGTTCTGTTTATGCCATATGCTCTGCAACACAGTAGTGAAGTGCTCATCTAAATAAAAGCAAGCTTAACGTGATCTAATTGAGCAGGTGTGAAAGCAGCATAGTACTGGTTGGGTTTGACACTGCTGTTAATTCCTGGACAGCAGTTAATTCAACTGACAAGTAAATACTTTCATCTGCCTTCAAAAGACGATGTCGGGGGGGAGTGGTTGGGAGTTATAGGGGTGCAGTTTTTATTAGCCGTTGTTGGCCTGTTGCAGACAGACAAGCGACTCTATAATGAAGCTCTAATCCAATGATGTCTGAATCAGTGGAACCCCTCTTGCCCCTTTTCTGTCCCTCACCTTCTTCTCCCAAGTGCCAGTGCATTCCTAGCCTGGCGGGGCAGCGTTTCTGGGCCAGTGCTATGTCTTGGCCCCAAACTACCATGGTGGTGGGAGGGTCAGGGCCCAGGGTTTAATTATTCAGTGTGGGGAAGTGGAGGGGATTCAAGAAATCACATTGCTTGACTACACCTCTGCTGTTGAAAGTTTTTATTTCTTCCCATTTTTGTTCTATTTTAAGCAAATTTTGTTGCCCTTAGATTAGCCAGCTTCTTGGCTCTAAATTGAGCTCTCTTTCTCCACCCTGTGACCATTTTGTTTTGCCTTGTGAACTTCAAAGCAGAGGTGATGATGGCCCATCTTGGCTCAACACTAGCTAGTAGGGGCTTGCACAGAAAACAAGACTTGAGCTTTGGTGCAAATTTTTGGAATTTTATGGACCTGTGCTTTTGTGCGTGCTAAATATTTCTCAACTCCAGAGTTGTAAGAAGCGGTTTTGGTTTAGTTTGTCACGGGAAGCTCTACAAATCCTCTTTAATGAATGCTTTTGGGAAGACGACATTTAAGAATTGGATGAGATTATCAGTTTGTTTTCATAGGATCAATTAATGAGGTTGTTTCATCCATAGCTTAGCGAGAGGCTTAACAAAAGACATAATTTTTGAGGCTTCAAACACACCTAGAAGTTTCATTTAAAGTTTTGAATTGAAATTGTCCTTTTCTATTCTTTGAGTTGTATAATAAATGAGGTCAAATGAATCATGCAGTTACCACATTGACTATGTTTACATGCAATCAACATTAAGGTCAGAATTCCGGTTTCTGAAGCAATTGAGGTAACACGTTTACATGTGTGGTGGACAGAGTTACTCTCGTTTACGTGTCATTTGTGCTTGATTGGAAAATCCCGTTCAAACCGTGATGCGCGGATAACGTAATTACGCAAGTAACGTCATTTCCGCTTTTAACTTACTACGTTCAATAAAATACATTATATTTATGTCACTCACCACGCTAAATAAAGTAGTCCGTTTCCTCCTCGCTCCAGAAGTGTGGTTCTTTGCTGCGAGTTTGTTGACACCGGCTTGAGTATTTCCGGCGGATTACACGGCAGAAGCACGGGTTTATATGCTTGTATAATAGGCACAAACTGTGGCATTTTCGCCGTAGAGACACACAATAATGTAAAAACACCGCAGAGAAATGAATGTATTCAAGCGAGGCTTCTTTAGCGAGTGGGATTGAGCTGCGCATACAAGTCGTTACTACAAAGACCAAGATTCCCTGCGAATCAAAATAAGCGAAGAAGAAGAAAAGTGCACCGTTCAATCGAGGTATTCCGAATGCGTTTATATGCGCAAGAATTCAGGTTTTGAAAGGGGTAGTAACCCAGGGGATGGAAGAGCATATTCGGGTTATTGCGCATGTTTACATGACCTTACAAAACCCAAATATTGTCAATATTTGTTTTTTAAAAGGGTTATTGCCTGCATGTAAACGTAGTCAGTGTTGTCTGTTGAAATTGATCACCTTGCACTTTTGTAATCCAAAATGTGAATGCACTTGTTAAAATCATATATCTCTGGAAGTAATAAGTGTATGGTAAATCCATTCACACATAATAAAATAAAAGTACAGTATCTTTAGTACTTTTTGTGTGTGTGTCAATGCAGCATCAGTCTCTAACAGTAGGATTTCCTGAGGGGAAACAATTGAGTGAAATGCGGGAAACCATTAGGAAGCCTGGGACTCGTGTCTCTTCCTGCTGAGTAAATAGTGTTTGGGCCTCCCTTCATTTCTTCCACTTCTGAATGCCCCTAACACTTGTTACAATAACATCAGGATATGAACTGTACTTGCACAGGAGCATCGAGAACCTTCATTCTTCTGCTAATTGACAAAACTGTATTGGGCTGTTAAAACAAATAGTTTTTTTTTTAATTTTAAATCATTCAAAAGTAGCTCTGAATAGGTTTTATGGAAAAACAGCAAATGATTACGTATATATTTTTTGCTTTTGGTAGTCACTTTGTAAGCACACATTGACATCCCTCAGGCATTTGGCATTTGATGAAAATAGTGAAGTCAGTGATGGAGAGCAAACTACAGAGTGCATTGTGCCGTCTTGTTTTCTTCTCGCTAACCCCTCTTGGCAGCGACATCCTCATTTTTCTGTGTGGAATGCATGCGTGACTCGCAGCCAGACGGTGTTACTTAAGTTGTCACCCGAGAAGCCCGCCGGGGGAAAGTTGTTTTGTCCTTGAGAACAGACCATAAGCGTATTTGAGCTGGTCTGCATTCTGTGATGATTGGTAATGTAGTTGGGATTTAGGTTATGTCTACCACCAATCCTACTCCTTGCAGAGAACATTCAATTAGCGTTTTACAGTAAATTACTTCATTTTTCACTTCTATACAAGATTTTTTTTTAAAGACATGAACTTTACTTGAACCACTTTCAAAATAGCTTTATTTCACTGTTGGGTCAGAGGTTATTATGCCCAAATTTGGTGCTTATTGTAATGGATCTTTGGGTAGCTCCTAGACTAAGCCGCAACTAATCAGGTTAGCGCGGGAGATTTTCTCTGATTAATTCCAGGAGTCCAATCTGACTGGCCTGGCCTCCTTCCCTGTATCAGCCAGAGTGTCTGCTTTACCTAGGATTTACTAGCATATGAAGACAAAATGAGATCAGAGGCGGTGATAAATCCTGATGGAAAGAATCAGTTTGACAAAATGCGATGCACATACAGCATTGTCTCAGTCATCAAACGCTCATGCCCTCGTTTCAGATAAATTGATTTCAGTTGTTCCACTGGTGTGAGGCGGAGTAGTGGTACGAAATTGTGCTTTGTGCTCTCAGTTTGGCAATACATTTTCCATATTAGCATTCTTGTCTCTAATGGTGTCTGATGCATCGGCGTCGTTACTTATTTCCATTGTTGCGTGTGAAAAAAATGATGTCCAATATTGGATGTCTTCCCTTTTGTTGCACTCCATTTAGCCTCTAGTGGTATATTTATGGTTACAACTAACAAGGCAGCACAGATTCACACTGTGTACACAGACTGTGAGGTTTCCTAGCCGGTGTCCCAGCAGATTCACAGACAACTAATTTAGTGGTTGTTAAGTGATTTAGCGTCTGTTTTTTATAGGACCCTGGCGAACCACAGCAGACCCCTCCCACTTGCCCATTGCCTTTCCTGCCTATGGCATTGATGCTGGCTTTTGAATTTCAATCAGCCCTGGATGCATTGTTGTGTCTATGTGAGGGGGATGGGACAAAATGAATCTTGGTTGTCGTCGCTACTTGTGGGTGTCAATCAAAAATACAGCATGACCAATGGGTTGCTCATCGGAGGCTAGTTGGCGTTACTGCCCGCGGGTCGAACCCTACTATCCCGTCCCTCCTTACAATAAGAACACTGGCCGAGCAATCAATAACACGCTCCCTTTCCTCGCTGCTACTCCTCTGGTCAGCTGCTCCCTGCTTTCCATTTATCAACACTGTGTTTGATGTTGGCTTCATCATTCTCTGTCAACCCCGCCAACACCTCTGTGTGTAATTGTATTAGATTCGTCATGGTGGCGTGGTTATTTGGAGCACCCTCGCCTCCATTGGGCCAGAGGTTTTCTCTTATTAAATCTACTTCCCCAGGTATTAGTTTCAAGTATGTAATGTGTCATTTTTCCGCCATAGGTTCCGATGGTTTGGGGTATTGGTTCTCTTTGTTGCAATTGAACATATCAGTTCATTTATTTTAAAAATCTCAGAGAAGCCATGTTTTGTTGAGCAGGATAAGAGAAAGGCAGTGAAGATGTAAAGTCACACTTGGAGATATTATTTTAAAAATACTCATCAGTATGGCCTGAAAAATGTTTGACAACAGTGTTTATTGGCTCGTTAGGGGGAGTTTTTGGTGCATGTTTGTGTCGTGGACAGATATTAAACCTTAGAATTGGCAAAGTAGCAGATACTATTTCCTTGCTGTAATAATTATCAACAATTGACTGTTTTTAAACCACAAAGCACCAGTAAAAATCTGATGCCATTTAATAATCCTCCTCTTGCAATCCCCTCATCAACTAAGGTAGGGGTGGGAATGTTTGACTGTTTGACGATTCTATTCTATTCCGATTTTTGGGTCTGCAATTCTATTCAGAATCGATTTTTGATTGACAATGATTTGATTGACAATGATTTCTGCTTCATTTTATAGATCTGCGAAGAATTGTTATGATCTACTCCATTCTGACTCATGGCACTTTTATCACTCAAAGGAACGGCTATTCATACAAAATGCTTCAAGAAATGTATGCAGAGAATCTTAACATTACTCACCGGCATATTATGCTCTTTCTATGCTGAGAACTTTTAGAACAACTTTTATTGGCAACTTGATTGTGACTTTTTCCTTCAACTCTCTAATGTGGCTACAACTTAACAGTGTATCAGAACGCGCGGAACCACGCTGCCCCCAAGTGGCCAAATCAGGTACAACATGAACAGCACTCCCAATAAAGGTACACACAAACAAGGGCAAGAGAGTATAAAATAATTTAAATAAATTCGATTTTGGACATTTAAAATCGATTCTGAATTGTCCTAAATGAGAATCGATTTTCTTATCAGAATAGATTTTTTGGGGCACACCCCTACAGCTTTGTGTTTTCATTCAACTTTTGTATGACCTGTTGTGCATGTGTGTATAATCTCCAGCCAATGCATCGCCTTGTTGTTGAGGTACATTGGGAGTATGTTTCTGTGAGAATAGCAGACCCAGGAATGGGGGAGACTTAAGAGGCACAGCCAGAGGATCTGTCTTTGTCGATTACACACGCACTACAACCTTGACGGCCACATTAGATCTCTTTCTCCGCACACCAAACCCCCATTAATAATGTATACAGCGCTCTAGCTCTTTTGCTCCCTGTTTTCCCTTCCCCCCAGCATTGCCCCTCTAGGCGTCCTTTACACCCACCTACCTTCATCCTGTTGTACCATACCCAATTTCCCCCTCTCCACGACACACACACACACACACACACACACACACACACACACACACACACACACACACACACACACACACACACACACACACACACACACACACACACACACACACACACACACACACACACACACACACACACACACACACACACACACACGCACACACACTTTCAGCTGTGAGACTGCTCGCCAGGAGCCATGGCAGGTGTGCATATATCATTATGGTCTTGTCCACTCCCTCCCAAATAGTCATCATCATATAGGCGGATGAACCTGCCGGCAAAAGAGAAGATGTTGAATATGTTGGCTTCAGTGTTTTGTTGCTGTTATCTGTGTTTGGATGAAGACTTAAGCTTGTTTTGCCTCCCCTGACAAAAACCTGCGAACGGTGACGAATGAATGACAAGTTCAGAGGAGGCTGGGAGAATAAAAAGATGTCTACAAGCTATTGTTGATTGCCTTCTGCGCACGAAGTGGGGAAAGTCATGTATTATTAATATCATTCTCCGTTTGATTGTCACTTTCACTTTGCATCCCTCATTTGATCAGAGACAATCCTCTTTAATATCTCAGACTGCAGTCTCAGTTAGGGAATCAGAGTAATTTACAATATGACATTTTGTCCAACGTATGGGAGTAAAATAGTGCCGCGATTAAATGATGATCAATATGTGGAGAAAAATAAAAACTTTGTATGCATATTTTAGGGATGCACGATATCGGTGGCCAATAATTATTGGCAATTATCAACCAATTTGACTTCATACAGATTAATAATAATTAATTATTATTAATAATTATTTAATAATTAATAATACTAGTAATTATTATTTTTTCTTTCCCCTACACCCTTCGTGGTCAACGTGGGGCAGTCTGCAGTCAACTGCGATCGACTAGCTCGGTACTCCTGGTTTCTGGGAAAATATTGTCCTGAAAATTTTGTTGCGAGCCAACACATTTATTCTTCATTTCATGATTTGCGGCTATGTAATGTGATTAGTAACTATACATGTGACATTTGTGAACAATGTACTTGGTTGTAGATAAATGTCATAAACTTGTACATTTTGCATTTGAAATGCTTAATGCCGTACTAATCCTACCGCCACAAGTGAAACATATGAAAAAAATTACTTAATGGATGACATGATGGATGAACTGCCTGTGAGGGGACTTATTTAAGCCACATTTCTACCAAGCAGTTCGTTTTACTTCAGCGTGTCATGGAAAAGAAAAAAAAAGGACGTGCTGTCGGACAGTAAATGTGGTGTATACAACATGAGGCCCTGTAGTGCAAGTGAGTAACTGAGCAAGTGATGCTAAACAAAACAAAAATAATTTGGAACTTGACAAATATCAGGAGTCACATTGGCGAGAAATAGCCTGTGGGAACCATCAAGCACGTTTTATAAAAGCTTTGACTTGGAGAGATTGAAACCAATCAAATACTCATGTTTTTGTCTATATTCGTTGTAAACCAAGGTTTACACACTGTGGTGATGATATTGAAGCCAGTAGAGAATTATAAGTACTGTTTGAAAAGCATCAAGTAGGCATATGGCAAGAAAAAGGGCATACATGGAACACCATGTGCATCAATTTGAGAAAGTTAATCCATCATTGAACTGAATCATGATCCTCTGAATCATAATTAAAATATGAGGCAGCGAAAGATTCTCAGCCGTGTTGGTCAGTCAAACCAAACACTGGAATTAATGCAGTGCATTTTCAAATAATATTGTAATTTAGTCGCCCTCAAGCACACTCTCATCAGGCCTACAACAATGCTTGGTTTGGATGCCAGCAAATCCCATGAAAATTGTGCAACTCCCAGTTGACAGATCAAGGGCAAGTTTGCCACACTCTTAAGAGAAGTATCATATTTGCTGTCCTCTCCTGCAGGATTATGTTTTTATCTACGCTTAAACTGTAGATGTCATCTGCTGCATCTGTGAGCTCATTAATCTACAGTATGGTTTAAAGCTGCTGCTTGGTAGTATGACAGCATATCAACTGAAATGATGACAGGCGCGGCGCAAAGGAATATGACTTAATGTTCAGGTAGCACCAATGTGATTGAACGGGAGCATTACTTTATGGAGAAAATGCAAATATGTGATAAATAATGGAGAACCATTTAAGCAGGGATTCACATGGATGCGGTTGAAGCAACAGCTGTCTGATTAATTATGCTAACTTCTGACAAGGAGGAAACTATAAGAGGACATGGAAGTAGGTTTCAGTTTTTAGAAGTTAGGAGAAGCATCCAATGGAATTGGTTTGCTATTCCTCATGGAAATGTCCTCCTACCCTTCCTGAGGCTATCTGTCTTTCTGTCATCCTATTGATCCATGTAGTGCTAATTAATATGGAGAAAAGGTCATTGGGCTTCAGAAAGGAAGACAGTGGCAACCATTTGAGGTACAATATATTCTTACAGTTGGCATACCTTCCATACCTATCAAAATATCTTGCTGGAAAGTTGGAGGGCTTTTCCTGAAACTATGCAGTATGATATTTATATCCCATTCCGCAGTATCATACACCTGTATTCAGCAGGCAAGTTTGAGACGTTTGACCTTGCACATAAAACCTCTTTCAAGATAGAAATGAGATATTTACATGGCATAGCCTTGCTGTGGTAAATGTTAGCTTGCTATCAAGTTACAGACACTCACCCTGCATTTCACTTGAAAAGTGGTTGTGGAGAGTTTTGTTATGATAAATTGGCTTCAAGTAAACAAAAATATACTCCGGAGGATTGTGCCTTTCCTTTGTTTCTCTTCCGATCCAAACATTGCCTTTCGAGCTTAATTTACATTCATATTGAATTTGTTAGATGTCATATGCTCCCAGATGTTGTCAGGGGATACAGGCAAGACTTATCGTTTCCTTTTTGGAGGCAGCTGAGCCCATTCAACTGTATTTGTTCTAAGTGATGAGATAAGGAGAAGCTCCTCCTCTGCGTAAATGTTTGATTAAACTGATATGTTAACATTGTCCTTTTGTTCTTTGTTCTTTTTGACAATGCAAACAACACAGTTGGAAATATTTATTCACTGACATTATTGAAAGTGAGCATCTGAAGGTACCAATACTGTATTTTTTTAAGAGTTCATTTATAGTCAGTCTTCTTAATGTAATATTGCAACAAGAAATACAAGAATACACACATTTTTCTACAAATGGAGTTGAGAAATTGTTGGGCAGAACAATGTTGTAATTGTCTCGTTTGAATAGTTTCTTTACTACTATTGACCTTTCTGATCCTGCACGCATGCACCATAAATGTGTCACTACTTGTACTATTAAGACTTGTGCAATAATTTACAGCATGTTTACACAACACGCCCCGCCACTCTCGAGCTTTCCTTCAATATACAGTGGTCTGGCAGGATACAGCCATTCGTCCCTCCCTCAAATTGTCAGTCATGTCAGAAATATTGTCCTTTAATCAGCACAGTGCCTAGTCAAGTGATGCAGCAAGCGGAGGGGTCAGACCCGCCTTCCAATCACCATACGTCATCCTGGTAAAAGGCCCCTCGACACTCAGCCACAGGTCGCCATGGAGACCCAAGACAGGGAGTGTGTGGCGGGGGTTAGGGGTTGGAAAGCGGTGCAGACAATCATTAGAAGCCCATTCCATTGTAATTAATGGTGTTCCTATTGGCTGGAAATCAGCGCCCTGAAATAGACAGACACATTCTCTGAAAGAAGGTGTCACTCTGGCAAGATATACGGGTACATCAGCTTTGCTGCAAAATAGAGCATAGATTGGTTTTCATTTGGTTGGAAAATGGCTGTAAATCTATATAGAACACAGGTGAGTATAGTGTATGGTGCAAAAGGCACAGATGGAAAAAGTATTTTCAATTAGAATAGCATAATGTCCACAGAATAATCAGACATTGACAAATTGCTTGGATTGTAAGCAGTTTACCTTCTTTTTTTATATAGTCTTTCTCTTGTGCAACACCTCTGATTGGTGTCTTTTTGGCCATGCTGAAATAATCACCTGTCTAATCAAGTTTTAAATGCTGTCCACATTGCGAAAATGCAGCTCACTTTATTGGCTTTGTAATCAAATCTGAGGTCTGCTCACCCATTGGGGATTTTCAGTCTGCCAACCATTCATGCAGCAACAGCCGCTTTGAAGTGCCGGCAGACCCATCTCCCCCCTCTCTTAGGCAGATAACTCCTCTCCATCTTGCATGCCTAAATGCGCACACACTCAGACATAAAAAGCAATTCTGTGGGCAAATAAAAATGCAAACGCATGGCACACATATGCCCATGTTTGAGCGCTCAAAGTGGCCTAGACAATAATTTTGCCAATGAAGACAATAGTTGATGGGCAAGAGTTAGAACCAGTGCTTCATTTTCATAGTTTTCATGCCGTCCTGCAGGCTGTTTACTGTTTACATGCAGTCAATATTCGGGTTATGGTCAAAATTTCAGTTTCTGAAACATGCGTCAGCGGAGAGAGTTATTCCCCCTCATACATATTCCGATTTAAACCGCAATGCACGGACAACGTGATTATGCAAATAGACATATTTTCCACTTTTAACTTTTTACGCTTAATAAGACATTATATTCACCACACTAGTAATAAAGTAGCTGGTTTCCTCCTCATTCTCAAAGTGTAGTTCTCTCCTCCATCGCCATATTTAGTCATTTTAGTTAACCTTTGTGTAATTCTGGTGGTTTGTGCGGTTGTATATGTACACACTGTGGCATTTTGGACGTAGAGACAGAAATTAACGTGAAAACACCATGGGGAAATCAATGCATTAAAGTTAGACTTGTTTAGCGAGTGACAATGTAAGATTGCGCCACACATACAAGTAGTTCCGACCAAGATTCCTTGCGACTCGAGCATGCTGGACTATAAGCTGCTACTTTTTTTTTTTTACTTGCATTCGACCCTGCGGCTAATACAAAGGTGCGGCTTATCTATCAGATCACAAGGGGGCGCACTATAGAGGAAGCGCAAGAGCGTCAGGCAGAGCAAAACAAACCAAGTGAGCCTAATAACAGTAGGAGAGACACAACAAGAACAAGACAATTTGCACCGTCAATATGGAAAAGAAAGTAGCGGGAACCCGGTGTGGTAACATCAAATCACCTGCGGCTTATAGTCAGGTGTGCCTTATAGTCCAGAAATTACTGTAAAAAATTATTTTTTTTTAATTAAAAAAAATTGCATATTTGTTTTTTTACGCACAGTTTCATGGTTTACAAAAAGGTTATTGGCTGCATGTAAACGTAGTCATTATATTCACAGGCACAGCAGCGTAGTGACTTGGATCAGCCAATGACACATCCCAACGGTGCTATCATTGGTACAACCCCTCGCGAGTATCCACGTATATTCTGTGTCACACCCACTTAAACCGTCTGGCGCTTAACACATTAAAACGTGCATGTAATATATGCACACACAGGAAGCCGCCTTATCAGTCCCTGCCGGTGCCATACCATCAATTAATTTTGTCATCATCCAAATCCCATTACTCCCACAGCTGTTGCATTACCTTCATCTCATGCTCAGACCCACCACACACAGATGTAGTCTTTATTCACTAACTTCCGCCTAATGATGGAGACAAATCGTCTTTCACCATTCCTTGTGCTTTACTCTGTGGGGTTGAGTGCATGTAGGTCTGTGCTGACTGATTTGCTGCTGGAAAGGGCGGAGGAGGTG
Organism: Leptonotus elevatus; assembly: GCF_054856555.1. Lineage (NCBI taxonomy): Eukaryota > Metazoa > Chordata > Actinopteri > Syngnathiformes > Syngnathidae > Leptonotus > Leptonotus elevatus. The sequence goes on along the minus strand of NC_141241.1, from coordinate 22,210,502 downwards.
ATGGATAAAGATGTGGTGCGGTGAGGAAATACAGGCAAAGCAAGGCAGCTTTATTTACAGTGTATAACACAACTCACCCACAAAGTAATTCAGGGCTGAATTCACAAAGAATGAACTGCAGACGCTGATATCGCCTTCATTTGCACCCGCAGTTTGCTCTGTCTTATTCACAAAGGGTATTCTGCTAATGAATGACATACCAGTGCAAACACACCCACAAGCAGCGGAGTGTAGTTCGCCCCTGATTTCCCCCCTTGTCGCAATAAGCGAAAGTAAAAAGTAAAGTATGTAAATGCTGGCTTTGCTCCAACACCGTGCCAGACAATGGCAGTTAGGAAGAGGAAGATAAAAAATTTAGAACGTGAGCTTGGAGTCCTCATGAGGAAGGTGCAAACGTGAAAACTGTTGTCCATCGTCACTCTCTGTTCGATGGTCACCTTGCGTTTTAAGGCCTAGATACACCAATCCGACGTCGGGAGTCAGACAGCGTTGGGTCGACAGCATGCGCCGTCTGATCAGTGTATAAATTACTATCGTAAAGTCGGATCGAGTTGGGGGGTTCGTTTCCAGCAAATTAGACATGTTGAATCGGCGTCAGGGTATTTGATCACTGTGATTGGCTGTTAGCTAGCGAATTAGCACACGGGGCAAGAGAGGAAGTGATGAATGCGGATAAACGTAGGGCTTCTCGATTATTGGGAAAAAATAATAATCAAGTTTATTTTGGTAATAATTGAAATCATGTTTATTCAAAATGATTATTTTTTTGTTCAAAACACCAGAGAGCCACTCTCTTTTATGGTCCAAATTTCCCCTTACATGCTTGTACAGTAATCGTGGCGCAAATCTAACTCCCCACTGTAGGTTCTGCCTACACACACAGTCAGTCACGCACAGTGGCGGGATCGAGGATTGCGTCCTGACTTTTTCTATCGAACATTTTATTAAATGGATTTTGTATTATCGATCACGTATCTATCGTGATACATATTGATGTTGGATTATCGGCCTTAATGTTTTCGACATTGACGCAACACCTCAGTTAACTGCGTTTCAACGGTATTACCATGATAGTCAACATTAGAGTTTTGCTAGAATTTGACTAAAGCGTCGGCATATACAGGCTGAACAAAGGGTCTAAGAAAGGATCCTTGAGGGGCCCTGTATGACATGGCCATTCGATCAGATTCAAAAGGAGAGGAGTATGAAAAGAGAATTGTTATTGCAGGGTAAAGAGGTACGAGACGAGAGTAACCCTCTGAGCGGCGAATATTTACGAGGGTAACGGATGTTGATTTTTCGGCAAGAAATTTTGAACAACGTCCCTGCGAGAATAATTTTTTTTGCAACCATTAAAACTGTTGGCGAACGTCTTTGCAATCTTGAACGAACCCTGTCTAAAAATCAACATCCGCTACCTTCACAAACACTCAAATCTTCGCCGCTCAGTAGGATACGGGCTTTATGAACTACACTCCTCACGCCTTTCTGTGTGGTTTGTTTTTGTTTTTGTTTTGATGGTTTTACCTCCTTGCTCCCTGATGTGTTGTTGTGGCCTTCAGGCTACACGACAATGATGCTGTTGACCAGACTCATCAGCCCATTTCCTTCAGAGGGAATCTCTTCTCATGCCTGAAAACAAAACCCCCCCTGTCGGCTCAGCATTGTATTGTCTGTTGTTGTACTCCTTCTTGCTACCACGATCTCACAGCAGGCTGTGGTGCAGAGAAAGCAGACTCCATTTTTGATACTCAAGTGGCCTTGTTATGACTTTCTGACCCAATTATACGGAGAAAAGGACCAATTTTCCTATATACAGGCATGTGATTTTTCCGCTAATTCCGGAATTCCGCTTTTTTTTATCTCCCCCCCAAAAAAAAAATCCGATTTCGTCTCTCTACAGCATTCCGTTTTAGTGTTTCCGCAACTGAAATGAAACCGATCTTGCGATTGGCGGAAGTCTCCGTGTTGACCAATAAGAGCGCTTGTTATAAAGGCATAGGCGTATTCCATTGTTTGTTGACCAATAAACGCGCTTGTTATAAAGGCATAGGAGTATGCCATTGTTCATTTCTCAGACGTTTTTGCCGGGTGTTTAAAGAAATGTCCATGATCGAACGCAAAGATGCTCCGCGAGTTAAGGAAATTGACAAGATCGTAAAAAACAAGTTTCGATGGGACTGGTTAGAGAAGGATATATCTACAAATGTTGGAAAGAAGACTGTGACGAATTTGTTCAGTGACTTTATTCGGAAGATCGATCGTGCCGGGAAAGCGCTTTGCATTTGGTGCCATGATACCGTTGACTATGGTGGGAGAGGTTTCAAAGCTCTTGAAAGTCACGCAAAGAGCAAAAAACACGTGAAAGAACTCCAGTCAAGAACAACAAATTATTCCATCGCTGGAAGTTTCGGCGCCCAAACGAAAACTCCAAAACTTTACGGCCTCCATCCCTTATTGACATCACAATCGGAAGCGGTAATAGAGAGACGTGATCCACCCCAACAACCTGTACCAGTTGCTGACAGAGTCGTGAATTTTGAGGTCGGTGGTAAACGTTTCAAATTAATCGAAATCAAATTTTCGAAAATATTATAACGTAATAAAAATGGTCATAAATATTTAACATGGTTAATCATTGACACAAACTCAAATGAATGCTGCATGTTTGCACTTTTCAGGTTTCAATATGTTGACTATCTTGATGTATGCAGTTACAGAGATGATCTTAGTCAATCCGAATGCATGATTGTGTTTTTACCAGAGCTTGCTGCTTGAGGTATTTTATGTTTTTGTTATGCATTATGTATTAAATTAAGAATGATTGATTAAATGATTTATTGCATGGTAAATATATATGATGATATTCTCAGTGATAGTTTTTAAAAGCAAAGGCAGTCCAATGTTTTTGAATGTGACTGATTTTGAGTTGACTAAAACTGCAATTTTATATGGGATAGTTCAATATACATTGAAAATTTATGCTGTTGTTTTGTCTATTTCTTTGTCATCTGAGTGCATTGAAAGTACTCAAAAACACGGAAAACCCATGAGCTCTGGACCTAGCTGAGTGCCCGCGGCCCCCAGACCCCCGGCTAAATTTTCAGATAATTTCACTTTGGTCAAATCACATGCCTGTATATACTGTAGCTACTTTTGAGAAGTTTCTGCTTTTCCGATGCTGTTAGAAAATATGTTCTATAAATTCATTGGCCTTATGATTACTTTCTCTGTCATGTTAAAATTAGGAATATGATGATTTATGTATTCATTTAATAATTTTTTTTCAGATGCTCAGTTCATTTTGGCCTGCATGTTGTCTTCTATGGAAATCAAATGTACGGGTAAGCAAAGTGAGTCAGAGGAACACACTTCATGAATGGAAGTCTCATTGACTTACTATACTGTGTTCACATCTCAGCTCTTTTAGTATATTGACCTGCTCATAATTCTCAGCATGAATAAGTATGCTGCATTTAATTGAATTTGTTACAGTTGGTATTAGTAGATGCAGTTGTGCATTTTAATGTCTAGCTCTAAGCCTCAGGCTCTGCTGTCTTTTGTGGCTGTTAATGTCAGCATTGTTGGAATGTAATTGAAAAAGAATTAAGGCCGCAACTAATGATTATTTTCATAATTGATTCATATGTCGTCAATGAAGTTGATTTAAAAAAACATTTACAAAAAAGATTGCGTCCCTTAATTTTAAAAAATCATTCGAAGTGGCAGTGCAAAAAAGTGCACAAGGTTTGCAAAGCTCAATTTTGATCCTTGCGCATAACATCTGAATTTTGATAAGGGCCAGGATACTAAAACTGGACTTGTATGGCGTTCAGTCTTGCCCACAGGAGGAAATCTGGAAGTGAAGAAAGTATTCAGTAAAAGACACTGTGGTTGTAACATTGTGGATGCACCTTTGGATGCCATGTCCAATCGTGTGCCTTCCTGCTTACTGTATGGCTGCGTGTTGGGCCCGGAATGTGCGTGAGTAGGCTGAGGCCTGGAAGCTCCCCGTTATTTTGACTTTAAATACAGATGTTACAATGATGGTGGGGTGTGGTTTTCGTAGACACTGTGACTGAAGGGCGAGCGGAGTGACTTAGGAGACAAATGACAAGTGCATTAAATTACACATTTATTATTCACCTCAAGGTTTTCAAATTCGGCAACCCAAGGCTATTCGGCGAAGGTGCGAACTGGACAGAGGAGATACTTTCTCGACAGAGTGGGTGTGATTGTTGAGCTGAACCCGCTGACAACACGCAAGATGTTGCATGTGGCGCCCAACGTGGAGCTTAGCAATCAAACCCGAAGCGGAGTGTTTTAACGGGAGTTTATTCACAGTTCATAAGCAATCCAAATATGCTCAGTCGAGCTTTTCAAGGTTTTTTCCGGCAGGTCAGCGTACAATAAGCAAAGCAAAGTAGTCGAGACTAGATTAACGCCTGTAAAATTCTACTTTAAACACTTTCTTATATTATATTCTGAAGAATATATACTGTAGCAAACACTAATTGTGGTAATATAAAAAAAAGCCATTTAATTGTGGTCAACAGCTTCACTAAAAAATAATTAGGTTATGCATATTTGGTAGAACAGTGGAGATCATTTGGAATGCATCTGCTTGTCGAATCGAATTACAAGGAGGTTGTAGAGTCCCACACCTACCGACACATCTTCCTTTGTCAGAAGAGGCATCGGAAGGTCTGCCTGAAGGGTTAAATGTCCACCCAAAGCTGACTAAAAAGAATGGATAACGATGTAAGCAGCAAAATAACCTGGGCAATTCCACAACTAAGGTGCTATCTCTCAGGTATCACATCCCATCACCCCCTTTTCTCTTCTGTTGGTAGACATGCCCCATGTTCTGAGATGGGTAACACTTCCTTGCAAGCATTTTTCTCAAGCTATGCTCGCTTTTCTGTCCTCACTTCATCTCAGCTATTCTTTTTCACACTAAGACACAATTGATGTGATACATAAACATACATGTGGATTTTACAGTGTTCACCCCTCCTTCCTCCATCTTAACCCCTAATTCTCTCACTCCCTCTGTCTTACCCGCCTTTGCCCATGGGGCTCCATAAATATCATTTCATCCTTGGGAGCCGCTGACACGCTGCAAAGGGTCTACGATAAATAATTCACTCGCTTGATGCAGGGCAGGCAGACTCCCCTGCTTAGGAATTCAACATGAGTGTGTATACGTAATGGTGGAGGTGTTTGTTGGTGGGATTTTGACTGGTGGTGGTAATACATTGATGTGGGTCAGCAAAACATACTGCATACTACAGGACAGATAATTAAATTAATGTTAGGTATTGACAGACAGTAGATGCTTCAAAACCCATGTCCTCCCACTGGGCAGTGGGTGAGAAAAACAACATGTCTTGTTATACATGGCTTAGAAAACATTGTGACATGCCTGACATTAAAGCCACCAACCTTATCACAACAATCCAGCCCGCCACGACCAACCCATATCACACCGAGGGGCTAATATTTGCGAGAAAAATGCACACACCTGTCAGGGTTCGCTCAAGGTTCGCCAACATTCGCCGGACATTGAAAGAGTTTTAATGTTTTTTATTATGGCAAGGAAATTATGAACATGTTCAAAATGTCCTTGCCACAAGAAAAAACAGCAAAACTGTTTTACAGAACATTTAGGAAATGTTGCGACCTTGAGCGAACCCTGATGTGAAATCAACTTTTGCTATCATCGCAAACGTTCGCCCAAAATGCTCACGGCCCATTAGCTATTATCACAAAGTAGTGATTGCTTGATTTATTGATGACTATTGAGATTATTAGTGCAAATTCCAGCCCATTATCTTATTTAACTCAGAAACAAGATCCAGTTACCTTAAATCAAATTTAAACAAGCCACCCAGAATGAAAAGTCATCGTTCAGGTGTGAGTTTAAATAAGTTATCATGGGAATTAAAATTAGATTAATTGTTATTGACAAAAAAACAAACATGAGGTACAATATGAAATGGTATCGGTTCTGACTCAAGTTGAATTAAAATACTTCTCGTTAAGCAAATATATTGAAGCGCTATTTTCAAGTCAACAGCTCATCTGTTTGACAGTGCTGGACACAGAATTAATTCTACTCGATTCCTGTCAGTCTATTATTTATTTATTTATTTATTTAATATTTTTTTATTATTAATTTATTCATATATTTATTTATTTTTACCAAGTTTAACAATTGTAGCTACATTATTATATGAGCGTATTACTTATAGTCTGTAGAGTGGTTGATCTTCCTGACAAACAAATAGAAGAAATAACTAACACACGTGGTACGGATACATTTGTCCCGATCTCTCTACACAATACCTGGTTATTGTTTCACACATTTATATTGATGACCATGACGGAGCCATAAGCCTCTTATTTATGAAAGAAAGTGATGGAAGAGAGAGAGGGAAACATTCATATACAGGTAATTAATCTCTACTTTATGGATGTCTGTCAGGTTGATTACTGTGTATATATATATATATATATATATATATATATATATATATATATATATATATATATATATATATATATATATATATATATTTTTTTTTTTTTTACAATCAGGGTTTTCATTTTTAATCATGACCTTTACTGGTTGCACACACTCAGCACCCGCTACAAATCTCCCAGTACAAAAATGAATTGCACATATAAAGAAATCATTATACTGTCAACATGGAGCCAGTGTAAATAAATGTGGCAATAAGAAGCGACAAGCAATGCAACCATAATGTTTAACATTTCGTTGTCACCGCCCGCTTTGTGCTTATTCTAATGGAAAGAAGAGGGGATAGTCTTGGATTTGATTAGCCTCAAGCTGCAATGTCTAATTGCCCCATTCCAACAAAGCCATATTGAAATGATTTATTCATTTTCAAGATCCAAACAGTCCACTGTAATACGCTGCCAGCAAAATTGGATGCTCAGTAGTTACTCCTGTGCACTATTGTCTTTGTCACACAGAGTATGAGGGGTGTGGTGTTTCCATTGATAGCAGGATGTAGGTTGATGTTTATACAGTACATAAGGGCTGATGGTCGTGCCTGTGCAACAGCAGCATTGGGTGTGTAAGAAGGAAGGTTTTCTAATCTTTTCAAATTCTTAAATACTTGATGACTGTCTCTTTTGTAAGAGGCTGTGCTATTGAATATTAAGCAGCTACTTAATGTATGCTATGTTTTGGTTTACTACTCTCATTACGTTTAAAAACTATTCATGTTGGATTTTCCTACAAAATAGATTTATCTATTGTTTTTTTTTTTGCGTCACCTGTTCTCAGTGTGACATCTGCCCCAAAATGACATCACAGTGCCTAAAGGCTCACTTTGCCAAGGTCACATAACCAAACCCAGAAAACAGGTGAGCCATGACGGTGACGGTTGTTACCTGAGCCCGTAGGCACTGTGATGATGTCATTTTCAGGCAACATCAAATGGCAGTAGAAAGCAAAATGACAGCACCCTGAGATGGATTTTTCTGCTTAATTCATATTCCACAAAAACAATATTAATCCGAATTCCGTGTTTACACTATTGCCTAAACTGTTGTTCGTCACGGTTTTATTTCAAACCAAATCTTGAATACAGTACACCACTTGTGTGTCCAGTATTTGGGTTGAGGATTTGCTCTATGTGAGTCATGTGTCTCAGCTGGTCACAATAAAGGTACACTTCGTTGGAGAAGTATTTTCAAGGTCTTGAGTGCCATGCACAAAACTGCCTCGTTACATTGTTCTTGAATTGGAGTTTCTCGTGCGTTCATAATATTCAAAACATCCACTTTTAGACCTGTTTTCATTCAAAGTTTTGCATAGTCTCCAAGTCAGTGTTGTTGCATACAAGAGTGGTGAGAACAATTGTTAATGTTTCTTTTTATAGAGCATGTAGTTTAATTAGAATTACACTTCCATATCCTGAATGACTTTATTAGTACTATACGGCTGTTAATATTATTTTGACCGGAATAGCTACCACTCCCAAGAGGATCAGTTTAACAACTAAGCAATCCATCTTTAAACAGAGTATAATGTGTTATTTACCATCAGCTAAGTGCAGGTCAAATCTAGGACGCTACTGGTGTAGGTCTATCGAGGTGACCCTGTTACTATTTAAGGGAAACACGACCCTGAATGAGTTGGCACAGCAGACTTGCTTACAGTGCAAGTGGCTTATAATCAGACCGGCCGTCTGTCTTGTTGCATATAAAGATGGGCCACTTGCAGTTTCACATCTCTTGGTCTAAGACCATTAGGTCAATGTGGGAGGTAAAGTTCAGAGAAATTTCACCCCCCACTGTCATCATCTGCTGCTGTTTATATGTGACCTCGGTTCATCCGTCTGTAGTGAGAAGCTCAGTTCCCAAAGGCCATGCTATTTGGCCTTGACTTAATCCTCAAAAAGGATTGTTCTAAGCCCTGACAAAGTAATATGGCCTAAACAGATTGTGCTGGTACTCAATCTGTATTTGTTGTAATGTGACACTACAAATCTGGGTCTTATTGCATTAGCGTGGTAATTTCAAAGACATGGTATTGTACGTATGTCATTTACTTGAAACTTGGTAATGTGGCCTTCTTCAACTGCAGGGTTCTAAGTTGATCCATTATTTGTAAAAACTGTTGTTTTTCCAGCTTGGACCCGTCTCTGTAGTGCTTCTTTTGAATGGAAAGACTCTTGCCAACTGCCTCCTCTCTTTTACAGTAAATCATCTGGTAGGCTTTTGACAAAAAAAAAACCATTCAACTACTTGGAAATGTACTAGGGAATGTGAGAATGAATGGTTTGCCCTCGACCATGAAATGTCCACCTAATGCATTCCATTTATTTATGTGTGATTAGTGTCAGGTTTTCATGTGTGGGTTTTATTTGGCTTCAAACAGACCGAGAGATAATAACCAAATTGATTCTGAGCAAGACTTATCAACTGGTTAATGAATCCAGTTAATTGACTGTGCAAAGGGGTGCCATAACAGTTAAGAGCAGCAGCAGTCTGCAGAAACCCGCCCGCGTCACTGCGGCCTCATTGATTCTCAGACTCCTCTTCTAGCTATGACACCGACATTTTTTGTGTGTGCAAAATAATTACTACCATGATGATGGCCATTTCTGCTCTATCAACAGCATTTGAATGACTTGACACTCTTGTAAAGTGATTAGCCTCTCTGCTGAGATTGCAGAATGGTCCCATTGGGTTTCTCACCACTCCCCATGCTCCCCAGAGACCTGCTCCTTGGATCTGTGCTGTCTGTTACACTAGAGACAATGAAACCTCAGCGTAAGTAAATGTGTAGTAAAGTTCTGACTTGAGGACATTTGTGGTTAATACATCACAGGAAATGAAACGTAGAGCTCCCGACTGCATGGTGACAATGAAATCAATGGCCACCGTGCTTAAGCACATAGCTGACGCCAAGGAAGCTTGTACAAACAGTCTGCGGCATCTCTCATGGTATTAGCGAGGCTTCCTCGCAGGTCTACTTCACTACCTCATGGTAGAGACGCTATTGTCTTTTCATTGCATCTAAATCTACCAGTAGGTTTCAGAATCATCTTAGTTTAGTTTATCAGGTAATGGCACTATTCTATTTGGACATTTTACTCCCAGTCACTACCACCCTCTAGCCCACTCTAGTTTCCCATCAGTCCTCTGACTCTCCCTCCCACCTTGCTTGCTCCAGCTCTATAATAAGCAAACAAACCCACTTCCTCTTGACACTTTGCGCCGTCGCGGTGATTTGCTGTGGTTGTCAGGTCGAATACTGAATGACACCATGGCCTCTGTCAACAAAAGGAAGGCCCCGGAAGCTTGAAGGGTGACATTATTTGTGCATAGGGTGGATTATCTCTCCCACACGACATTCAGATTTCTTTTTTTCATTGTCTAGCGGTAAACCTGCTACGCTGGTTGCTTTGTGGCAACCGCAAAGCACATCGCTTGCCGTGCTTTACCAATACACATTGTTGGAAGTGCATTTTACACACAATATCACAGGCGTCTAATATTGATTTTTTTTTTAGAATAAAGAACCTTTCCTCCACTGCCTTGATTACCCCCATTTACACAGAGAGGGACGCCTGGACACTGGCATCTATGAGCAATTTACTCATGAGCACAGAAATGAGTCTTTGTAAACCAGACACACAGCCACATAAAATCTACGTTTTCCCTGGATAATGAGATGCAAATGATCATGCATGGGGAATTGGGAATCCTAAGCAACAGGAGGGGGAAGGGAAATGATACGTGTGTCTGCATGGAGGGATATTCTTGGCCTGCAAACCGAGCAGACAAGCAGATTTCATGGCAGGGAGCTACATGGGGTGTCTGAGGTGTCATTGCCAAGCAAGGTAACACATCCAATCCTTTACTGGTGTAATGGGGGTTGGGGGCATTCATGGTTCCATTGGGTGCTTTCCACACCTTGCTATTGCTTGGGTAGAATGGGATAGCTGAGCCTCTCCTTTCCTATAGTGGTGAATATAGCTTGGTTTAAAATAGGGATAAACATAAAAGCCTTGGATGGTGCTAGGTCGAGGAAACAACCAAGCGTATGCATGCATTTGTTTCTTCCCATTTTTGTATGACGGTGGATGTACAAAATGATCTTTCCAATGCAGCTGTAAAAGTGACTGAAAAGTGAAAACCCCGGAGTTGCATGCTGGGCCTATCCCATATGCAGGCTACTGAAATGCGTGTCTTTATGGATGTACACTACCAGTCAAAGGTTTGTATATACTTTCTCATGCTGTAGAGAACGTGTCATAGCTTTTCACTGGTAGCGTGTCCAAAAGTGTATTTTTAGTAGGTGTATATTTGGGTTGAGAATTTGAGTTATGTGAATAATGTGTGTCACTTGTAAATGTGCATGTGGCTGGAGAAGCATTTTCAAGATCAGAATCTTAAGGTGCACACAAGCAACAATTGATATGTGTTCTGCCATTCACATATAAGTGTAACAGATAGTGATGCTCGCATTTCACTCTCCCAAAACGCCATACATTTGTTTTTTTGTCGTCACACCCAAGGCTCAAATTAACTTTTTTTTCCTTTTTGAGGAGCAAATTTGCTAATTAATGACTTCATCAATTTAGGAGCAATTTACTCATTCTGAGGAGCAATTTTTTGCAGGTTAATCCCAGAGACCAGAAGCAAAGTTTTTATTAAACAATTAACAAAATAACGGCGATGTTGAATGTATATCCTACTGAAAATTCTATAAAATAATCATGCATTCGGATGAACAATATATATTTTGCTTTATAATGAACAACCAATTGGTTTCCTTTTTATTTAATCAGCAGTTTTCTTAAATTCACACAGTGCATAGCAGCAAACTGTTTTATTGTCTAGCAACTTTTTCAGTGGGGCAATTTCAAACAAATATAAAATCTAAATTTTACTCTTGGCTCACACACCAAATTTGATTAGTTTTTGTCGTTTCTGCTTGTCCAAAAATCTGCCTTTACGAGATGTATACCCTGTGAAAGCTCTTACTACATATTGACCTTCAAATCAATCACAGTTACGTGGTGAAAGAAGTCAATTGATGTATGAGGTCCAACAACCCACACTGGGCTGTCGTAATTGAAAGTTGAACACTCACCGTGACTCTGCTGTGGAGATATGTAAATCGAATCCATGCATGCTGTCTTCTTCATTCTGCATAATAATTTTACAGAAGGGAAGTTCACAAACGGGCCTATTGCTAAATAATAATTATTCACACATTTGTCATGATCTTTCACTTAAACTCAACATACTTCGTTTTACTAAGCGAATGAGAATTAGCTCTGTAAAGATGCTTTATGTATTTTTGCTCGCTATATGGCGACATACGAATGTTTTTGTGGCTAGATTTATGAGACGTGCTCAGCGAACTCATGGTGGTTTTGATGATTCATTTATGGTAGGAAACAGCATTAAGCCTTTAAAAATGGTAAAACTTATACTCCTTTGTTTACGTTGCACCTGGGATATACAGTTCATGTGAGAAATGCCAAAATCCGTTTTGGGGGGTTCCACATGCTTTCACTTGTTGTACATTGGTGAGATAAAATGTTAGACTTCCTATAGTTAATTTTGCACTTGGAAGGAGATGTGTGCCAAGAAATATGTAATTCAAAGTGAGGAAAGAAACACACTTCAAATGACTTTCCACTTAGATGATCAAATAAATAATTGTATTTGTGTCAAATGCTAGCAAATAAACAGTCATTGCAAATTATTTATCATATCATTACGACTTTTTTTTTGTCACGTCTCATTTCTCTTTTGTACCTCCTTCCGAGGTCACCCCAGCGCATCACCTTCTTGTACGTCTCCCTATCCTCTTTATCTTCTACTGTAACTCCAGCGACTGTATGTGTTAGCCTTCCTATTGCAACGTCCATAAATCTCCTCCTTGGTCTTCATCTTTGCCTTCTATACGGCGGCTCAATTTCCAGCATCCTTTAACCGATATAATCACTATCCTTCGTCCGCACCTGTCCAAGCCATCTCAATGTGGCCTTTCAAGCTTTGTCTCCAAACCTTACTGTCTGTGCTGTCCCTTTGTTGAGCTCATTCTTGAACCTTTGCATCCTCATTACTTGTAACAAGAACCAAGAAGAGAATCTTCCGCTAATGGAGGTCATTAGCAAACATCTTGATCATTCACGTGACAATCTATGTCTTGCTGTATTGGTCATATATCACTGAACAATATAGACTAACACTGAGCCCTAGAGATTGAACTAAAGTTATGGTTTTCTGGCATTAAAATTTGATGGCTCATCAATGTGGCCATTTCTCATTTTAGTTGCACTGGTGAACCCCAACTGACCTGCCTTTTATCACTATAATCTACTTTTTTTCTGTACACTAGTTTCACACACTGTATAAAAAAGTATATTCGTGGATTATCAGCACATATTCACATGATAAGGCACCTATTTCCACAGGAATGTCTTTATGTATTCTACAATTTTCATGCAAAGTCTCTAACAGCTTCTTAATATCTCCACGGTTTCCTCTCATTTGTTTTTGTCTCCGCATCCTTATTTCCCCAGTGTAATATGTTGGTCTTTTTTACTTCTTCTTTTTTTTTTTAAACCGACCCACCGTTGCAAACGTCACAAAGGAACAAAAGGCCTTTGAAGGTACCCCTTCCAGAAGGAGACGTTTCTCCAGTCCCTGGAATCAAAGGATGCAGTGCAACTCCTTTGGGATGGATCTCTGTGGTTAACCAGCAGTCTTGGCTGGGGTCCCTAGGATCAAAAGTATATATATTTTTAAGAAATCACCATGGGGGCAATCAACAAAATCAAAGCATTCAGTCGTCTGTGATATGTTTGTAAAAGTAATAAGTACACTATTTGCTGTGTTATATCAACATGTGGGAATCCTGTCCCAATTCTAAACATCAGGCAGTTCTGATGGCAGTACAGATGGATAGGAAACAGTTAAAAAGCTGGAGGGATCCGTTTAGTCTGGCATGGCAAAGCCAGTGCACTGGAGCAGGACTTGCCCAGTGACTCGGCTGAGCTGGCTAGCTGCCAGCAGCACCCCATGCTGCAGACAATACTACCTGTGTTAGCCTGAGGAGGGCTTGTGTGCTCTCAGAGCGTGTGAGCGCACACGCACATTCACATTTGAGCACACGGAACTGCTTATTTTGTGTTGACTGGAGGAATGGGACTGCTCCTTCCCTGCCCCCTTTCTGTCGCCTTTTGCTCCCTAAATGTCTATCAACAAGCTTGAGCTCCTGTTTTGGCTTTTTATATTTCAATACTAGCCCTGAAATGAATGCTGAATCAATTTTGACCATTGCTATATTCCCCAAGTTGGATACCTGTGACCCTCCCATAGACACAGAGGGGAGGGAGGGGAGGGAGGGGAGGGAGGGGAGGTGGTCCCAAGGGGTCTGCACTCTCTGGTTACTGCATAGAGGCTGCCACTGCTCGGTGGTCACCATAGCAACGCTATTTGATTCCTACAACAATACAAGAGCGCCACTCCCCCACCCCCTATGAAGTAGCACATTTGCAATCTAGACCTGCGTGATTGGCCCATCCGACTGGTGATAACCACCAAGTGGTCCATGTTGTTTCTGTACAAAGGTGCATTTAGGGCTAATTGAATAGAATACAGAATACAATTTGAATACTGCCTGAAAACTATTCATCTGTTGAGAAATTGATTGAATTTCCAGAGTATAACACCCCCTAAAATACCGGTATAGTAGTTTAAATAAAATGATCAAAAACACTTTGTACAGTGATCATTCAATCTTCTGTATGTTGAATTCTGTAACACGTCACGCATGCATGCAGTTTGAGTAAATCAAGATTATGAAGCGAAATATTAAGAAGTATTTTCTCATTTTATTATTATTCTCTCCTTCTAATTGATTGTATAGGGCCGTACATTGAACAATTAAGCGTAAGTGCGCAGAAGTGTCTGCTCATATTTGTGTTTTTGAGATCTCGAGTGATCACGCAAGAGTTCTGCCTAGGAGGACTGGATTCTAGACTGGTGGTGGAACAAAATCTTCATGTGTGTCTTATTCTGTGTTGAGATGATCATAGCAGACCATGCACAGTATGAGCAAAACTGTTAGATGCCAGATTTTCTAACTTTGTGTCTTTCACAGATAAAAGAAATCTTGTAAGATTTGAAAAATCCTTATTTGTTCACCAGGTATTAGTTGTTTTTTTCTTTGGATAAAACGATGGATATTTTTAGCAGCTCTGTTCTGTTGCTGATTGGTGTCTAAGGCAATCACACATCAAGTTCTCATCCAGTAACAGCATGCTAGTAGTAACATGTTTACCTGCATGGGATCAGCAAGGGTGAGGAAATGCATGTTTTGTCAAGACTAGAAGTCTATTTTACAGTGTGTGTTTGCTTGTTGTTCATTTCAAAGAAAGAACGAGGCCAAAAAGAAACTGTCAGTGACTGTCAGTGTTATACTGACATAAAAATCATTTGTGTAAAAATTAGGGATGCACGATAATGCTAATTTGAACCGATACGATAAACCAATAATTTTGAAAGTGTCGATGTCGATAACCGATAAGCCGATAATTGTTTGCAAAATTAACTTGAATAAAAATATACTTTTCAGTCCTACTATAGGTCTAACATGTACAAATACATTGAAACATTGTGTAAAGCACCATGAGTTTTATTGCAATCTCTGCTTCAAAGACAACCAGTAACTCATTTTGAGTTTGCAAAAACAAAAGTCATGTTTAAAAGAATGCAACAAAAAACTGTGAGGGTAACATTTTGGGGAGACAGTAAAGAAAGCCTACACTGGCGACTGTCATGTCGCCAATATGCATCTTCTGTGAACACGAGGTCGCGCGCATTATGACTTCACAAATATGCAACACTACCATAGGAGAGGGGAGTGGTTGAGGAGTTGGCCACAACTTGAGCCACAACCACAACAGATGGACCAACCTGGCATGTCTATTATCTGCGGATGTCTTTATTATCTGTTTTAACTGTTTGATGCCAAATTGGTCGATAATCCGTAGTAAAAAATAATAACTTTTTTTTTTTAACTGATTTGTACCTTTTTTGGGCCAAGTACATCTATAGCTGTGTAATTTAGATTTGAACTCCCAGTTTTGTAGCAGTGTATATCACTGTCCCATATAGCCCTTTTTAAGTGGTTGAGAGCAAACTCCTATTCCAGCTTTCTCCTGTCAAGTAATATTGACTAAATAGGCACTTTTATAACCATGACGCATCACCGTGCTTGTCACACAATCATAGATGACCTTTCAAGTGCCCTTAAAAGCTTGTTTTAAGGCTGCCTTGGATTGTTTGTGTATATCAACCACCATATACTAGCGCCACTCTACGCATCTTTGTTTAGTTGTCACTTTACCATGTATGCATGTTGTTCATATTCTATATTAAAAGCAGAGGATAAAGCAGTGCTAAATCCCTGCCAGCTGTCTTAACTGATATTTTCCCGTGAAAACATAATTGCCAATTCAAATTTTCTCTCAGAAATAATTACTGTACTTAGTAGGGCTGGGCCATTAATTAAAATTTTAAGATGATTTTGATTTTGGCTTCTCACGATCATAAAAACATCATCAAAGAAATATATGATTGTCCCAAACTTAAAGGGGTGTGTATGCAAGTTTCTGTGTTTTTTTTAAACCTCCCTGAATGCACAAGTAGCTTGCAGCAAGTGTGTTTTGTCTTCCCCGAGCGTGCTTTTAATGACACCAAGGGTTGTGTTTGCTGTCAAAAGTAAACACACAACAAAAAGAATGTCACATATAGTATATTCAAATATAAGAAATAGTTCATTTTAGGTACATCGCTAGCTCAATGTTAGCTGGCGCTCAATGGGAAACTATTGACTGGCTAGGAAAAAATTAGCATTAAAATATCACAGTAGGGATTTTCCTTCAAATAACAAATACTTACACACAAACTCTATAGTAACACAAACAGAGAGGTAATATAACGATACTCACTGTGATACACAAATAAGTGTTATTAACTCATTCACTGCCATTGACGGCTATAGACGTCAAAAATTCATTTGAACTATTTCTATTAGTTTAAAATGTTTTCTCACTTTTGTTAACAAGAGTATGAAAACATAGATTTTTTTATTGTATTCAAACAGATATAAAATTTGTGATTAATCGTGAGTTAACTAATGAAGTCATGCGATTAATTACGATTAAAAATTGTAATCGCCTGACGCCCCTAATTTTTAATAATGTTGACTTAAAAAAAAGATTAAAAATAAATTGTTTTTTTCGTTTAAAAGAAAAGATGAAAAATTGGGCATCAGGCAATTCAAATTTGTAATCGTAATTAATCGTATGACTTCACTAGTTAACTCACGATTAATCCCAAATGTTATATCTGTTCTAAATGTACAGCAAAAAATTCTACGTTTTCATACTCTTAACAAAAAAAGAGTTAAACTAATAGAAATAGTTAAAATTATTTATTTTTTAATCTATAGCTGTCAATGGCAGTGAATGAGTTAATAAAGTTAGCCCCTTTCTTTTTCTACTCTTCATTGAAGTGTATCTCCATGTTTGCACAACACTGCCCCTAAAAGGCCAATAGTTGAATAAATAAAGTTTTGAAATCACTGAATGTTCAGTAATCAAGATTTCAATGTCAATCAATTTTGATCATTATTTTTTCCATATGCACCTGCCCTACTACTAATGATAATCTTGGGTGAAATTTCAATGGAAAAAATATCCCAAAGTGGCTAAAGACTAAAGCCAACCATATGCCCAAAATATATCATGTGGTGTGCCTAGTGCCCTACCCCCTGCATTTTGCAGGAAATACCATGTTGGCTGTCTCGGAAAGCGAGAATATTGGCTGGGCCCCTCGGGTGTGGGCACATGGCCCCAGACAGCCCTACGCCTTTGTCCCCCTGCTGACATGACAAGCTGTACACTTCAGAACATCTACTGAGTCTTTCATCAAGCCTTTCACCTTTTAAGATGGACTGCATGCCCTCCCTATGACTGGCTTTTCTTGTCCGTATTAATAGTCTATAGTATTCTTGCTGTGATGTCAGACATGCATGCACTCGCTACTGAGGGATCTTGGAACTTGTAAAGATCCTAAATAGAGGGCACATTCGCTAATTACCTCCAAATGAGCGCCTTTTGTAGCTTCTTATTACTGGTTGGGGATTTGATATTAGCAGTATGTTGGCTATGTCTGGCTCGCCCTTGCTGGTCAAACAGGCCGTCTTTAAAACAGATTATGGTGTTGTTTGCACATCAAAAGAGCCAAGACCAATTATCACCTCTGCCTTTCAACACCACAGATGATCCTCATCAGAAAAGGAGAAAAAAAGAGTGCTCAATACCTACAGCAACCCTCCACTAAAAATGTGTTCCGTTTTTTCCAGGCCTCATGTACAAAATTTAATAGTGCTTTAGCAGATCCCTAAAATAGATTGGGATAATTATCCCATCCCCAATGGCGTGTACAAATAGGTTCATATGACAGGAAATGTGGCATAGTCGAAAGAGTGAAAACTGGAAATAAGAACTCCAAGCCCTCAAGGTGATGCCTTGGGGTTCTTTTACAGGGTTTCAATTTGGAAGCTTGTGTTGTAATACAGTTTTCAGGAAGGGTAACTGTAGCAGTGTTAGCATTGTGTCATTTTTTGCTTTCGTTCCCATTTCCATAATCCCTGTCAGAATGGCTCTCCCATTACCTTTTTGTGTTGTCTGTGCTCATGACAGGAAACCAAATGGATGCAGCTATAAGTAAAACCTCCACTTGCAATATCTCATAATGCTTACACACACACATTTTGACAGATTGCTCTCATTGTTTTACTTTTCTTCCTAACGCTGAAGTGCGTGTACAGGGGATTTCTGTGAAAGAGTTGGAGTCGACCCAGACTCATGTCATAAGTCAAATAAAGCTATCAAAAACCTTTTTCACAGTTAAGACATTCACTGCTTTGTGTGCTTAATCATTTTTGTCTTTTGTTAGTGTGAATTGCCTAGTCCAGGGGTGGGCACACTCGGTCCTCGAGGGCCTGCAGGTTTTGGATGTTTCCCTTCTCCAACACAGCTGATATATGATCAGCTCATTAGCAAGCTCTGCATAAGCCTGATAACGATCCTGTTGATTGGAATCATCTTATGTTGGAAAAGGGAAACCTCCAAAACCCGAAGGACTCCGGCCCTCGAGGACTGAGTTTGCCCACCTTTGGCCTAGTCCCTGGCGATTCGATTCATATCACGATTCATAGGTCACGATTCGATTCGATACCGATTAATCCCGATGTGAATCTATAAATTGATTATTGCAATTTTTTTTTTTGTAGATGCACCTTCCTCTTTTGGAATGTGTGCTTTTTTTTATGTTTACTTTTGGCTGGCGGTGTGTATTTGTGACTACTTTTGATGATAATTCTTCTCTATGTTCCAAGTTTAACTCCATGTTGCTCCTCATATCGCTTCCCCACAGCTGGTCTCATTCAGCGCACTACCATTTTTTACAGAGCATTTGAAAAACACAACCATGAATTTTCAATCTACTTGTATTGATGCTGCATGTGGATTCCCACCTGTTTTGTGTTTATACTCAGCACACCTATGCACAGTATATTAAATCCATAGTAACCACATCTGACTGACAGCACTGTGGGTGATTAGGTGGCGAGCACTCAGTCATAATCCCCACAAGCGTGTAAACAAGAGCTGAAGTCACCTCTGCGTACTTTGTACTACCTCCTTGCCTTTTGGCTAAACAGCCTTCAAGGGCAGTATTAATAATTAAAGCAAACACTCAGACGTGGTAGAGAGGACAAGAGTGACCTGCAAGAAGCACTCTGCTTGAGACAGGCTATTAAATATGGAAACTATTCATGGTGACTAATCATGTTTTTTTGCGTGTTTTCCAAGAGCTTAAAGTCTACAATACCATGGGACCACTTTTACCAGCGGAGAAGGTTAATTGTTTGGACAAGAAAAAAGGAGATTATGCTAGCGACTGCGGTAGCGATGTAAATGGGCTTTCTCTGTTTGCACTTGCTTTGCTATTATACGGTGCCTTCAGGTGCATGGTCTACCATAACCATATTCAACATGAAGGTTGTTGGGTTAGCTGAGAGACGGGCATTCATGCTATTTCTATTACGCGACAAACATGTTTGTTTGTTTTTTAAATGCTCATTTCTACTTGATCAAATAGTAAATGGACTGCTTTTTATATAGTGCTTTTAACTGCCCTAAGCGCTTCACAATCAAAAGCCTCACATTCACCCGTTCACACATGCGCTCATACACCAGTGATTAGCTACATCATTGCTCACCTGTTTCAAACTCAAAGAACAAAATGTGTCTTCAGCCCAAACACTTTAAACCTTAAAAAATAGTGTGCTATTTTCCTGTAAGAAAATCCAAGGCCAAATGATAGACAGAAAGGCAATATTGTGGCAATAATGCCAAAGCTCTTTACTCAGGGTCAAATCAAATTACATTAACGTATTTCTAGTTTCAATTTACATCCTTTTCAATTATGTTCTTACAAATGTTTGAAACATATCTCCCGGGCCACACACACAGTTACATAGATACTTACATATTGATGCAAGTGTTGTGTTCTGCTGAATGCCATTTGGAAAACACACACAACACCCACACATATGTCTTACTATCTTAGTGGGGACATCCCATTGACATAAAGCATTTCCTAGCTTTTTACCCTCACCTTAACTCATTCACTCCCAGCCATTTCCACTGAAGCAACCCCCTTCGCTCCCGGCTCTTTTACTGGATTTTGACTGATTTTGCAAAGTCCACAGATGATAGTGTTCTATTGCTATAAAAACATGGAACCTACCAAAAGAAAGATTACAGTCTCTTCTTTCATCATCTTGTTTCAGTTTTTAGAATTGTGAGTAAATAAGCTTTTTTTTCTCAACACAGCCCTGATTGATCTCTTTTGCTCTGCTGCCACCTGCTGGCCGTTTGTGTAATAACTACCATTTCTTCAACCGTTCTTTGCAGTTGAGAGGCTGTATGTGCTAGCATAAGAAAAAACATTAAAACGTATAAACACGTCTTTGCAACACTTACAACATTTAAAATGGAACGTATTTGTACATTTTGGGGAGCAAATGAGTTAACCATCACAACTGATTGTCTAACCCTATCCTTCAAACCTAACTAATCAAAATCCAATTCAAACCTTAAACTCTAAAACCAAGTATTGACCCTCAAAAAGAGATTTGGACTTGTGGGGCCCACCAAAATGTCCCCATAAGGATAAGTCGGTCCCCACAATGGTAGTTACACCGGAGAAAATCTGAGTATGGGCCCCATAATGTAGCAAAGACAGACACACACACACACTGGGTCGTTATTTTTCTGTGTTAAGGATTATTAACACATTTGGGGCTAGCTTGCCTTCTTAAGTTGGCATGCTGTTCAGGGTGGACTACTGGGATGTGCATGAAACCCTCTGGGGGAAAGATGGAACTGCACACAAATCATTACCGCTCATCAGCTGCTGCCACTCAGCCACTTATTTGCTCGGCAGCTTGGCTCGTCTCAGCGTTGTATCCGCAGACACGCATTTAAGGGAACATCCCTCATTATACATCAATGTTGGAGGGAGCAACAAGCGAAATGAATAAAAATGCAAACAATTCATCATCATTTCCAAGCCGATTCTCCGTAAAATGTTTCACTCATCTATTTTGGGAGCAAACTTCAACATGGCAGAAAAGTGTTACGTCAGCATTACGCAGGCCTATCTGATACCCCTCCCGTGAATTATTTATGCCCACTATACCAAGTAAGGTGTATGCAGCATATTAAATACATAATCCTCTCATCTTTTATTGATGCTCCTTTGATGGAGGCTTTACAGTCAAGATTGACAGGGAGCTTTGTATTTAGAGACCAATAAGCATGTTTGACTGCCTCATTTGAGCCAATAGTGAAAATAAAATAAAATAAAAACGCCTCCCAATGCTTGATGTTGTTAACAGGAGAATTGGCCATTGGACCATATCGCTGCTCTGCGGAGGTTACGTCCGCTCTTGAAATACAGTCAACAAACATTTGCAGGCTGTTATGCTGAGCAACAGACTGTTTACACACCTTGGCCGAACGATAAGATGGCGCGGCAGCTGCACTCTGATCAAATCAGCCACAGGACATGTTTGTGTCAAGTGCTCACGTGCTCTCCGACGCGAGTTTTTATTGTGAGAGGGACACATGCAGATCGAGTGATGCAAGCGAGAGAGGGGACTCCTTGTGATGCGCTCGGTCTCTCCCTTTGTAACTGCGCGCACACACAAACACATGCGCACGATAAAATCACACAATTCAGACCCGTCAGTATTCCGGAAATAGGGTTTATCTAGCTCAGTGACTCTGAAGCGTTCTAGTAATTGTTGATATACAGCACTACCAGATTGATTACAATAATTTGGCATAATTGTTCCAGAGCAGCACAAGTGTTTCCTTTTATTTCATTTGGAAATCTTCAAGCAGTACTGCGAGCGGTTCTTGTAATTGGTTCAGACAAGCTAGTTAAACCATTTGTTGAAAATGTGGGGGGGAAATGGGACAATTTGTATAAGCAAATTAGCTTCTATTGGTATTGCCAATTTCTCAGAAAAAGCACAACTACATAATTATGCACTAATCAAATGTGTGCAATCTCACAAATTCTAATGTTGAAAGACGCTAATGAACAGTTTTGGCTAGCTATTAATTAAACTGCTTTATTAGTTATTATATGCTATTCATTTTCATCAGCTTTGTAAAGATATATACAGTTATTAAATTGGTGTGGATCAATGTTGGTATACATGCTGTGGCTGAATGTAATTGTGTATGACGGAAATGGCAACCTCCAGTTGATCCTGTTTAGTTACCGGTGAATTTGACGCTTTCCCTTGTCGCCATCTTGAGGGAATTTGAGTTTAACACAGATCATATCCCAATTGTTGTTGTTTTATTTGATTAAAGAAAGAGAGAACCACGCCTTGTTTAATTGATTGCACACTCTTTAACCAAGTCGAGTACATGTACTCACATTTGAGTATTCGAGTACTGATACTTGAGAATGCAATTATCCATCTGTTTTCAATACTATTTTATCCTCATTATATCATACAAAAATACATTTTATTTTAATAAAATATTGTTAAAAAAAACACACTTTTATTGAAAATGGTTTAAGACATTTGAAATGGCGGTGGCTCGAATAGAGCTTGTTATTACCTGAACCCTGAGCAACTGTGATGTCATCTTCAGTCGACAGCAAGTGGCAAAATGGTCGTCCACCATGATGGATAAAAACGGGTGGATTTAGCTCTTTAACTCCTGACACGTTTATGACTAGTGGGGGCGCATACAACATATTTTTGTAAAGACATTTTGGGGTTGGCTCTTTAATGATGATCGTGAACTGGGAAAGAGAAAAGATGTTAACATTGATGACAAAATGTGTGTGTCCATGGCTGCATGTTTTCTGAGGGCGTGAGATGACGCAGCTTCTTTCAACGATTATCTTGTTGCAGAACTTTGCCTTCCATATTATTTACCTCCCGCTTAACCTCATCCCTCAGTATTCTTTGTCTGTGGAGTTAGAACAGCAGGGACTGGCGCGAGCCTCTCGCTTACTGTTGGAGCGTGAAGAAGGAAAAAAATCTCCATGCAGTGGCACAAAAGTGCAAACAAAGCGGTGTAATGGTTGAACAGATGTGGGCAAGCTCTGCAGATCTGCTGAATGGAAAAGCAGGCCCTGAGGAATGAGGGTGTCATTCTGAGAGGATCGTCACACAGCATTGACTCACTGATAACCATTCACCAAGCCATATTTAAGCAATTGAATATACAGAACAGTAGACACTTGAGCTCCACCACCGTCTGTATTGATCCCTGTGGACATATCGTCCGTTTCGTGGTTGGCTAAAGACCAGGGCAGTTAATTCTGCTTTTAATGCATTGTGTAAATACCACCATAGTTTCCCTCAAAGCTAATTATAACTTTACAAGCGACATGAGCACAACTAGATAATGGCAGTTCAAATAGCTCATTAAAAACAACATGCATATACTTGTACAGTACTGGAGCTGCAGAATATTACAGACGCGTTCCTGTGTTGGTCACTGTGTGAAAGACAACTTCAAAGCAAGTTGGACAATCTTGTACACGACACTAATAATATCTAAAAGCCTCTCGCAGCCTCTTCATTTTGTAATTTAGCTCGGCCTCTGGTGCTGACGCTTCACCCCTGTGACCACACTTAACTCCACTGTTATTACTTGGCTGTCGTTAAATACATTTCTCAACTGCGTCCTTGTTCACTAGGTACGACTGTGTCTGTCTGTATTTTAAGTTTAGAGCGTTTTTTTTTTTTGTTTTTTTTAAGGAGTAGTATCCGATTTCAGGTAAAATAGTCGTTAACTCTCCCTCCCAGAATAGTTTTGCTGCCTTTGATCTTGTGTATGACAGTGTTAAATGATTTTCTCCAAAGGGCTGTGAGCGTGCAGAGACTTGCTCCTCTTTTATCAGCACCTCCCCATCAAGCACTTTGAAGCTGTTTACGCTGTGAAAAAGAACCCAAAAGGGCAATGAAGTAGTCCTGATTATCACCACGACTGGAGTTCACCATCACATCGCTTTTAGAAAGAGCTAATCAATTTAGTTCTAAATGCTGTCCCGGTGTGTGAATTTACATTTAAATTCATGACTTTGCATGACAAAAGTTTGCTTTGCTTTCCTTTCTTCTCTGTTTATACAGACCTCAACACACATTTGGGACAACTGGCATAAAAAATACGGAATGACTTTCTATCTCACGATTTTTTTGAAAAGTGGCTTGTGTCTGTGTTGAAGATGCATTCCAGGCTAAACACAGATTAATGGGATTATAGAACAAAATGTTAGATGGCATACCGGCAGCCTGTAACATATTAGGGTGACCAGACGTACGTCCCGGGTTGACCAGGAGAGTCGTGAATTTTAGCCTTGTGTCCAGAGTCTTGATGGATTCGCCAGCCCCATTGTTTTGTCCCACTATTTTGCAAGCCCCATTTTTTTTCAAAGCGATTCCTATGATAAACCAATTAAAAATAATTTTAACTCTTAAATCGCTAGCAGTTGTGTTTTCCTAATATTGGAACTAGAATTAAGGTCTCAATACACCAATCTGACGTCGGAAGTCGTGACATTTGATCACTCTAATTGGCTGTTAGCTAGCCAATCAGCGGTATAAAAGTCAACTATATAAAAGCTTTAACATTTCGTTCATTTTGCACATTATCACCCTTCGCATTTGGACGTAATTATGTCTGCCTGGACAGAAGATCGAGAAGATGAACTCATCACTATGGTTCGAAAGAGACCGGCATTATATTGCATTTCCGTTAAAAGGCTTTAATTTTATATTGCGCGATACTCTGTAAAGCGCCTGAGGATGTGCTTCGTGCTTCATGAAAGTGAAGTGTGAAAAAGAGAGAATTGTTAACATTTTTATATTCCGCCTCCAGAAAGAGCTTTCCGGTTGCCTTTTTCTAACAATGAGGAATAGCATTTTTCGGCCGTGAGGTGCCGACGGTCACGACTACAGGTGGTAAGCGTCGGTCACTTTCAGCTGACGTATTGGAATGTAATCCTACTAGCCAATGTTGCGGTCACTGGTAAGACCCAATGCAAGCGGAGCTTTTCAGGCGGCATATTTCCAATGTTACAATGCGGGACTGGCGCAAGTTAAACTGCACAGCCAACTTCCAATTTGCTACAGGCACCGAGCAAACAAAGGTTGGATAATGGTGACTGCATTGCTATTGAACTGTCCAACCAAAATAGATTTAGCATGAGCTAAATGAATACCACAACCAGATTGACTAGCAATTAAAACTTGTTCTAAATAGTTCCTGGTGAGAATTTATTGTATATTTGATTTCCAGTAAAATTGTAGTGTCCCGAATTTTAATTTTGAAAATCTGTTCACGCCAACCTATTGAGAGCTAAAACTGTTTTGCCCTCTGACATTTCCAACGAAAATACTTTATGTGTTGCCGTGCGTATATTGCAGTCCATTGGAGTGGAGCTTATCGACTACTAGAAGGAGCCAGTTACTTCGATACTGCGGATGACCGCTAATGTACAGTACATCACACTCAAAACAATTCCTTTTTATGATAAGGCAAAAATGCTTATAAATTACTGTTTAAATTTGCAGGGAATTCTGATTTTTATTGATTTATTTCTTTTGTGTTTTGATGAGTGTACATGGTTCCAAGAACCAGGGGCTGGACAACACTATTAAGTTTCATTTAAAAAATCCATAGACTATCTCCTTACAGCCACACCATTTCTTTAGTATCATGGTGCTGGTGGTGCGAAAGATAAATGTGAGTTCCTGTCTCAGATGATTATCTCATTTGGTGTTGTTCACAGAGAAAGGAGGAACTCGGCTCCATTTGTTCAGCTTGTTCCTGGACATGCCCCCAACCCCCAAACTGTAGTCGATACAGTAACTTATCCCCAGATGGAGGAATTCAGTTTTTCAATGGGGTAACAGCTGACCCCCCGCATTTCCAGAACTATTCAGAAACAAACTCTGGCTCATTAGAATGCTGCTGCAGTGCTTTGGGTCTAGAGGCAGTGTGTCTAGTATGAAATCGGTGTGAAATATTCAAATGGTTTTCAGTGGTTGACTGAAGCTCAGTTAGTTTTAAGCACATCATAATGTAACACTGCATTTTTTCCCAAATTAGCAAATACGAGTATGCTCTAGATCTGTGTTTGTCTGCATTGCTGTCTCAGTGGGGCAATCCTTCCCTGTGGGCCCATGGGGAGGCTGATATGGGGCAAATTCAAGCCTCAATCAGTGCTGGTTAATTATTACATCCACAGCAGGTGAGAGGTCTCCCCACTGCGTAATCCCTCCCGGATCTCGGTCAACTAGTCACATACATAGGGAAAGCCATTTTTCTTTTTGTATCTGTTTGGCACAGATGCTTTTCCACTAATTCTCTTTTTTTTTTGTGGTGTTTACTGAAAATCGAAAACTCGTTTTTGAGAACTGGTACCCAGTAATTTAATTCCTAGGAATCGTTTGTTTGCTTGCCTGACAATTCCACTTATCGATCCGTTAGGAAGTCCATTGGACCGGTGAGGCCGCCTAACATGTCTCGTGATTGTGTGTGACCCGGCAGACGCAGCTGAGCAAGAAATAGAGTGAGAGGATGAGATCATAAAAGAAAATAGCACTGATTCACATTTGCAAATCATTTCACTGTCACATTCTCCAAAGTACGGAAGTGTGGAACTGCCAATGTAGAGGAAACATTGACAGATATGTTCTAATGGATTTGCAAATACATTTAAACATATTTGCAAGAACATTTGAACTTACTCTAAATGCTAAAAACGCCTTCAGTTTTCATTTTATTTTTTTCCCATAATGCCACAGGGTATTGACTTGCACAAGTTAAGATTTTTAATTTTTTTTAGCATTTGGCCTACATTATACCACTATGTTCAAAGATTAAGTATGTAAACATTGTTTGTTTTGTTTGTAAGTTTTATGATTTATTATTATGTATTCAGTGGATGATTTCCATTCAGCATTTTTTTCCATAATGTCACTGACTGGTTACATACCCATGCGCAAGTCAGTACCCAATGGTATTATGGGAACAAATGCCGAATAGAAATCATGGACTGCAGACAAAATAAATCAGATATTGTGAGTAAACAAAGTTTACTTATTTAATTTTTGAACATATTGCTATAGTGTAGGCCAAAGGCAAAAAAAAATTGTGTTTTGTTTTGTTTTTTACTCGCACAAGTCAATAAATACTCTGTGGCTTTATGGGGCGGAAACAAATTAAATTCAACATTTATTTGTCATTGCAAATAACATGGTTATAAACAACGAGATAACACTATGAGCCCCAAATACTGACATAGTGTGACTATAAAGTGCAGAAGCGCATATGGAATATGTAGCGAAACCCAGCAGAAGTAAAATGCATTCATCATATCAAAATAATAACGAGCATGGCAAACACAGAAACACGCAAATATTGACAGTCATCCATAGTATTCTTGTGCAAGAAAAATTAAGAAAAATGCAACGTTAATGGCATTTAGCCTACATTTGTACATTTAGTTTAGTTAGTACATTTGTAAGTACATTTGAATACGTCAAAACGTATTTGCAAATCTGTTTGTATGTACTTGCCAGTCAAAAATGTTTGCTCAGTTCAAATGCTTTCGTACCTAGGTCACTTGACTGTATTGAACATTGTTTTGCCCTGCATCTTAAAATCATCCTCTTCCTCTTCACTTGTTAGGTCATTGTATCTTCACCTGAACAGTCACCGCTCACCATTGCTGATATTATCATAATCCCTTGCCTTGTGCTGTATCATTCCTCACCAGTCCACCAATTTTTGAAACATGCCGTGTCTCACTTTGATTGACACACTCTTTGAAGCTTGATGTGAGTAGTGTGATGACATTTAAGGAAGTTACTACTTCGGCCACACACAAAAAAAAAAAAGTG
Organism: Leptonotus elevatus; assembly: GCF_054856555.1. Classification (NCBI taxonomy): domain Eukaryota; kingdom Metazoa; phylum Chordata; class Actinopteri; order Syngnathiformes; family Syngnathidae; genus Leptonotus; species Leptonotus elevatus. The sequence goes on along the minus strand of NC_141241.1, from coordinate 22,182,415 downwards.
ACCACAGTCTGTTTATAACAAGAAAGACCCCCTTTAGTCTTTTGAATTGCAATTCCAATTCTGGTGCTGTTTTTTTGTGCGAAAAAAGTGTTTTTACCAAGGTGCTTAGCCTGCCCTTGTTTTTCACCCCGAGTCAAAGGAGACTGTTGGAGAAAAAAACCCAACTGATTTTGAAAGTGGTCTATTCTGTCTAAAGAGTGGCTCAATAAAAAGGGTAGTCAATATGGTTTCTCTCAGACAGTGTCTCAGTTAAGAGAGGAGGTTTCCTGCTGAGCCACTGATGGAACAAAACAGGGTCTTTGTGCGAGCAGATCCTCTTCAGTGTGTTTTTCGCACTTGGCCTGTTTCATAGAAAACAAGACACTTAGATGAGTTATGCGTCAATGTACGCACTTTTGCGCTGTTATTCCCCAACATGGGCTTATGTTTAGTGATACAGCCTTAGCTTGAGAGCGCATTATAGGATATCATGGCATCAGCTTAAGCTGAACTCCTGAAAACCTTTAATGACACAGAGCAAAGTGGATTTGGGACGGAGGTAACAGCCCGTACTTATCAAGTAGACAACCCCATTTTCTAGCCTCATGCTCTCTGCTCCCTCGTTCTTACTGGTTGCCTGTCGTGGTGTTTCCTCATTTTCAGAGGCAAGCCGGGTGCTCTGCTCCCTCACTGCTTGCACTTTCACACAATGTAATATTGTTTCAACATCCTCTTCTGTGCTTAAAATCATGTAGTCTTTTATAACCAATACGTTTTGGCATATAGATTTGTCTAGAAATTATTGAGTAATGAGTTAATGTGTGTGCCTTCAAGTATTTTAAACCTCTCTAAAATGCTTTCATATTATATTCACGATGAACCTCTCAAACTCTTTGAGACCATTCAAAACACCTACATTATGCATACTGCAATTCTATATATATATATATCACACGTTATAATGCTCACTGTATCCTCAATAATTCCAACATGCCTTCAGTAGACTACCCTAGATGCATCTCTCTGTGGTAGTTTGAGAGCCAGAAAAGCTTGAGGCTGAAATTAAGAGGCTGTGTTTAATAGTTAGCCAAAAGAAAAAAGCGAATCAAAAATTACTGTGGTGGTTCCGATCAGGGTTTTATGATGCCGATATCGGTCATCATTGGCCAATACTGATTCCAATCACATTGATTAGGGGCACATTTTTAAACAGTTATTTTAATAATCGTTTATTTCATAATTTTTTCGATTAACATTTTATCAAAATTTCCAAACCTTTATTGTTATTATTAATTGACGGTGCAGAAAATTGACAAAAATATATTATGGTTCAGTTACTGGTTTGTTCTGTAACATGTGCAGTGTTGTAAATGTGCTGTGGAAAGGGGGAAGGGATGCTACACTGCACACAGGCTGTTCTCTAGTTGGCTGCAGGCTCCAAAGTACAAGCTGCGGGTGATCAGTTTTTGTGATCAGCAATGAAAGGCATTGATCAACATATGCCGGTTATGAAATCGGCTGATCACCATCAGTGGTCCATCGGCCAGAACACCACTAAAAAAAAATGCTTTTTAAAAAAGTTAGTCTTTTCCCAGATAGGTGTATTTCACTAAAATGTATAGTAAGTTTCACTAATGTGATGGCCTACGTTGGCCCCTTGGCTGTTGTCATGCATTGCATGTGTGGTAGATGGTCTTACTTTGATTCAAATTGTATTTAGTTTCGAGGAGTTACCCATTCATTATCTGAACCGCTTATTCCTCACAAGGGTCGCGGGGGTGCTGGAGCTGTCTTCGGGCAGAGGGCGGGTTACACCCTGAACTGGTTGCCAGCCAATCACAGGGGACGCACAGACGAACAATCATTCACACTCACAATCGCACCTAAGGACAATTCGGTGTTCAATGAACCTATTATGCATGTTTTTGGAATGTGGGAGGAAATCGGAGCACCTGGAGAAAACCCACAAAAGCACGGGGAGAACATGCTAACTCGGAATCGATCTCATGACCTGGCAGACATGCTAACCAGTCAGCCACTGTGCAACCCCTCAAGGAGTATCTGAGGGTTGAAGTAGTGTGAAAAATACAGTCAATACAGGGCAGCTCCTACTACTTCTCAAGGGCCCTATCACCATGAGTCTCGGGACGAGAAAACACAATTCCTCAATTTTTGAATTGCTCACTTTCAGACACTTTTCCCAAAATAGTTAGTATACTTACAGTACTTGGTTGTAGAATTTTATACTTGCTAGGAGGACAAGCTCTCTAAAGATAATTTGTATTAAAATAAATAAAAGTCCGTTTATTAGTCCTCTTTAAAGCTACTCTCTGACTTGTCATTGCTGAAGAACATCCACTTTTACACATTATAGATACAAATAATTTTAGGTACAAGCTCGGATGTTCGATACCATTATTCAGGGCTTAAAGTACTCCGGCACGGTGCCGGAATTCCGGGGTAAGAGCCACTAGCGCAAATCCAGCAAAGTAAACAAATACATGTGGGGAATATTTGACACGTCTGGCAAAACACCACCAATGCGGAGAGAAGGACTTCAAAATAAACCTTCCCATACCAAGTAATATGTGGAGCGCAATGCCAATGGACGCATTTATTTTGAAGTTTTTCCCGGAACCGTTTTGCCAGTCGCGGCGCAACGGATGACTTGACTCATCCTGCGGAACGTGTGTCTGAGGTTCTTATTGCCGGCGTAAACAATTGCGACCAAAGTCAACAAAACAACTTTGTACAGAAATCACGTTCGATCACCAATTCAGGGCACTAAAAGAAGACCTAATTACGCTGACATTGTATTGCACGGTGCCTGTTGCCAGTGTTTAGGGCGTCTACAGAGTTAGCGTGCTAACGGTGCTATTGGCTGCAGATAGAGTCATCGGACTACTTTTCAAAGGCAGTTTAATCGACGTGATGATTTGCACACCTGACAGCCGAACACAGTTGCCGTTCCTAATAAATAAACCAAGCTCACTCATTTGTGCACTTGACGGTCGGCAAAATCACAACTGTGGTTTTGACGTCACTTTGTTTCACAGACCAAAAACTACTCAACTCAGAGTTTCATTTCATACAAAGTGCTCTACATGGAGTAAAAATCAGTCATGGAATAAAGACAGGTAAAACATAAATAACACCAAATAAATGTATAATTATCTTAAGTGTGGAAATGAATAAGTCAATAAAATAACACAAGTAGGTAAGTAAATAAAATAAATAAATTAATAACAAAATACAGCAGGCACCATAAAACATTGAAACAATGATGAGTCTCATGCCGAGTCGAACGCCAAAGAACAAAGATGTGTTTTAAAAGTGGGTAGACAGGGAGGTTGCCTAATATTTAACAGACGGTCATTCCAAAATCCAACTTTCTAGAGAGGAAAATAATGTGCTGTTAAGCACAATTTCAATTTAAGTAAAAACAAAAAAACAGTTGGTTGATCATTAGTAAGTGGAAATATATTTTTTTACGTCTTCTGTATTCATAATTGTTCTTTCACCATGCAAAAATATTAATTTTATCCAAATACCTGATTATTCAATATAATTTTCCGTAGGATATTTGAATACCAAAGTATTCGATAGCTGTAGCACTTGAGGGGACTGCAACCCGCAGTGCTATAATGTACTATACATAATATAAATGGATAATAAAAGAGATGACCTGACATTTGGGGAGGACTGGCCATCGGGAATTTCATGCCCAGTTCATCCACAGCGACGAATCGAATAGTAATGACTTGATGTCGGTCGAACAACGAATCGGCACGTTGGACACTGCACCACCGCTCCTCGGAAAAAGTTCAGGCTCAGGATTTTTTTTAATTTACTTTAAGACCTGCTGTTTTAGACGGAAACCAGTATGAGTACTCAAATCCAAGTAACTGGTACCACGAGTACTTTTGATACCCCCCCCCCACCCCCCCCCCCCCCCCCCCCCCACACACACACACACTAGTGTGCCAAGGCACCCTGGTTGGGAATCTAAGTCATGGGCTATTTAGAAAGAATGGGGGGCACTTCTATCCCCTCTGCTGCTGAATGAGCTTTGAAATGATTGCGCAGTTTAGTGTGAACACTGAATTCTCTGCCAGGTATTTCCTATCGCAAGTGAAAAATTCCATTTCACCTTGGTTATTTTCTATTGCACTTTTTCCGTAGTTGTGCTTTCAAGATAACTTGCATTGGGGACAAAGCAATTGATATTGCTTCGTAATGGAGTTAAATATCTCAACCACTGACATCGCCATGTAGCTTTCTCCTTCCTCCCTCACCTGCTCTTGGAGACTTGCCATTTCTTTAGAAGAGAGCAAGCATAGTTTAAACTGTGTTTAACATTCCACCTCTTATTTCACTCCATTCACTACATTATTAAAAAACCTCCATACCCCCTTAATTATTTTCCGTCTCTCCACATCCCTGCAGAAATGGCAATTGCTGTTATGTGTCCAACCTATACCAGTGTGTGAGTCTTAGGTGCCGGGGCCTGAATAATGGATGAGTACAAATGCAAAACAATTGCACTTAGTCTGACGTTGGCACGATCCATTTCACTATGATGTTAACGTCTATACCCGAGGAAAGGAAATTGCAATTGAATTGTACAACTTGGATGCGCTTTCTGCTTATAGGCGCGATATTAACTTGCCAGCGAGGCTCGTCTGGGTTACATTTGTCAGGTCCTTCCACTCAATTTCAATGGGGATTGTGGTTTCATAATGAAAAGTCTCTTCTGTTTTTCATTTTATGCGTTTTTGACCAATCGTAGCATTCCAAAGTTCCTTTTTTAATTCTAGCAAACAGTAATTTTTTAATGACCTGCATAGTTTATTTCTCAAAACCATGTCCATGGCCCATCAAAAACAATTTCTAAATCTCGATTACACAATAATGCCAAGGATAAGATGAGAACGTTTGAACTCTCCAACTGACAATGTTCTCCTTTGTTTTTGCCTCCCCAGCATCAGCAGCACAGCCTTTCAGCCCATTCTGGTTCACGGTGGAGCCCCGGGACACAGTGGCCATTCGGGGGAACTCTGCACTGCTCAACTGTTCTGCACACAGCGACGCAGCCGCACCGGCACGCATCGAGTGGAAGAAAGACGGCACATTCATGAGTCTGGTTTCGGATGAGAGACGGCGCATACTCCCTGACGGTTCCCTTCTCTTCACCCATGTGGTCCACTCAAAGCACAACAAACCCGATGAGGGCACATACCAATGTGTTGCCACCATTGAAAGCCTAGGATCCATTTCTAGTCGCACAGCACACCTCTTTGTCGCAGGTAGGAATGGCAACTCGTATGTTGACAATTACGTGGTTGCTGTTTTCCCCCCCCTTTTCATTTCCTTACAATTTCAGTTCTGGTAACATTGTTGCAGTAATGCCCGTTTAACATGTGAATTCCTTTTTGGAGTCTTTAAAATGGAGATGTCTGTCTACCTGGGTACCTGGCTTTTCAATATTGATTTGAACTATAGCAAGTTCTGCTTGGTTCTTGTAAGCAGGATTCCTATTTGCACATTGTAATTATGGAGCGAAACATTTTTAATTAGTTAGAGTCCACCCCCCCCTCCCCTTTCTTTTTGGCAAACTGAATACTTCCTGACAGTGCTCTACTGGATATCACTTTTTATTCACCCTGAGTAAATTCTATCGATGAATGAGCATAAAATACAAAATTGATTGGTTAGATGGCTGAAAGTGCAAAATGAAGTATATTTTTTGCAGCTATATTCCAGGAATTGTCGTGTATTTTAACTCATTCACTCCCAGCCATTTTCACTGAAGCAACCCGCTTCGCTCCCGGCTGTTTTACTGGATTTTGACTAATTTTGCAAGGGCCACAGAATATTGTGTTCTATTGCTATAAAACATGGAACCTACCAAATGAAAGATTAGAGTCTCTCCTTTCATCAGGAAAAAAAGTACATGTTTATCTGTTTCCGTTTTGCAGCAATTAGCATTAGAATATAGCTAAGTGTCATCATTATTCACAAATGTGTTTAAAACACTGGGGAAAAGAGCCTTTTTGCAATATGGCCCTGGTTGATCTCTTATACTTTGCTGCCACCTTCTGGTCGTTTTTGTAATAACTATTAATTGCTTTAAGCATTCTCTTTATTTCAGAGGCTGCATCAAAACCTGCATAAATAAAAAATTATAAATTTGTTTTTGGGACAATGGCATTATTTAAAATTGAACATTTGTATACGTTTTTGGGAACAAATGAGTTTAGTGGCTTGTTTTAAAAGGAAAAGAAAAAAAGAAACATAGTGGACACCATAATCTGCGAAAGAAAGGCATTGAACCTATTTAGGATTTCAATGCACAATTCGTAACATAAATTAGGATCAAATTAACCGATTAATCCTGATGCGAATCTATACATTTATTATTGCGATTTTTAGTAATTTTTTTACTCAAATTTAGAAAATACTAATCAGTAAACTTGTACATGTACACTGTAAGATTTGTATGAAAATGTATTTATTTATCTGAAAATTTTTAAAAATCGATTCGGCCACATATCGAATTGATTCAAGAATTGTATACTGTAATATCGCGATATATTGCCGAATCAATTTTTTCCAACACCCCTATTCAATTATAATGTTTTATTTGCTACTATGCTTCTAATGTGCTCTCAGTTGTCAATGGGAAAAAGTTTGCTAGTTGCTTTCTTTTGTTGTAATGGATTTTTTTTGTCCTTGAAATGGTTCACCAGACCACCCAGCAGAAGCATGAATGCACACTGCTTTTACGGACACTACATGCATGAAAAAGATTCTGATTTGTCTTTTCTATTCCTGCTAGCCCAATGTCACCTTTCTCAGTGTGAGAACAGTGAGTGACATGGGATTATTAGGTGTTTCGAGTCAAGTCGTGCCCTGAAATTCAATTTGCAGCCCAGCAATGTATTTACTGAGTTTTCCACTTGTACAATGCTGGCAGGTTAAAGATACTCGAGAGGCCTTTTGCTAGGCGTATGTATACCTATGCTGTAGTATGAGCTTGTTTGGTATTAAGACCTTGTTGTGTTCACTATGATTCCATTTCTCATGTACATGATATTTTGCTTGACATTGCAATATAATTCCTATTAATTTAGTCTTCAACAACACCGATGTAGCTGAAGGATAAATAGGTTTCCCCATTATCAAAGCAATAGCTCCACTGGCAGCCATCTAGCTGCAGGCTATAATTTAAAAACACATTCTTTATTGGATGAACACTAACAATATGGCAATGATTTGGTCATGATGCTCTTTTTAGATGCGCTCATCTCAAGCAAGACAAAATATTCATCCGGTTGACTCACAACGTGTATCTTCGAAATGATTTAACAGCCATAGCAGGGCACTAAACCGACGCAGGGCTCCCGTCAGTTCTCAGCTCTGTGGAAATATAATGCAAATGGAGGCTTGAGATGAGCGCCGCTGTCAGACAGGCTTATAGCCAGGGGGTCAACCGTGATTGGACGTTAGATGCAATCACTTTCTACTCGAGGAGTTGTCAGCCGTTACGGACACACCTACTTTTCCACGACAATTCATAAATGTATCGCCTCGATTCAGCCACATGCACACGCATATCATTTAGGCTTTACTTTACATTTGTCACAAACATGGCTGTTGATGATGGACCTGCAGCTGGCGGGCAGGTGGCCTGTAAAAAGGTTAATTACAGTGTCGTGAGTGCAGGCCATTAGGCGCAGGCGGAGGGTGGCGTGGGCGTGACCTCTCTGATGTAATGACCGAACAAGTCACGGATGGCTGGCGTGGCACGGAGCATATCTGACAATTATTGGGGTAATATCTGGGATTGATTGCCAGGAGACGTGGCGCGTACTTCCGCACGTTAGCGACATCGTTGACACACCTCCGCGGCTCTTGCTGTCAATGCTCACACATTTACACTGACTAAAAAAATGATAAATGCGCTTCATTGTTATCCTTTCTGCCAAAACAGAGCTAATTTAATTTAAATGGTTTAAGATTTAACGATACCGGGTATATATGAAAGCCCATTCCTGCCAGTAAAAAAAAAAAGAAGGGAGTTTTATTTTTCTCACTGTCAAAAGCATATTTCCGCAAGTGGATTTTTTTTTTGGAAGAACTTTTCTATCAGACCTATATGCGGCATGCGCAAGCCATCTATTCGGCAAACAAAGTTTGACACAGTTGCAGAATGCTGGATGTGTGGTTTACGAGACACGTTTACAATAGCTACTACTTACTTAATTGTGGCATTTAAACACAAACTATGAATGTTAAGTTTGTTAAAACAGATTTAGAATCAGCATACATTATTGTTGTCTGAACATTTAACACAGGAATTATTTTTGAATAAATGAAACATTTAAATAAATGTTTGTTGGGTTTATTAGATCAAAATTAAAATCGTAAGCGTCCTGAATGGCTGGGAAAAATAAATACACAACATTGTATATCCTGCTTTTCATACTTTTATTAATATATTATTTCTGTCTATGAAAACTTGAAACTAGTGCAGCATGTTGGCCTAGTGGTTTGTACGTCTGTCTCACAGTTGTGAGGTGCTGGGTTTTAATCTCAGCTCCAGCCTTCCTGTGTGGAGTTCTCATGTTCGTGCACATGTGGGTTTTCTCCAGGACTCTAAATTGTCCCTAGACCTATGTAAATGTGTAAACATTTGTCATATATGCCTTGCAATCGCCTGCTGACTAGTCCAGGGTGTAATTGACTGACGGAACACAACCGCCAGCCAGCTGGGAAAGGTTCCAGCTCACCTGTGATTGTGAGGACAATTGGTCAAGAAAATGATTAGCATGAATGCCAGTGGTATCATCTCAAAGCTCTTCGGTACGCTTGTACTGTACTGATAGCTGTTCACATCCCCAGGGCGGCATACTGTATTTGCACGCTATATGCAAATTGCAGTTTTAATATGCTGTGATCATTTTATAGTTCATAATTGCTTTCTTTGGGATTGTAGTCGGGCAGTATCTTGCTGTATATTCGGAGGGAATTGCAATTACATGGGAAAAAAGTTCTTACAATGAATGTGCATTTTTATTGTGCTTAATAGCAGCTATTAATACATTTGTAACAAAATGTGCAATTTCTTGTTGGAATCCGGATGCAGAACCTTCATATAATGCCAATGTGACTTGGGAGAAGATTATGACGAAATTTCCCTTGTCTCCTTTGTGCTTTGTCATGTGGTTTAGCTTGTGTATATACAGTCAGATATCATGGAACTGCACGCGGGTTCTCGTAAAGGGGGGAGGGTTGGGGGGGGCACAATATTGTGTGTTCAGTTTGGGTTTTAGTGAGAAAAAGGAGGGGGAGAGGAATTATAGGGCAGAGAGGGAATGAGCGGTGTGCAGCGGTGATAGCCAGGACACAAAGCGCCACACAACTAATGAGAAATCCCATCTTAACTGTCTGCTGTTCTCCCACACAGACGCCCTCCTCCCACTGTCAGGCTTTGAACTCAGCTCTCCACAATTGCTCAAATTGAGTCACACCTCACTGCTATTAAAGGGGAAACCCCCAATTGAGAAAACCGAGAGTTAATTCTGTCCCTGCTCTCTGCTGTGCCTTTGTTAGGTCTAAATCCTCACCCCCTAACATGCACTTTCACATAGTTCTGTCGGTATATCGGTAAGTTTTCTCGCGTTATTCCTCATCCTCAGTCACTAATTTGGCTTATAGAGACAACAAGCCATGAATTGTCCCATGAAGCCGAGAAGAAGCAAAACACGAAGCGTTATATATGTGCTTTGATAGAGCTGGATGCCCTTTGAAGGTACTATTCTTTAATCCTTTTTTTTTTTTTATTGGGCCCCCATTTATTCAAAATTCCTAATATTATGCGACAAGTCTGTCATCATTACTTCTTGGTTACTCATTTGTGTTATTCAAGACACATTAAGGACACTGTTGGGCAAGATGACTATAACGCCTGCTTTGTTTTGGAAATAGTAAATGAATGTCACCAAAACATGGTAAAATAGCATTCAAATGGAACAAAACACAATAGTCTGAATTGTTGCTTTTTCCCCCCTACATGTGGGTGTCTTGCTATAACTTTACTAAAATTGATACATTAAGTATTTATATTTAAAGACCAATGTAAACTAATGTAGATAACTGAAACATATTTTAGTAAATATAATGATGCGTAAAATGATCGTTAAATGCTCAAGTGTCACTAGTTTAGATTTTTTTTTAAGCAAACTTACTGAAAATGCGCAGAATGGACATGCGACTTATGCCCGTTTCCATCTGTTCTTCTTTTGCGAATATTGAGAGGGGACTCCGCCGCTCTAGGTGGCAGTATACACCATAGAGATGTGATCCACCAGTAGTTTAAAAGAAGAACAGGAAGTGACTGCGCCGTGCGATTACATCGTACGAGTTTGCTTTTGTAATTCTTGATAAACTGTAGCTCTTCTTTGCTGTTTTCCATCTAAAATGTCATTAATATTTGCTTCTTTAATTAATTCCAAAAAGATCTCTGTTTCGTCATCACCCCCAAACATACCTTACTTTATCATACGACATTGCTTTGTGACTACAAACGTACGTGTGACGTAATATCCGGTCAAAACGTGCGACGTGTATCCGGTCTTGCCAGCGTTCATTCACAAAAGCTGTTTTCATCGGCAAAATTCGCATTTTACTTTTTTCGATACGCTTCAAAATCTACCCCCTCCAAGCCTAAAAAGCATTTTTTTTGCAAATTTTGGGCCCTTTTTTGAATTTCTAGCGTATCCATTCAGTTTGATTTAAAATTCAAATAAAACAGAGTGGATGGAAACTCACTACTGTTGATGCTAGTGTGGCTTCCTGTGGCAGCGCTACACAGGTCTGCCAAATACTACACTACCAGACTGGTGTTTTTTGTTTTTTTGTGGATACATTTAGTAAAAGCTGTCTACCTCAATATCCCCAGAGATGCTAACTAGCAGTGGATGGTAGTGCCCATGGGTTCCATGTCTCGATAACACGGGGTCGTCTCTCGAGCCCTAATTAATGACTCTGTTATTAAATTAAAATATCTCTACTTGTAACTACTGCCTTCTCACTTACGAGGATTCCCTTGTGTTAACGCTGCAGACAGCTAGGCTCCTGTATTATCATTACGCCTTCATGTATGATTCTTTGTATGGAAAAAACAAGGACAAATTTTAATCAGTCGATTTATTTTAAGGCAGGCTAAAACTTCTGAATTTGTATTGTTAATCTTACCAAGGATTTTTTTTTGTATCCCTTTCCTGTTCTAGCAGAATAAAAGTGTATCTCCATTTTTGATTGAAGACCAGCCACAGTCTTGTTGGCTAGCTCTCAAAAAATATTTTAAAATCTGATACACTTTCTTAACATCGCAACCTGCTTTTCTTCTTCATTCGTCAGTGACATACTTGCACAAGCTGATGTAAACCAGAAAGAGGCATGTTCTTGGGAGCTTTGAGGCTCAACTGTCCACAATGATCCCTTTGCAGTTTTCTCTCGTCAAACTACTTTCACTGGCTTCCTGCTATTTTTGACTCTTTTCCTCAATGACTCAACATCCCCCATCTTTTCTTTTTACTACCTCTCCTAGCCTCTATTTCTTTATTATCCTCTCATTCCTCTGCACAGCTCAAACACACCCAATGGCCTACAGACGCACACTCTCTTGCATTGCACTTCCACTGTGACCACAGTGCTTACTCATAAAGAGAAGAAATGGCTAACCCGTCGCCATAAAACAACAGCACAAACATGTCATTCGTTCTCCGAGGAACCACCAGAAAGAGAATACAAAATATTTTCCATTAGTTAAGGTTCAGACTTCTAAACTTTAAATTGATATTGTTTATAAAAGGATGCTTGTGATATCCAACGTGACTAGGTTTTATGACTTTAAAGGAGACGTGAAAATTTGACTTTTTTCGTATACAAATAGTTGAGTCTGAGAGTAAATCTTTAATTACCTGTTTTTTTTCAGAAAATATGCATGTAAGTGAACTGTGCTGTACTGGGGGTGCTAATTAACATATGAGTTTCTTAGTTGATAGTGACAGATGAAGCACTATCATGTAATTAGGGCTTCAACTTACTAAAAAAAAATGTTTTCCATCAAACTCTTTATTTCTAAACCTGGCACATTATTTCAAATAGGCATAGGAAAAAAGTACACAAACAGCTTTCCCCATGAATATCACAGAGCTCTTACAGTATTGATGGGAAAAAACACACCGATACAGTCTGTAAAACACTTTTGAACAACATATGGTGTAGAGAAAGTGTTTTGTAAGATGCAATCCATTTACCATCATGATCAAAGTGGATTATTTTCAGACATTGGCTTGTTTTTTGTCAAAAGTACAATTGGTAAGCCATTAACGTTGATTTAGGACTTATTTGTTAAATGGAAAACAAATAGTCCGAGCTCTACTATATACTCAGAAAGATTATATAACAGTACTCAAAGGCATGTATACTTCTTACTCGAGTAATATTTAAAGGGATTACACCACGGTATTTAAACCCTTCTACAGTTAACCATAGACTTATAATGATTAAATCTTACCTTTGACACCATGGCGATGTAATTTTTAATGAAATATTCAGTTTGTTACTGGTTAGTTTTCTAATGCAGAAGTAAAACGCCCGGTTCAGTAAAACCCCGCCTCTCCCCGTGTGCTTGCCGCACCCCCGGCGAGCTGGCTGCAGCCTCTGCTACTGGGGCTCATTTGAAAACTCCTCTGAATGGCTACGCAATGCAAGCCATCAATTCTTCAATAAACATTTGAACCAAAACGGCTCCTTGCCGCAGGAAATTGTGGAGGAGCAGGGGAGGAAAGGGGAAGAAGAGAGAAGAAAGAAGGACAGAATGTTTATTGAAAAAAGGCTATTTTTGTCGCTATCCCATGGAGGTCTCCGAGAAAGTGGGCGGGCGTTTAGTCCGCAGAGGCGGTGCGGGTGTGGATCCGCTCCTAATGACGTCAAAAAGTGCCAACAGCTCATTTTCTTAGGTTGGGAGGGGCTGGTGCTTGGAGAGCAGAATGACCTAGAATCTCTCATTGAGCGGTGAATGGAGATAAACACCACTTTGGTGATGTTTTTGGGGAGGAATTAGCATTTTAACATGGCTAAAAGCTCCAAAAGCTCCAGTTATTGTAGTATGTAATGTTAATTATGATAATGATACTTCGGATAGTCTGTCGACATGGGTGATGGGGTGTGTATCCTATCCTCTATTTTTGGAAACAGACTTGACAAGTGTAATTCAGCAGCTTGGTGATGAAATGTTGCATCCTTGAGTGTTGGTGCAATTGAGTTTATACATGGTGGGGGATACGGTTACATTTGCCAGGTGCCAGTTGCCAGCTATGTGGAGTGTTCAGTGCTCAGATTTGTGTTAGCTTGCCTTTGGTAAATGACATATAATTGCATGAAGAAGTGCTTGGGCGGGAGGTGTTTGGTGCATGGACACAGAGTAAATTGTTGCACATGCAAATGAAAATGCTTTTATTTTTGCAAGGCGGAAGAGGACACTGACAAACGCTACACACGTGATCTTGAAGCTACATTGCAATGGTACCATTCGTTTACAGTTTGTAATGTGCAGGCCTCTTTTGAACAATTATGTACTGTCTTGCTTCTGAGTGTCGGGTCATTGCCATGACAAATGGCTCTGACCTGGAATCGGGGTCATAGTGGTGTTCCATTACCCTGATTTCTGTCTTTCTCTGGCACAGAGGAGAGTAGAAAAGCAATAGAGAGACTGTTTCAACAATAAGGAGCATTAATCACAGATTGAGCTGAAAAATGAAAACATTCTTCTACCCTCGGAGATTGAGTAATGAAAAACGGACAGAAAAATGCACTTAGGAAGAGAAAAACTGTGCAGTCAAGCTGTTCTGGCCAGATGCGGGTGTGCAACAGACACAAAAAGCTGTTGTGCTCATATGCAGAGGTTGAGAAAATATGACATGGGAGATCCGAGTCTAGGATGGAATGGAAGGGAAATCCATCTTTTTACCCTCTCGGGGAGAACACTGTTGGCAGGAAGTCTTTTTGGTCGTAGGAAAACGACAGGCTCCATTTTAGGCGCATCCACTGATTGATTAGGCCCTCTGGGTCGGCGAGGAGGCTGATTGGAATGGCCCTATCGCTTCTCTCCAGACACCTCTGTGTTATGTGCATAGTGTATGTGTGTCTGTATTTATGAGGAAATTTACATCTGGCGAGTCACTGAACACAATATTAATTTCAAAAGCAGTATTAGTAGGGTTAAACTTACTAAGGCTCTCGAATGCGACCAATCGCTCATTTTTTCACTGGCCATCTAAGTAGACCTTTTGCAAGGAGGGGAGGGGGGTTAAAATCAGAGCCAACTCTGTTTCAGCAGGGTAACAACATGGGGTCCATATTACATGTGACCAGCAGTTGACCAATCACAACGTCGCCATGTTGTTACCCTGCTGAGTTGGACAAACTCTATCTATCAATGGCTCTGGGTAAAATCCACCAGCATATAGTTGCCTATTTCCAATGTAAGAATCTTTCACACTGGCCATCAAAGCTATTATTTTATCAACTTTTTCCCAGCTAGCTTTAAATTACCAATGTGAGATTGGGGGTTGCCGTCTCAACCAGCATGCAAAGGTTTAACACCTAAGACTCATGATTGTTGCACAGACACCATGTAGTATTAAGTTAAGAACATTAGCCAAATTTTAGTCATCCAAAATTCATCCAATTTAAATGAAATAGACGTAACCGTGTTATTTAAATTTGATGAAGCATTTCTTTGAGTGTTGCACTGCCGTTTAATTGTACATGCTTGAACCCAGCGGAGGCATTCCTCTGGAAACTCCCTTCATTCGATCCCGGTCACAACATCGCCAGTCATATAACGGCAGACACCAAAGCAGCAGAGGTTTGTTGTAATCATATTACGTCTGTATATTTATGGTGAAATAGCGAGTCAGTCCAGTTTTGCCTCGTACGTATACACTCCCTCAGTCGTCTGCCTGTGTTTCTTGTCTGAAAATCAACTGCCCATGCGCTTTGCGCTGTTCTAAAAATAGTAGTTTGGGCGTAATTGTAAACTGCCCTATTACACCTCTGACAGTATACCCGCTTTCACACTGGATACCCAGCAAATGAGTGCATCAGTGGCAAAACAGTAGTGCCGGGATTTATTCGTGTCCCTTACGAGAAAAATGTTCACTGTTCAATACTAGTCTTCTACACAACCTCAGGGATTTCGTCTTAATACTCTCATTTTCAAATCGGACCCGGAGGACAGAATCAGGGAGTCAGTTAACTGTCTGCTAGCTAGCATGACATGTTAATTAGCCAAAGTCTTTTATGGATGCCTTTGCTTTCATCATCTTGAAAACATTGTTTTGTGTCTGAGATGCCCATTCAGTTTTGAATTAGCTCTCGCTGCCACTATGTGGATTTACTTCAAGCATTTGTCAAATCCCCTTGAGTCTCACACACCAGTCTCCAGATTTCATTTCAGACATTTTCAGTGGGTATAATTATGTTGACGAGCCCATCAAAACATCGACTTTAGTGCTGTCAAATAGTGTAAGCAATCATGAATTCACCCAACGTAATGATGCTGCTGGATCGACACATCAATTAGATAACTTCAAGTACCGGTAATAAAAGAATAAGCATGTCGATCATCTGCAACTGGCCAGCTCTCGCACATTTTTTATTTATTTTTTTCTCCCTGTGATGTATATAGTATTGGATAATCACTTCTTTCTTTTAATGGGTAGCTTTGTATTATTTTTGGCTGTCAACAGACAGCATTGGCTCATTAAACCTATGAGGTCTGACTATAACAGTTGTCTGGTTAGTTGTGAAATTAGCATTAGTTGTAGCTGTACATTAGCTGGGAAAATATCATTTTATGAAACTGGGCCTACCTTAAACCATCTATTCCACAGAATAAGTGCATGAAAATGTTTTTTTACATGCTCCTTTTTATATTTCCATAAGCCAAGGTTTATTGCTCAGTCCTTCTCTTGGGTTATGCTATGTGTGTAGTTGTAAGTGTCTTTTAGCAATGATATAATGTTTAGACTCTCATCCAGAACTGGACAAATTCAAACACTCCTTTCTTTAAGAGCCAGACAAGAGGATTGTGTTTATCCTCCCTTTCCCTCTTTAAAATTCACTATCTAAAGTGCCCTTCCTTATTAGTGTCTCAGTGATTGTAATGTCAGTACTCTTTGGCTTGAATTGTAAATTCCATGCAATGCTGCTTGTTGAATTTTCTCTTGAGGGATCATAATCAGCATAGTAAATTACATGAAATTGAAAATAAATTGGAGAGAGATTCCATCATTTGGTTTTATGAAGATGACAGTTGAAGACCTGTGCAACACACTGGTTCAAAACCTCCCGTAGCTGTTCAGCTGAGTTGAGATCAGGTGACCGTGAAGGTCATTGTGTATGAATATTTTTCACACCATCAAACTACTGATTTATTCATGTTTTGCCTTTAATAGGTCACCTGTGTGTATCTAGCCTGTTACAGACTAGCATGCGTGCCTCTATCCTTTCATCTGCTCTTGCCCATCCAAGCGCGCAAGAGGCAGTTTTGGGAGTATCCATATTAAAACGATCCCGTTTCAAAGCTAAATTGGCCTTCATAGAGTATTTGAACCCTAAAAGAGACTTGACTCTCACAAGTTTTTACAAATTCCCTATTCTGTGGAAACAGCTTTTCAAACGCGTCCTTTTGTTCCTCAAATAGTTGGACGTAAAAGTGAGTCTGGTAGTGGGGGTATCGGGCTTGTTAAGTTTCAAGGACTTTTTATCACCCGCTCTGGAAGAATTATGCATAGAATAGCTTCCAAAAATATGTTACACATGCTGATGTTCCCATGAGCAATGATATATTTTGTTTTTGGCTGATTTCTGGTAATGATAATTACCAGCACCATTCTTCAGTAGTGTAGAGTGGCCAGCGGTATCAGAAAGTAGGTTTCGGTTTTGCTACTCTTCATCTAAATTAAACATGTTTAAGATACATATTTAACATTCCCTGGTTCCTGCTGAGGCGGCAGAAATGTTGTGCAACTGTGAGTATTTGGTTTTATATTATGGACTGATGGAACACATTACATTGTGCACCGATGGAGTGAAGAAACCAAGGTGCTAAATTCTCAGTTTGTTTCGTATGCTTCAGAGATCTGTATAATTTTTGGTTTTAGAAATATTCAGAACATTTATTTTCTTTACCACTGTTGGATTAAACATCAAGTAAAAAGTGTATTGCTTGTAGATTGTAGATTTGTTGTTATAATTCACAAGTGACAAAAATTAGTTATAAAAAAAGGTCAGTATCTTGCGAGATAATCCTTAATGGAGAGTTAATTTGCATTTGCTTTGTTGTGGGATCCCACACGGCAAGAAACAATGTAGCTCTCAAAGCTGTAAAGAAGTACTAAATAAATGGATAATGACTGACGTGTGGATGCTGCAAAGGGAATGGGACCAAATAAAAGCCTATATATAAATGTAGTGCCATACGTGGAACCATTCATGCAGACTGAGTCTAGAAATCCATATTAATGTACACGTATGTGTGTACTTACGCCGGATGAATGGGGGAGGCTGAAAGCAAGAGATATGTCACTTCGGTGGAGTGTAGCCATGGATGTGCATGTAATGCCTGCTTTGACTGAGCCCCAGTGAACTCTGTGTGGAACGACCCTGGGGAGGATGTTAAGACTCCTCCACGCCATGCACCGTCTTCATGGCGTTTTGATTGGTAGAGACTAGCTGTGGACATGCCAAACTCATTTTTTGTAATGTGCATAGGAGTGCAGAATTGCGTTTTGTACAACTAACTGCATGGTTAATATGTATTCTGCTGTATCTCTGTAAGTGTGGATGTGTTACTATAAAACTGCAGAATATCCTTTGCTCTAAGGTCAATGATAACAATCTCTTGCAGCATTTATAGAGACATACGCTCACAGTCATAGTCTTTTCAAGATACCCAAATTTGACTTTGATAATACGTGAAGTACCTTGATACAAATACTGAAATGAAACGATGGAAATATCGGCTGAAGCAGCTGAATCAGAGATAACAAACATCGAACTTAGTTCAAATTCTTATTTTTAGCTACACATTGGTGAGATACACTTTCAATGCTGCCGAGCATGGTGGGTGTGCCTTTATTTTAGGCTTTTTGTAAGTTCTTAGTTCCCCCCCCCACCCCCTTCTCATTTGCCATGACCGAGGACCTCTATATTTATGATCTGAAAGAATCCATCAGCTGAACAGCCGTAGTGATGAGCACATTTTAATACTTCTCATTAATTTCAAATTCCAAACGAGCATATTGCTTTTTCATCAATGAAATTACCATAAGGAATTGCACATCACATATCCTTTTGATTAAATACACATGAGGTTTTTTTTTCCCAGAAAGGACAGTGCTAGCTAGGCTAGTGCTCGTGCTGGACTTCTCTTTTTTTTCTTCTTTTTTTTTCGTTGGCCTGCGCCCACACTACTCAATCACTTTATCATACAACATTGAGCTTCCCTGACTCTGGCAAATTTCTACTAGTTTATTTCTATTGTGCATGGCAAGGTGGTAATGGTGGTTATGAAAGACTGGCAAGAGGAGTGATCAACACATACAATACATTGTGGGTGCACATGCGCCCTGGCGTGATTGGGTGTTCCGTGGACTTCCCCTCCTTAAATCTGGGTTATTTCTGTCTATTTCTATTATCCTAAGTGCCAGTTATGGCATTGAGCAATCACATTACAGCATCGAGTGACACGCCTACTTGTACATTGTGCCTGTGCCCAGAACAAGTGCTCTATGGACTGTTTTTTGTGTTTTGAGATGTTCTGTTTGATTGTATTGTGGAAGATGGTGATTATTATGAATATCTGGCAAAAAACAATCTCATCACAGCAATTTTATGGCACGTCTGTGTATATGTATTGAAATGAGCAATCCTACTGGGCCCTAGCTCACCACTTTATAGCATACCAGAGGAGTACACATCAGGGCGCTAACACTAACCAATGGCATTGGATTTTATATGTCAAGTCAAGTGTGCTCAACCACAATTCGAATAACCTACTCTGAGCACGCCCTTCTAGTTAATATTGCCTACTGAGGTCAAAGGATGTCGCTACTCAAAATGCTGTTTTGCTTTCTTATTTTATTTACAAAGAGTGGATGGATTGGGAATGCGCTTTTAGCAGTGAAAACTGCACCATTTTTTATTTTATTTGTCAATTTACAAGAATAACATTCTATTTTGTTATTTCCCAAATGGGTGGAATATCTGAACATTTTAACAAAACGCTCTTATGTTCTCTTCTTCTGCATCACTTAGAGTTCCATTTTCCTTTTGCCCAAGCTTCCATTCTTCTCATTTTCAAACTACTTGCTCTTGCGCGGCTGGAGCCTAAGCACAGAAACAGAAACAGGGCTGGCGATAGCATCTACAGATGTGCTGCCAACGAGATAAGAACCAAGAAGCCGCATGCCCCTCTCTCGCTAACAACAGGACACACTGAAATATGTGGTGGGAAGATGAAGAAGGAATAGGAGGGGTGGAGACAGACTTCAAGCAGCTAAAGATTAATTAAAGCATAACATGAGAAATGGGAAAACACTTGTAAGGAAAGGTGAATGATGCATTTGGTAGGGGCTGTAGAGGTGAACCAATTAGCTCATATCTGTGTGTCAATCGACTGTAGGAGAGGTGTGTTTAGCTGCCATTTCCACCCAGCAGTTTGGTTCTGTTCTGTTAAACACGGCACATTTTATTATGTTTTTCATGGGAAAGGCTGACAAAATATTCAACCGGAATGGTCCCTCTTTTTAGTAACCTTTGTTCAGATGCTGGTAGCACACTAAATCCCAAAACACTCTGCCGTTGATTCGCATGAGCTTTCAAATACATGCAAAAAATAAATTTCGGGGTTGCTGCTAGAAAAAATCAATTCGGCAATATATCGCGATATTACAGCGCGCAATTCTCGAATCGATTCGATATGCGGCCGAATCGATTTTTAAGCATCAATTTTTTATGGGAATATTCAACAAAACGTCTTACTTAGGATTCACACATTAAGCATGGAAGAATGTTATATTAATGGAACATTAAGCCTTAATATTTGATTTCAGTGCTGTTCAAACATGAAACAGATTGCAACCTGTTTGTTAAATGCAGTGGCTCAGTTATAAGCCTGCATTTTCAGATAAATAAATACATTTTCATACAAATCTCACAGTGTACATGTACAAGTTTACTGATTTGTATTTTCTAAATTTGAGTTTTAAAAAAATCGCAATAATCAACTTATAGATTCGTATCGGGATTAATCGGCATCGAATCGAATCGTGACCTATGAATCGTGATACGAATCGAATCGCCATGCACTAGGCAATCCACACCCCTATTGACTATATTTACAATTTCCTATGTATGGGGTGAATATTGCGGTTGCCAAGACTGCACGTGGCCGATGTACGTCACACACCGGGTACAGTCAGTGAATGGTGGGGGCAAGGCAGCCTCTCAAAAATATCCACGTTCTCCCCTTTTTTCTCACCCGCTTCCTCTCTTAGTAGCAATCCACTTCTTTCTTGACCATCAGACTGGTTTATGGTTGAATAAAAGTGATGAATTACCATATACCGTATGAGGAGCCTCAAACCCCTTTATAGGGTAGATCAAACTGCTCACAATATATGGGTGTGAGTCGCCTACTTTTCTTCCTTTTTTTTCCCGGCAGTCCATTTCAGTCGGGTTCAGACGTGTCACGCACTGCACAGTGTACCTAAGTTTCTATTTGCACCGTTATCAGCAGTGAAGTTGTGCTTTTACTGACTGTCCTCTGCAATCATACTTGTCAAGTCCTCACGTCTGAATTTGTACACTACATTTCATGTCCTTCCAGAACTCTCAAATGGCTACTAGAAGTTTTACAGTACTAGTCCCATAGCATGATCGCCTACAAGGTCAGGATGTTCTTTTCAGCACCCTCTGAAGCCAAGACACATTTTTCAACGAGTGAGAAAATAAGAACTCATCTGGGGCCAACTCTTGCGGAATGCCGTCGATCCATCTTCATTCAAATTTCCAGTAGAGCAAAGGGTTATTGCTTCTTAACTCTAATAAACTGCTGTTCTTGCCACTTACCACTGACTGTGCGTCTTTGCATCCACTTTGTGCCATCTGTCCCTCTTGCTGATGAAGATAAATATGCTGCGATGACACAGCCGGACTGCATTTCATAATAATGACAGTACAGTAAGTGTTATTGTTCAGCTTCATGCATAATGAAGTACCTCAGTGATAAATGGTAACATTGCAACGTTAATTATGTTCTATTATTGTCTTATTAATATTTAGGGAACCAGCAATAAGAAAAAAAAAATCTGTATTGGTAGCATTATAAGCGATGCACATTATGTTAGTTAGAAAAGGTTGTAAAGGAACTTGAGCCTTTGTTGTTGCTTTATATTGTTTCTGGGGAAAAAAAGGAAAAAAAAGTATAACCACTGTTTTATAGTATACGGCAACGTTATCATCATACCATATCATGGCTATGGGGGGTTACAATCAGATTCAGTTTGTTTAAATCAAAACTAATTTTCTGATTCAAATCAGTTTTCGTTACATCCATAACGATAGTATGCAGATAATTCCAGTGTGGTTTTTGCTCATTCTGTAAAAATATTATAAGGAATTAATACTGAGTCTCTCTTTGTAAAATACTGTAATTCCCGTGTATATCTGGCCACATCACAAACTCACATAAATCAAAGTCCCTCTTGAAGAGACAAACAATGCTGTGGTATTCTTTTCAAGCACAGCTGCTACGAACATGAGCAACTCCTCTTAAAAAAAATATATATCATAATGATGATCCCATGCATTAGAGTATACTAGAAAGCCTCAAGTGTTTTTTATTTTATTTTATTTTTTTTAATTTAGAGTGATAACATGGGGCAAAGGTTGAAATGCGGGATGGTGTAAGACTGAATGCCTTTGATGTTTTTCAGTTTGGTTAATGACAGCAAAGGAAAAGCAACTAGTGCACATAATTTTTATTTGTAGGATTCATTATTGATATTCTGCCATTTATTTTCTAGATTAAATCATTAATTGGGTGGTCTATGAATGATTAAACCAGCACTTCTCAGACAAAATTAGAACACAAGGAACACAAACATCATGATTAAAAGAAAAGGCTTTCTAATTAGTAGAAAACTTATTAAAAACTTTTTTTTTTAAAAAAAAAGACAATTTTGTTGCTTTTATGGTTATAGTTTTTGGCTTTTGGAATGCCTTTTAATTGGAAGATGGTGAACTGGTTAGTCGCCTCCATTGCTGTGTGAATGAGGCTTGGCTATTTGAGCAGTGCTTACTGGAAAGGTGCTAATTAAAATGACCCCATTAGTTTACTGGCTGGTTTTGTCCTCCATGCCCTGCCGACTGATACATTAGAGTGATACCCACTTCCAAATTCATCATACTAGAATGTATTGCACCTACAGAACCAAGCATATACGATGCGCAAAAAAGACCGGTCGCTAATTGCATCCATTTTTCTTTGTATTTATGAACCATTCAAATTAAACGTGAAAATCTGTTGAATATAAATAAGGCGTAAATACTTTATTTGTCTCACCTTGAGAAAGTAGTGAGTAATTTGCCTGAATAGCTTGGTTTGCTGTAATAAATAAGGCCCTAAGAAATTGTCTCCCCTGAAGCTTTGAAAACTTTTAATTATGGAATTAATGATCACTTATGCTACACAGCATGTACAAAAAGGGTCTTGAACAAAAAGAGGCTGGGCTGAAATTAAGCTAAGAACATATTGTACAAAGCAATTATATACAGTACGTTTAGACCAGGCTTTTTCCACACCATTATTATGCTATTACATCTCATTTACCAGGAGAATCTTTTGGGTTCACTAAACATGAATTAGCTCACTCTCTTGAAGATAAATACGGTATCCTGTGCAGTGTAACAATGCTCTCGTAATAGGAGAGGGATTGCGTCCCCACTGCTGTGACTCTCTGCAATGAAAGAAGTCAAAGGACAGAAGAGGAGAGTTTATTATTGCTAGTAATTTCATTTTGAAGGATTTTTTTGACACGAAGGGCTTCAATTTCAGCGATTGTTTTCCCCCACTCTTCTCGAATGACTTTCACCAATGACTAGGGAATGGCTGTGGACTTGTTGACTTGAATGGAGGGGTTGTGCTGTGGAAATAACAATGTGCTGGTAATCGAGTCCCTTCGAGGCACTGATAAATTGTGGTCCACTGATTCTGCTATCATCAAAGTGAATCTTGACTTTTCTACCTTTGAATCGCTCATGATTGCAGAATGGCTTTTTCAGCAATCACGTGTTTTTCTTTTAAATGAGACACTTGTATCTTTAGCTCTAAACACTATACGTTTGATTATGTGGAAGTAAGTCATGTGTGAAAGTCTTAATTGTGATGTCTTAACCTTCCAAGTTTTCAAGCAAGTCAAGTTATTCCATTGAGTAAATCATTCATAGGTCAAGTCATACAATCTTTCTTTGTCAAAACATATGTGACTTGCTCTGGCTAAGGAGTCCACATTTCACAAAGGCAACTTTTAACAAAATTGACAAAAATAGATTGGGTGGTCAAAAATTCAGATTGAGATTTTTCCAAAAATACAATCCTTAAACTTTCGTTTCCCAGCAGCATAAAAGTTAGAATTATAGTCCAAGTGTATGAAGATAAGTAACAAAGCAGGGAACTGCCAATGTGGAGTAAACCTATTTGACTGGTGAGTACGTTTGAGCGTATTTGAAAATACTCGAAAATATGTTTGAACGCACTCGCAAGCATGTTCGAACATATTCAAAAATACGTTTGAGCATTCTCGAAAATAACTTTGAATGCACTTGCAAGCTAAATGCTACAAACATAGCGTATGTTCCCAAAATGTCACGGAGTGAAAAACAAGATTTTTTTTTTTAAGCATTTGGCCCATATCAAACCAATATGTTCAAAAATTTAATAAAAAACATATTTTTCGTAGTTTGTTCATAACTTTTATGACTTATTATTAGGGGTGTAACGGTTCACGGAAGTAACGGTTTGGTACATACCTCGGTTTTCGGTCACGGTTCGGTACAAGTTCGGAACAACAGGAAAAAACTAAAAGCTGAATTCTCGTATTTATTTTTTCATTTATTTTTAGCAGATAGTTCTGAAGGTAACTGTTTGTCCAACATAGCGTCATTAAGAACTTTTAGAACTACAACAAGCTCAGATTTTGCACTAAGAACATATTGGGACTGCATTGGACAAGATAATTGTTTTAGTATTCATGCTTTTATATTTATTTTATTAAATTTGTGTGTGTGATTTCTAATGTAAAATAGGTACCTGGGCTCAACAAGGGTTGTTTTCCAAGTGATCTAATCCATCCTCTCTTTAAATAAAAAAGAAAAAAAGTTGAGTCAGATGCACGAGTCGTTAGCATCGTCACTGGGGCTGCACGGGAGATCTTGAGCGACTCCGTACGCTGGTCTCGCTCTAAACGGGTATTTCATGCCGGTTGCCGTTCTCTTTAAGCTCCTGGTGATACCGATAGCACAAAAACATGCATCCATTTAACCAAAAGCAATGAAATAGTACGGAAAGAGCGCTGTAGCGGTAGCTTAGCCTACTAGCTCCACTGAGACTGACTTCCCACTTGTAGTCTCTGTGTGCTGACTCCAAACTGTTTGACAGGATACAAAGCAGCACACGTGAATATTACTGACATAGTAAACAAACGCGCATGCAAATGACCATTTATCGAGTAGGGGGTGGGCTGTCATCATGGAGACAACAATGTTTTTTATTTATTTATTTTTTTACTGGTGGCAAACTGATTTAAGGCGCATTACTGCCACCTGGTTTGGAGTGCGGATACTGCAATAAACTTGCGTAGTCGTCGTCTGGGTGTATGCACCGAACCGTGACGTCCGAGCCAAAACGGTTCAGGATGAATACAAAAACCGTGACACCCCTACTTATTATGTCTGTAGATTTTGGTACTGCATATTCTCCCATAATGCAACGGGATATTGACTTGCGTATTCTCAAGTACTAACTTGTGGCATTATGGGAAAATACGCCATGTTTGTAGCATTTGGACTACAAGTACATTTGAACATATTTGCGAGTATGAGTATGCTTGAATGTTGACATTCGAACATACTCGCCAGTCAAAAATGTTTACTGAACATTGTTATGCTTGCTTCTATAATAAGTAATTACTGATTAGTAGACCAAGAGCATAATTAGTTTGGGTGTTTTTAGTCAACTTGGGGAACCTGCCTAAAAACAACCAACTAAAACCGCAATTCCTCGCCTATTTGTAATCCAAATATAAAATAATCTTCAGTACTGGGATGTCTTTCTTTAATGAGCCTTATTTCTTCTTTTAATTGAGTGTATTTACACAGTGAAGCAAGTTATGTCGCAATACAATCATGCGAGAGCTCCTCTGTTTCTATGTGAGTGTCTCCGCTTAACGCTTTGATCACTCCTTCAGTTCGTCAAATTCATGCGACGTCTATGAAAGTTGACATGCCACATCATTGACACCACACATCACAAATGAGTCATCTGCGTACGTAGCAGAGTTATAACTAAAACCACTTTATACTGTTTTAAGTGGGATGAAATAAACATCAAATATGAACACTTTAGCTTGCAGATAAAAAGATGATCGTGTGGTCCTTCTAAAGCCAATGTGCGCCATTGCAATTTTGAGTTCCCGTGATGAAACCAAGCTTCAAACAACAAATGTTTTTCTCTTAGTCTTAAAATATATATATTTTACACATGGTTCAAACTGAAAACATTGATTTCAACTGTACCAATTTGACAGTCTAAACTTGCACAGTCAAAGCTCTAGTATTCTCTACTACATCTGCTGTGCTTTATTTTCTTTCATCCTTTTCAAAAATAACACATCTGTAACATGGAATATGGAGTTTCCTAGGAGGAAGGCAACTATTCTGCAAGGTGGTTACTAATGCACTCAATCTAGTGGGAGATCTTTGAATCTCTCTGCATATTCCATTAAGCCGCTCATTGTTATTCTGTGCTGGGTGTTATTTCACAGCAGCAGGGACGAAACTGCAATTTAAGTGCATGCCTGTTGATGCACATGTGTGGTTACACTTACTCTGTATGTAAGTGTGCATTTGACGGTTAAAGGCTGATAAATCCATTCAAATATTAGCATGCGTCACATATACTATGGTTAAAACACATGCCAACAACACGTGGAAGATCTGTTTTCGAATCCCGCTTTGAGCAGAGTTGAGTCCATCTTCAATTTCATATACTACCTGTTAATCATTGTCCAATTATTTAATATCCATTATATTCAATGTCATTTCATATTATTATTATTTAGGGGTGTTAGAAAAAAATCGATATTACAGCGCGCAATTCTCGAATCGATTCGATATGCGGCCGAATAGATTTTTAAACATACATATATTTTTTATGGGAATATTCTACAAAACGTCTTACTTAGGGTTAGGATTCACACATTAAGCATGGAAGAATGTTATATTAATGGAACATTAAGCCTTAATATTTGATTTCAGTGCTATTCAAACATGAAACAGACTGCAACCTGTTTGTTAAATGCAGTGGCTCAGTTATAAGCCTAAATTTTCAGATAAATAAACACATTTTCATACAAATCTTACAGTGTACATGAACAAGTTTACTGATTTGTATTTTCTAAATTTGAGTAAAAATAAATAAATCGCAATAATCAATTTATAGATTCGTATCGAGATTAATCGGCATCGAATCGTGACCTATGAATCGTGATACGAATCGAATCGCCAGGTACTAGGCAATTCACACCCTTTTATTATTATTATTATTATTATTGTTATCATCATCATCATTATTATTATAAAGCATTCCACATGCATTCAATTATTATCATTCAGCTTTCAGCATTCACACACAATTTGTCCAGAAATTGCACATGTCCAGTTCATTAAATAATTCTTGTGAATAACTTAAATCACATATCTCTGTATTTAGGCCACGGTTTCTTTGAAGCACTTCATTAGTGCTCACCTAATACCTGAATGCGAAGCTTCCGATTTGTCAATTGAAATGGAATTGTGATTAATTGTAATCAATAGTGTTGGAACCAACTCTCTCCACTTCCTATCTCGAATGCCCTTCCTTTACCCACACCACTGTGTGCATATGCTACAGCACATACACATGCACACACACACACATACAGCAAGAAGTAATATGTAAGGCATGTACTTAATGATTTCTGGCTGTTACGTAATAGAATAGACACTGATTTAGAAGAAATATGTCTAGAAGGACAAAGGATTAGGTCTCGTTGTGTTATTAGTATGCATCTTGGGTAATGGGATTTTGAATTGAGCCCCCTAAGTGTGTCAGTTCATGTCTGGCATTAAAATGCATCCCCACATGGGCTTCAAGTTATCACTTGTGATCTTGGTCTAATTTTCCTGCTTTGTATGCGCATCAATACATGCATGTTTTGACAAGTCTACTCTGCTTGAATGGAAACGTTTCGAAGAAATGACGACAACACCAAATTAGTATTCATTGCAAACCCAATCATCCAAAGATGTTGGCTGCAATACAATTTCTGGTCACACTCTTTGAAGTTGGCAGTGCATTGGAACAGAATTGTCTCATATCCACACTGCTAGTAGAAGATGGTAGCACATTCTTTAAAAAGAAAAAAGAAAAAAAGAAATCTTGTCATGTCTGCTAATGACTTTCAGGGCCATCTCCCCCGTGTGCGCTTTGGGCCAAATGTCATCTCTCACATGCAACACAAAGCCAAGCTTGTATCTCTGGTTATTAGACCTGAGACCTTTGTTTTCAAGCTCATCCTTTCAAATGTCAGACCTCTTGGGGCCAAACTATTTCAATTTCTCCATTACTGAAACTCCAAAATTTGACATCACACCTGGCTGTCTAAATCGGACTGCTACACTTCCATTAGATGGGTAAAAAGAGTTATCGTGATTAAGAAGAAACATACACAAATGTAGGGTCAAGCGTCCTCCTCTACTGAAGCAATCAGAAAGATGCTTCATGTTTTGATCAGATGTGTGAGTTTCAATCAATATTCAACCCACATAGCCGTTAATAAACCTCAGTACTGTTCAATGTCCAGTATTAATTGAGCTTATAGCAAAGATAAAAGTCCATAAAACTGTGAATACTAAAATTCTTAAGATCATTGCTATTAAAAGTTTTAATCAAAAATAAATCATTATTATAATCCAGATCTGTACCCCAGAATTCCCTCATTTCTTACTTATGTATGATTCGCCCAACATCTCATCTCGTTAAGATAAAAAAATTCACAAATATTGAATCTGATGGAGAATATGGTTTTGATCTCCGTAATGTGTGCTGTCCTTCATTATACAGGATGTTTTGGGTTGCTCCTTAAATCTCCGATCGGCTGTGGGGACTTTTTCGCTGTTTGACTCCCTCTCTAAGTGAGATTACCCCGGACTCAGTCTTTGCAGGGGATTTAAGGTCCAGTTCAGATGAGAGTCAGCAAGTCTTTAGCGTCTCTGAAGCGCATTTTTACGAAACGCAAATGGCCTTTCTCTTGATTGCGGTACTACTCAGTTCACCGTGGCTCTACTCGCTGTTGATTTGTTTTTCAACAATAATTGTTCATTTTTGTGTTCATTATCAGCCTAATTTGTGGTTCATGCGTGTTCTGAGCTGGCGCTTGGCCAGTTCAGGGTGTGTTGAAAGCTGAAAGATGTGATTTGCATTTGGCAAGATAGAAGTATGTAATTTTATATATAGATTGGGGACAGACGCAAAATAGTTTAAAAGAAAAAGAAGCTCCTGTATCCTTTTGCCAACTGCCCACTAAAAATAAAAATGGTTAATTAAATGCTGCATGTTCTATTCCTCAAGAAGGTTTTGTGTTTTGGGGTAATTTGGATAATAAACAGAGTTGTCAAAATTAATCAACCATAAAATGAATAAACAACTATTTTGAGAATAGATTAACTGTTTTGTTGATCTTAAAATTGTCCAAATCTTCTGATTTCAGTTTCTCAAACTTACTTTTGTTTAACATAACATATGCTTTTACTGTACTTTGGAGAACAATGATAAACCTTTTCCCATTTTATTTGTAGCCACAGCAAATAACGATCATTGGTAAATAAAAGTAATCGTTGGGAAATACATTCATATCTTCAATACATTTTAATGCAACATTCATTTCATTAATCAACGGAATAATCAGTTAGAAAATTATTTGATAGTGACAGCCCTACAAACAAACAGTGATCAAGTGCGGTTCAGAAAATGAATGAATGAAACACACATGCACGCACCCACAACACAGCGCAGCAATCCCCAAACAGGTCCCTGTAGTTGAGCTTTTTATGCTTGATGGAGTGGCCTTGTTACTCATCTTCTCTAATTACCCTTTGTGGTTTACGTCTTGTAGATTCTCTGTCATTAAAGTAATTATATGCAATTGTTGGTTTCACATCAGTGGCGCCAAACACTTGCAATCCTTATTTTTCTGCTGCAGTGAAAGAGGAGATAAGAACTCACAGGATGTGCAAACTGTCATGTTCTGCAACACATATTAACCATTTTGGTAAAGGTTTTTGCACCCAAATACAATTGTTTGTCTTAGGGTTTGTGGTAACGCTTGGCAATTCATCGAAATGTAATTGTGATTTTCATTTTGGCTTCTCAAGATCTTAAAACACATGAAGTCATTTGCTCCAAAAAATGTCTAAATATGTTCTATTTTAAAAATTGTCATGCTCCCTAAGACGCATTTATACGGTTTTTTGTTTGTTTTTTATTCTAGAACATACAGAAGGCTTTGATACAGCCTCCAAACTAAAGAGAATGCTTGAAGCAATGGTATTTTTTTTTTACACAAAAACGACCAGAAGGTGGCAGCAGAGTATAAGAGATCAACCAGGGCCATGTTGCAAAAAGCTATTTCCCCCAAACGTATTTGTGAATAATGATGAAACTTAGCTATATTCTAGTGCTAATTGCTGAAAAATGGAAACAGATATAAATATACTTTTTCCCTGATGAAAGAAGAGACTCTAATCTTTCTTTTGGTAAGTTCCATGTTTTTATAGCAATAGAACACAATAATCTGTGGACTTTGCAAAATCAGTCAAAATCCAGTAAAAGAGCCGGGAGCGAAGGGGGTTGCTTCAGTGGAAATGGCTGGGAGTTAATGAGTTAGTTGAAGAAAAACCATTAATGTGCGGCGCGGTGTGCTTGCAAGTTCTCAATAGCCAAGTTTCCACCGCAGGACGTTCGGGTATGGGGAGGAGGGTAGGGACTTTCACAGGAACCGTCCTTTCAGCCGACCCGCTTGTGGAGTACGACCCATTTTGCGACGTCACGGGTGTTGATGGACTCGTAAACGCCTTGCGACGGTTTCTCCCGTGACGTCACCCAAGAACCGCGCGATAAAAATCACGAGGAAAGAGAAAAACTTTAGGTGCTTACTGTTTTTCTATGCTTTTTATTTCATGTACTTGGCGTCGATGGATGGTGTGAGTGAGAGAAGACGGCTTAGATGAAGAATTTGAAAAGGCTGACTTGCAAGTCACGAGTTTTGATCGACACGTAATCGCCTTCCGACGGTTTCTGTGACGACCAAAAATCAGAACAATGAGAAAAGAGAAAAACTTGTGGCGCTTGTCGTTTTTTTCAGCTTTTTTTTTTTTTATGTACTTGGCATGGATGGATGGTTTGAGTGAGAGAAGACAACGTCTAGATGAAGAATTTGAAAAGGCTAACAGTAGAGTCGAACGAAAATAGACAAAGGATTAATAAGAGAATTGTTTTGGTGGAAGAGACTTAAGCCGAGAATGCATCATCGTCGCGCATGAAGGTCAGATAATCTTTTTAACAAAATAATTTTTAGCCAATCAGCACAAAAGCTCGATCGAGAGTTTATTGGGCCGGTACCTCCGCTCGTCCCCGTAAGTTCCTGTAAATGTGGCCCGGTGGGGAAGGCTCCTGCAGTGGAGACGCGCACATATGGTCTGGCCCATAAATTTACCACAAAGTCCCTGCGGTGGAAACGCGGCTAATGTGAAAGTACTCTGAATGCACCACGTTGCTTGCATGTGATTTTGCCCTCCCTGACCGCCACTGGTGGACTTTTTTCATTTAACCTCTCAGCCTTCACACACAATTTCTCCAGAAAGTAAATTTTTTAGTTTGGAAATATTGTTCTGTCAACATTCATGTTAAAATTCGCCTCTGTCCGCTTTTTGAAGGAACGCCCAGATTCGCCAGCCAGCCAGCAGCTACATCTGTGCATCAAGGTGACAGCCAAGTCATGGCCTGTGAGGTCAACTCGGACCTGGTGCCATTCACCCGCTGGGAGAAAGACCGTCAGCCCCTGGAGCTCAACGTGAGGTTGGTCCAGCTGCCCAGTGGTGCCTTGGTGATCAGCAACGCCACCGAAAACGATTCTGGTCTTTACCGCTGCCTGGTGGAGAATGTGGGCTCATCCAAATCAAGCGAGGAGGCACAGCTCCAGATCTTACCAGGTATGCACAGTCAACAAGCAGTAAGCATTCTTTTGCATGGATTATTTTCATTAAAAGCAGTTCTAAACAAGTACGCGATTATTAAATTAGTCGATTAATTTGATAATCGATTACTTCTTGATGAATCCAAAACATGCAACGATGTACAGTAACAGAATTGTGTGAGTTTTTTTCCCCAATGTGCCCACTGCTGTTTCTAGTTTCAGAAGTAAATGACGTTCGCTCTGAATTGCCTTTGGTGAAAACGGTGCCCAGCTGGAGAGAGTCTTGTTGCTTTTGGTGGTCTTATCAGAGAATGCCTTACAA
Organism: Leptonotus elevatus; assembly: GCF_054856555.1. Taxonomy (NCBI): domain Eukaryota; kingdom Metazoa; phylum Chordata; class Actinopteri; order Syngnathiformes; family Syngnathidae; genus Leptonotus; species Leptonotus elevatus. Next base: position 22,150,462 of record NC_141241.1, on the reverse strand, counting down.
GTCGGGAATTCCTCTGTGGCATTGTCTCGTCTCATCCCTCCACACATTTTGTTTACTAAATTGTTAGGCACCAGGCTCCTGCCGGCAAAGAGAAAGATATTAAAAGCCATAAATTAGTCTTCAACAAGACCCCAGGAGGGGATTTATCTGTCTTTGTCTCCTCCAAGGTGCCGAGAGCCAAAAGCTTGGCACAAAAAAAGATAGCATAATCACGCAACTGTATGAGGAAATGTTGACTTTTTTTGTACCAGATGTTTAAGTGACAAATAAATAATTTAGTTTTTTTCCTTGGGAATGAAGTGAATTGAGTGGTTACAGGGACAAATGACTTAGTCTTCAAATTTTGGCTACTGCCTTCATGACTTTCTAGTTATTGTAGGTCACCACTATATAACTTTGTCCTTTAGAGTTATGGGTGATTTTTTTATTTTTTGCACTCCAGAGAGCTGACTGCTTTCAAGTGGTGGACATTGACATTTTTCATCCAGCCACTGTTGGTTCTGGTGTCATGAACAACTGCGCCTCGGACCTTTTGAAGTTTTAGAAGACAGATGACCCTCTTAATTTGAACGATAGCGCTGTGGCTCACTAACCCACTACAAGATTAACCCCTGCCATAACCTGGACTCGCTTTTTTTTCTCATTCCAGAAAGCGGAGATGAGAGGAAGCTGGAGTTCCTCGTGCAGCCTGTGCCTGTGAGCAAGGTGCTGGGTGCCAGTGTCTTGCTGCCCTGCGTGGCTGCAGGTTTTCCAACACCACATGTGCGATGGATGTTTAAAGAGAAACTGCTTGAGGAAAGGTATGAGGATTAAACTTTTTTTCATTGAGTTATTTTTTATATTTTTTAATTTATTTTATTATTATTATTATTATTATTATTATTGTTATTATTATATAGATAGACTGATATTTTTTTCCTAACCAATAAATACAATACCGATTATTAGTACACTAATTTTGGGACTATAAGGCGCACCTGACTATAAGCCATAGGTGTTTTTAATGTTACCGCACCGGGTTCCCGCTAATTTATTTTCCATAATGAGGGTGCAAATTGTCTCGCTCTCTCGTTGTCCTACTGTATTTGGGCTCACTTGGTTTGTTTTGCTCTTAATTTTGTTGAAAAGTGTTTAAACATACTGCAGTGTTTATTAAACAACTTTTCAGATTTTTAAGTTTTATTTTTGATCTTTGACAACAGACATTAAAAACCAAAATTCAGGGAGCTCCCAGGGTTATTAGCATGCATGTCTTCAAATGTTAAATACAAATTTAAACCAATACAAATAAATACATCAATGAATAGCTAGTACAAGGCCAGGGCTTGTAAAAAGCTCCCATATAGTTTTCTATAGAGAAGGTTTCCCAAATTTCTAAATAAATTAAAAATTAAAATTAAATAAAATTAATAAAATACATTTTCGCTCATGTTTGTTTTAAAACAAATGTGCAGAGAGTTCCCAGGTTCAGCAGCAATGCTGAAATAAAATAAATAGTTCACTTGAACTTCACTAATGTTAACACAGATTTGAATTAATCCGTTATTAAGATTAAAAAAAAAAAAGTATTTTGCTGATATTCATCAAAATACTGAATATCTTCGCCCATAATCGGCCTGGCTGATAATCGGTCCATCCCTAACTTCGACTAATGATTATTTTAGTAATCAATTAATCTGTCAATTATATTTTTTTCAATTAATAGATGAATCGGATAAAAAAAACACATTACCTTTCCATCCCTTTTTTCAAAAACAGGACATTATTTCGAAACGGCCGCGCACAAGCATGAATTATGACTCAGTTACTTGTTTTGTCTGTAACGTGAGAACATGAGGCAAAAAGGTTGATAATCAGTACGTTTAGATGGTGGACTACAGAAAACTGAGAATATTTATTTGCTCTTGAGGAGTTGAAATTCCAAGCATTTGGACAATTTTAAATAAAAAAAGATATCTAAATGATTTATTGATGATCAAAAATAATGATCAATTAATTTGACAATTGACTAGTTCTCAATTAATTGCTGCACCTCCACAGTAGTGTATCATGGCGTAGCAGAGAAGGATAGTTAGTTATAAGTTTGTTAGACTCCAGGATTCGAAAATATCTTTTGTGACACCAGTCCTGAAAATCTTCTTCTAACACACCTGATAGATAGAGAGATCCAGTAGATGCCATGTTCTGGATGGTTCATGATCTTCTGGCTCTCACTCAGACCTTCCTTTTGAAATGCAGCAGCATATGTGATATTGCTGCTCGTCTGTACTGCTCCCCAAGTTAAATCTGTTGTAGCAGAAATCACCCCAGGGGGTACCTGGACGTGGCATACAAGCCACTCCGTGTGCAAGATGAGGTTTGCCAGCTTTCCCGCAGAGAGGAAGTTCACAAATTAGGGAGCTAGCACCTGTGCCCTCACTCCTATGGAGCTCATTATCTCAGGAAGAGCAGCTCAAAATCCTTACTGTAAGTTTTCGTAGAGATAGGAAGTTGGACTCGCACCACCCAAGTAAGTTCTTCTCAGCAGTTCAATAGAATTTTAACAACAGAAAATGAGACGAGGTTTAACGATTTGCACCGCATTTCATTTCAAAGTCTTGTAACCTTGCATCCAATGGGGATGGGTTAAAAGGTACTTATTAATCTAGCTTTTAATTATCAAATTCCATTTGGCGAACTCACCCGCCCCCCGGGTTACCCATACTGTTAATTAGCACGTGCATTCTAAACAACAGGACGAGTCTTTTGGGACGTCAACGTAAGCACCGCCTTCAGAACTGAAATGGATTGTTGAGTGAATCTGTTAGCACGTTTTGATTTTGCTGTGACATTGACAAATGAAAGAATAGCCTTGTCGTCCTTGAGTCTCCTGTTGTGCAATAGCCGAGAGCTACACACTGCCGTCACTTGCTAATTAACGCGCACGTTGTGCGAGTGAGAGAAAGGAAGCAGCAAAGAGAGTCTTAATTGGTCTTGGGAGCGTCGCGCAATGGGCCTTCAAAGTGACAACATCAATGCTGGAGATGCGAAATAGTTTTTGGGAGGGGGGGCTCTTCAAAGCAGCCAAGTGAAATGTGGGTGAGGCTGAGACAGCAAGGAATGCAATTTGTCTTGTTTTGCTTTTTTCATCTCATTCCTAGAAAAAGTAATTGATTTGCAACACAAAAACATGTGTGGTACTTTTTCAAGCTACCGATTCTCAAATGTCTCACTCTTCCCCTAAACTTTCTTTTTTTTCTCTCTAACTTTTCTACATGTACTTGGCGCCATGTATCTTAATTTTGATTACGAGCAGCTGGTTGAGAGTCTCCCTTGTTTGTTTAGACAGACGGTGATAAGGAAAACACCTCAAATAGAAATATAGAGCAGGTGGTTGTCTTTTAGTCTGAGTGAGTTCCAAGATGTATTTTTGCTCAAATATAGCATTCTTTTCTGGACTGGCTTTTGTGAATTGGGTTTATTCTCCTTCCTTCAAGTCAAGTATTTTACTGTCATGGTCAGCATCACAATATACATGGCACAGGTCATTGTTTTTCAATAATGTAGGGTTTGGTGAATATGCATAGGAAAATGGTGGGCTAGGGTTTTGATTTGCTTTCAGGATTTATTTTGTATTCAGGCCTACATTTAGCGTCTCAAGTTCAAAATCTTGTCATTGCTTGATATGACATATTTTACAACCAGAGCCCGGTTGTTTAGTTCTTGCTTATTTTAACCACAACAGCCTGTTCAATTCTTAACCTGCCATTGCCGACTGTTAAATATAAAACATGGTTATAACCGTCACGTTGTTAGCTAACACTGCCGTCAAAGTTAACGGTGTGGCTAATGTCACTGGTTAGCCCAATATGTCCTGCAATTCCTCATTTTGTTTACTTCGGGGGGGGGGGGGGGGGGGGGCTATCCCAGCTGGCTTCGGGCAGTAGGCGGGGTACACCCTGAACTGGTTGCCAGCTAATCGCAGGGCACACAGAGATAAACAACCATTCACACTCACAATCACACCTATGGACAATTTGGAGTGTACAATTAACCTGCCACGCATGTCTTTACTTTATTTATCAAAGTTACCAGGGACAAAGAAAATATATACATTTTATGGGTAGGTCACACAATGTTCACCTAATTCCAATATTTGCTTACTTCATTTTGTAAGATAGTTCAAATATCCAAATAGAGCTCAGTAATGTCTTATTAATTGAATACATCTATTAAATATGTTATTTTCCAGACTTAACAAAATATGCTGACAATATGGATAAAGTAAGATTCATTTCAACTTTTGTTTTTTTTTGTTTTACAATATTATTTTCTCTGCAGCCCCACTATTCTAAACACGGTATTCTGGTTAATATTGCATTTGTGGAATATGAGTTAAGTAGCAAAATCCACCTGTTCTTATCCATCTCAGGGGGCGGCCATTTTGCCACTTATTGTTGACATAAAATGACATCACAGTTGCTCAGCGCTCAGGCAACGACCAATCTTATCTCACCTGTTTCTTGAAGCTGAGGCATGATTGGTTGTTACCTGAACCCTTAGCAACTGTGATGTTATTTTCACTCAACAGCAAGTGGCAAAATGGTTGCCCCTTGAGATGGATATAAACAAGTAGATTTTGCTGCTTAACTCATATTCCACTAACAAAATAATAACCAGAATACCGAATTTAGTGGGGGGCACATACAACATATTGTAAAAAACCTTTTTGGGATGACTCCCCCTTTCTTTCTTTTTTTCTGGAGAGCTTAGTTCATTCGGTAATTTTACCAATTTTACATGTCATCATCATTGCTCTATTTTTTTTTCTCTTTTTTTTTTAAATACATTTTTATTTTGTATGTGGGTGTGTATGTGCGTGTGAGTGTGTATGCATTAGTTCACCTAAAACCTATTAAAAAATCCCATGCCGTTCACCTAAACCGAACACTTCAGAATCCAGCCAGAGTCGTGAGGCCGTCAGGAGACCCGAGAAAGGACCAAAGAAAAGAAAGGAAAGTGAAATCCAGCACCGACCAGACACCACCCACCACCCACCACCCACCGGGCCACCAACCAGAGTCCTTCACCAACCCCAGAAACATCTAAATTCCAACAAATCAGGGAGAACTCAAGAGACCAAAGGAGAGACTGAGGAAAGGAAGGAAGGACGGACGAAGCAGAGTGAGATCCACAGACATCAGCCTCCACCGATTCAATGACCTGAGGAGGAAGCAGATTGTGTCTGAGTTTCGATAGATGCTGGTGTGGTGGATCTGGCATGCATGAAAATCTCCACCAAAGAGGAGAGCCGTCGACCCCCGCCAGGACAGAGCAAGCGCAGGGGCCACCGGCCGGAGAGCAAACCCAGGAGCAGGAGCACCCCCCACCCCTACACGGCCCGCGCCCCCAACCCAACGCAGCAGGACGGGGCACTGCCGGCCCGCCAGGCACCCCACCGGCCCAACTGGCGAACTCTACCCCTACACCTTGAATGTGACCCCACCCAGTGTATATTCAAGTGTGTATGTGTGGTGCATTCAAATTGGGAGCAGGTGAGCCGGAGCAGAGGAAAATTATATCCCCACGCTCCGATCCACCTGCCTCCCAGTCATGTCAGTGAGTGTATGTGGTGCATTAAAAGAATAAATAAAAAATTTTTTTTTAAATAAATAACGTCACGTTAACAAAATGACAGTGCCGTTAACGGTTGGTTAAATGCGCTGTACTTAACCAGTGGTTAAAAATATAACCACGTTTTGAGAAACCGGGCACAGATGAATTTACCGGTAACTTCAAACAATTTCCCTGAAATGTCTGGTTAAGAGTGCTTGACAGCATCTCTGAGAAAACAACCAACGTCCGTATTTGATTTGAGTTAATTCCACTGCGTCTCGGTGTATTACATCAGTTTTATACATCAGAGCTAACAACCGCACACAAGCAGTGCGCCAAACTCCCTTTTGTTTGGACAGGCATAAACATACTGTATAAAGCTGTATTCCTTTTGATGCAAATGGATTCGATTATTCGTAGTTCATTTTAATTCAGAGTCTGTTAAGTAGCTTACTACAGTTGTTCAATGTAACATTTTGTATTCCGACCATGAATAATACCATGTGTCGGGAATTTATTATTCGCTGGCTATAATGGAATTCTCTTGCTTTTGTGAGCATGTACTGGACTAAGGCTGCATAAGCAGTTAGGTTTCACATTTGTCATTATTAATTAATTTGAGGCAATAACATTTTGAAATGCAGACATTTGACCCATCCTTTATCGGTGAAGAAACAATATAGAAGCTAATTTACATAGCAGTCCTTGTTTTTGCAATACAGATTGCTCCTCATCCAACCGCAATCTCGCAATTCATTCCGACTCTACTTAGATCCCCAATGCTGACACTGCAGTATTGTACTGTAGGTTGTCAACATGATAAGTCATCGACATCATCGCCACTTGCTTCGGGGGCACAGCGAAGACTGTCTGGGCTCTTTGTATACACAACAACTGATGACACTCATGAAAAGTCATCTCTTGTTATTTGGAGTATCACTCCGTTGTCTAATAAAATCCTCCAGTAGTCAATGAAATGGATGAATTATGCATGACGCCCTGCAAACAGCGAATTGGCAGAGCATGTAAATCAACCTTCTTCCCAAACGCTGTCACTCCTCCGTCTGCCCTCCTCCTTGGATTCATTTGAATGTGACCATGGATATTGCATTTAGTCGTGTAGGAAGACAGAGGAACGCCCGGGCTGGGAAATGTGCTTCAAATTGGACTGCAGAATAAAACTCTCATGCAAATGTCTTGCACACAGACACCCTCAAATTTACTCGAGTGTGATCGAGAAGAAACACACACAAACACACACATTTGTGCATAGGTCTCCCGCCTGCTGTTTCCTAAGACTTTGAGCTCCATGCACCAAAGGAAATAAACAATGGATTTTGACCTTTTTGTCCATGCTTTATTTTAGTCAGCTGACTGAATTTTAATCATGCTTATACACAAAGGACTGCGAATATTTCTATACAGATAGTAAGAGCCTGCAAAACCTTATTGGATTTCTTCAAAAACCACATATTGCTGGACTTAAACTCAGCCTGGGAAATCAATAAAATGGTTGTTTAATAATTCCGCCATCAGACCAGAAAGCTACTTGTGCCAAAGTTTCTCCTCGCAATGTTTTGTTGACACAAAATGCACTTTCTGAAGTAAATTCATCAGACTCTGCTTTTAATCCTCACAGAAGAAGACGCGTCCTTTAATCATGGCTTTGTTACACTTTTGTAAATTTGTCGTTGCACTGTATGCATATTTGAATTTGACAGTTTTTCACATGCCAAGTGTGGCGGGTGAACTGATCTTGTGGCATCAGTGACCCCCCCCCCCCCCCATCTTTTTTTTTTTTTTTTTAAAGCAAACAGACTATTACAATTAGGGCTTTTTTTTTTAGGCTGATGCCAATACTGATGCCAATACCGATTTTTGGCACAAAATACTGATTACCAATTAATCTGCCGATTTTTTTTTTTATATATATATATATATTATACAATTATCCCCCCATTCATTTTCAATGGGTGTCAGGCACGAACTTTGGAAATGTGTGTTAAGACACACACACACAAATCCTTGGATGTTTGATTTTTGAGAAAATAAATTATTTGAATAATTGAAATATCAACTTTAAATATAAATTGAAAGAAAAATAAAACAGTAAGAAAGTGAAATAAGAATAGAAATAAAATACAATAAAATAATAGCACCTGAAAAAACTGTAAAAACAAATAGTGTCTGTTCGTGTGCGTTTTGGCCTCTTGGGGACAGTGTGGTGCATCCATGACGTACACACTTATAGTGAGTGCAGAAGAACGTTACGATTGAAATCTATTAAAATAACTCTACTTTCACACATTGGGAAGAATTTGTGCCTTTGCATAGTGTTATCTTACCTGTGGGTATGTGTTCCCACAGCATTTGTGTGAATATTCGCTATTTGAGTAAAAAACACTCCCGAAATCGATGCCAACTTCCGGTTAGCATTTGATGGAATCCTCCCTTTGCTTTTAGCATTAGCGCTAAGCTAGCGATGTTTTAAAAACAAAGCATGTTTTGTAAATATACAGTGGATGTAATTCCTATTGTCGTGTGTTTAGTTTTACAGTTAACTCCAAATGGGGTGTCATTAAACAGCTTAAAAGTTGCATTGGGACAACAGAATTACCAGAATAACATACGCCACACATTTGCTAGTTGCTAATGCCATGCAAGCAAAACGGTGCTTTCAGGGTACTTTCACAGCATCTGGAACTTCGGTTTTCTTAGATTATAAAGTTTTAAGGGGAAAATAATAATTTGGCCCAATTGGCCCATTGTTTTGGCTGGTGTTTGAAGGGCAATAATCGGCCAATTAATCGGTATGACCCTAATTACAATTGCAAGGGATTGTGGTTTGATGTCAAAAGCATGAAAATAAATGTCAGACTACACATGTAAGAGAGCACAGAAACTCTTGTTCTGCTGTGTGTAGTTTTTTTTTTTTACATGAATAATTGCAGCATACAGTAGATATATACTTCTTAATGTGAATAAAGTTTTTTTCTGAAACATTATGATAGATGCAACAGAGGGATTGGGAAAAGATAATTTTTGTGGTCAGTCAGAAAAACAAAACCCAAATGCCTTTCTTCTCCTTATTATCCCACACTATTTCCTCCAAATAGTGTGAGTTCTAAGTAACCACATTTAGTGTACAAAACAAAAATCAACAAATTAAATGAAGTGACCCCAAAAAATCCAGATGATCAGTACAAAATGTACTTTGTAAATGATTTATGTTCTAGTCAGCGCACACAATAACCCAGTGAGAATAAAGTCCCGCCTGTGGAGAGGCATACGAGACTTTTAAGTGTAGGAACTCAGTGGGCGTCGCTGGTCTTGCGCATCAAGCTAATCAGCCCCCCACTGAACACACGCAGCTTAGTAGCACATCTAACCCTGTGACCACACCAGGGGTCATCACGGCTAGTTACTCTCGCTACACTTTGTTTATCAGCTCTACAAAAACACCAGGGTTCCCTCAACGTTTTATTTATGCATGACAAGCAGGTCCATATTGAGCTTCCAGTGGACTTGGTCTTGAAAGGAGAGTCTTCAACCTATTTTAGCATGTGTGGCTTTATACTGTATGATTTTATTGGCTTAGATATTTTGTACATGACACGCCTGGAGATAATCACAAGCTATATGTTATGTATGGACATTTGATATAACAAGATAACACCACCCACAAAAATGGCTTCTTCTTTTTTTGTAATACAACAACATACAGTAAGACCAAGATAAGATTGTGCTTCTTTAGGACCTTGTTTGGGTTATAAAGCAGGGTAAAGTGACAACCGTACAAATCATTCTAATCTCTGTCTTCTGTGGTTGTCAAATGAAGAAAGAACAACAGCACCTGGAAGAGCATGCTAAATAAAAGGATTTGGCGGAGGGTGGTAGGGGGTCAAGGGGAGCAGGCAGAGGGGAGAGCACACCAAAAACAGTATCACACAAGATGATTTAGAGATAAAAATTGATATTTTGTTTTGTGGCGGGCTGGCCGCTCACTTCCACAAAAAGTGGAGCTTTTTCTAAAACAAAGTATGACACGGTCATGCATGCATGAATGGCTGAACACATGGTTGTCACATGTGTTGTTTGAATTTGACAAGGCTTCTCTAGTCAAGTTTGCGTACTGCAACAAGTCAAGACACATGACTCTGAAACACAAATGTGGTGTTTTTCATCTTCTATTGAGCCAAGATTGTATTTTACATTGGGAATATCTCGCCACTGACTTTCACCCCAGCAGCTTTTCATAACTAAGCCAGAGAATTACACTTGACAATCACTGTGTACTCCTTACACCCATGAAGATGACTTCTTATCATCAGAAGCTCATGCTGTGGTTACAGTGTCAGCTAATATTACCATCATTTGTGCCAAGCTTTGCTTACTTTTTGGCTTTGGCATGGCTGCCATGTAAATGTAATTATTTCGCTCTGCTTGGCCAGCCAAGCAGCCAAGTCATTGGCTGAGGAACATTGTGTGGGCGTGGTTGTACTGGGAGTCCAGTCCTTCAAGTTCCGTTCCCACTCCGGCATATGTAACCCGAATTTCGACTTAAGTCGGATTTCACTTTTATAGGCCATCTTTTCATCAAAATACTTTGTACAGTAATTTAAAAAAACATATTTGCGCCACCCGAAAGATGCCGGAACCAATATTTCGTGTTTCCGCACGGACATTTATTGCTGACGGACGGCAAAGCGGAGCTAATAGAAACTTAAACACGGAAATGTGACTCGCCTGATGACAAGCCGACCTGCTCGATGGACGGCCATCGCAACACAACTTAAAAATGGTGTGATTACTGTGGGAACTTAACGAAAAAGAAGGTGCTACGGACGAGGCACAGGCGCCGTAAAGTTGAAACACCGTAAAGACAAACGCCGTAGGTCGCGTACAACGTAACTCGAGGCCTCCCTGTAATGTTAATTAGTGTAGGGTGCAAGTGTAGACAGTTTTAGAATTACTGCAGGGAATTTGGTGCACTCAGTAGTGGACTTGTGACTGTTGTGATGGTACATTGTGTGATTTCTTTATTATTGTAATCTCTTCATATTATTTCAAGCAAAAACAGAACGTGGTTGGACGAATAAGTGCAATATGAACTCACATGTATATCGGAACGTATGGTGCACCACAGGGTTCTATTCTGGGACCGCTGCTGTTTTCATTGTATCTGCTGCCCCTGGGTTTCTACTTAAGAAAACAGTGATGGTTGTTGTTTTGAAGTGCTCCATAAAAATAGTCGAGTTCAATTGCATGTTTTGAAATGCTAGTTGAGCAATTAAAAAAAATATTATTATTTTTTTCAATAAAGAAGGGTTCTGTGAATGCACAATAGGAAACTGGTGGCGGTTCAGTACCTCCAACAAGGTTAAGAAGAACCACTGATATAATTATATATATATATATCCCCTTTCAAAAGGAACCCCGACTGTCATGATAAGTTTGCTCTATATTATTTATTTGGTTATTACTAACATAACTTTGACATTATTTTTTCAAAAATCTTTTCCAGTTTAATAAATGTTGTAGAAACTTTATTTTGGGCGTACGCCGCCATTCAGTGACGTAGACGTAGACGTGGTGATGTAGAATGGCGGCGGCTCACTGCCGAGTAATGTGAAACGCCTATAAAGAAAGCAAGTTAAAACCCCTTACCAATCCTGTTATTTTTGCCAAAAACTCCTAAAAAAGGTGCACCCAAAGTCAACTTGAAGTTGTTCTTGAACCAGTTGGACTCTCAGCCGTAACTATTTTGGTCTCTTTTTAAAGATAACACTTGAGTTTTTCTCCCCAACAGACAAAATCTGTTCAAGTGCTACTGGCAATGAGTAATAAAAGTTGAATACAAAAAAACCACATTTCGTGTTTGTCTATTTATTTTTCACTAAATGTGCCTTGAAAATGAACTTAAAATGTTGTGCTGGACTGAAAAACACTACAACATAAAAGCTTGAGGTCATCTCTAATTCCAGTTCAAGTTTGACAATAATACTACAGAAAATGAGCATTTTACACTGGATTTTCCAAAACAGGAGTGAATGCAAACAAAACTGTGCCATTTGGGTAACCCTTGAAAGCCAAGCTGAAGTCTGATAAAAATTCATTTTAATTTGTCACTGTTCTATTCTATTCTATTTTTAGACATAGTGGAGAGACTTTATCCACATTTAGACAAAAATTATAACAGGTTAAGCCTCGTAGCGTTCCTAAAGAAATACTATGCGATCGGGAGAGCCACCCTCCCCCACGCCGTGCACTCGTCATTCACCAGACGCATTCAAGAGTTTTGATTGTCCCTTTAGGAACGTAACAGAGTTGGTTTCCCTTGGTTTCTTTATAGGCGTTTTACATTGCTCGGCAGAGAGCGTCTACATCACTACGCACTGAATGTGTTGCAATGTAGATAACATTTGCGGCGTACGTGCAAATAAAGTTACCACAAAATGCATTAAACTGGATTTTTGAAAAATAAAAATGATAGTTATGTTAGTAACAACAAAATAAATCATTTAGAGCAATAATTCCAAGCCAATTATTTGCTCTTCCATGGCATAAAGAGAGCACCATTCAGTCTCAAGAGCTTTTTCTCTGCTTTTAAATACTGCTGTTAGTATTTCCTCTGAACAGCTTGATAAACTCACTGGTGGTGGTCTTGTATTTTCTCTTCTCTTCTAATACAAGAGGAAACGGTCAATGCAGCACTAAAGGCTGAGCGTTTCAATAGTTGTCCTGGTGAGACAAAATGCAGACTGCTCAGCGCTTTGAGCCGAGCGACGTCTTTCAGAGAAAGGGTTCATGCAGTGTATTTGGGATATTCACAGTCTTGCTAGCATGATAAGCTTCTTTTCAACTCTTCTCAGGGAAGTAATCAATTCACAGAAAGCATTTGCTTGACATTTTATTTCTATGGCATGTTAAAAAAAATCAAAAAATCTGGTGTTTAGTTTACCTTACAGTTTGACTTGGGGACATAAATGAATAGACTGCTTTTTATATAACGCTTTAACTACAGCATATGGTGCCCAATGCGCTTTACAATGCCTCACATTGACCCATTCACACACGAGTGGTCGAGTGCTGCCATGCAGGGCGCAGCCAGGTCCACTGGGATCAAATTGGGGTTCAGTGTCTTGCTCAAGGACACTTCGACATGATCATCAGGGGTGAGGATCAAACCCACAACCTCACAGATGGGAGATGACCACTCTACCACTGAGCTATGCCCCCCCCCCCCCCCCATGGATTTATTGGGTGGTTGTCATCAGTCTAAAAGGGGCAACATAATCAGTCATCAAGAATACTGTACTATGTGCAAGTCTGAGTGACCTAAGCATCTTTGCTAAACAAAATATTCTTTCAGTTGTCGTGGTTTTAGTTGTTGTGGTCAGTATTTGTCCACAATGCTAAAGAAAATTGGTATCTTGCGCCTTTTAAAGCAGGAATAGGTAACTCTGGTCCTGGAGCGCCGCCGTCCTGCCTGTTTTAAATGTCTCCCTCCTCCAACATACTTTATTCAAATGGTCAGGATTAGCTTCTACAAAGCTTGCTGATCAGCTGGTCATTTGAATCAGGTGTGTTGGAGGATGGAAGCATCTCTTGAGGACAGCAGTTGCCGACCCATGCTTTCAAGGCTGGGAAGTGATTGAAACACCACTCATAGCTCCTGCACATCAAAACTTGAGCAGGGTAGACCTTTTTGCCTCTTTAAATGAGGGTTGTATTTGTATGACTAATATTTTGTCTTTACAATATTAATAATGTTTAATTTTTGACTGTCATTAGAGAGGATTAAAGTTAACAATAAGTTTATTATTGTGCTTGTAATTTGCCTTAGTGTAGAACTGTTGTGCATTGCAATGAAAGTTACAGCATGTCGATTATGTTTTGGTGAAGTTACAGTATATGAGAGAGAAAAATATTACACAGGGCTCTCTGTATGGTGTATTATAGTTTCACACCATGGTAAATTGTATCCAGACTACACAATGTCAAATCAAAATCTCTCTGAACATTATTACCTTTGTATGGACCAGATTTGTTTTTTTCTGGGACTAATAAAGTCTCAAGCTACCTACCTTTGTAGAGGCAGAATATTTAATGCAGCTCTGATGTTGAATATCATCATACGGTGCAACTTGTCATATTCTTGCTTGTTAGTGTACGGTTTACATTTTGGTTGAACGACAGTTGGTTTTATCTAACGTGCTGAAAGTACACTGTCAGTGTCGTGACTAGTCCTGAAGTGAACAGTGTGTTGTGTGTCAAGAAGATGCCAAGCAGTGATGGTCACAGCATGTCGAGTGCCAGCACGGACTGTTGCCCACTCAGGGAGAAAGAAAAAAAAGAGAGTTGCAGTGGAGGCCCTCCTTGTAGCTGCTGAAAACAAAAATCAACCTGCAACACTTCAGTGCTCTCCTTTCCTCTGCGTGTATCTCTCATTCAGAACTTGCACCCCTCAGCGACATCCACCTTGCTGAGACCATGTTTGGATAGTAGCCCCACTGTTTACCTACCTGATTCTCTCTTTCTGAATGTACCATTCTGGATGCAAGCTATTGATTTTTATTTTCCTCCACTCATCACGCCTCCTCCTCCTCTTTGCCTATGCTCCAGTGGTTGTTGAATCAAGCCTGAGCTCGGCCACAGACCGCTTCCCTTCGGGCTAATTGGGGAAATCAAAGTGGGTGCCGTTTAATATGGCGGGTCAGTGGTTCACTGCAAAGCCGTGTGTGTGTATTTCGGGATCTGCTGTAAATATTTTAGAATACTATTTTAGACTACTCAGTGGAATTCGGCTGATGAAAAGCATGGTTTGCTATACGGATTTGTATCCTATGCAGCAGTTACTTTTGGGAGTCATCATGCACAAATTCACAAATATGAAGACACAATTGGCATTGTGTGAAGCACCCTCAGGTTAGTGTTTTCTTTAGGTAGCACACATCTCAACATGAATGAAATTTGTGTTGTTCTTGCAGCTATCACTCAGTAGGGGTCGTTCCATTTGGGTTAATTAACAGCTGATGAAAGAAAATGAAAATGTTTCTTGAGGCAATGCATCCATAATGCACACATTACACTCCAACATAGTACATACCAAAAAAGACCTATAAATTTTATCCAAACGTTACATAAATATTTAATGTTCATAGGAGAAATTTCAATTTGCTTTGGGGAGCGGAATTTATTGCTAATACATTTGTTCTGCCTGATAGTGGAAGGGTAACAGCAAGGGAGTAGACCCTGGTCCAGTGGGGAGCACTAGCAAACTGAAACCTTCTCTAAGAATATGCTTCAGGGAATAAAGGCTGAAATTAGTTTCTACTGAATTGCTCGATGTGGACAAAAATATGTGATTGTTCCGTGGGCAGCCCATGAGTCCTCAACCCATCAATACTGTGAAAAAGGAACTTGAGGCAAAGTCTTTACTTTGTTGTATTCCTCACAATCGTCCTTTTCTTTTCTCCAGTGAGGGCCGCAGGGAATTGCTTGGAGGTGGCAGTCTTCAGATTTCCAATCTCACAGAGGACGACGCTGGCATCTACACCTGTGTGGCTGAAAACACCAATGCAACAATTGAAGCCCAGGCTCAACTCACTGTGCAAGGTACCATCAACAAGCTAAATGTTACTTGACTTGAGGGCTGCTAGATAATAATGAAGCCATTACCAAATCATTAGAAACAACTTTCAGTATGATTTTGGACCATTTTACACCCAACCTACAATCACAATAATAAATGTCAAAGGCATACTTCTGTGGGGTCGTTCCATGCCAAATTGCCCATAAAAAAATGGATAAATACATCTGAAAATTTTAACTACATAGATATTGATGTTAATGAAACTTGGTGTACTTGTTTATAATGATGGCGCACAAGACTAGGTCTCAAATTTGAGGTCAATCGTAGCGGGGGTTTGGGAGCTACGGCCCACTGAATTTTGACATTTTTGGCAAAAAAGGACCATCTTCCTTGTACGACGGCGTATTAGGACAAGTATAAAAAATAATTGCTTCAGGGGGGCTAATATTCCGGGGGGAAAACGCAAATTTTGCGACTTTCTAAAGTGGCAAATTTGTGGAGGAAAGAAACCTCAGAAACACGTAGCGTAGCTATAGTCTAATCATGTGAGGATTCGTTGGTGGTTAATAGGACACTGTTTATAAAATGAAAAGGAAGGATGGAGACGGATTCATTCTTAATTTAAACTAGAGCGACAACATTTCCTGATCCCCGATCAGCTGACTAAACACTAACAAATCAGAAGCTAGCATACGGCAAATGCAAGTGAATGACGGAGAACAGCAGATTTGGCACATCAACTTAACTACTTGTACATAAAAATATCAAAATGTATGAATGTGTAAACATTAAATAATAATTCTGGAAACATAAATGTACAAGTAAATATCCATTTTAACAAATTATCTTAAATACTTGATCCTCAGGGTGTGGACCTTCACAAAGCGGCCTCGTCTTCATCGCTGGCAGTACCCAACGCTTCAAATTGCGAATGCTTAACTCTGCTAAATCAATTTCTATCTCCTTATTTGAAAACCCAACTGAAAAGTATTGACACAAACTTCCGAGTAGTACGCTACGTGTATTTCTCATAAATTTCAGAATTTTTTTCTCGTAAATCTGCCACTTAATAAACTCGCAAATTTGCCACAAAAAAAGTTGTAAATTTGCGAGTTTTTTTCTCGGAACATAAGTGATAAAAAAAAAGAAAAGAAGAACACACACAATACGTCCAGGGCAACGACAAAAAAGGTGAGGGCCGCACTAACATTAATATTTGATGTCAAGTAGGGGGCCACAAATGGCAAGTTTGAGACCCTTGCTGTACACTATACACTTTTCCTATAGAGTATTACAGTAAATCCAATATGAAATAGTGGCTTGACGATCTTCTATCTCCTGACTAGAAAACAATTGGAAATGATTTCTCCTTTGAATTGCATTTTCCCTCAGTGGTAACCCAGCTAAAGCGCACTTGGCCACTGTTGACTATTGAGCATAAACCTAATATCACATAAGGATACGCGTCACCGAATGCATATCAGTTTTTATGTAGGAAAATGATTCCAAATTTGCAGGTCAGCTAAGAAACAGCTGCTTTTTAATGTTGTGGAGAAAAAAAATCATCAGTGCAGGTATTTCATACTCCCTCCTGTCTGAAGCGAGTCAACAGTTTGGTGCAAAGCAACAGTTAAATTGGGAAACACCCTGAGGCTGTCCCCCAATGTCATCCCATTTCACACAAAGCCACATCACGCTAGGACTCCATCCCTTTGCTCACAAATCCCTTTCCTCTCCTCTTCAACACCCTTTCATCATTTCCTGTCAGACACTGCGATTAAAGGAGACAGTAATGGAAAATTGGATCAGGTAGCAGGAGGACATCTGACTTTGCTACCTTTGAGCCTTCAGATCTGCCACTTCAATTCCTTGAAATCCCTCATGTCTAATACCTGACCCGTGACCCGGCCCCAATGTTACATGCGTGTAGAAATTGATCTCCAATACATTTGAAAGGCATTAGTCATTATGTTAAGTTAAAACAGCCGCGTTCTACTGCTGTTACGCACACAGAGTAGATTGCTTTTTTCCCCTAGACCAAATTAATGACGAAACAAGATTGTGTCATTGATTTTCTCCCTGAAAGATCAATCGATTCCCCCAAGAAATAACTGTGCTTGTAAATGAAATTCATACAAATTATTTTTCCAATGCTGACTTGCTGGCGTTTTTATTTGATATATTTGGAATTGGATACATAATGTTATCCATAGAGCGCTCAAGAAAACACATTTATTGCTTATACCTGAAGATGGAGTCTGCCTTGGTGGCTCCCTGATAAATTTAAGTCACCATGGCTTATATGGAGCCATTTTGTTCTTTAAAAATCCCTTTGAAACAGTAGCGTTGAGAAACAAAACAGCTAAGAGATAAAAACATCACTTTATAATTGTGTAACATTCCACTCTTTGATGAACATCCATATTTTATGAAGAGAAAGTCATATCCTTGCTCTGGTTATGTATTTAGCATTTTATTGGGTTGGAAAATGGGGCTACTTTTAATACACAACCGATAAACTGTTCACTTATTTATTTCTGATCTTTATCTTTGTGTCAGTTCAACTCGATCAGTGCTCATGTCAATCTTTGGATCACCCGACTACTTGCTTCACGTCTATTAGCCAACCGTATGCTGCGACTTTGCTGTGCTATCTCACCTTCTGTTAGAGCTGCCATGATTAATAAGGCCACAGGAGACAGCGGGTTTTGATTATGGTCATAACGAGGACACCGCCCAGTGTGTGTGTGTGTGTGTGTGTGTGTGTGTGTGTGTGTGTGTGTGTGTGTGTGTGTGTGTGTGTGTGTGTGTGTGTGTGTTCAGAACAGAAATAGCTCCTACACTAAAATGTTTACAGTCTTCTGGTGCTAAAGGTTGGTGTCCGTCGTCTATCATGTCCTGTTATCATGGCAGCGGTACCATTTTTTTTTTTTATGTGTGTTTTTTTCCCCCCATTTGTTGAGTCTACTGTACATGGATGAAATAGCTGGCCCTGTAAAAGTTCCATGACTTTGCAGTGGACTGATGACTAACATCACATAGAGCAGAAGCAGTACATTTTCCTTGTTGCAACAATGACAAAAATAGAAGTTTGGACTTGTTCCCTAGGGTGTACATTCTTCATTTTACCAGGGCGGATTTGGATAGGTTTACCCTTCCAACAGTGTTGGAACAGTTTGGGAAAGACCCTTTTCTGTTCCAGCATGACTGTGGCCCATTGCACTTAGGAAAGGCCCACAAAGGTATGACTGAAGGAGATTAATGTTGAAGAACTTGAGAGGCCTAACATCAAATGCCTTGTAAATACTTTGATGAACAAAGATTGTGAGGAAGGCGTACGTCAAATGTGTTTATATACAATTAATTAGGGCTGCAACTAACAATTTTGATCATCAATTAATCTGTCAAATATTTTGTTGTTGATTAACTCATTCACTGCCATTGACGGCTATAGACGTCAAAAATTAATTTGAACTATTTCTATTAGTTTAACATTTTTTTCCCACTTTTGTTAACAAGAGTATGAAAACCTAGAATGTTTTATTGTACATTTAGAACAGATATAAAATTTGTGACTAATTGTGAGTTAACTAGTGAAGTCATGCGATTAATTATGATTACAAATTTTAATTGCCCGACGCCCTGAATTTTTTATGTTGTTTTTATTTATTTATTTTATTCATTCACTGCCATTGACAGCTATAAACGTCAGCAATTTATTTAAACTATTTCTATTAGTTAAAAAAAAAATCCACTTTTGTTAGCAAGAGTATGCAAACCTAGAATTTTGTTGTTGTACATTTAGAACAGATATAAAATTTGTGATTAATTGTGAGTTAACTAGTGAAGTCTTGCGATTAATTACAATTAAATATTTTAATCGCCTGTTGCCCCAAATTTTTAATAATCTTTATTTTTTATTTTTATGAATTTAGGGCAGTAAATGAGTTAATGGATGAATTGAAAACAAAAAAAAAGACTTCCTATCTGCAAACCTAAAATCAAAAAAAATATATATTTATTTACTGTATCTGGTTGAGGTAATGTAGGATACATTATATTTTTGGAATAATATTAAAATGTAACTTATGTAAGAATTTGTTTTAGTCCTTACAGTTTAGTGTAAAAAATGTTGCACATCATGATGTTCCAAACTCTTTGACTTTACATTGAGCAGTGCAGTGTCAGATATCTATTTTGGGAGAAAGTAATATATCCGAACAGAAATTAAACAGAAAGACT
This sequence comes from Leptonotus elevatus, assembly GCF_054856555.1. Lineage (NCBI taxonomy): Eukaryota > Metazoa > Chordata > Actinopteri > Syngnathiformes > Syngnathidae > Leptonotus > Leptonotus elevatus. Next base: position 22,131,030 of record NC_141241.1, on the reverse strand, counting down.
TTCCATAGCACTTTAAAAAGCAAACAATTCAGATGAAGAACTGCCCCCGCGCCTTTTCCATATCCTCAGTGGGTGTTATCACCACCAGCAGGGAATTGTATTTGTCTGATTGTCATCCACTGACTGGCTTGTTTGGAGTCTTGTCTGCCATTTGTTTCAGATAAAGCAATATCTGCAACTCACCAAGGCCATGCAAGTGGCGTTTGTCACTGTCAATGCCCTGTGAAACATTCCCCCATACTGTCATATGTCTGTCTTTTGAATCCTCTATTATTCAACTTTTACAAGGCACTGATGTTGGGATTAGTTCTCAAATGCTTTAAATAATGCAATCAGAAATCCACTTTTTTTTATTTTTCTAAAATGCTATAAGACCCACTGGTTGTGCACACTTTCTCTTTTCCACATATGTGGCAATTTATAGTTCCTGGGCTCGATTTGAGATCAGTGGCCCAGTCACAATCGCAGTGCTGTTAGTCTCCATCTTTTCTTCGACCGGATTATAGTAAAAGGTAAGGTAGGGGAGCATGCACAAGAACAGCTCTTTACCAGGGCTTTTCCTGTGTGCAAAATTCAGAGGTGGCCGCTTCTACCTTATTTGCTCACCACCTCCAGCCTGACTGACTGATAATGAATGAATGCTTTAACATGATAATAGCCATATTCTTATTGGAACTATTATTCTTATTATTGAAACATGGAATTATTACATGTTTCCTGTAAAAAATGAAAGTGAGTCAATTGAATTTACAGAATACATGCACGTCTTGGCGCATGGTCAGGATTAGGGATGTTCGATACCACTTTTTTCCCGACCGAAACGCAACTCTTGAGTAGTCACCGCTACTGATACCAAATACCGATACCACTAGTAAATACATTTCCCCACCTATTAAAGACAAATGATTTTAAAGAAAAACCTATATATATCCCAATATATTATTTTTCCTTAAAATTGCATGAAGTTAGTGGCAACTTTGTATTCATATAATTTCTAATTTCTTGTCCCTGATCATAAAACGGCCGCCCTCGGTTATCGGTCACCGCCGTGAATACCGACTGTTATTAGCACCGATACCGACACCTGGTATCGCTAGTCGCCCATCATTGTCAGGATGATACCACCTTTCCTTTACCATGACATGATGAATGGAATTACAAACAAATCAATAGAATTTATTCAATCTCAAATATATTTTTGCTTTAATTTAAAATTGTCATTTTATAGCATAGCAAATAAAATGCTATGCATGTTGTTCTGAATAGGAAATAAAAAATCTGTTTTGTATATTTATTTTAGATTTTTAGCTTTGGTATTTGCATAACATTAACACACTACACACTACACAGACTTTCATACTGAGAGCAGTTGTGTGTAAACGCACTAATGGACAAAGGTACTTTATGGTGGTGGAGAATATTCAACTACAAAAGCCACAGCAAAACAGAAAATAACACAAGATTAATGTAAAAGCCAGATAGGTGATGCAATATTTCAAAGCATTGCTTAGTAAGGCCTGTGATGGACACAAGTGCTCTGAGTGCTTCCAGACAATTCAATTAGTTTTTTTTCTTCCAGAGGGGATGTAGGTATTTATTTATTTATTTATTTATTTATTTATTTATCTATCTATCTATCTATTTATCGATCGCTGTTTTAATATTTTTTTTGTTTTTTAAGTAAAATATATTTTAGAGTACATTCCTCTGTACACAGTACTTTGTAACAGTGATGCAATTTCATTTATTTTTACTTTGACAGAGCGACAGAAGGAAGGAATTTGTTTTTTGTTGCCCAGGTGTTTCCCTAGCGCATTTATTATTCCAACAAAAATGGTGCTGAAATGATGCATTCAGTTTCAGACGTGGATTTTACCTGTAAATACTACATGTATTTTTAGGTCAAGGTATAACCGACAGAAAACCAAAGAGCTGTCCATGAAACTACGATACAATTCAATTCAATCAGAGCCATTGGACAAAAAAGCCAATTTTATGACAGCGCTTTATGGACTAATGAAACCAAGCTTTGGGATGGGCTCACAAACTTTCCATGATGATGTACTTTATCAGATCGTTACAACAACAATGTGAACTCAAAAGTCTCCAGAAACGCACACAAAACAACCTGCCCCACACCCGTAAAAAAATCTACTTGAAAGGTTTTATGCAGTTATTGCAAGCAATGAAATTGCAACTAAATATTGAGTCTTTGTAAGTCTGTCTGTTCCAGTGCTTTTGCTCATCTAAAAATAGCCGTCTTTATTACAAATGATGAATAACCTTTTAGGTTCTTTCATCAGAGGACAGAGGCTCTTCAGAAAACCTCACAAAATCCCTAAACACATTTTTTAGTTTTAACCAGCTCACACGTGCACTTTTTGTGACCTTTAGATGATTCACTTGAGTTTTTGTTCCATCTATTCTCATTTAGAATTGTCTTCATCTAATTTTCTTTTGCTTATGTGCATCTCCATTGTTGTTTTTGCCTTCATTAAAGTGGTAACTTTTCTATGTGCAGTCACTGTGATGTGGAAATATTGTACTGAAAACTACACACTTCATCTGAATGTATTTTTTTTGTTCTTATTTGCCATTTACCTAATTTTCAAGTTCACAGTCATATTAAAAGGCTTCAATGAAAACATTTTATCCTCATTATATATGCCTTCACATAACGTATTAAGGGTTTCTTTATCATCCAGGAGCCAGAAGTCAAAATCCCCCAATAAATAATGGATTAGTAAAGTAATAAGCAAACATCACATAAGACACTGAACAATAAATACAATCAAATATTTATAGAGTAATTTAAGAAGACTTTCGCAGCAGGCACAAGTGACTTCTTACATCTGTTTGCCCTCCAGTAGCCAGAATGAATCTGCTGCATGTCTTCCTTACCAGCACCGCGACCTACAAAGACTGCTGGGCCCTGCTAATCCAAACATTGCTGTTCTGCTCATTCACAGAACAAAAGCACACAGCGATTATTTCATTTATTTTTATTTTTTAGGCAGTCATTTATTTTTTGTAGCAGGGTTGAATGATTTTCTTGTCAGTTTGAGCTGGGGTACCACTCGCATGGAGGAGCCATTGGAGGGAAAGCATATAAGGGTGCTTGAACTCCTGCTTTGTGGACTGTTGATATGTCTTCATATGCTATGTAAAGCATTTTTTGGGGGTGGGGCAACGTGACATAACCCTCTTACAAGATGTGGCCGTTCAGAATTAACCAATCACATTTATCTCATGTTAAAGTGCCTTTGATGAGCCCCACATGGTGATCAAAAGTTCTAGTAAGTCTTTCCTAACATTTTTGTTGTCAAATTTTACAGCGCAAGCCATAGTCCCAGTGTTTCCACAACATCTGGGATCTCAGTGTTCAAAAGTATCAGTCAGGAAAAGAGTGCAAACGTATTTACATAGCATGAAATATAGCATGGAATACTATGAAGACAGTCATCGTCAAATGGACAAGAAATGGCGCACAACAGTTCTGTCCACCCATGTATCTTCGAGGGCATACACAGACAAACAGATAAACAACCTTGTATTCTCTAATTCACACCTAAAGACAATTTAGAGTGTTCAATAAAACTAACATGCATATTTTTGGAATGCGGGAGGAAAGCAGAGTACCTCGAGAAATTCTACGCTCGCAGGAGAGACCATGCAAACGCCACACAAGATGGCCGAAGCCCAGATTAGAACCCCCCAACCTCAGAACTGTGAGGTGGATGTACTAAATACTCGGACATTGTGCCGACGGGTTTGACTGTGACTGGTTAATTCTGAGAAGAGCCACATCCCATGTTATATGAGGGTGTGTCAACTTGTGCAATTCCATTATCGAAGTTGCTTAATTTTGCTTCTTCTATAGAAAAAAATATTATTATTATTATTATTATTATTATTATTGAGATGTACACTTTAGGTCACAATGGCATATTTTTATTTATTTATGTAATGAGTTATTCAAATTAGGGATGGGTGAGTTGTTGGACTGATCCCTGGCCTTATTTCAAGGTACCAGTTCCTGCGATGCCCTCTTGTGGCCATTTTACAATAGAAATTAGAAGAATAGAAAATGTCATGCAAATTTAAGGAAAAATGCTATGTTGAGATTTATAGGTGATTCTTTAAAATTATCTGGTATTTGGTATTGTTTTGGGGGGGGGGGGGGTATGTATCAAAAGTACTAGTGGTATTGATACTTGGTATCGGTGACTATTTAAGAAGTGAGTACTTTTAGCTGGTATCAGAAAATAAAAAGTGATATCAATCATCTCTAATCTTAACCAGACATATTAGCAGGGGTGTGTAGACTTTTTTTTTTTTATATGCACTGCATATATGGATGTTTATTCTCTCATTTCCCATCTGAAACAAGCCAAATTAAGCAAGTTAAGTCCTCAGCTACCATTTATCGGGCATGCATGAGCACATCACTTTTGCTCGGTCCAATAGTTTCCAAACGTTTGAACTCCCTAAAAGAAAACGGTGCATGTCTGCTCACATCGAAGAAGGAGGTGGAGGCTGGAGATGAAGAGATAGACACGGAGTTATAGGGAAATTAAGTGGCAGGAAAATGGGAGACAGAGTGGAAAAACAAAGATGGAGAAAGATAAAGAAAGCTTCAGGGTACCAGTCACCATTAAAAGCCGACATGGGCAAAAGAGACTGAAAACATATGCAAATGTAGTGGTTATACAGATTGCGACAGCATGGATGCAGGAAATCTGTTGCCGTACTTAAACAAAGTGGCTCCACGAACGCCACACACAAACGTCTTATGCAAATACACCACTGAAAATCACCCGCACACAAACAGGTTTGCCGACACACAAACTAGTATCACTTTCCAGATGCAATAAAAAATTATTCATTTTCACAGATGGCCCGAATGCCACAAGCAACCTCAACTCCCACCGCATACACTTACTCAGCCATGCCTCTGTCTTTTCATGATATTGCATCTATTTGCAAAATGTGGATTAATTTGTTTCTGAAAGCGAGTCCCACCTTTCTAAACCGATTGATGTAACTTGACGTTCCCTTGCTGCAAACACTCACTAACTCAGTGGAGAAACAAACACCCAAGGCACACCACACTGTGAAAGACATTATTTGCAGGTCACACACATCGCCGTAAGGAAGCTCGGTACACACTCGCAAAAACAAACACAGATGTGCACAGAGCAGGATGATTCCTTGTTCTGACTGCCATGCGGTGAGCCAGTCGTCGGGTATCGCCACGTTTGCTTGCTCCTCATCTTACTTCCATCGAGAATGCCTGTCTGCGCTGTCACCTTTGTGACACACTGAACACGAAAATCTCAAAGAGATGGAGTTGGTGCTTTTTAAGGTCAGGAAACTGACTCAGGATGTCACACCATGTCATTTTAACTTTGATATTTGATATCTCGTATGTGGGGCTGTTTTAGCACTTTTATTGCACTGAATTGTAGCAAAGGCCTTCCTCGTGTTTCTTTAACTCAGCGCTTTCCAACCTTTTTTTTTAATCTTGTGTACCTCAAAAAACTTTCATACCATGAGTACCCCTGCACTATACAATTATGCTCTACTCTTGTCTTGGCTGATAACATAAAATCTCAATAAAAACACTCAAGTTTGTGGTTGTAAGATTGCAAAATATATAAAAGTAGGGGTACTATGAGTACTTGGTCTATGATTGTAACTGTAATTAGCTACGGCAGTCTCACCAGGTTGAGGACAACTTGACCTCAAAACTCCTTCTATGATTAACAAAGTCAGAATCAATCTTTATCCACCCACATCCACTAATATCAAATCGTCTGGTTAAAAACAAATGAGATGCTAAAAGCAATCACAGGTCTCCGCCCAGGAAGTGGTCAGTGAGGCTGTCAGTCAATGCAAATAAACACAGAGCCCATTTATGCACAGTGAGTCTTGCGCTCTCTCCTCGCATGCATGTACAGTGCGCTCCAATTATATACAGAGGACGTGCTCTCTCTGACCTTGTTCCACGACTGATTGATGAGCTGCTGCTTGGCTGCAGAAGATCAAATAACTCCTTTCTGTTCCTCATTACCAGAACTAGGAGACATATGCAAGTGTTCACCTCAGCTTGAGTTACATGCTGACGCACGGCACTGATATCAAGGTTTCCTTTATTTCTACCCGTTGCGTAATAAAGAAAAAGATCATTGAAATCAGAATTTCTAGTGGTAGCATCTGCTGGAAAAATCCTAACGTGTGCTATTAGATTGAACAGTTGGTTTCTTCTGCTGTCCTTTCATGGATAATTTGGCATATGAGGAGGCAACATGACATCATTTGGATTTGTTCGTTTGCTGCCAAATATCATAGCAGAGAGGTCTGCTCACATTTGACAAACCGTTTATTGAATTTCAAATATTTTGACAATGGCTACAAAATAAAATGAGCATTTTTTTGGGGTCTTTTCCCTTCTGTCTTCCACAGTTCCTCCCCAATTTGTGAAGAGGCCGGCCAACATTTACGCCCATGAGTCCATGGACATCGTGTTTGAGTGCGAAGTCACAGGTTCACCAGCCCCCACGGTGAAATGGGTGAAGAATGGCGACGCTGTTATTCCAAGCGACTACTTCAAAATTATTGTAAGATCGTTTTTTTCTCTTTGGTGGGAACTTTCTATATTTTCTCTGCAGTGGCATTTTTTTATATATATATATATGTGGTGTTTAACAAATGTATTTATTTATTTATCATCCATACCTGTGATTTAATTTAAAACAAATTTATATTTGCATACCCAAATTTTAACCTGTTCTGATTTATACTTCACAAATTATATTTTAGCATAAAAATAAATCATTTCAGTTAAATACTTATGCGTCGTAATCATTACACAAATATCACTTTGGATTTGTGGAACTTGTGGTATAAACCTTACATTTGGTAGTGCTAATATTTTTTTTGGGGGAAGGACTGTACCTCTGCTTCTATCTTTTTGGTAACGTCATCCCTTCTTTTCTCCATTTTGCTGCCTTGTGCAGAAGGAACATGATCTCCAGGTTTTGGGCCTGGTCAAGTCTGATGAGGGATTCTACCAGTGTCTGGCAGAAAATGATGCAGGAAACATTCAATCCAGCGCCCAACTCATCATCTTGGATCACGGTACGCACCACAAACACACACTTCTCTTCAAGGCAGGTCAAATTAATTAAAATGGATGATCATCAAAAATTGATTAAGCGCATCAGTTAGCAAAATTGTTAGGCCTGATAAGGCTACATCTGATGGTTTTGCTGGGCTAACAATGGAGAGCAGTGTTTCATTGCAGGTTTTGTTGGTGTTTTATAATCCATTACCAAAGCAGAAAGGATCATCATCAAGGAACCGTTTTTTTCTTACTTAAAGGGCATTTACGGTAGGCAGTTGTGCACGTACTGAAAAGCGATAAACGTAAATAAAATCATTGATTTTTGGTTTGACCTAATTTTACAAATGAAACAACCAAACCAGAACTAAAATATATGGGGTGTTGCAGAATTGTGGAAATGAAGGCAAGCGTCTGGATGCTGCCACTTCAATCTTTTATATGGACATTTACTCTATGCTGTAAAGATGATACGGCCTCGCCAGTTGTACGCTGCCAAAATATGCTTTACTCTTATTCTCATACTGGGTAACGAGGCGCAGTGGCTCATAACATACGACGTGCTGGAAAATAGACTTATGGAAAATGTTTGAATATGTTGGTTCTTGTGTCATTACCTCTGAACATTAGCCGCAATGTAGTCGAACATCAATTCAACCTCATTTGCAAGTTGATGACGTTCCCATTCTAAGCCAGTTAGAATCTCTCTACTAAAAGAAAAACAAACAGAATAGGGCATCCTATCAGTGCTAACACTGCAAAAAGCACAGTCAAGCAATTGTGTGCAAAAAGGAGCGAATGCTACAAGATTTTGTGTTTCTTGGCATATGAATGTTAATTACAAGAAAGAAGTCCGCCTCGATTTTCTCCCAGCAATAAGGTACAGGGCTTATTTTTGTTTGCTGTTTCTGCTACAACTGCTCCCAAAATACCAAACCTTTGTAGAAACCTTGTTTTGAGTACTGGTTGTTAAAGGTAGAAAACCTTACGAGTTAATTAACAGATTATTTTTTACTTGATGTTACAGTCGGGAAAAAAAGAAGAAGAAAACCAAAGTCAGCCTTTTATATTATTATGACGACAGTATTTTACAGATAATCTCATCACACTGCTCCACGCTGTCATTGCTATACTTGAATTTTCTCTTGAGGAACAACACTGTTGCAGTCCTAGAATTCGACGTAGCTCTCGCAGCTCACGCAGCTATTACTATTCAGCCTACACGCCTGCAGTGGAAGCACAGACCTTATCAGAGGTTACTTCATTTCGTATTCTATAGGAAGCAAAATGAGTTGTACTGCTTAGTAGAATTGTGGCTTAATGGGCAAATCAAGAACAGCCAGCGGCAGAAACTTGCCAAATAGTCGTTAGTGATCGTTATCGTTGCGTCTTCACTCTGCCTGCTCCAGTTCTTTGTGGTTTAACTGATTATCTTCACAAGCGGGTGTTTGGAATAGACAAAGGTCACTTGTCAGCTGTAGAATTAGAATGTTAGCAGTTATGTGCCCTTTGACACTATTTTGCCCTTAAAGATGCTCAATGTAGAAATGTGCACAAAAATATCATTACAATAGCCTTTTAATATGATCATTTATGACTCACAAACATCTTCTAATTAGCAGATTAACACCTTAGCTGTTCATAATGGGTACTCATGCAAGCCTCTGGCCAATGGTGTTAATTTTGTCAATGAAAGCTAAACAAAAATCATTTTGTCAAACATTTTTTACCAGACTAAAACTAGACTAGACTGGACTAAAACCCTCATTAATAAACAATACCTGGGATTAAATCAGTATGCATTTTTGTCGATTAATGAAGATGAGATGAAAATGTACTTCACTTAATAAAAACTGGACTATAGTTTATGGACATTTTAGTTCATGAACAAAAACTAGACGAAAATGATATGATTTTGTAAAATCTTGTCTATGCTAATGTGTCACTATGACACTAGTCAGGTTTCCATCCAAATGTTTCGAACTTTTTATGCAAATTTTGTGAAAATGCGCAAAACGGACATGCGACTTATGCCCGTTTCCATTTGCTCTTCTTTGGCGAATATGCGTCGCGAGATGACGTTGTATTGACGGAACTTTGGGACAATGGGGAGTTCCAGGTGGGAATGTTGTTTTTGACGGACTGAACGGAAGTAGTTTGTCTTGGCTTCCCTCCCGCAAGTGAAGTGTGTTGTTACATTGAGAGCTGATGTTAATAAAGCCATCTAAAATTGCATTAATGTTTTTTTTTCTTTAATTAATTATAAAAATAATTGTGTTTCTTTGTCTCCCCAAACATATCTTACTTTATCATCCGCCATTTATTGTGACTACAAACGTGCGTGTGACGTAGTATCAGTCAAAACGTGCGACGTATATCCAGTCTTCTCGTCGCTTATTTGCAAAACCAGTTTCCATCGCCAAAATGCGCATTTTCCTTTTTTCGATACGCTTCAAAAACCAACCCCTCCAAGCGTAAAAACTTTTTAGGGCCTTTTTTCGAATTTCTGGCGTTTCCATTCAGTTTTTTGCAATTTTTGAAAATTCTAATAAAAATAGGTGGATGGAAACCCACCTACTGTCATGTGACACACGTTGATAATTTGACACACACCCTTTCGAATCTGCAGCTAGCAAGTGCAACAGACAGGAGGTGGATTCACGGAGAAAAGTAAAAAACATTTTTTTTAATGTAAATTATACTTATAATGTAACATTAATCCAACATCTATAACGTTCCAACAATAATGTTAATCTGACCGCTAACTAATGCTGGCTAACTTACTAGCTAATAGCATGGAGCCACTTGTTGATAAAAAAATAAATAAAAATGTTTTCTTGGACTAAAATAAAGACTCAAATGCTAAATTTATAGTCAACTCAAAATGGATGAGGTCGACTGATTATGTTGAAAAACTAACAAGCGTGATTGAAACTGGACTAAAACTGAGACAAAATTAAAAAATGGCGGATACGATTAACACTACTGACCAATAGTTTTCAGATTAGATTCGAATTTCCCGCCCTGTGTCTGCGGATGTGACGTCATGTGCGCATCGTGTACGTGAAGAAAGGAGTGTGCAGTTTCCTTTTTTTGGCCACACATGGCAGGAGCGATTTGACATTCAATTTCCCACATTGAGCAGCTCCAAACCTCAAAGTTCCGCACTGGATAAATTGCATGCAAATTTAACAGATTAAAAAGTAAATCACTTCTTCTCACTCCAGCAAATATGCAACACTCAGAGACACTTTTTTTGGCACAGGTTTCCCAAAATAGGACCCAAGACCGGGGTCTAAATGATCCTGAACATTCTGCATGTGCATTATAGGTCAACTAGTTGCAAACAGATGTGAGTCCATTAGAAAGCAAATGCCCAAAGTGGACATTAAGGGGACCTAATTATGTTGTTTCACAGAGGCCAAGGAGGTGCTTGGTAATGTTTCTCGTAAAGTAGTCATATTCAGACTGGTCGTTTGGTGGAAGTACTTGTCTTATGATGTGTTTTTTAAGTGGGATACAACGTGTAGATGGCTCTTCCCAGGAACACACATTCTTGGCGTTTTAAAACAGTGGACCGTTATCCCGTCAAGTTCCCAAAAGATTGTGAGAATGTGACGTCATACAGGCACGGGAAGGCATGTTGATTTACGTCTGTTGCTTTTTTTCATGTGATTGTTTGGTTTTGAGGACCCGCTGTATGTGTAGTCCATGACACATTAGAAGATAGTTCAGCCTTAGTCCAGAGCAGTTAGAAATGATCTAATTTCAATATTCTGTTGATTGGCCAATCCTTTCCTCAGCTTTTACTACTGTCAAAGTTTCGTCAGCTGCTGCTATTTAAGGTCTTCTTCTTGCATCTGATTTCGATAGTGTCCTGCAGTCGTTTGCAAACTTTTCCGGCCACATAATTTTGTGAAGTGTTTGTGCATGATATTCTGGCAGTTTTCAATTACAGCTTGGCGAGGAAACTGGTCATGTTTTTCAACTTTGAGGTCAAACAAAGCAGTCATTAAAATGATTTCCACAGATGGTACAAAATCCAAGGCTGATCAAATGGCACTTCATTCTACTTTATGCACATGCTTTGCAGTGCAGTTGCTTTTTGCTTAGTTCTTGGAAATCTAAAGGAGAGACACACATTCAGCATTTGTGCAGGCTATGCTATTAATAGATAATAATAGTCGTGAAGTGAATATGTAGTTTTAAACCTACTGTATTTGTAATTTTAAAAGAGGGACCTCAAAAGCTACAATGTATTTTAATTTTATCACAAAAAAATAACGGGTTAGTGCCTTTACCACTATAAACACAATGTGAATTGAGCTTTTTAGGCTGCTCTTTGCTGTTTTTTATGATTTTTACATTTTTAAATATCCTTTAGTGTATGGAAATATCCCTGTCTGAGTTGGTGTGTCCCTTAATCCATCATCTTCCATAAAATGTGCTTTGACATTTTGCCTGCTTGCGAGCAAGGCAACTGTGACACTAGAAAGCACAAAATTCAGTTTGGGTATTTCAGCTTTGAGCACTCAAGCTATTTGAGCTGCATCTGTTACAAGAATATTACATTGAGTTGAATGGAACTAAATGCGTAACCATCCATGACACATGGTACGTTGAAAATACAAGAATATTACATTGAGTTGAATGGAACTAAATGCGTAACCATCCATGACACATGGTACGTTGAAAAAAATAATCAGTTGCTGCTTCTATGCAACAGCAGGCTAGTTAAAATTCAACATGTTTAAATAAAGATGGCTGACTGTGATAGCAAGTCACTTCATCTTTGCCATCCTTCAGTTACTGGTGCTAAATGGTAGTTTTTTTTTTAAACTCTCCTGCTGTTAGACATGACAAGAAACAGAAAATCCCTGTCCTCCCATCCCATCAGATGTGTGCAAGACTCCCACAGTGAAATGGAGATGTCCCATTAGTGCCACTCCTTGTGACTCCTACCATTACTCTGTTTGCAAAGTATATTAGCGTCATGTGGGTCACCTAGGAACGAAAAATGACCAAGAAAATACTAAGCTTAGTTGAATGCATGACTGACTGTAGCACACCTTTTTGGTCAGATAAAAATGTGCTACTGTTAAAAATACAATTAAATATTAGAACAGGCTGTAGTAGTCCAAACAGTAATTAATTCCACATGGACCATTTCTGTTTGGAAATGTGAATTGAGCAACCTTTAAGTATTTTCACTATTTATAATTTAGTTTTCTTCCATTTTTGCGGTCGTCTCCTTAATAAAAATATACTCTTTGGAATACTTTTGCAAAGCAGCATGCAGACCAACCGCTTGACCTCTTGAGTTTAATTATAATCTGTTTGTGAATACCCGTTATTGTGCAATTTAGGGATGTAACGATATCCAAACATCACAATACGATATTAAGTTCACGATACGATAATTATGACAATTTTGTGGGGGAGGTTGGCGATATTAAAAAAAGGTACTTAACAGCAATGCATATAAACCACCTGCAATCTCTAATAACACTTAATATTGAGGCACTTTGTTGCCAATGTACGCACACATTGAGTTCCTCCACATATTAACTCTGTTCACAAGCATTTTACGTTCCCCTTCATCTGACGACCAATAGCATAGATTTTAAACCTAGACGGGCCAAAACATGCCTTGTGAAAATTAAACTGCACAAAAAAATATCCAGCAGAGGGAGCTAGAACTGCACAAATTGAAATCAACCTGACTTTTTTAACAGATGTGCTGCTTTTAATATCATGACATGACGACGACGATATTGTGGCAGTTTTAATATCGCGATATCATGATATTGCTGTAATCGTTACATCCCTACAAAATAGTTGCTTGAAGGTTATATTATAATTAATTTCCGTTCTATGGCATTTTACATTACATGTTAGCATAAAGCTAACTGATTTTAGTAATCATATGGTTTTGTAGTTAAATATACCACATTTTCATTTCTTCTACTCATTTCCCTCTTCTTTTCATTTGTCAGAACATGTGCTAAGGAATACTTTGATTAGTGTGTTTCAGTAAGTGTGTGTGTTCTTTAAATGTGGGAGGGAATAAAACTAGATATAACTATACAAAAATATGTTGTTGTTTTTTTAATATGGTCACATCACTGATTTCCTCCTGATTAACCTCTTTTAAAGGAACAGTAGAACCGGGTGCTGATTTTGCATTTGTATAGTATTTGCAATGCTTGCCTATAATGCTTGCCGCAACACCACTATGTCCAGTGGTGTGGGAGCTGTTTTGTCATTATGATATAGTACAAAAAAGAGGGAGGAAGGATATTTTGCAAGCTTTTGCAACATAAAATGTAATGAATGATGAGCAAGATTTCATAAACAAAGCTGTAAAACTAGCTTTAAAAAGGCACTAGTACAGGAAGCAGATGGGCGAGCACTCCCCTGCCTTTGCTCACCACCCTTATTCCCTGTTCAAATCAAGACTTGATAATGGGCTGCTCAGAGATCCTTTCCTACAGTTTGACTAGCACTGAATAAAAGCCCAGGCCTCCTTCAGGAATACTGTGCACTCCATCATCTGCCAGCAGGGTCACTGCCGGGCTATCAGGAGGCAAGCGCGTAGTGCTGCCAACGTGTGAGCACGCCGGGCCAGCCGCAGCACACACCGGTCAGGTGCCATCAAACGTGTAACTTCAACAATCGTCAATATGGGACTGTTAGAAACATGTCCGGCTCTGCTGGGACACAACAATATGCTCATTCAGAGTCACAGCTAGGAATGTCGAGGCCTTTATACTATGACTGTTATAGTGTAGATTCAGTTAAACCATTTTATTGTTGTTTTTATACGCTTTTCACTTTAAAGTGGAAGTCAATCTTAAACATTTCTTGACAATAACATGTTGTGTGTGACCTCACTAGTCTAAACATGACATTCTGATGAATATTATATTTCTGGAATATGAGTTATGAAGCAAAATCCAGCCGTTTTTATCCATCTCAGGAGGCGGCCATTTTGCCTCTGCTGTCGACTGAAGATGACAATGACATCAATGTTGCTCAGGGAAAAGGCAACAACCAATCAATCACCTGCTTTCTGAAGCTGGGCTGTGATTGGTCGTTGCCTGAGCATCATTGATGTCATCTTCAGTCGACAGCAAGCGACCCCCTGAGATGGATAAAAACGACATCCGATCAGAATGTCATGTTTATACTAGTGATGTCACATATAACATATTATTGTCAAGAAATGTTTTAAGGTTGACTTTCACTTTAATCTCTGTTCCACTCTTTACGTAGGCGTTAATGTACCTTTGTGGGAATTCTGTTTGTGCTTACTGGCATTCATTCACAAATTGGAAAGCTCCAAAGGTCAATCAATTAATGAGGATACTCACTAGAATGATTTCAGTGATACAAATGTTGATGCCACTGCTAGCACTTAGCGGAGGCTAATAAGGTGCAGCTGGTCAGTTAAACTGCCTCATAAATGCACCTGAATCCAGCTCACTCATTAAAGAGGAAGTCAGCCCAAAGAAATCCTTCACAATATGTTGTATTATAGCCCCACTCGTCTAAACATGATATTCTGATTAATATTGTCAAGGTGAAATATGAGTTAAGCAGTAAAAATCCACCCATTCTTATTCATCTCAAGGGGCGGCCATTTTGCCACTTGCTGTTGACTGAAAATGACACCGCAGTTGCTCAGGTTAACAACCAATCACGGCTCAGAATGCAAACTCACACAGGTAACTGTGATGTGATTTTCAGTCGAAGTGGCAAAATGGCTGCCCCTTCAGACGGATAAGAATGGGTGGATCTTACTGCTTTATTCATATTCTGCAAAGACAATATTATTCCGAATGTCATGTTTAGACTACTGGGGGCGCGTAGAACATATTATTGTAAAGAAAATTTGTGGGTAGACTTCCCCATAAATCAACATAATAGAAAATAGTAATAATGGTTAATTGCTTGTATTTAATTATTCATTCTGTCATTCATAGTGAAAATGTCATCCCTTTTTGTATATCGGGGGGAGGGGTGAGCATGGGCATGCGGGCGTGCTTGTGTGTGTTGATAGACCTTCCAGCCTACAATTGATTGTGAAGAGGAGAAATCGCCTGCTACCAAATAGTTGTTTATGCAGACGTTAAAGACGCACTCTGTTGTGGCTGTCTTTCACAGATGCCGCTTACGCCGAGTGTGTATTTCTGCATTTAAAGCGGCTGTTTTCATAGTGAACTTTTCAATGTGTTGTATTAACTCAAGCGTGGAGAATAGCTTTGCTTTATTCATAAACGGCCTGTCAGCTAAGTGCTAACTGAAATGTTACGGGTGCCAATTTCGAAGTTGTTTTGCCCTGAAATGAGAATCCCCCCCCAAAAAAAAGACTCAAATAGCCTTGGCTACCTGCGTCAGTGCTGTTTTTCGAAGGTCAGTCTTGTTATAAACAGTTTATGCCTGGCAGCACGCGCCTGCATGGGACCTCTGTTTATATTTTGTACTCCTTTCAACACTTACACTTTTTACTATATATATCACTGCCCCCCAACATGCAATCATCCAGGATGCCAAGCTGACGTTTCTGGGCACGTTAATTAAAGTAGCTCACCACTTTCCCTTCACACCCTTCCCTTAGCAGCAGGCGGATGACCCCTGCAAGCGGCGCCACCGAAGCTTTTATGTTTCCTTTTAGCACCCACCCTCTCTTTCTCTATTGTACCTCCCGTTTTCCATAGGCTAAAAATAGAATAGGGAGAAGCATCACAGTGGGCAGTGGACACCCCGCTGTCTGGTGCTAGAATGACACTTCTCAGTAGTTCTCCCCCAAACTGGGATATTTAACACACTTTATGCTAGTTTATTTACTTTCAAGTGGAAATAAATTAAAGTCAAATTATATATATATATATATATATATATATATGATTTATTATAATGTACAATGATGGTAAAACAATGTAATAACTTTGTTAGTGACAATATAATGTGAACAAGCCAAGAAAACCTAAACAATTGCAGTGTTGCCCAGAAACACACAAACGACAAATCCACAAAGACAAAAACACACAGTGCTATCCTTGGTGGTACTGATGGGTAAACATCTCATCTTGTGCTTCTTGTGCTGTAATAGTCTGCTGTTTACTTGTTTAGCTCCAAGGTAGTAAGACCATTGCGAGCAGATAACAAGTGTGTTTCCTTGCAGCTCGGGTGAGAGACTCTGGAGATGTGCAGCATCATTGGATGTTTTGATGTGCTTGAAAGGCAAGCCCAAGGGGCCTCGCTTTCCTCTGGCAGTCAGCCTGTGGCATTTACATTGTTTACCGTATCTGTACATCTTCATTTACATGCCCAAGGAGGGGCCGGCGTGATATTGCGCGTTTCTGGAGGTGATGTGTTTATGTGTGACAGCTTTTGTTGAAGCGAGGCAACCAAGAAAGAAAAAAAAACCACATCGACTCACCCGCCAATCGTCCACGGAGCATTACTGTGCACATAGAAAGGTGTACTGTGTTTATACATGACTAATTATGATTGTGCCGTCCCCATTCAATTCCACTCATCACTTTCATGCCGACCCTCCAGGGTTTTTTTTCCTAGTCTCTGAAGATTCCAAATGGAATTCTACATATCCCCCTCT
The DNA here is from genome assembly GCF_054856555.1 of Leptonotus elevatus. Classification (NCBI taxonomy): domain Eukaryota; kingdom Metazoa; phylum Chordata; class Actinopteri; order Syngnathiformes; family Syngnathidae; genus Leptonotus; species Leptonotus elevatus. The sequence continues at coordinate 22,114,285 of NC_141241.1, read as the reverse complement.
GTTTAGCTTTGCGGGATATTGGTTGTCACTTTTTATAGAACCCATATTACCCCCGAGTACATTCCAGGGGGTCTAATGTAAACAAATGTAACATCCTGCTTTCCTTTGAATCCTCTCTGTAGTTACATTGAAAAAGAGGCTCCAAATAAGAGGACGGCTGCTGTATTTCCGAGAGACAGCTGTTCTAATTGCTGCTCGGAAAAATATATTAGGAAATAAATGGAGCTCCTTCCTGCACGTGTTGGTTATCACATAAGGTCTCAGTTGGTCCTCGCCACAACAGGAAAGCTTATGAGGAAAACATACATCTGTCACCCACACGCACCATACATTGTACTCTAGCGATAATTTTCTGTTAGGAGGGTGGCCTCACCTCAACATAGTTCCTTGGCACTGAGATGTCACAAAATGGTGCCCAAGTAATACTTGTGTATCAGATAGGGATTTTGTTACAAGAGCGGGGTTTTTAATTGAATATTCCGACAGAAATGTGTGAATAGATGAATCCGCTAGGAACAAATCAAAACTAGGAACATTGAACAACTTTAGGGAGACATCTTATTTAGAATATCTTTATTTCAGTTTGTTCCTTATTATTTACTTTAACTTCCATGATCCAACGCTAGTCTGGTACTATGTTGAAAAGTTGTGGGGGGAAAAACCAACAATCAATTTTGGGGAAGATCTTTACTTCTTTTCATTTCTTTGATAGGAACTGAACAAAACGTGCTTGGTTAGCCAATTTTCTTGCACTCAGCCATTTCTTGCTTTGCCTTCTTTGTGGTCCACTTTCCTTTGCTGATTCTTATTTTTTATTTTTGTGCAGCTCGGTTGCCATGAATAGCCAGATCTGATTTAGCCAGTCGTGAAAATGAGCCGTTGCGGAAAAGAGCCACAGTCGTCAGAAGTTGCTCGCAGCCACCAATAATTTTCCACAACATTTACCTCAGAACCATTAAAGCAATTAACGAGGTATTGTTTTTGCCTGCCCACTTTATTGTACCCTTAAATTGAATTGAACTCTCAGCACAAAAGGAACTATTCTTGTACCTGATTGAAACACAAGCCTGCAACTGTTTGGTTTGGTGTGACCCAAATACACAGTTGTCGTTTTTTTTTTTTCTTGTTCCTGCGTTGTTACATTACAGCCTCTAATTGAAAAAAAATCTGAATTTAATTTCTTAAGTAAAATACATTTGTTTCAAACAAATTACTTGAAAATAAAAAACAGAAAAATTTGCATGTGCGTATGTGTTCACCTATTCATGTATTAAGCTCCTAAAAAGTCCTGATGCAACCCGCTACCTTCAAAAGCCACATGATTAGTGAAATGAAGTCCACCTTTGTGCAATCTATGTGTTAGTTGAGCTTTCAGTTTATACACACCTTTTCTGAAAGGCCCCAGAGGAATATAACACCAAAGTAAGGGACACCTCAAACTAAACACAGCATGAAGGCTAGGAACTCTGCAAACAAGTCCGGGACAAAGTTGTTGAGAAGTACAAGTCAGGGTTAGGTTAAAAATGTTTGATGATTTGCCGTAGCACTGTCAAATCATCATAATCTTATGATCATCTTATGAAATAATATGGTTCCACAACAAACTTGCTAAGTATCAATACCCACTAGTACTTTTGACACATACATTTCCCCCCCCAAAAAATCAATAATAGATCATTTTAAAAACCTATACTATAAATCCTAATATAGCATTTTCTTCTTCAAAATTGCGTGAAATTATTGGCAATTTTCTATTCTTCTAATATCGTAAAACGGCCACAAGAGGGCGGCCACCGTTGCGATACCTTGAAATAAGGCCGGGTATCGCGTCGATACGGATACCTGATATCAGTACTTGCCCAACCCTAGTTGCAATGTAACAAAATGGGTAAAAAGCTGCAAAACGCTGTAGATATTTGTGCTGCTTCTATAAAACCTGCCGCGCTTTGGACTACTTCATTCCTTTTCTGTCAGATGAAAGCGCATGACTTTGGAATTGGACTTAAGTATCATGCTGGAGCTGCTTCCAACATAGTAGTAACTCTTATCAAAGACAATTACAAATAGCAGCTTATCCTGAGAAGGGGAGAAAAAAATTGCAAAAACCTGGCATGGTCTGCTATATTTAGCGTCATTGATCTATCAGTGGTTCCAGTCCTGTGTGTTTGTGGCAGATATGAATGCCTTCTTTTAGCCTGAGCCTGACTGGTTCTCTTATCTGTGCACTCAGACCATTTGATGAAGTACTCGGCTTATGTTACGAGTCACACCCAAGGATGCTGCCAGTTATTTGGGCTCTGTGGAAAAAAAATATCACTTTGGGCCCCAGCACTGCATCGCCGCAAATTAAAAATATACTATTTTCTAAGGCCACTGTTGGTCATAGCCCCTTGGAATCACTTTTTTTCTCCTTTACGGTGCCACAAATACCGGAAGCCGATCAGTGGAGTTAAACGTTGAGGTTTTAAAGTGCTTCAATTGATGCTATCAGAAGCTGACTATTTGATCACAGCATTTTTATTATCCTCTCTATAGTCAGGTGTCCCTCGCAGCTCTCAAATTTATTACAATATATTTAACGCTAACCTTTGGCAAACAGCTTAGGGGGAACCGCTGTGGACTAGTGGTTAAGAATGCCACTTTTGACCGAAGGGCTGTGAGTTCGGAAAAGGTACCCGCAGTTCCTGTAATGTTGTAATTGTGCTTTTTGAACTGGCACTCCTCAGCTGTGACACTGCCACCGTTCAACATTCATTAATTTTTTTTTTGCTCTGTTCAATATTAAGACAAATGATTCACTGTGCATGTCTTTGTCCCAGTTGTATTATGTGTTTGTGGCCCAGATATATTATGCAGATCTGAAGTAACCTTCCTCATTAAGGCCTTAATGCCGGCTATTCATTACCTTGGGCACAAAGACTAATGATACAATTAATCAGCTATGAATGGAGCTTGGCAATGGCGGTAGGAGGCTGACATTTCCTTACTGTAACAACCTCAAACCTGCATGTTCAAGACAGATTGGACAGGCAAACGCTGGTTACTCTGTTCCATGTCAATTATTTGCAGACGATGTGAAGACAGAAGTGTCATTAGTGTCTTGGTCGATCCCATGACGCTCTGGGCGTTTTCATTGAAGAGAGATTTCTGATGGAGAGATAAGGATTCTTGCTGCAAAGATGGAGAAGCACAATGGCCTGTTCATTTTAACATGACATGGCACTTTGTCTATACTCCATATCTGATGAAATTATTTTTTAAATCAGTGTCACTTCATTAGACTTTGGGTCAAAGGGGGCTGCCTTTGTGACGAGATCAGCATACTGACTTTGCTGTTAATTTTAAGTTGCATTTTAAGTGTAATTGAGAACCAAGTCAATGCCTATAATTGTGATATTCTATTCGTTTTAAAAGGAAGTCAACCCAAAATTTGGCATTCTGATTAATGTTGCATTTGTAGAATATGAATTGAGCATTAAAATCCACCCCATCTGACGGGGCGGCCAGTTTACAGCTTGCTGTCGACTGAAGATGACATCACACTTGCTCAGTGCTCAGGTAACAACCAATCATGGCTCAGCTTTATAAAACAGGTGAGCTGTGATTAGTCGTTGCCTGAGCCCTGAACAACTATGATGTCTCTTCAGTCGACAGCAAGTGGCAAAATGGCTGTCCTTAAAAAACAGGTGGATTTTGCTGCTTAATTCTATATTTCACAATGCAATATTAATCAGAATGCCGTGTTTAGACCAGTGGGGGCACATAGAACATATTATTGTAAATAAAAAATTTTGGGGCTGATTTCCCCTTTGTGCACATACGTACATAAAATAAATAAATAAATAAATCCTACCTTCTGCTAAATATAATCCTTTTTAACTCATTTGCTCCCCAAAACTTATAAATACGTTCTATTTTAAATGTTTTAAGTGCCCCAAAGACGGATTTAGACGTTGTTTATGCTAGAGCATACAGAAGGCTTTGATGCAGCCTCTCAACTGCAAAGAACGGTTGAAGAAAGTAGTTATTACACAAACGGCCAGCAGGTGGCAGCAGAGCAGAGGAAATGAACCAGGGCGATGTTGAAAACCCCTTAATTACTCAGAATTCTAAATAGATTTGTGAATAATGATGAAACTTGGCTATATTCTAATGCTAATTGCTGCAAAACAGAAACAGATAGAAATAAACTTTTTTTTTCCCTAATGAAAGAAGAGACTTTAATCTTTCCTTTGGTAGGTTTCATGTTTTTATAGCAATAGAACACAATATTCTGTGGGCCTTGCAAAATCAGTCAAAATCCAGTAAAACAGCCGGGAACGAAGGGGATTGCTTCAGTGAAAATGACTGGGAGTGAATGCGTGATGCCAGAGAGTAATTAAAATGAACTTGTCATGGCTGTATTGTCAGTGGTGACGAAGCATACTGCAACTTTTTTTTTTTTTAGGGGGGCAGGGGCAGCACTGTCCCCATTTCCCGCGAATAGTGAAGGTCCTGTAGATGTACTGATAAAAAGGGTTAGTCAGTGTGTGTGTGTGCATGTGTAAATTACCATTTGTTACTTTGAAAGAAAATAGCTGCACATCTTTGACACAAATGCAAGTGGAGGTTTGATTTGTAAACAAACCAATTGAAAGCCAAATTAGTGTTTTTGTCCCGCTGGAGTGACATATAAATAAGCCAGCAGTCATTTGCATTTGAAAACATTCAGTCTATCTATAACCCAAGGTACACTTGCCATGTTACTTTGTTGTATTTGTGTTTAGCCCCATCACTTGCCATGACCTGCACGTAAATGGAATTGTCCTGCACACTGACATTCCGTTCCATATGGTTCTGTCTCGCCCACTCAGCAAAAAATAGAATGCAAATCTCGCCGTGTCGTGCCACAGATTGCCTTTCCCTCCAAAACCTGATCAAATTAAATCACTAATACTCACCTAGTGTCTCTGTGTGGAATGAGATGGAAACGTGTTTGAAAGCATCATCTGGCATGTCTCGACTTGAGAGAGCTCTTAGCTGTCACAATAAACTTCTCAAGATGCAAATGAGGGTTTATGTCGACCTTGGCCAATCATTATCAAAGTTATAAATGATAACGATTTCCTGACTCATAAGAGTTGTGTAAAGGTCATGTGCAATTGAATGTTGTGTTCTAGAACGTACTGTAGTTTCAATCTGCACGTGTAGTTTCCCCCTCTATTGTGCTTTGTAAGTGTAGTAGAACTGTTTGATTTGTGTGTTTTCTTGTGACGCCAGACGTCTTTTTTGTTATGTTGTTGTTATTTTGTTTTTTCTTCTGTTTTTGTTTCCTTTCTTTCTTTCGTTTCACCGTCATTTTCATTTCACCCCCTTTTCCGCTCTCCTCCAAACTGCTCTCTTTATCTGGGCAATATTTCTCCCATTTCCACCCCCATGCTGTCTCTGTTTCCCCCTGTATCCCCTCAACCCGCCCACCTCCTCTTCCCGACCCCAAGACGTAGCCCTGCCCCCTCTCCCTCCCCCCTCACTGACTCCTAACACTACTGACCATGTAACGCCAGGCTCCGGGGGTGTAGCTGGTCCAGCAGGACCCACTCCCTCCGCCCCCCGCGACGTGGTGGCTTCGCTGGTTTCCACCCGCTTCATCAAGCTTACCTGGCGCCCGCCGGCTGAACCACACGGAGACGAGCTAACCTACTCGGTTTTCTACAGCCAGGAAGGCACAAGCAGGTAATACAGCCGATGTGCACATTGGGGTGCTCCTCTGTGAGGGACCACTGTGAGTGCAATACTGGGCTTCAGGGCATTCCAAAAAGATCTCATTAAAGTAGTTAAAGCACTTTTTACAGCAGTATGTGTTTATTAATTAAAGCTAATTATTTCCTCTAAAGGGTTTTCATTGAAATGAACAAACACTAGCACAGGGAACCTCATTTCCACCCAAAAATGCAGACTTCTTATGCATATTAGTTACAGAAAATGAAAAGGAGAATTTTAGTAGGTAAGAGTAGGTTTAGTTTGCTCTCTAAAACAAGGCATTTTTAAACTCAGCAGAGTTTATTTTTTATTTTATTTTTTAAATATGCTTGTGTTGTATATTTGTTCTTGATTAAATTCTGAACTTGATGCACAAGAAAAACTTTAGATCCCAACTATGCCCTTAGCTTCATTGTTCAATTCCCTCCAGACAAAAAATCAATTTGCTCATCAATAAGTATTTGTTCTACAGCCTATTAAAATTACTGAATCTTAATGCAAAGCTTGCCAAGACTTTATTTGACAATTCCATGCTACCAAGTTACCAGACTTTGTTTACACCGATCCAATCGGCTGGATCGGAGGATATTTTGCATTTTTATGCAAAATCAGTGATCGGCTAATTGAGCCATTTTCAACAGTAAGGAGAGATTTTATCTTTAATTAATGTAATACAAACTAATTTTGCCACTTGCTGTTGACTGAAGACGGCATCACTGGTGCTGAGGAAACCGGTAGCAACCAATAATGGCTCAGTTTGCTGACCAAACCCAGAAAACAGGTTGACCCTTGGTCGGTCATGACCTTTTTCCTCAGCACAGGTCATCTTCAGTCGACAGCAAGTGGAAAAAAATTGTTTTTAAAGGTATTAATTGTACATGAAAAATAATGACGTTATCAATTAATTCTGGACGAATTATTAACTTTTTAATTTGACCGATCTATCAATGATATTATTATATATTATAATATACTGTTTATAATGTGAGGGGCTACCAGTTTGATTTCTTCTGAAATTACAAATATGTTCAAATTACCTGTAATATTGATTATTATTAGTATCTGACCTATTTAATCGTCCGATTCTAGCGCTTTATAGTCAAGAATAATAGTATAGTCAAGTATAGAATAGTCAAGCTCAACAAAATAAATAAAAAATCTGAGATTATTTGTATCTATTTATTTTAACACACTACAGTATAAATCAAAGATAATGATGTTCAAACAGACCCTCAAAATAGGTGGAAACTCAGACAATTTTGTTGCCAGTTTTGCTCTGTTGTACAATTAAACAAGTACTAAGGGACCAAGTATTGTTAAAAAATAAAAAATAAAGAAAAAAAGTCCGACGTTCTGCCTGTACTTAGTTTCTTTATTGTTGTAAGCATTAAGGGAGCAGAAAAAGTTATTTGCTCTTTTTTTTTTTTTACTCAGCTGATTTATTGACTGAATTCTGAATTTTATTCTACCAAATATCGTAAACAGGATCAGGTTGAGAAAATTCCTAATCTTTTGGGCTGTAGTTATTATATGTTACAGTAAGCAATTAATGGCATTTAATTATGTGAAGACACTAATCATGTTAATGAGTCATAGTATTTAGAAAGCAGATTAACAAATATCAACATGCAACATTTTGTTTCTATAAATATCAGCCAGTGTTCACCTTTTCAAACGGGCTAATCATGGCCCTTGGAGGCTACCTGGTGCCCGTGGGCACTACATTGGTGACCCCTGTATATGAACATACCCAACCACATATGAGCTTAGTTCATTCTCCATAAATTTGTATATTATATTATGTATTTATTGCATCTTATGCATGTCATGACTAATCAGAAACCCATCATAACAATGTCCAGTCGTTGTGTGTGGTAAGATATCAGAAGTTTTAATACTTTTCCAAAACAAAGCACTTTAAGAGTTTATTTTGCGACGGCCAAACGACCACAAAATTCCCCTTCAATCAGACTCCCAGACTGGTAAAACTGCACCAATGACCATGCGGTTATCTGCTGCCAGATTAAATGAATGACTTGATACTCCCCCTGATCCTTACTCAGATTTATGAAACCACTGCATTTACAAATACAGTGTTAGGCTGATGTCTATGTGTGTTTATTTGTGTCCACATCAGGGAGCGAGTTGTAAATACAAGCCGACCAGGGGAGTTGCAGGTCACCATCCAGAATCTGATGCCAGACACCAAATATCGCTTTCGGGTTGTGGCCCACAACATCAACGGCCAAGGCGAAAGCTCGGCTGGGCTAAAGGTGGCCACCCAGGCTGAAGGTGAGGCAAACACGTACCCACCGACATGTGCACACACACCAAGCACACAGGAGCGCGGTTCATCTGTGTGCTCAGTAAACAGGATGCGTCAACAAAAAGACAAACTCCAGCGAGTTTGTTGGAAGCCTGCTGGTCCTTGCTCACGGAGGAAAACAGGATGCACTCAAAAGAAGCGCACAAATGTGCAAATAAACCCTCACCCATGCAAATATTCACTTGCCATACATAAACACTGGCTTCAAACAGGCTCCCACCGCCCAACACACTTAAACACAGCGACGTCTTTTTAAGCTCGGCCACCCAACAACACACCAGAGAATTGGCAAATTCTCTCCGCTTGTTTACCCCCAATCATTTCTTAAGTCTTTTTGTGTGCTTTAAAGCAAGCTTACCTACACAAGTACGATTTTGTGTTCAGAAGTACGACAAAAAAAAAAAACATCCACTTTCGAGTCCCTCATTAAAATGTTTTGACTGGAGGAGACTTGTGCATCATAGAGGAAAGACGGGACTTACCGTCATTTCTGGACTACAAGCCGCTACTTTTTTCTGACTGAATTCCACCCTGCGGCTAATAGAAAGGTGCGCCTTATCCATCAGATTACAATAAAGGAAGCGCAAGAGCGTCAGGCAGAGCAAAACAAACCAAGTGACACCAAATACAGTAGGAGAGACACAACGAGAGTGAGACAATTTGCACCCTCATTATGGAAAATAAAGTAGCGGTAACATTAAAAACACCTGCGACTTACAGTCGGGTGCGTTTTATAATCCAGAAATGACTGTAGTGGTGCTCATCTTTGTTTGAGTGTGAAGGTGTCGGCCCGTCACCTTCACCACCACTCTTATCTCCATGTGCTGTGAATGGAATTTCCATACGCACTGCCTCTTCTCATGTCCCTTAGCTCCTGGTAACATTTCACTCTCACATTCTCATTCAGCCACTGTCTTTCTCCCCGTGTCCTTGTTTAGAGGGCAGGCAGATGAATCAACAGACTTTTAGTGCCAGTGGGTGCCGAGCTGTCCAATAGGAGATAACCAACAAGCCAGAGTGGATAGTGTTCAGGTTTACCTGTCCACGATATTTCTGTCTCTTGTGAGCTCTTACGTTCAAATTGGAGCTTAAACGTTTGATCTGCTCGCCTGAAGCATACTCGAGCTCTTCAGAGACCGGCTTAACGGGATGCGGGCACTTTCAGTCTATATGCACGCTGATAAATGGCAGCCTGTCTTTCCTGTCGGGAAAGTCTGCAGCAAAGTTTACGAGGGGAGGTATGGAGACTTGCGTTGGCACGCAAAGCTTACAAGCCTGGTTGTAGTTCCTATTCAAAGTACTTCGAAGCACAAATGGCACCTACCAGACCCGTCGCCAGAACTCAATCTGAAATGCATGGTGGTCCCAATTATTATTATTACTGTAAACAGTAACTACTTTGCTGCATATTTTTAATGGCCCGATAGCTATTGGCCGGCATTACCTTAATAAACAACATTTACAGTATGTATAGTACATACTGTACGTCGACATCCCAGCGGTATCAAATGTGGCGTAGTGATCTGTGAAGGTGCCTCGTTCATTCAACTGGTTTACACTCAAAAGCCAGAACTCATATGATTAAGAAGACTGAAGTGTTACATTTCATTGCATTATGCTGTTCTAACACCATTTTATGACTATAATTTGCAGATTTTGTGGCTACTGGCCACACCCAATATGGCGGCCGTGTTGCCACATCATAATAATCATCATCTTAATTTTAGATGTCAAAAGAGTGTTGTGGCTCCCTTGTTTTATTTTTCTGTATTAAAGGAGAAGTAAACCCCCCCCAAAAAAATCTTGACAATAACATCTTCTATGCAGCCCCACTAGTCTAAATATAATATTCCGGTTAATATTGTGTTAGTGGAATATAAATTAAACTGCCAAATTCAGCCATTTTTATCCATCACAGGGGGCGGCCATTTTGCCATTTGCCGATGAGTAAAAATGACATCATAGTTTCTCAGGTAACAACCAATCACAGCTCAGCTTCAGAATACAGGTCAGATGTGATTGGTCGTTGCATGAGCCCTGAGTAACATTGATGTCATCTTCAGTCGACAGCAAGTGGCAAAATGGCCGCCCCCTGAGATGGATAAAAACGGCTGGATTTTGCTTCATAACTCCTATTCCTCAAATGTAATATTAATCAGAATGTCATGTTTAGACTAGTGAGATCACATAAAACATTTTATTGTCAAGAAATGTTTAAGGTTTATTTCCACTTTTAAGAAGCTCAAATAACTTTTTATGTTGCTGCCTCCAGCTCTATACTCTGATTGTAAGCGCAACGTGTCCCTCCGGGCTTGCCATACTGGAGCGCCAACTAATACACCGACAGTGTACTTGTTTGTTCAGCTCTAATCATTTACAAATATGTACATATTTTACAGACATGTCATGCCATGACATAAAATCACACAAAACAATTCACAGATTCACTTTGAAAATGTGCAGGTATTTGTCACGTAGGCCTGCACGTCTAACATTATTTTAGTAAGGCCGCTTAGCTCAGTACAAGGATTCATTACATGTCGTCAAACGTATGAGTTGAATGCCCTGTGTTTGACTGATGAGCCCATCATTTGCCCTGCCTGTCACCCTAAGTCAGCTGGGATAAACTCCATCTATCCTATGACCCCTTACAGGATTAATGCTATAGAAAATGGATGGATGGTGCTTATGTTAATTTGCCCTGCGGTGAAAGTTGAAGTAGAGTGCTCTGATGACTGCAGTGGGTTGTTTTTGGAATACAAACATTTGGTCCATTCGGAAAGGTTCATGCCACTCTTGGAAGTGGGCAATTATTTGTTATCATTTTTAGTAGTCAGCTGACACCATCTCATACATAAGAACCTCAAGTATTCAAAATCCTGCTGTCCGCTGTCATTTACTTCTCAGTTCAAGTTCCCGGCCCGGCTCCAAACCTGCAGGCGACGTCGAATACACCCACCTCCGTCACTCTGAGTTGGGACAAACCCCTCACAGGCAATGGAGAGGCCCTCACCTACAAGTTGTACTACACAGACAAAAGCATTGGAAATGAACAGGTTAGTTACGCAGGCTGAGATGAGCTTTCCTGGCGTCATATGAAGACAAAATACTCGCGAGGTTAGTTTTTATGGCAGCAACGTAACCTGAAGTTTATAGTAGTAAAGTCATAATTATGAAAACACAAGCACTCTTTAGCCATGGATATAAAGAAAGCAAATGAAAGTGTGCCTTCCTATACCGCATGATGACTTATATTTATGCCGCTGAGAAAACGAGTTCAGTTGACTCTGTTAGTCACCTGAAAACCTCAAAAGCCCCCTAATTTTATTTTAAAGGCGCTTCCTTTCAAACGTTTTGAAAGTGTTAAATTCAAATTACAATAATATTCACTCATTCACTGCCATTGTCGGCTATAGACGTCAAAAATTCATTTGAACAATTTCTATTAGTTTAACATTTTTTCCCACTTTTGTAAACAAGAGTACAAAAACCTAGATTTTTTTAAATTGTATTAGAACAGATGTAAAATTTGTGATTAATCGTAAGTTAACCAGTGAAGTCATGCGACTAATTAAGATAACAATTGTAATCACCTGACACCCCTAATTTTTAATCTTTTCTTTAAAAAAAAAGATAAAAAATAGTTTTATTTTTTTAAAGAAAAGATTATTAAAAAATTAGGGGCATCAGGCAATTAAAATGTGTTATCTTAATTAATCGCATGACTTTCACTAGTTAACTCGCGATTAATCACAAATTTTATATCTTTTAAATGTACACAAAAAAAATCTAGGTTTTCGAACTAAAATGAAAAAAATGTTAAACTAATAGCAATTGTTCAAATGAATTTTTGACGTCTATAGCTGTCAATGGCCGTGAATGAGTTAATGAGTGACCTGGAAGGTCATTGAAAACTGTAGGCCTACAACAAAATATGCAAAATAATCCATATTTTAGGAAATGTTCAGACACTAGTTGATACTCATCTTTTAAATAATGCTATAACATATATGCTAATGATTACTAACTTTAATAATAACTTTGAAGCCCAGGGTTATTGTTGTCCTGTCAAAAGTACAGTCAATTCATCCATCTTTTTTTTCCAATCTGCAGGTGACCCTGTTTCACAGGAGTATAATTCCGAGGGTTAGATATTTAGTCAGCCCCAGCAGCTGCCACATGCAAGCTAGTGAGGCATTAAAAAGCCTTTAATATGATAATGAATGAAACGTCATCCAGTGCATTGAGTAATGATGCTTCAGCTCCCTGGAGGAGAGAGCTTGAGAAGAGCTGGTAAAAACTAAGAAGCAAAGAAATGACCTCTAACACTTTATCTGCAAAAGTAAATGATGACATACTGTACTCTAAAATGCATTTTCAAGTATAAAGTTGCGATAGAATATAATCACGCCCAAATGAAGACGTTATAATTAGACTTCTATGGAAGCGTTGTTGTGTTTGACAAACTAAGAAGTGAATGCAAATGGATTTGAAGTAATTTAGGACACACTGATTGGCCTAGTTAGTGAAGTTAAACTTGAGAGGAAGCATATATGCTGCAGTTTTAAAGTCTGAATTTAGATTAGATAGATAAGATAACGTGTTATTTCTGTCACTTTTGGGAAACCTGAATGTTTCATCCGTGACGATATGATGGTTAGAATTAGATTTAAAAAAAAAAAAAAAAGTAGGCCTATCTAAAAAGTTAAGAAAAAAGAAAGACATTTCTAAAAGTACAATATGTTCACTCAGGCTATATTGATTTAATTTCAATACAATGGAAATATGTATTATAAATATTACTTTCATCCTGGAAACACACTTTTAAAAAAAAAAAAATTGGGGGGGACTTTTTATTTTATTTTACAGACACATATGATAGCCCTTATACCAAAAACAAGACCACTCAAAAAACTAAAAAAATAAACAGCATACCTAAACAAACAGATAAACAAAAACAAAAAACAGAAACAAAATTAAGCAGAGAACTTGATTTTTTAATCTAGATTAAGTTCAGGGTCTATATAAGTATGTACATAAATGCTCAATCATTTGCTTATTAATTGAGTAAAATAATCTAAGAAAACACACAGTTCAGACAAAGTCAGGTCTTACATTGGAAACAAAAATTGTCCATCTCATCCAAATGTCATTGAAAATATCAATTTTACATCTAAATCTGGCTGACATGTTTCATTTTCAAAGTAATTTGCCACAGAATTTTCCACACAACCCTCAGCAATCAGACTGAGCAGAGAATTTGCATACTGTTTAAGAGCATTACAAAAAACGGCTTTTTTTTTTTTAGAGCGACTACTGCACACGCTTATCTTATCTATCATCTTGTAGGATGTTGACGTGGATGGTCCGTCGTACACCATGACCGGGCTGAAGAAGAACACGCAGTACAGTTTCCGTGTGGTGGCCAACAATAAGCACGGGCCAGGTGTCTCCACTGATGACATTTTGGTCCGCACGCTGTCTGACGGTCAGTAGACACACATTGGTTCAATATTTAACAAAACAGGTAACGCGTTAGCGACAGCTCTCAATATGATGTCATGCTATTCTACACCGCTGCAAAGTACAACCACAATAATAAGATACTTTAAAATTTTAAATGACTGACGCAGTCAATCAAAAGTAAGAATTATTCTCTTTGTCAAGGCAACCCTTGTATTGATTTTGTGAGTATGTGTCACTTTTCTTCAATGCTTTATATAGTTGTCTTCTTCCTCACAGTGCCAAGTGCTCCTCCTCAAAATTTCACTCTGGAGGTGCAAAACTCAAAGGTAAGCCACAGTGTGAAGGGTTTTCTTTTCTTTCTTTTATTCCCCCTTCTCTGAGCGGGAGCTGCTCGTTTTATGAAAAATAGATCCCCTGCCCTGCCAACACTCAGCACACCAGTGCTGGGTATGCATGTGTGATTAGATGCATGACAGTAGACCGGCTGCCGCAGCTGGTTAAGAGGGTGTGTGAACCCTTATCGATCGTCTCATCAGCAGCAGCCTTGTTTTTTTCCTTCTTTATCATGCTCCATCAGTACACTTAGCTTACAGCTAAAGACGTGCTGCTAAATGGATGTGCAAGCCATACATAATGTGGAGAGGAAATAAGAGAAAATTTTCATTATATATATATATATATATATATATATATATATATATATATATATATATATATATATATATATATATATATATATATATATATAATTTTGGGCCAAAAATGAGAAATGCTTGGCCGAAAACCGAAACGGCAGAAAAAAATTATGCCCACTTTTTATTATCAATGCATTTATTATAATTAATTAAAATTATAACATTATTATAACATATTTAGGCCTATTTAGCTAGCACAGTCATTTTAACAAAGCACAATATAAATTGGAACGCGTCCACGTCACAGACATCAGAGACATGTTGTCGAATGATACATTAAACACCAAACGCGGGGCGAGCAACTGAGCATTTTCTGGCGCTGCAATTGCACTTTATAGTCAATGTACACGACAGTACTTCGCACCGGCGGGTGACGCATTTGTAGGCTATTTGGAGCGGGACGCGGTGCGGCGCACCTAAAATCGGCACATTCACATATTCACCAACGTTTAAAAATAAAAAATAAATTTCGCGCCAGCCAAACGGCTATGGGAACGAACTGCAAAGTCACACACGCCGTCCTGTACAGATCTGTAGTCACCCGGAGATAGTGGTAAGTGTTTACTTGTTTAAAACTGTTGATAGCAATAGTGCTAACATTAGCTAAAGTATTTGGCTCGGCCACCAGAATGCAAGTGAAAAAGTGGAAGCGCTCGAGAGGCTCTCATTAAAGAAAAAAAGGAAGGCGCTGCAGGGGAAAGAGTGGCTCACCTGTTGTAGTGCAGTACTCGGCAGCGCTCTCTTTTTCGACCCTCTCTTTCTCCGGTGTGCACAATGAAGCTGCCGGTTCTCACAAACGCCAGCGAGCAGCAAGGCGGACACTCACTCCCGTGTTTGGTGTTTAATTCAAACAGAAGCTTGCAACATTTTTTTTTTGTGCTTGCGTCACCACAATATCCTCTTTCCGCCATATTCTTTCGGCTTGAATTTTCTTTTGTCCGAATGCCGAAAATGCACATTTTTGCCATTTTCGGTATATATAGAATGGGATTTCTTCACATTATTCTAATTTTGACATCCTGTTTTCGTTGGATTTATCAGCTAGAAGCCCTAATAATATAAAAATAAACAAACAAATACTTGAAATCACTTAATTAGTGGGCACTGAATGTATAACCTATGAAAGTTTTTGAATGGAATTACGGAAATCATTCAACTTTTCGAGGATATTCTAATTTAGGGGGCGAGCACCTGTATATACATACATAAATAAAAGTAAAAATATATACAAAAAAAAACAGGATTCAAATAAATATAAATGTAAATGTGAAAATAAATACAAAAATAGATTTATAAATATAATTAAATGTCAATATCAAATATCAATATTACAGTTTTATTTATTGATTGATATTTGATTTTATTTATTTCCACATTTTCTTTTATGTTTATTTTTATTTTTTGAATCTTGTTTTTATTTTTTATTTTTTTACTTAAATTTACCCAAAATATCCATCCATATCCATCTTTTGCTTTAGTCGAATTTTTCACCTTTTCTCTCATTGATTCCCCAGCCATATTTAAACAGCTCCCAAGTCTTTGTGTGTCAGGACTTTTAACTCTAATTGTTAAATGGGATTTATTACAGTTGAGCACACTGTAGCTTTTGTGTGACACCGCCGGTTCGATGGGCCGCTGCGGTGGCCGCAGGCTTCCAACAGGCTGATGAAAACACGAGAGCTGCCTTAGATGGCCTCTCTTTTTTATCCATTGCTGTACATCTTCAAACAGAGGGCTGCAGGCTTATTTATTGTACACTTCCACCAAGTTGTTTCTTACTAATGATATGTGAGGCCGAACGTGTAAATGGAGAGCCTGGAAGATGGAAAAGGATGGAAGCTTTTGCTGGTCATTGCCGCTGACAGACTGAGTGAGAGAGAGAGAGCTGTCAAAGCAATGCGGGGAAAAGAAGCTGTTCAATAATCCTATCACACACGAGCAGCTTGAGAGGGAACTGGCCACCCATGTTGAGGGAGAGTCAGTTGGGATTTGAGTGCTAGAAAACAATGGGTGCCGCCGCAAATGTTAAAAGGAGTCATTTGGTAGAAAGGACGACAATTGTCACATTTGTTTTGTTTTGGTCTCGAGGCAGAAGCAAGCACAATTTCACTGTTAAACAAGTAACTGGCTGCTTCCTATTTCCACACATTGTTTGAATCCTTCTTTCCTGTTCTTTTCTTTTTTTATGTTCACTTTAATTCTGAACATGAGCAGTCGTAAAGTATACAAGGCACTGATGTCTCCTCTAATTTGCTAACAGTATTACAGGATTTTTTTTTATCATATGTTTCATATTCTCTGCCACATCTCTTCCTCACATTGTTCCCTGTGACTTTCTTGAGAGTCAATTCGACTTTGCTTCCAGTGAGAAGAACAGACAAATGCAGCCGGCCGGCATGAGTAGTGGCTGTTCATGTGAAATGAGAACAAAACGTTACACAATTGCATTTGTGCCTTTTCCCCATAATGGGGCCGGGTCGGAGAGTGTGTGACCTGTTGATGTATTCAGCCTTTTGTGCATCAGTGTGACAGTAGGAGAGAATTCATTAAGAACTCCTTGCTCCTGCCGAGCTACCCCCCACTTGTCTCTTTACACACAACATTCCGGATGCATGAATCCCAGCGTGAAGTGTGGGCCTGCAAGCAAAATGCCCACGTTGAGCTCTCATGTCTTGTGTTTTTGTGAGGTATTCACACCACTGTCAAGAAATGAGCTCACCTTTTTACGAGTCTTTTCCACAACATGTGACCATCTAGGGCTTTTCTTTGTGCAGCCTGCCTCCCAAATATCGGATGACATGTACATTACACACTTTTTTCTACTACAAACGACAATTCACATGTAGTATTGACATCAACTTCAATACATTGATTTGAACTTCCTGTTCAGCCGCTAAACTACAAAGTCGAGATATCTGATGTTCAAATCGATAAACGTGATTGTTTTTGCAAATGCTGCTCTTCGTCATTCACTTGCATTTACCTAAAGTATGCTAGCTTCTGATTGGTTAGTGTTTCGTCAGCTGATAGGGGATCAGGAAGTGTTGATGCTCTAGCTGCCGTGTATGACGAGTAAAGTTTAAATTAAGAATGAATGAATGAGTTTTTTTCTCTGAATATTGCCCCCACCCTCAAAAAAATATATATATTGTATGTGGCCCTAATACGCCGTCGTACTCAACAGTCCAGGGTCTCTATTGTTTTGTTTTATTGTCCGCAACCCACTTTGTTTGTCAAGTCTGTATTAGGGCTGGCTATCGATTCAAATTTCCTCAATCAATTCGAGAGTTTAGTTCAATTAGATTTAGATTGTTTTCCGATTCAATTCAATAAAATATCAATTAATTACGGAACATCAATTCTTAAATGTCAAGGACATGATTAAAAAAAAAAAAAAAAAAAAAAACTCCACAAATATTAAATTACAAAGTTAATTTTGCGGAGGCAGTAACTGGTCAGATGATTTAGTTTATTAATAAACGTAACACGTGTTATAATTACTTAAGTGTTTACACAAACATTGACATCAGCAAGGATGAGATGAAAATATTTTCATAATTCAAATTCAATAATTGTAAATAAAAATGTAAAAGATTCTGAAGTGTCTTAAAATGCAACACGTTAGGTCTTTCATAAATGTAAGAAAATACTTTTAAATTCAAGTGAACAGTAACTATCAAGAAAACAGTAATATACAAAAATTGGCATTTAAAATTATATTTTCTTAGGAATTTATGGCAAAAAGAGACATTACAATAATGGATTCATGGTTTTATGAATCGATATCAGGCTCGAAAAAGAAAATCGATTCGATATTGATTATTAGATATATATTTTTTAAACCCAGCCCTTGTCTGTATTATTGCAACGTTTGAGGAAACTCATAAAGACGTGACTTGACCATTACACTCCACAGCCTTCACTATGATCATCATTTTCATGGCCTTATTGGTTGCATTAACTCTCCTTTGCCCTTTCACAGAGCATCATGCTGCGGTGGCAGCCGCCGCCCTCCAATTCCCAGAATGGAGAAATCACTGGATATAAGATCCGATACCGTAAAGGATCACGGAGAAGTGAGACAGCGGAGACCACCGGGGGGACGCAGCTTTCCAAGCTCATTGATGGTAACAAACACTAGTGTTGTTCTCCGGTATCACTTTTGGCCCAGATACCGATTCCAATTTTGCAGTATCGCCAGATGCCGATACCATACCGCTACCTACCTACATGAAAAGGCTGCCTTGCCATTGGTTCAGAGCATTCAAGGGCCAATAGGATATCTTGGCTCAGCATGCAGTGAACATGTCACACATCAGTGAATGTCGTGCACAAGCAAGACACAAGATGCTGCATCCAAAGTCCTACATTAGCGTCGGAAATAATGGTATCGGCATCTTACTTGTTAGTACTTGCCGATATATATAAAAAATAAAATAAACTCACCCTGGAATATTATCACTTGTAGTTCTCGGATTTGCTCTATAAAGTAAAATCTTAGCATTTGAACTCAATCTGTTCCAAGGCGCTTGTTGACCTTGGCTTAGTTATGGATTTTAGTTTTTTTTCCTGTAAGAAATATTACAAAATCAATTCTTGATTCCAGGGTCAAAATGTCACCACCATAGAACCTTCAGTAGCTGTACATTTACATTTACATTTACATTTACATTTACATTTACATTTGCATTTACATTTACATTTACATTTACATTTACATTTACATTTACATTTAAATTACATTTTACATTGTCAACATCTATAGAAATGCCTGAATTTGAGTCACATCCATAGTGCGCCATCTTCGAGATGTTCAGATTACAAGATAGACAAGTAGGACGAATGCATACAAACATTTGCTGAACATCTCAACATCGCGGACAAATCGTGTGGGGAAAAATAGCAGGTTGTTCTTTACGCCTACTGTCAGCTCTTGTCATTCAATTGGTTATTGGTTTTGGCTAAATTGTTGCTTAGAAGTACTTGTGTCTTCAGAATGGGGACTAAGCAGCCCAGGGCCTTCTTAATTTTTTAGCGCATGAATATGATCTTAACTTGTCTCAGTGGCTTTGCGTGATAGCGTTCCATCCCCCGGGGCTATCACCAAAATCAATCGGTGATTAATATTAGATGTTGGCTCAGCAACTTTCAAGTGGCGTGACCTCCCACTGTGCTTGCATCAAAGAGAATATGCACTTAAAAGTTGATTCTATCCTTTTTCAAACATTCTGGAGGCGTGAAGCAGAAGGATGTTTGTTGGTTCAAATGCATTTAGAGGGAGATGTAGCCTCGGAGGCACACGCTTTGGCAGACTTTTGAAGCTACCCCCAGGGTGGCCCACAATAGTCGGCATTGAGTAAGTAGCACGCAACTACAAGATGAGCATCTTGAAACCAAATTGGACAATTTTACAATGATATTTTTTCCTTCTTTTTTTTTAATCTGCAGATGAATTTAACAGCAGATCATTTGTCAGTAGACGCTCATGAATGCCGATGCCGGCACCCAGTAGTCAAACTGGATCGAGACTTTTCCAAATCCTTTTAGTTTTTTTCTCTCCGTTTCCATCAAGCTGTTTCTTTTACGACACATCTTTCTCAAGTGCTGCATATTTGTATCTATCAAAACAGTCAAAACCCACGTGGAGACGTCAATTTTCATTGCCTTGATGTTCTGGAGAAAGGGAATACTACCACTGTGAGGCAGCCTTACAAATTTCCTCTTCAGATCCTGCAGAGAGATTTTGTTAAGAAATATTTGCACGTCAAATAAGTCACACTATTTTCCGCTGGTGTAGGTCTTGAGCGTGGGACAGAATATTCTTTCCGGGTGTCTGCCATCACGGTGAACGGCACGGGCCCAGCCACCGACTGGACGGCAACAGAGACATTTGAAAGTGACTTGGATGGTAAGATTGACTGTTGTCATGCAGTCTTTCCCAGGACTTGCCTTAAAAAAATGTTTTATTGGGATTGGAAATTGCCTTGCCAGAATCCCGGGTCCCCGACCAGCCCAGTTCGCTTCACGTCCGTCCCCTGGTCAACAGCATCGTGGTGAGCTGGACTCCGCCGGAGAACCAGGACATTGTTGTACGTGGCTACAGCATTGGCTACGGCATTGGCAGCCCTCATGCTCAGACCATCAAAGTCGATTACAAGCAGCGCTACTACACGATTGAAAACCTCGGTAAGAAAAATTATTTTATGAAATTTAAATATTTAATCTGATTGTAAGGTGTGTTTAGTGATTTGTTGACTCATTATTTGTCACTTAATTACACTGACGTGTTTGAGTCAGACACTAATAAAGACCTGTGGGAAGATTGTGCTTTTCAAGTCACCAATTTTGCTGCTCTTTTTTAAAAACATGCAAATTGTGTTTCTCACACAAGATGATTAAACTGCACCGCTGATTTTATTCATAGTGTCAATTTAGAGGATTAATGAGCACTGAGCTCATTCCGCAATTTGCTCATCACACCAACCAGGGACAAAAAAAATTGAAAGGGGTTCTGGTCGTTTTGGTACTTATTGTAGTTATTCAAATGTTCTGCTAGAGTAGACCAAGTCTTCTTCTTTTTTGCTTTCTTTCTTTGAGGACCTAAAATGTGATCAATTCTGACATTATTTTAGATGGTAATGTCAACGTGTTTAGTAGTTCAAATCAGGCAAATGTCCAAGCTAAGGCCCAGGGCCCATTTGAGGCCCACCACCCATTTTTTAGCGGCCCACGGCCCTTATACTAAAAATGACATTTGATATTCTGTAGAGCTTTTCTACATATGCAAAGATACAAATAAAGTATTTATGACTAAAATAACACTGTTTGTCTTTAAAATACTGTGTCAAGGTCCAATTAATGAACAATAATAATTAATAAGTAGGGGTGTTAGAAAAAATCGATTCAGCAATATATCGCGATATTACAGCTCGCAATTCTCGAATCGATTCAATATGCGGCCGAATCGATTTTTAAACATAATTTTTTTATGGAAATAGTCAACAAAACATCTTACTTAGGGTTAGGATTCACACATTAAGCATGGAAGAATGTTATATTAATGGAACATTAAGATTTAATATTTTATTTCAGTGCTGTTCAAACATGAAACAGACTGTTATAAGTCAGAATTTTCAGATAAATACATTTTTATTCAAATCTTACAGTGTACATGTACAAGTTTACTCATTTGTATTTTCTAAATTTGAGGTTCTTTTAAAAATCGCAATAATCAATTTATAAATTTGTATCGGGATTAATCGAATCGAATCGAATCATGACCTAAGAATCGTGATACGAATCGAATCGCCAGGTACTAGGCAATTCACACCCCTATCCACAAGTAACGTTTTTTACGGTAAAAACGGTTTGCTCTGGTTTTGGTTGTGAATGTGGAGATGGGATTTGATCGTTGTTCCGTGCCGTCAAGCGCTGTTTGACCACCCCAAAATCTTGAAAATCCTCAACTATTTGCCTTACCGCCTTTAAAAGAAAGCTGTTATGCAACAGCTTTTGGAAATAACTAGAACATATCAACAATACATAGCATAATTGCTTGCTTGATTGATTTTAGTGCATTTAGTGTAAAGCAAATTTCCAAGCAACCCTTCTATTTCAAATAAAAAAATTGGACACCCCTGGTTTAAATAGTGCAAGTGTCAATAGCTAGTTTAAGTCCTGTGGGTAAAGTCTCTTTGTTTATAAAAGTACACAAGAGATATCCGTGATGGCAAATTGCCCATGCATGCATATTGGAAGCCTTCATTACAGTCGCAGCAAGATGAATTATTTTATTCAAATGTTCTCTCTGCTAATATCGCCATTATGAGTTGAGTGTCTCTAGAGTTTCAGCTTGATTAGATGGCTGCATCAATTTATATTGCTGCACTCCATCTTTGCATCTCTCTTGTTCAGACCCCAGCTCCCACTATGTGATCACGCTCAAGGCCTTCAACAACGTGGGCGAGGGGATTCCTGTATATGAGAGTGCCATCACAAGACCACAGTCAGGTAGGAAGTGCAAATCTACCCCCCAAATGGGGGAAGGGGGGGTCTGGCAAGAGCTTCACATTATGGGTCGACTTATGATTTATCTGAACTTAAAGGTGCCTTGCGGAGTTTAAAATGTTAATGTTAAAAGAGCCCTGACTTTTTAACTGCTACTGCGCCTATCAGCTTGTAACTTCCCTTCACTGTGGAGTTTCTTGGGGGTGGAGTGGTGGAGGGTGCCGTCATGCTCGTCCCCACGGACATGTAGTGTTGTGCTAGCAAGCGTATGACACAATTGTGATGGAAATTGAAAAATGAAATAAAAATAAGAAGATGAGGCCGGCTTTGAGAACAGCCCAAACTCGGACAAAATACGGATTTTCATGAAGCTGAAGAAATTACACGAGCCGGACAGGAAGTCAGGCGTCGGCATCAAGGTAGATCCAGTATATTTCAAAATAAAACCGTTTGCGAACTCGTTTTTTGGGGAGAGAAGCTAGCTGACTACATAGCATGACATAAATCGGACATTTAAAAGACCCAAAAAAATTTGCTCAGAATAACTTCAACATGACAAAATAAGACTATTTAAACACAAAACGTACTTACTAATAATGGTAGAAGAGCCATGTCTAAAAAACATATTGTTGTGATAACAGGCAAGCGTGGCTATTGTTTTCAAATAGGACTTACATACACGGTTATTATCGCGTGAACTCAACTCTCCAGCGTGAATCTCGTGATCTTGTAGTCTGGCGGGTGCAGATTT
Source organism: Leptonotus elevatus (assembly GCF_054856555.1). NCBI lineage: Eukaryota > Metazoa > Chordata > Actinopteri > Syngnathiformes > Syngnathidae > Leptonotus > Leptonotus elevatus. Next base: position 22,091,301 of record NC_141241.1, on the reverse strand, counting down.
CCCGACACGGACAGCTCACACAACGCAAGCGATGTGAATTGCAGTATGCCGTATGGAAACCGCTCCGCAGTCGGTGTGAATTGGGCGTTAAAATGACCTCACGGATGCTCAGGTAACGACCGGTCATGGTGAGCGTCACATGACCAAACTCAGAAAACAGATGAGCTGTGATTGGTCGTTACCTGAGGCCTGAGCAACTGTGATGTCATTTTCAGTCGACACAAAGTGGCAAAATGGCCGCCAATTGAGATGGATAAAAACAGGTGAATTTTGCTGCTTAATTCGTATTCTGCAAATGCAATTTTAAGCATCATTTTTGGGTTGACTTCCTCTTGAACATTAAGTACACTTTCACAACTTCCACACCCGTTTGCTGCAATACAGTTTGACACCACTGTAAACTTCAAGTACTACAATAACCACAAATAGTGTCAATCAAAGCAAAACATTACAACAGACGACTGACATGACGACTCCATCACTTGGATCGGATCTCATTAGATTGTAAAGGTGCACCTAATGTTATGTTAGGACTCCAAATCTCTTTTTGATCAAATGTTGCAATGCATGAAAAGGCATTTCATTCACAATGTAACTCAGGGCACATAAGTACAACTTTAAATAGAATTTACAAAATAGTTAAAGACATTTCAAAGCAAAGGAAGAAGAAGTAGCTTAGAAAAAAAGTTGCGGAACTGTTTATGTGGAGGTCTGGTCCAGAACTAACACAGCCATCCACACAGTGCTCCACTTGCCTCGATTGTTGCGTAGCCATGTTTGCTGTCCTTTTGTGTTTATGAGCTGCGCTGCCCTCAGCCATGACAATCTGGTTATGATCTACATCTCAATTAAAGACCAAAACACAAGTCCCAATCCAGTGTTCACCACAAACGCTCTTCAAGTAAGAAGCCCTTCTAGTGTGCTTCTATGAAAGCAGACTTCGCGCACACTTTGTGTCAGTGTATGACGATAAGTTGCACGGGATCCCCGGGGCGTCCCAGAGGGGGGTCTGCGCCCACCCCCTTTTCAAATTTAGACTCGCAGCTCCTCGCTCAGCCTTGATGGCGCCACTTTGTCTCCTCCGTCGCTCTGTTGCAATACTGAGAGGGCGGGATGCTGGATGACATGAATCACGTCAGCATGCTTTGAGGGAGGAGGGGGTCGGAAGAGGGGGGGGGGGGGTACAGCCTAAGTGCACACACGCACAAGCCTCTCTGTGAGGTTCAGTGCTCCTCCTCACATCCTCGTAGACGCACACGGCGCTGCACATACCCGGACCCCCTGTTGTGTCTTTGGCAACCCTTCGTCAGATCCAAACGTTTCCTCTCAAAGCAGAACCAAAAACCTTCCACCATCGTCTGCTGCTGCCTCCTCGGGGGCGCCGTCTTTTCCTGCCAGTTTGTTCAAGTCGGGATTAAAAAGACAAGCTGACCTACATAGTACTTTGGAAACAAATAAAACTGTGGAAAAACTTGCTGAACTTGGTTTGAGAGAGCGTGGGGTTTAGCATGCATTATAGCCCAATGACTTGAGCGAAAAGCAAGGAATGTTAGTTAGACGAGTGGTAAGGCTCCGTCTTCGGTCAGTTTTCTTATTTGGGTAAAAAAATAATGCAGCTTCTGGATTTCACTCAAAAGCCACAGCACACTCCGTAACTGCATGAATGCTCGGGTCTTCATCATGCACACAATACAAAGAGCTTGGAACAGAGAATGGAGTCATGCAGGGCGAGGACCAACAAGTGGTTGAAGAGAGTCATCACGGATGACTGACCAGGGCTTTTTCTTTTATCACTTAATGGAGTGAAGATCCTGGAGAAGTCAAGCACATGGGCAACCGTGGGGGGGGGGCCCTTAACTCGAGAAATGTCACATATTTGTGGCCATTTAGCATTGGTCAATATTTCTTAGCATGTTGCTAAAGAAATATTTGAATGAAAGTAAGAAAAATAATAGATTAGATTTTTATGCTGATGAATACTAAAATTGGCATTCTGATTTCAAAATTGCAATCAGTCCGTTTTTTTCTCCACAGCTTCCCTTCCAGATAAGCAAAATTCTACTGAACTCTAAAACGAGAATTGTTGAACCAATTTAAGATTACAAATTGAATTGTTGACCAACTTTAAAAAAAAAAATTGCTTCAATTGGTAAAGACGATTGAATTAATTGATTGAGTCCAAAGTGAATATATTACATTTAATTAATTATGAGTTCAATTAACTTAATATATTCACCTGCATTAAGTTTAAAGTATTAAGTTGAATGAACTCATAATTAATTAAACTTTTAATATATTCACTTTGGACTAACCTAATTCAATTGTGTGTTACCAATTGAAGTGATTTGTTTAAGTTGGTCAACAATTCAATTTGTAATCTTAAATTGGTTCAACAATTCTCTTTTTAGAGTGTGATTAGCTGTAATAAGACTGTAGTACGAACAGCTGATTACAATTAGACTCATCTATAGCTATGCAGTCAAAATTGAGATGAGAGGTGTTTGCAACTCCCAGTAGGTCAAGTACTATCAATATCTGCTAACAGAAAGCTAGCTTAGTGGGAATGAAAAAGATTAGTGCTAGCTTTTCTCTTAACCTTGTAACCAAGGGTATACTGTTGTAAGTTCTATTTTGTTTTATGGTTTTTTTTAAAGATCGGGCTCGAACTGTTCAATTTTAGTGTTTTATTGACATGCATACACAATTAATTCATATTTTTAAGTAAAATGGTGAGCCTATAGTTCAAATCTTGATGTGATGGAAAAAAAACTGAGATCAGCTTTGGATTCTGCACCCACAAATTAGTTTGAAACCTCTGTCAGACCCAACTCGACAAAACGTGTGTTCTCCAGGGTAATTCACTGTCATCTGCTCATATCTTCCTGTCCCTCACAGTAGTATTGATAGCACACAGCAACGTTTAAACGTCTGTAGATGTGTCTGATTTTAGAGGTCAGTGTCCGTTTTTCTAACAGAATCTTTTCTCTTTCTCTTCACCCTTCCCAATCCCATGTTCATTGTGCTTATGTTTGGTTTCTCCGTTCACCCTTCCATTCTTCCTTTTAACTCAATAACCTTTATTTTTCCGCCTGTCCGTCCTCCCCTGCATCCCGTCCGGACTCCTGCCTGATTGTGCCATGACCATGCCATGCATTTCCTTGTGTTTTTAATTTGCTCATTTTAATTTGTGCGCTTGCATGCGGGTTCACTGCCTGGCGGGCAGACCCCATAGACCCTGACGTTGACCTGTACGAACTCTTCCATGCTCCATACACCCCAGTACCAGATCCCACCCCCATGATGCCACCTGTGGGTGTTCAGGCCTCCGTGTTGAGCCATGACACCATCAAAGTGACCTGGGCGGACAACTCTTTGCCAAAGAACCAAAAGATCACTGATAACCGTTACTACACAGTGCGCTGGAAGACCAACATCCCTGCCAACACAAAAATGAAGGTAAGGAGTATTTACAGTACTATAGTAATAATAATAATGCATCAGATTCTTATAGCGCTTTTCTAGACACTCAAAGTGGCTGCCAGTGTGCGCCTACGGCCCCTCCGACCACCACCAAACATTTGCACCTTCAGCACCACACCAGTGTGAGGAGCACTGGAGGCAATGTGTGTGAAGTGCCTTGCCCAAGGATACGACTACACATGACTTGGGGAGAGCGGGGATCGAACAGCCGACCTTCTGGTCACTGAACGACCGTCTCTACACCCTGAGCCACGGCTGGCACAACTGGTGTCCGGCGATTAAAATAATAATAATAATAATAATAATAATTCTGCTTGACTTCAATAGTTAATCACAAATTTTATATCTGTTCTAAATTTACAATAAAATATTTTTTTCAAAGTGGTCATACTCTTTTACATAAAAGTGGAAACAATGGTAAAGTAATCAAAGTTGCATCTTTTAGTCATTGATACAGTAATTTCATAATAATTCATAAAATTTAGTTAAAATTAAAAAGATGTACTGTACTGTAAAAAAAAACGAGCGCGATATTGATTTGTGTTGAGGTAATTTTCTGTCACTAGATGGCATAATTGCATTTATAAGACATTGATGTTCCTATTAAGAGCTATTCAATCTTTAAATTGAAGTAACTTTTTAAAATTGCAAAATACAACTTTGATCTCAGTCTCCACAAATATATGCATTATTATTGACACATTCACTGCCATAGACGGCTATAGACGTCAAAGATTCCTTTTGACTGGGCTGGCAGTGAATCAGTCACATTTATTACTACTAAATTTTGACGTGGACGTGTCTGTTGCGTTGTGACTGGAATTTCCCCAGTATATGCTTTCCAAGTAAGGGGCAGTCATTAATCGTGCATAAAAAAAAAATAGAACTTTAAATTAACTCAAGTTAAAGGCACTAATTTTGAAACCCCTATTATCCAAGCCTTAAGCCACTAATAGATTTGTTTCTTTAATGACAGCCATTTTTAAACTATTAGTAGGATGACACAAACAAAATATTTCCATATTCCATATTTGTAGAGTGGTGGCATGGAATAAACTATTTTATTTTGAGGTGGAATTTGTAGTATGTTCCTTGTTTAAGTCACTTGCCATATGATATGATGAATGTCATCATTCATATATTGAATGTGTAAAATAATGAACACCAACATATTGTCACCAACACAGCAGCAGCGTTGTACAGCACAGCACACTAGCATAAGTCAATATTTGAATTTGTGTGATTTGCACACTGCGACAGTGATTTAAGAGCTCCACAGGCTTCATTATGGTTCTATCCAGTTAACTAAATCCCATATATTTACATGTCTATTAACAAAGCCTTTTTTTTTTATTGATCAAATACTTCATGTGTGCTCATAACTGCTTCTACATTCTGCCTTCTGTTTTTTTTTCCTATTTCACCATCTGCTATTGTACTGCCCCCACTTGAGAACAGTACATTAAATCTTCTTAAAAATGGCATTCCAGATTACATAGACGGTTAAAAAAGTTTCGAGTAACAGTTGTGACTTTATATTTGACTTTAATTTAATCCCACTTAAAACATGAAGTCTAAAGATGACATTTGTGGTGGTAATTTAGCCACGCAGACGGCTCGTTTATTACGCGCGGCAATGACGTGACGTCATCGTTAGGGAGAGAGAAAAAGGAGAGGTCTCCGTGAGATGAGGCGCTCGAACAGGCTCGCCTCGTTTTCACAAAATTATTATTATATTAATATTTCTACCTCTTCCTGCATCACTCCTCTGTTGATATGAGATGGTAAAAATATAAGCCCCGATGACGGACTTGTAAAAGTCCGTGGCCCTGACACGCTGGACCATACGTATTTACTTCTGCAAACACAGCGTTGTGAGTGACGTTGTATCTTCTTCTACGCATGCGGGTCACTTTGGGGACGCATTACGTCCACACAGCAAACAGACTGAGGTCTCAATTAATAGGTCATGTGAACGCTTACTCAAAAGAATCAGATTTCACCCCAAAACATCGGAATTGAGCATTAAGACCTGTAGCCAAAATACCTTTGTCAAACTGAACAACTGCCTCTTTGTAATAGATTTGTGCTAAATATTTCAAACCAGCTGTAAACTGAAGTGAGTCCCGATCATTAGTTGCACTTCACATAGGTTGAATCACACACACGCACTCACATGACCGTTTCTTGAGTTCTGAACATCCTGAAAGTACAGTCAGTCCTTTTCTCAATGACTTTGGTTACCTTTGTTTAGCACTTAGATGCAAGGGCGCCAACAGGGAATAGGGCTTATGTGCAGCCAACTTCTGCATTCGGCAAAGCAGGACAAAGCACTTCCCACAAGTAAACATCTACAAAGCCTTTTGTTTTACACAAGATGCTTTCAAGAGCTGCCAATGATGACAATATTCAATATTTGGTCTTTTTTAATATTCGTCATTGTGTTTACGTATATCATATGACATATACAGGGGGACCCTTGAAAACGCTTAGTGGCAGTAGATCCCTGCCCTGTGTAAAGTTCAGATGGGAACTTTCGCCGGTTCTTTTATGTTGAATGCTCAATATACTAATAATAACAACCAGGAGGCTGCATATCTTCAGTTAAGCTTATTGCCAGAAAGATCGAGTTCACAGCTGTGGAGCCTTTTCTGCTGGATGCGGAAGAAGGTCTAATCTATTCAAAATGGTCTCTGTTCTTACACCGTCTCAGCCTAGCCCGTATCAAAATGTGTGACTTGATGGTCTTAACTGGTTTCAACTGGATAAATGTGCCAGTGTGCAGATAGATAGGAAGATGCCAAGCCAGGACAGGTCACAGCGACACAACGGCCTAGCTCAAGTCACCTATTTAACCATTAAGAGCTTAATCTAACAGCTGTTTATTGATTTATTTGAACACACAGAAAGTCCAGCTACCTGTTTCCTGGTTTGGTCACATGACTTTCCGCAAAAGGCTCTTTGGGGCACCGTGACAAAAATCTTGCTTTAAACTGCTCCATGTCAGTGCCGCAAAATGAAAATAATATTTTCAACATTTATCATTAACCGCCCCCCAATATATTCCCTGCAATAATATCCATGCTGGTATTACACAAACTAACAAATTCTACCAGAAACTTTTAGCATTGAAAGAATAACATTGGCACCTATGGAGCCATATTGTATGAAGGGCCAAGAATGATGAAATAATCAAAAAAAAAAAAGTTTCTTGAGTGAGTTAATGTGTCTTGTTCTTCTGTCCACAGATTGCCAACACCACCAGCCTGAACCACGTGGTGACAGGACTGAAGCCCAACACGTTGTACGAGTTCTCCGTCATGGTGACCAAAGGCCGGCGCACCAGCACATGGAGCATGACAGCCCAGGGAACCACCTTTGAAACCAGTATGAGTGCTACAAACCTGCATCACAACACAGACAACCTCTCACTGATAGCTAACCATTGATAGCTTCTTGTTTTTTTTTTTCTATTTACTTGGGAAATTGCCCTGCTTGCGAATCGTGAAAATCTGCACTCCCCTGTAGAATATTATTATTGTCTCTAGGCTCTAAAGCACTACTTTACTACTTACTTATGGACAAGGCAATAGATGAAATGAATCTCCTCCCCTCACTTCAACATTGATGCCAACAGATGGCACCAAAGTAGTACCTTAACTCATTCACTCCCAGCCATTTTCACTGAAGCAAACCCCTTCGCTCCTGGCTGTTTTACAGGATTTTGACTGATTGTGCAAGGCCCACAGAATATTGTGTTCTATTGCTATAAAAACATGGAACCTACCAAAAGAAAGATTAGAGTCTCTTCTTATTTATAAAAAAAAAAAAAAAAAAAAAAGTCTATTTGTATCTTTTTCCGTTTTGCAGCAATTAGCATTAGAATATAGCTAAGTTTCATCGATATTCACATTCCTGGTGAAAACACTGACAAAAAGAGCTTGTTGCAACATGGCCCTGGCTTATACTTTGCTGCCACCTGCTGGCCATTTTATGTAATCACTACCGTTGCTTTAGACCGCCTCTTCATGTCAGAAGCTGAATCAAAGCCTTCTGTATGCGCTTCCATAAAAAACAAAACAAAAAAGTATAAATATTTTTGGGGGAGTGAAGAACAAAGAATTTAAAAAAAAAAAACAACTTTTTGGGGTTTGAATGAGTTAATTTGACAGGACTAATACTGTAACATGTATGAGGGTTCTTCTTTTTCCTGCAGTGAATGCATTCTGTCACTTCCCTCTTTAGTTCCAAGCTCCTCCCCTAAAGATGTAACGGTGGTGAGCAAAGAGAACAAACCTCGCACCATCATCATCAACTGGCAGCCTCCCTCTGAAGCCAACGGAAAGATCACAGGTAAGTTTCATAATATTTTCTGAAATATTATATGCGTATATGAATCAAATCGACCTCGCTGCACCTTCCTTTATAGGTTACATCATCTACTACAGCACAGATGTCAACGCGGAGGACCACGACTGGGTTGTTGAACCCGTGGTGGGCAACCGCCTGACTCACCAGATCCAAGATCTTACTCTTGACACGACATACTACTTCAAAATCGAGGCGCGAAACTCAAAGGGCATGGGCCCGACATCTGAGGCTGTGCAGTTTAGGACCCCAAAGAGTGAGTTTATCTAAGCAACTAAATATAACGTGCATAAAGCACACATTGATTGGGGCTGCCAGATTAAATGTATAGAGGTATCATTTTGTAGCTACATAAATGGAGGTCAGAAGTTGCTATATTCTTGCATAATGACGTTTAGCGATTGCAACATTGCTTATGCCCTTGCCTTGCCTGCAGTTGTGTAGATGCGCCCCTGAAAGTACGACATGTGATTTGGGATTTCTACCTACTCAAACAAGAATGTGCTCTAAAATACAATTCTCTGACAGTAACCATTAAAATGTATCTAAACAATCAGAATTGTTTAGTCTTCACTGGAATAAAAATCTGAAAATGTCAAGTCCTGGATGGGTCACAAGATGATATACAGTAACTTGAAAGAGTTTTGCTCAAGTTGTTGAAAATTGTATTTTACTTGTTTGCCAGCTTGCCTTTGCTGTAGTGTACTTCAGTTTTTTTGGTTTTCACTTGTCTCAATTTCAAATTTGACGCCTCCTCACGGACTTCATCTCTTACTCTGTTTCCTTCTCACTTGCCACTCTTTTGAGCTAACCTGTTATTTTTTTACTTTCTTTTTTTCCCCCCTTTCTGCGCTTCTTAAGCTGAGTCCTCTGACAAAATGGCTAATGACCAAGGTAAACTCCCCTCACACTTCATCTTTGTGTGCACACTGCTGACTCTGCTGCTCTTAGCAAAGATTTCCAACTTTTGGGCCGCTTAAAGGCTTTGGCTTTTGCTTATAGCAAGTATCAGATCATAGTATAACCTATTGCCGTACAAGATATGGCAGGACCAGAAGCCATTCATCAATTTAAAGACTTTCTGTCGAGCACATTTTCCCTCGTGAAGCCGCTCTTTGTGTCCACTTACAGCCTCCAATCTTCCATCCAAGCCTGGACCTCCAGGCAACCAACTTCCCCTTGATCCTGGATCAGCAGTTGGTAAGATTTTCCACATTTTCAGCTTTACCAACACAAATTCTAAGTACAGTATGTACGTACATATGGTGTGCAAACTGAAGATATTTGATTCATCTTTAGGCTTGGCCATTCAAATCGCTTTGGGGCCTTACCACTTCAAAGTCACAAATTAAAAATAGTATTTTTTTAGAGCCACTGTAATCACAAGTACTTGAGTTGTTATCGATACCGAATACCAATACCACTAGTATATAAAACTCCCCCCAAAAAACACTGACAATTAAATAAAAAAAAGACCCACATAAATCAATATAGCATGAATCCTTAAAATAGCTTGAATTTAATTAATTCACTGCCATTGACGACTATAGACGTCAAAAATTCATGTGAACTATTTTTATTAGTTTAAAAAAAAATCCATTTCATTTCATTTTTTATGAAAACCTAGAAACAGATATAAAATTATCATGCGTTTAATTACGATTAAACGGCCCTTATTTTTATTTTATTTTTTTAATTAGGCCCGTCAGGCGATTTAAAAAAAAATGTTTGTAATTAATCACATGACTTCACTAGTTAACTAACGATTAATCACAAATTTTGTGGAAAAAAATGTTAAACTAATAGAAATAGTTTAAATAATTTTTTACGTCTATAGCCGTCAATGGCAATGAATGAGTTAATAGTAATTTTCTATTCTAATTTGTAATTTTTAGTTACTGATCGTTGTTGTGAATACCAATACCTTAAAATAAGGCCTGGTATCGGTGCAATACAATACCTGGTATTGGTACTCGCCCATCATTAAGTGATATGTAAATTCAGGGCTCTAAATTAGCACCCGCCAACCGGGTGGTCATTAATATTTACTAGTCAATTTGACTGGTAATGCAAGAGGCATTCGCGTCTGTCTCAATGGCTCAAATGTTCATTGTGAAGGTCCAGAAGGAAGACACGTCGCAACACGCTTCCCGCGGCACCTACACATTTCAGCCGTTAAGACACCTTTATTGTGACGAGTTCCGACAACAACTCAACTGTGCGCAAATGACATTTGCAGAGCTAGTTTTCCGGAAAAGAGCACACGACTGCACAACGTCTTGTAAGCCTTGAAACCAATGAATAAATTGTAACGCAATGCATTGACATACAACAACGGCATTTCCAATATGGGGGGAATAATTTGTTAGATTAATCCGTTTATGAAAAGAGAACGGAGTTACATACCACGGCCCTCACTTGGAACTCATTCGGTTTTGACAACTTTGACAAAAGTGACATTAATCAAAATAACAGTAGAGATTTGCCAGAAAATGGCCGCCATGAGGAGCAATTTGTTGGCAATTCTGGTCCACCAAGAACCATTAACATCGCAACTCCACAAGCAAGCGCCATAAGAGCGATCAAGAAAAGATACCAATAAGCCTTAGCGACACATTTGCCGAGCGTAATTAATAGCGCCAACAATTGTATTTTTCTTATTTCACGAGTGCTACACACGTGAAAAGTGTTCAAGTTGAGGTCTGTCGGGAGCACCGAACGAATTAAGGTGAGAAACAGTGGCCAGTTACCATTTGTATGATGCAAGCCTAGAGATGGCAGTTTTCTGGCGTAAATCAATCATTAAACATGTCTTCAAATGTGTAGAATTATAAAAACAAAAAAAACAAAGCATGTTGAGTTGGAGAAGATGTTTTGAAATGCTCACGCCATCGGAAAAAAAAGAGCAGGCCTTTCACAAACCGTATGGATGTGGGAGTAAGTAAATTGACTTTAATATATGTTTCAGAATCTGTGTATTTAATAAGGCATAACATGCTGCCATAAACACGTTGTTACTTGTTTAGGGGCTTCAGAAAGAAAAACTAATTGGGAAATTTCCACTGGGGAAAAATACGGCTGTTGGAAATTGTGTTTGGCGAGTCACCAGCCATGTTAGGTGGTCCTCAAAAAAGTTCATTTAGAGCCTTGTGTATATTTGTGTTTATAAGTGTTTATTTTCCCCATCAAGCAAATGTAGTCAAATGCCCATCTATTGTCATGTTAGACATAACGTGAACTGTGTTCACGGTTTCCATGTTAAGTGGTCTATAAGTCTATAAGTGGTCTTTTTTGAAGGCAAATCCGGGATGGGAAACAGTGAAAATCACATCCTGGTCATCGTCATCATCATCTCAGTGGGAGCATTCACCATCATCGTGGTGGTTGTGGGGGCCTTCCTGTGTACACGCCGCACCACGTCACACCAAAAAAAGTAAGCAAAAGCCATGACGCATCAACTTGTTATCCTTTTTTTGTTCATAAGCTCTTAAATCTTTGAATTATGAGTTGGCCGCTTCTCCCTGCTGATGTATGGCTCAGCCTCTTACCAATTGTAGTCCCCATGAGGCAACAAGGATTGGATTTACAGAAGGTCTGTTACTTCCATCAAGGTTTCCTGTCGTAATTCTCAAGCAATCATTGTAAAAAAAAAAGAAAAAGATGTCTGATGTAGCCGATGTTGTGGTTGTTTAAGCTCAAATCAGCACACACTTTTAGTATGTCTGTTCTCTGCTGTTTGTAACATCCAACTGATCACATTACAAGGGCGACAGACACGTTCATGGTCTGATGGTCTTCTCCATGACTCTGCCTTGACGTCACACAGGAAGCGGGCGGCCTCCAAGTCGTCCAACGGCTCGCACAAATACAAGAGCAACTCCAAGGACCTGAAACCGCCCGATCTTTGGATCCACCATGAGCGGCTGGAGCTCAA